>NC_090445.1:1246444570-1247116570 GCF_031143425.1 Pleurodeles waltl
AACTGCTCGTTGCCAACATACCAAGGGTTGAGCTGGGATTAATTTATTGAGACCTAACTGGACCTGGTGGGGGTTAGTGGTCTATTGTTAAGTGTAGGTATTTACCTGCCCTTAGTAATAATCCACTTTCCAACATAGCCTATATATTACCAAATCAGTTGTGCCTTATGCTCCGGCCCGGAGGCCACCTGGTTATCTGGGGTTGCAGGAAATGGGGGCGGTCCAGAGCTGCTCCAAATGTCCTTCCCTCCATTGAAGACCAGTTTGGCTGCTTTCCCCCCAAAACACCTCTGGGACCATGTGCATTTAAGGGCCACCTCATAGGCAGAAAACCACATGTCCATGTCATTCCCTACCACATAGCTGGGCACCAGTTCTTTAGATATGAGAACTTTATTGTCCACTTCAGACACTGAGGGTATGCTGCACCACTGTTGCTGGGCTCCACTTGTTGGCTCTGATGTCCAGCTCTTTGAGACTTAGCTTATGGGCCATTCTCCTTTCTTCCATGGCTAGTTATTTTAACTCTATGTCTCCCTCAGATGCTGCCTCTTCCATTTTGAGTTTGGACATCTGCAGCCTGAATTCCCTCCCTGTCTTCCTGTCCACCAGTTCCTCTGAGAACAGGCCTTGAGACAACACAATGCTCTCTGCTCTGGCAGGGAGTTGTAACTCAGGAGATGAGTCATCCCCCACCCCTGAGTGTTGCATCCCAGGGCTTGCATCCAGGCCCTACTCTTGCTCCTCCACATCATGCTCCTCATTCCCATCCCCCGTGGCTGTCATCAACTTGTGACCCTTTGCCTAGGCCCTCATGGCTTTCTGATTCTCCAGCTTCTTGGTGCCATTCTTGGTTGGCAGTCCTCTTTCCATACAGAACTGCTTGATCTCAACCTGAGTGTAGCTCTTCAGGTTGATGAGCTCAAATTCCGTCTTTGTAGTTATGATTTTGCGCACAACAATCAAGTAGAAGGAGAGGGAATGTGGAAAAAGCAAAAAGGCCAAACAAGTATAATTTGAAAGAAACACAAAATGGTATCAAACTATTTGTCTGGGATTTTAGTGTTACATAATAATCACTGTACAAACACAAGCCCAAATTCCATGTTGGAAATTGTGATACTGTTTGAAGGGGGTGAAAGCCAGCTAAAGTAGTAGCCACAATTTCTATCAGGGTGAAATCACAAGCAATCCCAAATTAACTTGTGCTTAACCCTCTGGTAGCTTACCAAAAAGCATTCAGGGCTAACTTAGTGGCAATGTGTAAAGTATTTAAGGAGCACTTAAAACAATAAAAAAAGTGAAAACATAACACAAGAAAAATCTCACACCAATTTAGAAAAATGACAAAAAATCTAATCAGTAGAACTGGAGAAATGCAATTGTAAATATTTAAGTGAAAATAGTGCCTATAAGCACAACGTGCCAATTGTGATTATCTGATTGTGCCAGACAGAGAAAGTCACAAGATCAGGCTCACTGTGTTGGACTGCGGCCAGATACAGGGACCAAATAAGGCCAGCTGAAAAAAGTACCATAAAATCGAGGTTTGGGGAGATTTGTGAGATCCTGTGTTAAGGATGGGTCGTGCAGCAGAGGTTCCAAGGAGCTTAGGGACTGCAATGCAGAGTACTGCGTCATCATCGAGGATGCCATTTGTGAGGGGCTTGCAATGCGAAGAACTGCATTGAAGATGTGTTATGCAACAGTGGTTCAAAGAAGGCTGCTATGTGACTATGCAGTCTGGTATCAAGTATGCACCACATAGCAGTTTGCATTTGCAAGGAGATGCATTGTGCTGCATCGGTTCTGCTCACGGTACTACAGTTGGACCTGCAGAGCACCTTCATGCCCACTTCCAAGGGTCCAGGACTGGGGTGGCATAACTTGGAGGGAGAGACTTCAGGTCAGGTAGGGTTCAGGTGCTGGGTTCAAGGTAGTTGGAGCCATTTCTGTCAATGAGTCTCTGATCAGGAAGCCAGACAACCAGACCTTGGAGTCACTCTGGGGGTCCTGGGATAAACATGCAGGTCCAGTCCTTTCACTCAGGCAGCAATGGCAGCAGGGCAACAGACTAGCCGGCCTTTTTGCTGACCAGCACAGCTGTCCTTCTGAGTCTTCCACAGGTCCAGAGGTATGCTGAAGAGTTGGGTCTAAGGGTCCATTATTTACACCTGGGGGCCACCGTGAAGTAGGAGAAGGTTCTGGAGGTTTCCTCTCCCAGAACTGTTTGGAATTTCCTGCCTCCCTGCCCTGGCCTCAGCTTGTCTGGATTCACAAAACACTAGGATCTAAACCCTTTGTGAGTGTGCTGGGTAGAGCTTTTGTAATGTGCAAGTGTGGTAGGTGGCAGCTCCTCCCCATCATCAGGCCAGAGATGGCCCATGCTGCCAGCTACTATTCCCCTTTGCCTCACTGACTGAGCAATACACAAAGATCAACTCTCAGCTACCCCTAGTCATGAGACCAAGGTTACAGGCTGCAGCCACAAATGGCTGGGACAAGAAAGTGCCAACTTTCTAAAAGTACCATTTTCAAAATTGTTTCTTAAAAGCCGATTTTACCAATAAAGAGTGTTTTACATAGCTATGCTTTCTACACCAAACATGACACTCCTGCTTGCTCCCAGTTGAAAGTGATCACTCATTAAATGTAGGAGTTTTTCACTAAGAAGACATGCAAAAGGTAAAAGCACATGTCCAACTTTTTAAATTCACTGCACCCTGCCTTATGGACTACGTAGGGCCTACCCTAGGGGTGACCTATGTGTACTAAAAACTAAGGTTTAGGCCTGGCAAAAATATTTTTTCACCAGGTTAAAATTGTAGTTTAAACTGCACACACATGATGCAATGCCAAAGACATGTTTAAAAGAGCTACTTAAGTGAGTGGCACAATCACTGTTGCAGGCGACTACTAGCATTACATTTACAGGCCCTGCAGTCATCCTTTACTAGGAACTTGCAAGTAAATTAAATGTGCCAATTGGGTTTAAGCCAATTTCACCACGTTTATAGGAGGAAGCACACAAACTTCAGCATTGGTTAGCAGTGGTAAAGTGCACAGAATCATATGCCAACAAAACTAGATCACCAGAAACGTCAGAGTAAGGCCAAACGTTTGGGGAAGGCAACCCTAAGGCTGACAGGTCTAAGACACTCCAGCAACAAAGGTTCCCCATCATCTAGAATGACACACATTGTCAATAGGAATTTTGAACAAATATTCAAAGGCACTAAATAAATATAAATACAAATATATCTTAAATGAGTATGAATAAACAAACACATTTTACCTATATATTCAAAGTTGGCCTAGGAGGCACCACCAGTAACTCAAATCCTACCCAGTGCAGAGGTTTTTAATACCTTATCCCTGAAGGAAAAACAATCTCCTGGTTAACCAAGAAAGAAGGACAGGCAATAGGCACACTGCAGGGGGGTGGTGTGGTTCAGAATGTCATTCTGATCAAGACTGTGCAATGCAGCACGGCTAATGAAGAGCGCCGAAGACTCACAGCAAACCATTACCAGGGGCCACTGACAGACAGGGAGAGAACCATCTGTGCAGAAAAATTAGCTTTCAAAACTTTAAATGCATTGAAATAGAATACACCAGAGCTTAATTGTCAACAGACAGACTCAACACGATGTAAAGCAGCAAAAAAAAACCTGCCTAAATCTTAAACAATTCACATCAAAGCAATTAACATTTGTACACAATAAAACCTTATTAATTTAAAAATGTAAAATATGAATACTTATCTTGACTGTGACCAGCAAGAAAAGAGGACTACTCAGTCAATATAGTTCTTGGGTTGATGATCATTGTGATCATTGCAGTTCCTTTGCATGGGTTGATGGAAGCGTAGTTTTTGGGTTATCTTTCCTGTTATTAAAATTGAAGCAAGGAAAAATGCATAATATGAGCCTCTGGTCTTCTAATAAAAACACTGACTGCTAAACATCTGTCATAAAGATTGCCATTTCAAAAATGAATCGCACCCATCCAACATATCAGAATACGTAGGGCCTCATTTACAAAGCCCTAACAGCACACTGCTCCACCGAAGCTTCTTTTTTTTATGCTCCAATGGTGCAGCGTGCCAGCCCATATTTAGAGGGCCACGCAAAGCCACCTTGCGTGGCTATTCATGACTTTGTAAATATGGACCCCTTTCACGCATAACGCTGCATGAAACACCCATGGAACACTAAAGAATCATGCCTTCAATGCAAGCATCCTTGCACCATGGTGCAAAGGTGCCTGTGTTGGTGCTAGGCAGCAATTTGCGTGGCAGCACACGGGAAGAGGAGAGAAATGTGTGTATCATGTAGATACAGCACATTTCTGCCCTGCACCAGGAGCCTCAAGAATGAGGTCCTCATTGTATGTACTGTTATTCAGACACACCTAGGTTTCATTCCAGTACATTGTTTCTCTCCACCACCTGTTCTTGGGGTATTATTAGAATAATTAATATTAAAACAAAAAGCTTTTGCATGGTGCAGCCTACAAAACAAATCTAAACAACATTCACTATTCTGTAAAGAAAAAGCAAGTTCAACTGTAAGTACGAAATGAAGCAAACAATGACCGTATTAATCCCTGATTTACCCTAAAATTATATTGAAACATATGTGTGATGTGGGAGTAATGTATAACCAAACTAACCTTAGAAAGGCTAATGCCAATTACGTCACTACATGCGTTTTTTTAAACAAAAATAAATCGTATAAAAAATGAAATGTTACATTTTTGACTAAACCTGCAGCAAGTGGGCTACATTTAGAACAAACTTGGCAGGCACAAGGGGTGCCTCATATTTAACGGCATCAACACAACTGCTTTTTGCAAATTCTGACTTGTTACAACTTGCTTTATGGTGGGTCTTACTGTCTAGGTATATTTCTCGCATCTTTGTTGTTTGTACGAGCATAATTGGGATGTGTTCACACTAGAAAAACAGATATGATGTACTGATGCGACCAGCATGTTTGTCATCACCACATTCACACCGCCACTACATCACTATCCTCGTCACCAACAAGTGTATCAATCGTTTAGGGCTCTTACAACAACATTATGCCACACTGATTTGTAAAGCAAAGTCTGGCAACTAATATATAGATCAAAAGCTAAATTCCCAGCACATATTCCTGATTTCGCTCCTCTGGATGATTTTGTTGTGAAATAACTTGTACCTCTTTTGAGAAAATAATGAAAAACAAACTAAGAGATGACACCATACATTAAATCACCAAATGAGTGCAGTAAATGATACAAAAAAATCTACTTATAATTCTACATATGGCTAAACTGAGTATTCTATTAAGCACATACGTTTTTATATAATGGGATTCAAATGACATGCTTGTACAGGACAAAATTGACAAAGTTGCATAGGCTAAGTAGAGCACATTATGGCCCAGATTTATACTTTTTGGTGCAAAACTGCACTAACGCAGTTTTGCATCAAAACGTTCAGCACCAGCTTGCACAGTTTCTGTGCACCAGCCTGGGACCATATTTATGGAATGGTGGAAGCCGGTGCAAAGGGTAGGCTAGTGTAAAAAAATTACATTAGTCGGATGGGGCTGGCGGTATGGAAGAAGTGGGTTTTGCACCACAAAATGACAGTTTAGGCAGGTTAGAGTTTTAAAAAAAAGACTCTAACCTGCCTAGAGTCATTTTCTGACGCAAAACCATCCATTCCACATGACTCCTGTCTTATGAAAGACAGGAGTCATGCCCACCACCCACCCCAATGGCTAGCACAAGGGAACAGGGGACCCTGGGCATGACCATTGCACCCTGTGTCATGTATGGGGGCCCATCTCAGGGCCCCCTATCGCACTTTAAAAAATAAAATGAAATACTTACCTGCACTCACCTGTACTTACCTGGGATGGGGTCCCCCATCCTCCACTGTCCCTCTGGTGTGGCAACAGCAACACCCAGGAATCCTACGGAATCTGAAGCATTACCAGATTTACAAGTCTGGGAATGCACCAGATTCCCACGACCCCTCAGTGGTGGTTTAAAGTGGTGCACCATGGAATAATAATATTATATATCCCTGTTTTTTCCTCTTCCTGCGTGCTGAATTCTGCAGCACACATAGAAAGTGGAAAACACCATGAATAATTGTGTATGTGAAGGAACGTGTACCTTCCTGCACATAAACAATCATCTCTGTAACCATGAAGCAAAGGGTGCCTGCATTGGCTCTAGGCAGCAATTTGTGCACCAGCGAAGAGAACAAGGACAGGAATGTGCCATATCTTGTACATAAGGCGCATTCCTGACCTTCTGTTTTGGCTTGAAGCATTGTTTGGCTGGCAGCATTGCCCTACACCAAAACTTAGTAAATGAGGCCCGGAATACTGAATTGTGCCATATTCATTCATTGTGTTCAAGGTAGTTATAAACACATTGCCTCCTATTCTTACAAGCTAGGTGTGATTAGTAGAAGATTGTATTAGCTTTTAGTTGATGTGAGTGTAGGCCCGATATGGGGATTTGTTTCCTAAGCACCACAGGACTCACACCGCTACATTACACCTCATTATTTGCTTTTTTGTTGCATAATTTGGTCAACCATACCACACAAGTCGGTCTTTCCCTGCTGCATAACTTGCTTGTATAAACTTTAAGAAAGACAACATAAGCTCACTGGAGTGTAACCTCTCTTAAAGACTAATGTGTTGGGGCTATAGGTGGCCTTTCCACAAATGCTGATCCTAGCCTAGAGCTTGCCATAAGCCTAAATGTCACACATTGTATTATAATGGGTCTCCAGTGTAGTATCATGTGACAGGAATGCCACCTTCCATTAGGGACCTGAACCTAACAATATTTCAAGTCAAGACGTTCTAGTTTCCAGTTTTCATTTCACGATTTCTGATTTATTTTTTTGGGTTGAAAGAAGTTTCATCACCTCCTGCTTTTAATTACATATATATTTATGTTACATTATATTCATGTTTCAGAAAGACAGGGACGTTTCAAGGCATGGGCAAAGTGGGTGCTGGCCCAGGGCCCCAACGTTTCAGCCTTTCAGGGAGGCCCCTACAGAGCCAGCTATGTTCTGCAAAGTCTTGCTGGATGACCTTGAATAACTTAAACAGATTGATTTAAATACTGTTTGCTTGTAATGTATTTTTTAATATGGGTGATGTGTGACAGTCTATTACAAACAATTTGCAGAGAAATGTTGTGCTTATGTTTCATGTAACATCTATAAAAAAGTTACTTTTAGATAAAAATAGGACCTAACATTTGAGACATGGGATGGTTTCACAGAGATTATTTGCAGTAATATTAATGAGCTGCGGCGTTACAATATTGAAAACACACAGCACTATCCCTAAATGTTAGATTCAAACACATTTAGAATTTGAACCAGTGTGCCTGGGCACTGTCAGTGACATGGCTAGAGAGGGCATGAAGTAGCTGAAACTGGATCATGAATTCAAAGCTATTCCAACAGGGTCCCCAAAAATGCATTTGGCCCAGGGCCCCCAAAACCCTTAAGATGTCCCTGCAGAAATCAGCACGTTTAGTAACTACACTAGCTCAGTCATCATGGTTTCTGATTTCCACTATCACAAGGAGATTTAATTTTGGATTACCAATTCTTTGTTTAGTTGTTTTTATTTTGTGATCTTGGTGCATTAATTTGAATAGCTCTCAGATTTTACATTACATAAAAATGGCACAGTATTACAGCTGCTAATGATTCACTTTAAATCGCTTTAGCCAGTTTATGTAGGTGAGGAAGTGAAAGTTGAGGAAATTAAGATTTCTCATAAATGTTATAATGTAATAAATCACTGGTTTGTCAGAGCAAAAAATATCATTTAGTACATACCTTTTCTCTGTTGTTCTCTACATTATTACATTTATAAAATGTGTATCTCAGGACTTACTGCACAAATTCTTCTCTTAGTCCTTAGTGAGGTGAAAAGTAAACTAAGACACGTGCCCCTAGGTCAACTTGTTTAAATGTCAATCAAAGCAATTAGAAACAGAATGGACACCCTTGTAGTTTGTTATGGCACAGTCCCTGCTAGATACAAATTATGCAGATTGATCAAGTTTAAAAACTGATTTCTTCATAAGGGCCCTTAGGCATACTCATTGTACTTCTGGAGAACTAACATGATATCTCAGGAGCTTAGGGAGGTCCCTCATCTAGGCCACATGTATTAAGTCAGTCAATGTGACATTTTCTAATGACAGCTCCAAGTACATCATTGCAGGAAAACAATAATTCTTACCAAAAATGGCATGTCCAGTTCTTCGCGGTTATTGGGGGCTCTGTTTGTGATAACTCATCTTTGTACAAGGGGCCAACGCTGGATTCTGTTGTTCCTAAATGTTTTGTACCTGAAACAAAGAAAGAGAAAACTATTATCCCAATAGTGTAAACAATCGTCAATCAATAATAAGCAATTTTAAAGAAATCTTTCTCCTCGGGCCATGGTTTCAGTATTGGATCTTTGCCACCAGAAAGTATTGGGCCCAGGTTCATGTGTACCTTGCTTAGAAAGAGAACACGCAGTCCAAGATTATGAGTCAGGTGGAACAGAATCCCAATATAGAATTCTGCTTTGCCTTATTCTGAGTGGGCTGGTTTTCCTACACCCATTTTTACCTAGGTGTTGGAACACCTGAGTGGATTTCATTGGGTGGCAATTCTGCCCGCCCAGAAAAATCGCATGAGACTTTTCTGCAGCAGCAGGTAAGCCTCTTTCCATGTTATTATTTATGCCAAAAAATAGCTTCCCCTTACTTGTCCTACTTCTGAGATTTCTCCCTCCACCTTAACCCCCACCACACACAGAGGCCACAGTATACATTTACTACCTACATTAATACATTAAACCTCAAGGAAGTGGAAATTATTTGTGGGTTTACAACCAGTAATTCCGGTCCCCATGGGTATTTCCCATTTCACGTGGGGTGTAACTCGAATCGCACGGTATCGGCACAGTGTAAGCAGAAGGTGACATAACTTTTGCATGTGGAGTTTGAACCCCACCAGTACCGTGCAACTCATAATTATGGCCATGGAAATTATGGACAGGTAACCCTGTTCATATGCATCTGAACATTACTGAGACTGACTTTGGGGGTATGGGTATATGTCCTAACTATACAACTATTTTTCCAATTTCTAAGGAAAGCATGAATGTGCACAAAAGCGTACCTGGGATGCTCCAATCTTGTGTCAATATAGCACTAATAGAGGTGCTTATACTAAAACACGTTTAGCTGTTTTTGAACATAAAAGTTGGTGGTTTGCTTCCTCCTACTAGGATTTTTGTGGTGAGGAGGTGGGATTATTAGGGAGTTTAGAGGAGTCTTAGATTTGGGATTGTGGTCAAGCAAAGAGGTTGAAAGACCTCCAAAAACTATTTAGCCTTTAAATGATGGGCTTGAAAGAGAGTGGGTACTGCATCAGTTTCATAATTTTGAACATAAATAGGCTAGGAAATACAATTAATGAGAACATAGTGCTACAAGTGGTCAAAAAGACATAATCCTGATTTTCTACAACTCCAAGAATCATATTTGTCAGGAACCAAAGATTAATTTGTTGGCAGAATATGCTACAAACCGGTAGGGCTAGGGCCGGCCTGCAGAATTAAGACAACATCAAAAGGAAGGGCTCATAGACCATTTAGGGTTTCAATACACCAAACGCTGTTGAGAAAACACTAGACCTGAATCGATTCCTTGTGGAATTCTTCAAAAACATAGCATGGACAACTGACACACACACACATTAGACCTTTTTTGGGAGGCAAAAGTGATTGAAAGACTGCCCAAGGCTCTAATGAAGGCAGTCATTACACTAAAATATAGGGCTGAGAGGGCTATGGATAAGTGTTAATCTTACATGCCTATTTATCTTCTGATTGTAGAAGTTAAAACACGGGCAAAAACATATAATGATAATTTGGAGGTATGGGTATGCCCTTCATAAACTCAGGCCAATTAGAGTTTAGATCATGCTGGTCTACTAGGATGAAGCTGCATAAGCTTTACCTTTGTATAGCCTGAACTCATAATAATAAAAACATCAGGAGATAATGTAGTTAGATTTGGAAAAAGCTTTAACCTAATAAAGTTACATTTTTATGTTCATTAATGGTGAAGATGAATATCGCTATGAAGTTATGAAATGGACAAGGTTACTGGTCAATGACCTGAGAGCATGAGTGAGGGTCTTCGGGGAGTTGTGCAAAGCTGCATTGTCATTTGACTCTCACACTTTGAAAAAAAATATTTGAGGGTTTTAAAAAATGCAAAGTTTGCAGGAAAAGAAAAGACGGTGGGTAGACGGACCCTGCTTGGAAGCCATCCACTGTCAGAGTTGCACCTAGTCACATCCAATGCACTACTTTCCCTGCCTCTCAAAGTTGTTCTCTGTACATTTACCTGCAACCCTGTCTTCCAACCAAGGTCCATGTAGGTGTTGCCAATCTGCCCCATCTACAGAGCTTCAATACCCCCACCCCTTTCAAAACCCCATGCCCTTCCTTGTCCTCTATTCTCTACTCCACCATAAAACCCACCTGTTAGAAATGGGTTCTTTGGTTGGCAGTCAGGTTCCCCCCTGTCCAAGCAAGGACCCTCACTCTAGTCATGGTAAAAGAGAATCATCCTCAGCTAACCCTCGCTCCCTCCTTGGTAGCTTGGCCCAAGCAGGCAGGCTTAACTTCAGAGTGCTAGGTGCAAAGTGTTTGTACCTACACACTCAGTAACTTAATGAAAACACTTCAAAATGACACAACACAGGTTTAGAAAAATAGAGAATATTTATCTAAACAAAACAAGACCATAATGACAAAAAATCCACCATACACAAGTCAAGTTATTGATTAAAAAGCAAAAAGAGTCTTCATGTCCTTTTAAACACAATGCTAACGCTGTTAGTGTGAAAATGTACCTGGGTCGTGTCAAAATAACCCACACAGGCGAGTGTGTGTCGAAAAAGGTAAGCGGTGAGTCGATTTCTCACCCGCAAGCGAGGCCATGCACCGTTTATCCTTCTACAGTCCGATCAGCGTGCATCGTTTCTTGTCCCGCAGGAGACAGATGTGTTGACTCGGACAAAGCACCTTTGGTCCGGGCAGGCTTCCGTTGTTTTTTCCACGTCCAGTGATGTTGCGTCATTGCAGCCTCCATCAGTGATGCCGAGCGTCATTTCTCCAGCCGCGTGTGTCGATTTCACAGCCGCGCTGCAAGCACTGCGTGAATTTCAGCCGCGGAACCGGTGGTGCGTCGTTCTTTTAGCTGCTCTCGGAGGTTGCCTCGGAAATTTCCCCGCACGTCGATCTGTGCGTGGATTTCCAACCTTGGTCCACCAGCTTCACCTGTCAAGGCCCCAGGAACTGGATAGGGCACTGCTTGGCAGGAGTCTCAGCAAAGGCTCCAGGTGGTGGCAGAGAGAAGTCTTTGCTGTCCCTGAGACTTCAACAACAGGAGGCAAGCTAAGTTTCAAGCCCTTGGAGACTTCTCCACAAGCAGGAAGACACGAAGTCCAGTCTTTGTCCTCTGTACAGGCAGAAGCAGCAACTGCAGGATAGCTCCACAAAGCACAGTCACAAGCAGGGCAGCTCTTCTACCTCAGCTCTTCAGCTCTTCTCCAGGCAGAGGTTCCTCTTGGTTTCCAGAAGTGATCTAAAGTCTGTGGAATTGGGTGCCCTTTTTATACCCATTTTGCCCTTTGAAGTAGGCTTACTTCAAAGAAAAGTCTCTCTTGTTTGTGAAATACTGCTTGCCCTGCCCAGGCCCCAGACACACACCAGGAGGTTGGAGACTGCATTGTGTGAGGGCAGGCACAGCCCTTTCAGGTGTGAGTGACCACTCCTCTCCTCCCTTCTAGCACAGATGGCTCATCAGGATATGCAGGCTACACCCTAGCTCCCTTCGTGTCACTATCTAGAGAGAGGTGCAACCTGTCAAACTGACCCAGACAGGGAATCCACAATCAGGCAGAGTCACAGAAATGGTTGGAGCAAGAAAATGCCCACTTTCTAAAAGTGGCATTTTCAAGCAGACAATCTTAAAAATTAACTTTACTTAAAGATGTATTTTTAAGTTGTGAGCTCAGAGGCCCCAAACTCCACATGTCTATCCACTCCCAAAGGGAATCTACACTTTAATCATATTTCAAGGCAGCCCCCATGTTAACTTCTGAGAGGGATAAGCCCTTGCAACAGTGAAAAACGAATTTAGCAGTATTTCACTGTTAGGACATATAAAACACATTAGTATAAGTCCTACCTTAAACATAAACGACACCCTGCCCATGGGGCTACCTAGGGACTACCTTAGGGGTGTCTTTATGTAGGAAAAGGGAAGATTTAGGCCTGGCAAGTGGGTACACTTGCCAAGTCGAAATGGCAGTTTAAAACTGCACACACAAACACTGCAGTGGCAGTTCTGAGCCATGTTTACAGAGCTACTATTGTGGGTGGCACAACCAGTGCTGCAGGCCCACTAGTAGCATTTGATTACAGGCCCTGGGCACTTCTAGTGCACTGTACTAGGGACTTACCAGTAAATCAAATATGCTGATCATGGATGAACCAATTACATAAACATTTTGTATAGGAGCACTTGCACTTTAGCACTGAATAGCAGTGGTAACGTGCCCAGAGTAACAAAAACAGCACAAACAGAGTCCAGCACACATCAACAACCTGGGAAACAAAGGCAAAAAGTTAAAGCAGACCACACCAAGGATGCAAAGTCTAACGCCACCTTGGCTGTGATAGAGCATAACTTGGCTGTGCCATTATGTTCTTCCAAAATATCATTGAGGGAGTAATCAGCTTAATATGTAACATGTGTAAATGACTTTCATATACTGTGGTGCACTGCAAAACATATTAGTAAGGTGCACATATGATTAAAGCCCTATAATTGTTTCCATGTAAATCACATGTATTAATCCTTTCTCAAATACATTTATGTTATAGTGCAGTGGTTCCCAACCTTTTGACTTCTGTGGACCCCCGCTTTATCATTACCGGAACCTGGGGACCCCCACTAAATCATTATTGGAATCCAGGGACCCCCCCCTGAGCCATTACTGAAAGCTGAAGACTTAGGTGGTCATTCCAACCTCAGTGGTAAAAGGCGCTTACCGCAGTTCAGAAGACCGCCATAACACTGCTGCGGGCGCGGTAAACCGCCACGGTCATGCCGACCCACAACAGGCAAACTGCCAAAATACAGACATCCACAAAAGTCCGCCACACCAAAGGTCAGCGTGAAAATGGCGATGACCAAACCTCCACCGTCACGCCAACAGAAATACGCCCACACTATCACGGCACACAAATCCACACGGCGGTCTCTCAACCGCGGTATTCCATTGGCGGTACACACCGCCACGCTCAAAATACACACACTTGTACAAAACACTACCACATTGGACAATTCAAAATACACACACCTGATACACATACACACACACCACTCCCACACACCCATTACAATATAAAATACACACCCACATCACCCACAAACCTCCACTCCTAGAGATTCATGAACACGCACCGAGAAAAGACATCCGAGCACCCAGACGCCCAATTCACTGTCACCCAGCAATATTTGCACTCACTTCACACAACACAACAATACACATCACCACACTTAGCACCACACAATCCACCCTACACATCACCCACTCCACCCCATGGCACCGCAAAGACACCCCAGGTTCTCTGATGATGAACTCAGGGTCATGGTGGAGGAAATTGTACGAGTAGAGCCACAGCTGTTCGGGGCACAGGTGCAGCACACCACCATTGCCAGGAAGATGGAGCTATGGAGCAGAATAGTGGACAGGGTCAACGCTGTGGGACAGCACCCAAGAAATCGGGACGACATCAGGAAGAGGTGGAATGACCTACGGCGGAAGGTGCGTTCCATGGTATCCAGGCACAACATCGCGGTGCAGCGGACTGGCGGCGGACCCCCACCTCCTCCCCCAGAATTTACAACATGGGAGGAGCAGGTCTTGAACATCCTGCATCCTGAGGGCCTCGCAGGAGTAGCTGGAGGTATGGACTCTGGTAAGTCTCATCTTCACTACTTCATCCCCCCCACCCCACCTGCATGCCAACTCATACCCCCACCCCTATCACACCTACTCCTTGCAAATGTCTCACCATCACAACCCACCCATCCCAACACCTAGCCCTGCATGCGTCCACAAAGCATGGACACCCATCACCAAAGCATGCCCACTGCACATACACATACAACCCCCCCCCAAACCACCGTCACAACAGCCCCCACAAAGGAATGCTAGCACTGGGGTACACGGGCACCCACCCATTGCACGCTATGGCACACACAGAAGCAATAACCATACTTTTATACCCCTGCAGGACCCGAACGCCAGGTCACCGCGCAGGAGGGTCCACAAATGTCCACTCCACCCCCAGAAGAGGCCCACAGTGAGGACAGCAGCTCTGTCTCCCTGGATCTAGATGACCAGCCCGGTCCATCGGGGACCTCGGGACAGTCGGTTCCCCTCACACAGCCACAGGCCACAGCAGACCTTCCCCCCTCTGGAAACACCAGCACAGCACCCACCCAGCGGGCCCATACTTCTGTTCCCAGGACACGTCAATCAGCGGTGTGTCCACCACTACAGGGAACCCAGGCTAACCCAACACCCCAACAACAACAGGGACCTGGGGGCAGTGGAAGTGGGCACACGGTCCAGGGGACAGAGGCCCATGGAAACAGGGGAACTGGGAGGGCTGCTGTGCGACAGGGGGGGGACAGGCCCAGGGAACCCACTCTCCACGAGGCCCTCTCCTCCATCATGGGAGCCTACCACCACTCCCAGGAGACGATGGCGACGGTCCTGGCCAGGTTTCAGGAGATCCAGCTTCTGTAGGAGCAACAGTATATGGGGTTCAGGGAGGAACTAAGAAACATCAGTTGCGCCATGGGTACCATCGTAGTGGCCCTGAATCAGGTAGTCACCACATTGTGGGACACTGTGGCACCTCAAAGGGCCCCTGACACTAGCATGGACCAAGAACTGCCTACCACCTCCGCCGGCGCTAGTGGACAGGAGGCCCTGACACAAGAACAACAGGCCACCAGAACCCCACCCCCTGCAGAAGGAGAACCACCCCGCAAGCGGGCCCTGAGATCCAGGAAGAAGACAGAGTAAGATGTCAAGACCCCCGCCAGCAAAGTATACCGCCCTGATTGTCATCCCACTGTCCCACATTGTCACCCTGTCCAACCTTAAACTGCCCCTGCTCCACTTTCCACAGGCATTTGGACAATGCACCTGTGATACTGATAGTCTGGACTCTGCCATGGACAATCCTCCACCATCACCCCTCACCGATTTGCAACCACCCATCCAATTTAGAGCACTTGAATAAACACACTTATTGCACAAAACAATCTGGAGTCTGGCTGTGATTTAGAACAAATGTATTAGACATGACCGTGCCAAAATGTTCATTCACATTGTGATGCCAACAAACCGCTGTCACACAGCTGTAGTCCATGGGGAAACAAAGCAGATGTCACGCAGTGGGGCCCACATCTCTGAAAACGGAAGGGAAAGTCACAACACAGTTACCATACACTGTGGGAAAAAGTCAGACAGTAGAGAGGTAGGAGTCTTTAAGTAAATGTAATATGCCGGTGTGTACTCTTACCTGTGTGTCATTGAAAATACTGCTGTATTACTGTGTTCCTGTTCTCTATGTCGTCCTCTTCGGCTTCCTCCTCTTCACTCTCCACAGGCTCCACAGCTGCTACAACACCACCATCTGGACCATCCTCCTGCATAAAAGGCACCTGGCGTCGCAAAGCCAGGTTGTGAAGCATACAGCAGGCCACGATGATCTGGCACACCTTCTTTGGTGAGTACATTAGGGATCCACCAGTCATATGGAGGCACCTGAACCTGGCCTTCAGGAGGCCGAAGGTTCGCTCGATCACCATCCTAGTCTGCCCATGGGCCTCATTGTACCGTTCCTCTGCCCTTGTCCTGGGATTCCTCACTGGGGTCAATAGCCATGACAGGTTGGGGTAACCAGAGTCCCCTAATAGCCACACCCGGTGACTCTGGAGTTGACCCATCACATACGGGATGCTGCTATTCCGCAGGATGTAGGCGTCATGCACTGACCCAGGGAACTTGGCATTAACCTGGGAGATGTACTGGTCAGCCAAACACACCATCTGTACATTCATGGAATGAAAACTCTTCCGGTTCCTGTACACCTGTTCACTCCTGCTGGGGGGGACCAAAGCAACATGTGTCCCATCAATGGCACCAATGATGTTGGGAATATGTCCAAGGGCATAGAAGTCTCCTTTCACTGTAACCAAATCCCCCACCTCAGGGAAAATGATGTAGCTCCTCATGTGTTTGAGCAGGGCAGACAACACTCTGGACAACACCTTGGAAAACATGGGCTGGGACATCCCTGATGGTATGGCCACTGTTGTTTGAAAAGACCCACTTGCTAAGAAATGGAGCACTGACAGCACCTGCACTAGAGGGGGGATCCCTGTGGGTTGGCGGATGGGTGACATCAGGTCTGGCTCCAGCTGGGCACACAGTTCCTGTATAGTGGCTCAGTCAAGCCTGTATGTCAGTATGACATGTCGTTCCTCCATTGTCGACAGGTCCACCAGCGGTCTGTACACGGGAAGATTCCTCCATCTCCTCGCATGTCCCAGCGGACGGTGCCTATGAAGGACAACAGCGAGCACAGAGTCAATCAACCCACAGGTACGTAACCACAGCTTGCACATAACACGATTCCCAATGCATTGAAAGGTTTGTATGAGTGTTGATGCAAGGCCTAGGTATGTGTGACGCAGTAGAAATTAAGCCGTGTGGGCCCTTGAAATGGCGGCTGCCTGACCTGTGAAGTGCGACAGTGGGATGTGAGGTAAATGCGCTGGCGTGGCAAACTGTGGCGGTAGGCAGTTGAAGACCGCGGCGCAAAGCCGCATTGGTTAACATTGAACCCTATGGGTTTCAGGAGCCAATGACGATGTGCGCCGGTGGTCGCGGTACGCACCGCCGCGGTTCGCACCGCCGCGGGCGTGACCGCCATTTTCTATCTGCTTAATCACTCGATACCTGATCTTCCACAGGAGAGGACCTACACTGCAAGTGCTGCTGTGACCTCGGTCTGGAAGAGACAATGGCTCATGCGACTGGGGAAAGGGTCCCTGCCTTCACTGCGGAGGAGTTGGAGAAACTTGTGGATGGGGTCCTCCCCCAGTATGCGCTACTCTACGGTCCTCCAGACCAACAGGTAAGTACACTGGGACCATGCTTAGTGGGCAATGCCTGGGTTGAGTGGGGTGGATGAAAGATGGTGGGGAGGGGAGCGATTGAGGCATGCATCAAATGACAGATGAGAGCATGTGCCACATGGCAAGGGTGGGATGGGGGGGGCAACTCACATCGAGCATGCAGAAGGTGATGACAATTTTTCTCTCCCTGTACATGTCACATAGGTCAGCGCCCACCAGAAAGTCGCTATTTGGCGTGCCATCGCCAAGGACGTCCGGACCCTGGGGGTCCACAACAGACGGGGCATCCACTGCCGGAAGAGGTGGGAGGACATCCGACGCTGGAGCAGGAAGACGGCGGAGGCTCAGCTGGGGATGGCCTCCCAACGTAGGAGGGGTGCCAGTCAACATTTGACCCCCCTGATGTCCCGGATCCTGGCGGTGGCCTACCCCGATTTGGATGGGCGCGTGAGGACATCACAGCAGACACAAGGGGGTGAGTACAAATACATTCTGCTGACTTTGCGCGCAGTGAAGGTGTCTGGGTGGGGGAGGAGGGATGTGGGTATCCCTAGGCCAGGGCGATTTCTGTAGGCTAGGCCCATCCGTAAGGCATGGCCCTGTGCCCCCGCCCCCCACCTCTGTAGGGTGCCAAGTACAGGTATCCATGGCCCTGTGTCATCTATGTGTGCAGTTGTCGTCCATAGGCTTGTAGGCCATGTCCCACGGATTGCGTAGTGGACCCCAAGTGCGCAGCGTAGTGCAGGGGGCTTCTGTGTCTGTCCTCTCCGCCAACGGTGTCGCCAATGCATGCACTCAACATGTCTTTAGTTCTCCCCCCCCCCTTTTTTGTGGTCTTCCTGTTCATGTGTGCATTAGCATCATCAGGCGGAGGAGAAGTGGCATCGGAGCACGAGGGAGCTGCATCCCACATGGCCCTGGAGTCCGAATACACCAGTGGGACGGAGGGCGAGGGGAGCTCCACAGCGGGGACTCGTGCTGATGTCAGTGACAGCGACTCGTCCTCTGAAGGGAGCTCCCTTGTGGTGGCGGCAACATCTGGAGGGCATTCATTCTGGTCAGGCTGCCCATCAGCAATCGTTCAACACTCTGGCCTCAGCACTGACGGCAGCCATTGTCCCTGTCTCTAGCCTCCCTCCTCCAACTTCCTCCACCCAGACCCAATCCCCTGTACCTCTGCCTATCCCAGACACACCATCAGACCAGCCTGCACACACCTCAACACCCAAGGGAAGCTCATCCAGACATAAGCACCACACATCACACAAGCATTCACACAAGCAACATCCACATGCAGACATACCAACACCCACTGCCTCCACTGTGTCCCCCTCCTCCTCATCTCCCTCCTCCCTCCCTGTGACGTCTCCACTCACACTTGCATGCACAACATCTTCAGCCACTACGTCCACCACCAACACACCCACCAGAACACTCCGCACACGTGCAGTCACCACCCCCACTACCATTTACACGTCCCCTGTGTCCTCTCCCAGTGTGTCTGTCACCCCCTCTTCCAAACTACACAAACGCAGGCAGCCACCCACCCAACAGCCATCCACCTCATGACAGCCTCCAGCCCAAGCACCTGCACCCAAAGACACCAGACTTCACACTCCTACAACCACATCCTCTTCCTCCACTCCCACACCCACTAAAACTAAGCCAGTTCAGCTAGGAGCCAAGGCGCGGCCAGCCCACCCCCGGAAAAGCATTCGAAGATTGCCAGTGCCCGGCGCGAGAGACCAAAGACACCAGGGACCAAAATTCCTACATTGGCTTCGGCAGGAAGTCGGGTGCCACTTGGCACACCGCCAAAGGTGGGAAAGGGCCACAGGCGAACAGGGAAGGGTGGGAAGGGCAGCATGCCCGACAAGTCCGGCAGCAGGCCAGCTGGCCAGGAGGGCCCCACCAGCCCCATCCCAGGTGTGCAGGAGGACACCCACAGGCCCGGTACTGCAGCCCAGGAGGGCCCCGCAAGCCACGTCCCAGGTGGGCAGAAGGACACCCACAGGCCCGGTACTGCAGCCCAGGAGGGCCCCGCAAGCCACCAGACAGATGGGCAGGAAGGCCCCGCCAGCCACATGTCAGGTGGCGAGTGACATCCATGCCATGGCCGGATCCGCTGACCTGGACACTCATCTCAAGCACCGCTCCGCTGGGCACCGCCGTCTCAAGCACCGCTGAACTGGGCCCTTCATCTCAAGCACCGCTGAACAGGGCCCTTCATCTCAAGCACCGCTGAACTAGGTCCTTCATCTCAAGAACCGCTGAACAGGGCACCTCCGTCTCATGCACCGCTGAACAGGGCCTTTCATCTCAAGCACCGCTGAACTGGGCACCGCATCTCATGCACCGCTGAACAGGGCACCGCCATCTCAAGAACCGCTGCGCTGGGCCCTTCATCTCAAGCACCCCTGAACAGGGCACCACCGTCTCATGCACCGCTGAACAGGGCACCGCCGTCTCAAGAACCGCTGCTCTGGGCCCTTCATCTCAAGCACCGCTGACCAGGGCACCGCCGTCTCAAGAACCGCTGAACTGGGCCCTTCATCTCAAGCACTGCTCCGCTGGGCCCTTCATCTCAAGCACTGCTGAACAGGGCACCGCCGTCTCAAGAACCGCTGCGCTGGGCCCTTCATCTCAAGCACTGCTCCGCTGGGCACCGCCGTCTCATGCACAGCTGAACAGGGCACCGCCGTCTCAAGCACCGCTGAACTTGGCACTTCATCTCAAGCACCGCTGAACTGGGCCCTTCATCTCAAGCACTGCTCCGCTGGGCACCGCCGTCTCAAGAACCGCTGAACAGGGCACCGCCGTCTCATGCACCGCTGAACAGGGCCCTTCATCTCAAGCACTGCTGAACTGGGCCCTTCATCTCAAGCACTGCTCCGCTGGGCACCGCCGTCTCAAGAACCGGTGAACAGGGCACCGCCGTCTCATGCACCGCTGAACAGGGCCCTTCATCTCAAGCACCGCTGAACTGGGCACCGCCGTCTCATGCACCGCTGAACAGGGCACCGCCGTCTCAAGAACCGCTGCGCTGGGCCCTTCATCTCAAGCACCGCTGAACAGGGCACCGCCGTCTCATGCACCGCTGAACAGGGCACCGCCGTCTCAAGCATCGCTGAACTGGGCCCTTCATCTCAAGCACCGCTGAACTGGGCCCTTCATCTCAAGCACTGCTCCGCTGGGCACCGCCGTCTCAAGAACCGCTGAAGAGGGCACCGCCGTCTCATGCACCGCTGAACAGGGCCCTTCATATCAAGCATTGCTGAACTGGGCACCGCCGTCTCATGCACCGCTTAACAGGGCACCACCGTCTCAAGAACCGCTGCGCTGGGCCCTTCATCTCAAGCACCGCTGAACAGGGCACCGCCGTCTCATGCACCGCTGAACAGGGCACCGCCGTCTCAAGAACCGCTGCGCTGGGCCCTTCATCTCAAGCACCGCTGAACAGGGCACCGCCGTCTCAAGAACTGCTGAACTGGGCCCTTAATCTCAAGCACTGCTCCGCTGGGCCCTTCATCTCAAGCACCGCTCCGCTGGGCACCGCCGTCTCAAGAACCGCTGCGCTGGGCCCTTCATCTCAAGCACTGCTCCGCTGGGCACCGCCGTCTCAAGCACCGCTCCGCTGGGCACCGCCGTCTCAAGAACCGCTGAACCCGGCCCTTCATCTCAAGCACCGCTGAACAGGGCCCTTCATCTCAAGCACCGCTGAACTGGGCACCGCCGTCTCAAGTACCGCTGAACTGGGCCCTTCATCTCAAGCACTGCTCCACTGGGCACCGCCGTCTCAAGAACCGCTGAACAGGGCCCTTCATCTCAAGCACTGCTCCGCTGGGCACTGCCGTCTCAAGCACCGTTCCGCTGGGCACCGCCGTCTCAAGAACCGCTGAACTGGGCCCTTCATCTCAAGAACCGCTGGCCCATTGGCGGAAGGGGCAGTGCCGCATCTGTGTCGGGCAGGGCTGCACAAAGCACTCTGGGCACTAGTCCCCCTCCAGTACCAGTGGAGACTGTCATCCACTTGAGAGACTGTGGCTTTGCACTCCCCAGGATGGCACAGTGGGCAACCCACCCACTGTAGAGACTTGAGTGACTGTGGCTTTGCACTCCCCAGGATGGCACAGTGGGCAACCCACCCACTGTAGAGACTTGAGAGACTGTGGCTTTGCACTCCCCAGGATGGCACAGTGCCCATGGAGGCCCCTCGTGGATCTGGCGTCGTGGACTCATCTGGCTGAGGTGCCCCCCCTTCCCTTCCCCCTGAGGTGCCTGTAGTTTTCCTATCTGATGCCCCTGCAGTGTTCTCTCCGTTGGAGGCAGGTATCCTGTGTGGGCTTTGCCCATGTGTTTTGGCCCAGTGGCCCACGAACAATGGCTGATACACATATCGGACTGGACAATTTATGTATATAAAGTTATAGATGTGTGATATATTTTATACTCAGTCTTACAATATAATTCTAAATTTATAATCATTTCCTTTTGTCTTTGCATTCTTCCGGGGGGTTTGGGGGGGTAACTGTGATGTGTTGCTATGCATTGATGTGTGTGTTGTAGTGGGTGAGGGCGAGGGTGGGTGTGTCGCATATGTGTGTCCCCGTAATTTTTTGCCTCCCCTGTGTCGTAGGTGCAGTACTCACCGTTGTCTTCTGCGCCGGCGTTCGTGCTCCTGGTAGAGGAGCAGGAAGACAATGGCTGGTAGGATGTGGAGTTCGGGTTCCATGCTGTCCAGATTCCTCGTGGGGTGTATGGAGGTGAGCGGTTTCCATTTGAAATGTCTGTTTCTGCTGTGTTTTTATCGGCGGGGCTACCGCCCCAGAAAAGGTGGCGGATTGGTGGGTTGTGATAGGGTGGGCGGTACATTGTCTCCCGCCTGTCTGTTGGCGGTGACCGCCGCACTGTTTGTTTGTCCCGCCGTGGGGGCGGTGTGTTAAAGTGGCGGTCTCTGTTGGCGGTTTCCGCCAGGGTCGGAATTGCATTTTTTTTACCGCCAGCCTGTTGGCGGTTTTGCCGCCGCTTTAACACCGACCGCCAGGGTTGGAATGACCCCCTTAATCTGTTAATATGATTTAATATTTTAAGCAGTCGCGGACCCCCTGAGGAGTCTTCGCGGACCCCCAGTGGTTCCCGGACCACAGGTTGGGAACCACTGTTATAGTGCTCAGAAATAATTTTTTCATAATCATTTATGTACATTGCATTATGAGAGAAATACGTACATTCATTCAAATCAAGTTTGCATTTATGTCTTTATTAATTTGGCTGGAGTAAAGGCCTGAATTTCTTGAAATGGTTTTACTTTTCATGAAAAGCTTGTTGTGCTGCATATTTCTTTGAGCTGCAGGTGTGATGGCACCAACCAGTGGCTAATGAACAAGTTATTGTTACTGTGTGATAAGGGGGCCTGGAAAGACGTGTTACTAAGGACGGAAAGAGCAGTGTGGAAACGGTAACTGAACTCCCTTCAAAATACCCGAAGCACAGGAGAGACCAAGGGCAAGCACATCTAGGATGAAAGGATGAAAGTGTCAATTTAACTTGCCATTAATAACTCTGTTTTTCAATTGAAGGTTTTGGCCATGAGATCAGCCTTTTGGAGGTCCAGGGTTTAAGTATTGTTTAGTTAGCTGAGGTTTGTTGCTCTCCTTACCTACAAAAAGAGAGGAAAGGGTTCATCGGCCCGAGATATGAAAGTAGTGTAAACCGTTCTATAAGATGGTAGCAGGTACGTATGGTTCTCTTTCCAAAGTGAGAAGAAATAGAAGCAGGATCTGGAGTAGTTAGTCCCAGAACCTAATCCCTAATACCCGTGCCTAAAGTTGGATGACTGGTGAAATGGTAGAAACCTAGAGGAGAGTCGTGTTGGCGGAAGAGGTGTGAGTATTGATAGGGTTGTGAAAAGGAGAAGTTTATGTTTAAGTTGCGTTGTTTGTGAGTCTTGATGATGTCTTGCGGAGATGTTTTGCATGTTATGTGAGTGTGGTGATTTATTAAGATGATGAAGATGTAATGGGGTCCGACATGACTTAAGATCCTGGGACAGTATTAAAAGGTGCAGAAGACACTTTTTTCAATTGTCTGCTAACTGGCTGTGTTCATTGTGAGATGTACTCAATGGCACAGTTAAGATAGAGATTACTTTTGTGTGAATGTGAGATGATTATTATAGTGGATCTAAATGTGCAGAGAGACGCTTCTCTGATCTAGATGATACCCATCTAGATGATACCCTGCAGGTCAAGGTGTCATTTGAAGTATTTGGAAACTCTGGCCCTCATTACGAGCCTGGCGGTCTGTGACCGCCAGGCTGGCGGTTGGCGGGAGCACCGCCAACAGCCCGGCAGTGCCCCGGAGGGCATTCTGACCGCGGCGCTTTGGCCGCGGTCAGTGCAGGAAAACCGGCGGTCTCCCGCCGGTTTTCCGCTGCCCGTTGGAATCCTCCGACGCCGCCTTGGGGATTCTGACACCCCCTACCGCCATCCTGTTCCTGGCGGTTCGCCCACCAGGAACAGGATGGCGGTAGGGGGTGTCGCGGGGCCCCTGGGGGCCCCTGCAGTGCCCATGCCAATGGCATGGGCACTGCAGGGGCCCCAGTAAGAGGGCCCCGCTTGTATTTCACTGTCTGCATAGCAGACAGTGAAATACGCGACGGGTGCAGTAGCACCTTCCCACTCCGCCGGCTCGATTCCGAGCCGGCGTCCTCGTGGGAAGATTGTTTCCCGCTGGGCTGGCGGGCGGCCTTAAGGCGGCCGCCCGCCCGCCCAGCGGGAAACTGAGAATGCCGGCCGCGGTCTTCAGACCGCGGTGCGGTATTCCTGCGGAGCAACTTTGGCGGGCAGTCTCCGCCGCCCGTCAAAGTTGTAATGAGGGCCTCTGTGTGTGTTTGAAAAATTATTAATTTCCTTAGTGTAACCAACAAAAAGTTATTTTATTGTATTTTTGTACTTGTGTGATATTGCAGAGAGAGTATGCATGCAGATTGTAAAGGAGGGGGAACTTCTGCAAGGAGTGAGATCTAAGTCATGGTGTGCCACACTGGTATAGGTCGGTTGGTGTGGTGCTGCACTGTTATTGGCTGACATTATGAGATGTTGCTCTGTGATTGGTGGTTGCTTTAGAGCAAGGGATTTTGTATACCGCGGTTGATTATGGAACCCCACATGCCTTTACAATACAATCAGTACAACACATGTCATTACTCCGCATGCATTTACAAAGGAAATTTTTACCACGCATGCCGTTACAACACAAATTTCATAGTAATAGCATGTTTGGTAAAGGTATATGCACAGTAAAAATATAATAGGAATATATATACATATATATATAAAATCACCTTGCCACCCAATAATCCCTACCCACCCTAAACCCTGAAAAACACTTACCACCAAAAAACCATACCCACCCTAAACCCTAAAAATTTCCTCATCCCCAAAACCCATTCTCACCCTAAAACTTAAAAATGCCCTTACCACTCAATAACCTATACCCACCGTAACCCCCAAAAAATGCCATACAACCTAAAACCCATACCCACCCTAAAAACTAAAAATGCCCTTACCAATGAAAAACTCATACCCACCTTAAACCCTAAAAACCCTTCCACATAAAAACCTACATCCACCTTAAACCCTAAAAAACCTTATCACCAAAAACCCATACCCAACCTAAGCCCTAAAAGTTCCCTTACCCCCAAAAACCCATTCTCACCCTAAAACCAAAAAATGCCCTTACAACCCAAAAGCCAATACTCACCATAAATCTTTTTACAAAAAACCTTACCACCCAAAAACCCATACCCTGTTCAAATCAAATACTTTATTTCGACCATAGGTCATAAAAGTTACACATACAATGATAAAATGATTAGATAAGTAAAAGAAGAAAGAAAGAACATTTGTTATCATTGTGCTGTCACACTGGCTCAAAATAAAATTAAATATAGAAATAACTTCTCTAAACCCATCAAATAAAAGCGGTAGAGAAAAAGAAAATCAATCAGACATCTTAGCCTGCTATAGTTCTCCAATATTCCCAATACATAACTCAACATTTGAATGCCCAAGTTTCTGAAACAAATTTTAAATTCATATCTCCTGGATAATACTATCATCAGGATAAAAACAAGTAGGCCAACCCGAGATTTAAAATACTAAGTTGATTTTATGGAATGATGCAGTTCCATGAAAATTTTGACAGAAGGAACCTGCTACCGGCACAGTCATATGAACAGATTTAAAAGCTATCTAGTCATTAAAAGCACTTGCACTATCTGGCTAAAAGTTTGCATCATAACTTAAAACAAATGTCATAAAATGGCACGAAAACCAAACGAGTGCTTAAGAAGTAGTTCTTTATGGCTAACACTGATGGTGAAATAACAGAAATATGGGTAATTACCCGCTTGTTATCTAAAACAAAATCTGTTCCTAAGCCATGTCCAAATAATTATTTGCCCATGGCACGGGCTAGACACTAAAACCTGATGCTATAGTAGCCCTATGGCGAATGGACCAGGCTGCTGTCAAATGTTTGGTGACCGCACTTCCTACCAAGGTGGACCTATCATATTTACAAATTCTATAAGCATTGGCACGGTCATATAGAACCAAAGCCTTCCACAATGGAATAATCAATTTTTCCCTTGAACTCTTATATAGGGGACAGAAGAATAGCACATGTTCAATTTACTCCATACATGGATTGCAGTTTATACACTTATTGGCCACAGAGCTATTCTTCGACCATCGGGTAGTAAAACTGTTAAATGGTAGAGTGCTGTATCTGAACTGAAGGAGTAAAGCACGAGCATGTGCAGATATTGGGAGGTCAAGAAATTGCTCAGGCCATGGCTCCTGTTTAACGAGCAGAAACTCTGATGTCATTTTTCCCACCCCGTTACTGTGGAGGATCTGCTTGTTGGCCTTCTCCCAATATCTCTGTTTGACCAGTGAAATAGCATTAGCATGGATCGACTCAGGTCTCTCACAAACTTGGGGAAAACCCAAATCATCCCAAATTGATTTATTCTCCCTCAGCCAACTGCCCTTTTTTGAGCTGCATTGGTTCCTTATAAGGTCTTTAATTGCCTCACAAAAAGGTTCCGGTTCTTCTGTTCTCCAAAGGTGGATCCAATATAAGGGAGGCCACAGACCCGCTACATCTTTGATGCTATTCATTCCAAGATTAATTCTAAGGGGGATCATCGGAGTGCCCTTCCCCGTCCTGGTTATGTATCTAATAAAATAATTTTCTTTAATTTGTAGAACGTCCAACTGTCTTTGGGAACCCCATAGCTCTGCACCATACAGTGTCGCACCTCGAATTTGAGCTTTGTAAATTTCAGTAATGGGTTTAATGGGGGGGCTAAATAAAGCTCTGGCTTTGCGTCCCAAGGTCCCTCCTCTTTGTCATATATAAAATGTGCCCCTTTTCTGATATGTGCGTCCCAACTGCCTGAGTCTATCAGCCTGATCCCCAAATAATCATACTAATTTTCCCTTTCCAGTGGAGTAGAATTCATTGGTATACTAGCTTTTACTTTCTTCTTTCGTGAGCTGCAAATCATGAACTTAGTTTTCTTAACATTGACTTCCAGGCCAAAATCTCTACAAAATAAACAGAATTGGTCGACCAAATTTTGCTGTCCGAGGGGAGATTTAGCCAAGATGATAGTATCATCCACATAAAGCAGTTCTGGGATTTTCTTACCTGCCAATTTAGGTGAATCATTATTACAATCAGTTAAATACTTAATACAGTTGATTACATATAAAAGAAAGAGGGTAGGGGCTAGGACACAGCCTTGCATTACTTCTCTCTCAATAGCAACTGGGTTTGTTAATTCACCATCCTTACCAGTCCTAATTTGAGCAAAAGTGCTTTCATGAAGTCGGACATTAAGGTTCAAAAGACTTTTAGGGACTCCCATGTTAGTTAATGTCAGTCATAATTTATTCCTGGGTACCAGGTTAAAGGCTGCTCGAAGATCAATGAAGGCCACGTACAGGTTCCCACCTCCAATGTCCACAGTCCTCCATTTGGTTGGCAAAAACCTCTGGACCTGATCTATTGTACTAACCGTGTGTCTAAACCCTGCCTGTAAGTCAGAGATAGCCCCACTCTCTGTAATCCACTCTTCTAAATGAAACAAAATCTGCTTCGCAAAAACTTTTTGAAGGTTGTCGAGTAGGCATAATGGACGATAATTAAAAGGGTTTCTACCTTTCTTAAAAAGTGGAACTATCTCCGCTTCCCTCCATGTGCAAGGAATAGGTGCTCCTGAGGCAACTGCGTTACAAACCTTGTTCAAATGAGGGGCCCAAATGTTGGGATTTGATTTTTAGAGATCGCCAGGTATTTTGTTGAGACCCGGGCCCTTTCCCCACTTCAGGGAAGCTATTGCTGCCTTAGTTTCTGCTAGAGAATTTGATTGGAGGTACACCAAATTCTCTATTGTCAACCAATTCACTGAAAATAGGTTCATCTACCCCTCTATAAAGTGACCCAAAATGTTTTACCCATGCTGCAGGGAGAATCGAAGTACCAGGCAGGGGCCGGGAATCACCACTGTCATTTGAAATCAGCTTCCAAACATTAGAGGCATCATTAGCTCTTGCGCATTCCAAGAGAGCAGCCCACCGCTTCTCCTCCCAACTTCTACGTGCCTTAGAAAGTTCCCGCCTATAGCCCTCTCTTGACTGTCTTATAGGCTCTCTAATCCCCCTTCTCAGGTCCCTCAGTAGTTTGTGCATGGCTTCCTTGCATGAGTGATTGAACCACCTCTCGCTACACTTGTTTCTTGTTTTGGCGATCACTTCTTTAGTAAAATGTTTTTTTAAAGAGTTGAATAGTTCCATATGTGCAGCCAGGAGCCTATTATCACCCTCAGGTAAGTGGAGCATATACTCCATTTGATCTGCCAGAAGGCTAAATATTGATTTAAGAGAGCCTAAAGAGGAATTAACAACATCCCACTTGATATTATGTTTGTTGTTTGTCATAATAAGCTGCTACGCATAGCCCCTAGAATCAGGGGCCTCTATTGTAGGCAGCAGACCCCTAGAAGATAGAATCAGCGGGTCATGGTCGCTTTCTGCATGTTCTATTACCACCATATCGACCATATATGCCCAGAAACGAATGTCTAATAAGAGGAAATCAATTTGGCTCCTATAAGCTCCACGCCTAAAAGTGGGGCAAGAATTAGTGTCTGAGCAGGAGCGACCGTTGCAAGCACGGAGACTGTATGCAAGTGTGATGTCAACAATTTTATAGGCTGTTCTACTCATTCTGAGACTTTAGTTTGATGCTAATTGCAGGATACCCCAAAGGATGTCCTTTTCTTGATAAAGCTCTTGGGCCAAAGAATAAGGCTCAAAAGTGGCATTAAAGTCCACTGCAATTAAACTATAGTGTGTGGTGGATCTGCTGGATAAAATATTGTCGAGAGCAATCAGAACATCAGACTCACAACTACTGCCCACACTCCTGCTATATATATTTACTAATAGTAGTTTTTTTTCCCTATGGGTCGATAGTGTTAAGCCTTGCAAGTCAGCTCAGCCCATGTCCACTTCCTCAACCTGGCACTTAAGGGAGCAGCTAACCCATTTAAGTAAACCACCCGAGGGTCTCCCAGAGGTCACCTTACGGGCTGGGACCCAGTAACTCTTGAAATCAAATCTATGCTTGGGCTCCAAGGCCCATGACTCTTGAAATAAGCATATCTTGTGCTCATCTATAAAGTGGCCCCAATCTGGAATTAGCATTTTGGACTCAAGCCGGGCTATATTCCAAGAGAGGACTGTGATGGACGCGTCATCTTGGACTTGTAGTGCATCGACCGGGGCTTATGATATAATCAGTGTGGTGCTCGTAGAGTTCGTATTGCCCATTGGGTCTGCCACTAAACTACTCTCTCTAGGTCCCCCAGCTTCATTATCTCCAATAGTGTTGCTCACCTCAATAAATTCAGAACCGACCATGTTCCAACCAAACACAGTGGCCCGTGTATCATTCTGGACTGGCAGGGCAATTTGTGTAGGGCCCATAGAATCCGCATTTGCTATCTGCTCTTATTCCAGGCTGCTTACTCTAAATCCCACAGGTTCCTTATCTCTAGGAGTAATACATTCCCTGGTGATTAATCTAGGCCCCAATGTCTCAAGGGTAACCACGGTAATTTTGATTTTATGTCAATCCACGTCTGAGAGGAAAGATGGAGGATGCCTACGTTCAGACTGGAATAAATGCTGCATGTGGAAACAAGGGGGACCTCTAGGATCAAGTATCAACCCACTTGGAACAAGTTCCGATGCTGGGGGGTAAAAGGTTGAGAGTCTACACAGAGAAACACCTCCATCTAGGGGGCTAGCTCTACATGAATTTAGAAAAATCTGTTGAACCAGGGCAGGTGAATCAAAATTAATAAACAATACAATCTCCTGCTCTAGACTTATTCAACGGGCCCACCCTCCTCACCATTAATATTGAGTGTACCAAAAAGAATGCAAATTTAGCATTAACATGCAACCAATGGATAGCCTTATTTTTCAACTCTATATAAGTCTCCAATCTATTTGTTCGGAGCCTGGGAAAATTTGTAAAAACAAGCACATATGAGCAAGATTCCGGGGGTAGATGTAAAACCTTTAACTGTGCCCTATGGTTGTTCAGTCTGGTTCTGCTGGGCTCCACGTCCATCACTGGAGGTCCTAATGGCTGATGCTCATAAACATTAGAAGCTTTAGGGATCTTAGACACTGGGTTAGTTATCGGTGCTGCTCCACCTACTCCCCTGGTAGTAATAACTACATCATTGGGACAGTCATCCACTGGATTACGGTCTGTCCTGACATTCCAACACACCTCAAATTGACAGGGATAAATGCAACGGCCCTTGGGTGACATGGGGCCCCCAACGGGATGTGGGGGAGACTTGCCATCAGTGCCAGAAGATTTTCCCAGGATTAAAGACTGGCAGTGGGATTGTAAATCAGCTTGAGGAGAAGTGTCTGGTACATGAGCTTTTAGACGGAGTTCAATGGGATGCAACCTCTTAGTGAGCTCCTCCATTATGTGCTCAAGTGCAAGTGGGCCAATAGTACTTTCTTGTGATTTTTTGGGCCCATCATTACCAGTTTCAAGTCCCGAGTTAGTGGAGCTCGTGATACGAGCTTGTTTGTTCCTTAAATTAACATCACCGCACTTTATTTTTCCTTTAGGCTCAGGTTCAGGCTTTGGTACACCAACAAAAGGACCCAGTGACGACAGAACAGGTTCTACTGTAATGGCCTCATCCAAGGTCGCAGAGGTAGTCTTCCGGGCATTGTCTGGATGGACAGTTGATGAAAAAGCCAGATTTGACTGCATATGCTGAGGCTGCGGGAGCTGTGGAGGCTGTGGGAGCATTTGTGTTAGGGGTAGAGATAGATAAAATAGAAGCAGGGGATGCCGGGGTAGATAGGCAACGCTCAGCCATCTCGATCTCTTTGTCTAAGGCCCAACCGCCTTTTGTAGGAAGCCGTCCAAAGTTTGGTTGATTTTAAGATTATCTTGGGGGGGCGCACCCTTCTGTCAGCTCATCTCTCACCTCTTTGTGCTCTCCTCTCTTGTGCACTCTAAGCCCCCTCCTCCTCCCGCAAAAGAGCCTGCAAAGAGTGCAAAGCATGCAATAGTCGCTTTCACCTCCAGCTGTTGCCTCTAGCTGTCTTCTATATATCAACTCTCTCTTGAAAATATTTGATTACTAAATTGAGTTGTGGGGCTCCAGGAGACCAACAGATTATGACTCACTGACTTGCTGGTCAAAAGAGGGTCCCACCAAGAGACCCTACTATTCGGCTAATGCTGTTGCGGTCTACACTCTGTGCCCAGGACTCTCCAGCTACACCTTACCTGCTCAATACATAATGGGGGAAAGTGTTGTGTAGCCATTTTAGTTATAGCTCCATGCACGTTATTTTAACATACTAGGCCAAGCCATAGTGCACTCTAACCAAGATATATTTTATTCAGCTTTATTTTATTATTGTTACAATAGCCACTTTTACGGTCTTGTTTTATTTTCTATTTATCTAGCTGTTTTGCCTAGGCCAGCACTCTGTTCTCAAACAAGACATTCTTGCTCGCTCTGTGCTTTTTCCAAGGCTACAGCAAGGTACATTGCCGGTGAACGTGGTATAAGTTTAGTCTCCAACATTCGTAGAAAACATCATAACGTAGGGACATTTTCTAGGAAGATTAGTTTTTTTAAATTATAAAACACTTCCCTGTCCCTTACACATTAAAGGGAGATTCCATCCAGAGAACCACGTCTGTATGCTGAATGCCGAATGCTTCGCTGCAACTGTTTTGCCTATCTCAGGCCTTTGCTCAGGTATGGGGGATGATGTCTTCCCATGGGATCCTGATGGGCAGAATTAGAGTTTAACACGCTGTGCTCTATCATATCCTAGGTAGGAGTTAGTCTACTGAATGTCGTGACAATATGGTAGCGTTATTCTTTTGCTTCACTCTCCTTGTTACAATTTTAATACTATCATGCTGTGTCATCCTGGTTATTGCAGCTCACGCTTTCCTATCTAAGATGAGGTTGCTTCATTAAAAACATTATTTAAACATATACTGCCTCTCTTTGTCATTGTATATATGAAACTGTTGTAATGGAGAGAAACAGATGAGACCTGAGTGACCACGGCTTCCCTAAGAAACCAATTATGTCATGCGCTCAGCTCCCCAGTCATCCCTGCCCTTGGGTAGAGATGAGGCACTACTAGTTAGCCGGAGCAAAATCCGGATTGGAGTGACAGGTGTCACCTGCAGTGGGTCAGACTCAGTCTCCCCACACCACGGGCAATTCTGCTGCTCAAAATCCAGTAGTCTCATTAGAATAATGAGAGCCTACACAACATGGATTACCTACGTAGCTGGGGCAGAAATCCTCAGTACCACGGACGTCTCTGCATATGGTATTGAGGTATCATTGTATATAATGAGACAGAGATACTCAAGAGGACCCAAAAATTAGAGCCTGACCAAACATTGGTGGCTCAACACATAATGGAGCAGGTTTAATCGCCAACCAACCACTTGCCAGCCAGCCGCTTGCCAGTTGCCTCTAACAGTCTGTTTTTGTGCCATAATTGTAGCAGCTGTTCACCACCGCTTACCGCTGCTTGCAGTCGTTGACACTGTCGGTACCGCTGATCCGAGAAGCACCAAATCACTGACACCAAGTTGTGTGGGGGGGGGCGGGAACTCGCTCCCCACACAGTTACCAGCACCAACTCTGGCACCAGTCCCCTGCTTCTGAACACACTCAAGGGCAAGTGCAGGAGCGAGTGCAGGAGGGAAGAATCGTCATGCCCCAGGGCACTCCAAGGCACTCCAAAGTGCTCCAAAATGCTCCAAGGCGATCCAAGGGCGCTCCCTGTGACACCCCTGTAACTCCTCACAGGTCCTAGGTACAAACTTCAGGTAGTGGGTACACAGAGGGAGCACAGGGAGTCACTGCACTCTGCTCTCTGGGTCGTGTACCCACCCTTTCCCGCCTCCTCCGCCTTGCCTCCGTCTCTGCCTACGCTTTCCACTTCACCTCGCGGGGGTTTCGGCAGCCGAGCTCTCCCTTTTCTAGGCTCAAGGCTGCCTCGCCTTGCGGAGACTCTTTCTCGCCTTGCCACATTGGTCTTGGGGTCGCGGGGATCGTGGGGAGTCACGGGAGTTGCAGGGTCTCTGCTGTGGTCTCTACCTGGCCCGCGGTCGGCAATGCCAGCACCATGCGATTTTCTGAGCCGAGCTCTCCAAGCAGCCACGCTGCCGTGCAGCTCTGCTTCCTGGCTTCCTGGACCTGTTAAAACCCATACACACCCTCAACCCTAAAAAATTCATTACCACCCAAAAACCCATACGCACCCTAAAACCTAAAAATGCCCTTACCACCCAAAAAGATATACCTACCCTAAAACCTAGAAATGCCCCTACCACCCCAAAACCTATACACACCCTTAACCCTAAAACCCCTTACTACCCAAAAACCCATACCCACCCTAAACCCTAAAAATGCCCTTACCCCCGAATCCATTCCCAGCCTAAAACCTAAACATGCCCTTACCACCATAAAAGATATACCCACCCAAAACCCTAAAATCCCCTTACCACCCAAAAAACCATACCCATCATAAACCCTGAAAATGTTTATACCACCTAAAAACCCATACCCACTCTAAAACCTAAAAAATTAACTTATCGCCCAACAAGCTTTACCCACCCTAAAACCTAAAAATGCCCATACCACCCAAAATCTCATACCCACCCAAAAACCTAAAAATGCCCTTACCACCCAAAAACCTATTCTCACAGCTAAAACCTAACAATGTCCCTTCCACCCAAAACCCTATACCCACTCTAAACACACAAAAAATGCCCTTACCACCTAAAAACCCCTACCCACCCTAAAACCAAAAAATGCCCTTACCACCAAAAACTCCATACCCACTCACAAACCTAAAATATACTTACCACCCAAAAACCCAAACCTACCCTAAAACCTAAAGATGCACTTACCAACCAAAAACCTATACCTGCCCTAACCCCTAAAACTGTATATATATATATAAATCACTAAGGACCTGATTACGACCTTGGCAGATGGGATACTCCGTCACAAGCATGATGGATATCCGCCCACCATATTACAAGTTCCATTATATCCTATGTAACTTATAACCACCCAAAAACCCATACCCACCCTAAATCCTAAAACCCCTTGCCACACAAAAGCCCATACCACCCTAAACCCTAAAAATGCCTTTACCACCCAATAAACCATACTCACCCGAACACCTAAAAATGCCCTTACCACCAAAAACTCCATACCCACCCTAAAACCTAACAAGCACTTACCAATCAAAAACCTATACCCACCCTAAAACCTAAAGATTCCCTTGCCACCCAAAAACCCAAACCCACATTAAAACCTACAGATGCACTTACCAACCAAAAACCTATACCTACCCTAACCCCTAAAAGTATATATATGTATGTATATGTATATATATAATACTAAGAGCCTGATTACCACCTTGGCGGATAGGATACTCCATCACAAACGTGACAGATATCCCACCCACTGTATTACAAGTTCCATTATATCCTATGTAACTTCTAAAACGGAAGGCAGGATATCCGTCACAAATGTGGCAGAGTATCCCATCCACCAAGATCGTAATCAGGCCCTTAATACTTAACTGTCCTTACCTTTAAAACCTTTACCACGCATATGCCTTTACCATTCTTGTCTTTACAAAATTTTTTAAAAAATTATACTTTTCTTTAAAACAATTACCACGCGTATGCCTTTACCATTCATGCCTTTAGATCAAAATGTGTTGTAAAGTCTCACGTAGTAAAGGTACATTTGTGGTAAAGGCATGCATGGCAAAATCATATGCGTGGTAATGGGCTCGTGGTAACGGTCATGCATGGTTTTGACAGCGTTGTAATGGATATTTCCTGTATTCGGCATTACTTTGATCTGAAATGGAATTTCTGAAAATTGTTTACACTGATCTAGAAAATTAAGGGGGTCATTACAACATTGGTGGCAAAAGCCGATTACTGCCGCGCAGAAGACCATCAACACACTGCCGCGGCCGTGGAAATCCGCCACGGTCATTATGACCCTGAGCTCGGAATCCACCAAAATTTAGACACCCACACAAGTCCGCCACACCAAAGGTCAGTGATAAACTGGCGAAAACAACCCCTCCACCGTCATGCCAACTGAAATACACCCACACTATCACAACACATGAATCCACGTGGCGGTCTTTCAACCGCGGTATTCCATTGGCGGTACACACCGCTGCGCTCAAAATACACACACATTTACAAAACACAACCACATTGGACAATTCAAAATACACACACCAGATACACAGACACACACCACTCCCACACACCCACATCAACCACAAACCCCTACGACAAAATTACCAAGAGAAGGCCAGAGAGAGACACTACAAACAACTTCCAAGCATCCACAGGCACACAATACCATCACCCACATTACTTCCTCACACCTCACACAACACACCACTAAATATCACCACACTTATCACTATACGCACCACCCCACACATCACCCACACCACCCCATGCCACGGCAAAGACACCCCAGGTTCTCTGAGGAGGAGCTCAGGGTCATGGTGGAGGAAATCGTCCGGGTAGAGCCACAGCTATTCGGATCACAGGTGCAGCACATCTCCATAGCTAGGAAGATGGAGCTATGGCGAAGAATAATGGACAGGGTTAACGCAGTGGGACAGCACACAAGAAATAGGGATGACATCAGGAAGAGGTGGAACGACCTACGGGTGAAGGTGCGTTCTGTGGTCTCAAGACACCACCTTGCGGTACAGCAGACTGGCGGCGGGCCCCCACCTCCTCCCCCACACCTAACAACATGGGAGGAGCAAGTCTTGGCTATTCTGCATCCTGAGGGCCACGCAGGAGTAGATGAAGGAATGGACTCTGGTAAGTCAAATCTTTCACTACTTCATCCCCCACCCTACCTGCATGCCATCACATACCCCCACCCTCACCCACATCACTCCAACTCCTCACATATGTCCCAACACCACAAACCACACATCCTAACACCAAGCCCTGTATGCAACAACAAAGCATGGATACCCATCACCAAACCATGGCCACTGCACATACCCATACACCCCCCTAAACCACCATCACACAAGGACCCACACAGGAATGCAAGCACTGGGGTAAACGGTCACCCACCCATTGCATACCATGGCACACACAGATGTAATAAATATCCTTTTATACCTCTGCAGGACCCCTACCCAACGTCACCGGACAGGAGGGTCCACACATGTCCACACCACCAACAGAAGAGGCCCACAGTGATGACAGCAGCTCTGTCCAACTGGATCTAGATGAGCAGCCCGGCCCATCGGGGACCTCTGGACAGTCGGTTCCCCTGACACAGTCACAGGCCCCCACAGAGCTTCCCCCCTCTGGAAACCCCAGCACAGCACCCACCTAGGGGGCCCATACCTCTGTGCCCAGGACACGTCAAGCAGCAGTGTGTCCACCACTACAGGGAACCCAGGCTAACCCATCACCCCAACAACAACAGGGACCTGGGGGCAGTGGCAGTGGGCACAAGGTCCAGGGGATGGAGGCCCAGGAACACAGGGGAACTGGGAGGGCTGCTGTGCGACAGGGGGAGGACAGGCCCAGGGAACCCACTCTCCATGAGGCCCTCTCCAACATCATGGGAGCCTACCATCATTCCCACGAGACAATGGCAAAGGTACTGGCCAAGTTTCAGGAGACCCAGCGCCTGTAGGAGGAACAGTATTTGGGCTTCAGAGAGGAACTCAGATCCATCAATTCCACCCTGGGCCCCATCGTAGGAGTGCTGAAGGAAGTCCTCAACACCATGAGGGAGCTGTGGCACAACAAGGGGCCCCTGACACTAGCCTGGATGATGAACTGCCCACCACCTCTGCCGGCGCCAGTGGAGGCACCGCCACAGGACCACCACACCAGCACCCCACCCCCTGCAGAGTAAGAACCACCCGCAAACGGTCCCTGAGATCCAGGACAAAGACAGAGAACGATGCCAAGACCCCTGCAAAGAAATGAGACCACCCTGAATGTCATCCTTCTGTCCCACTTTGCCACCCTGTCCATCCTCAAACTGCCCCAGCTCCACTTCCTTTGCCCTTTTGGGCAATGTACCTGTGAGACTAATAGACTGGACTCTGCCATGGACATTCATCAACCATCACCCCTAACCATTTTTCAACCCCCTCCAATATTGAGAACTTAAATAAACACCCTTAAAGCACAAAACAATCTGGAGTCTGTCTGTGATTTCGAAACAGTGTATTAGCAATTACAGTGACAAAATGCTCTTTCAAATGTAATGTCAACATACCTATGTCACACAGCTCTAGTCCATGATGAAACAAAGCAGATGTCACACAGTGGGACCCACATCTGTGAAATTGTGAGGGAAAGTGACAACTCAGTGACCATACACTGGGTGAAAACGACAGACAGTAGAGAGGTAGTAGTGTTAAAGAACATGTAGTAGGTAGGTTGGTATTCTTACCTGTGTCTCACTGGAAGTATTGCAGGATAACCGAGTTCCTGTTGTCGATGTCCTCTTCTTCTGCTTCCTCGTCTTCACTGTCCACAGGCTCCACAGCTGCCACAACACCGCCATCTAGACCATCCTCCTGCAGAAAAGGCACCTGTCGTCACAAAGCTAAGTTGTGAAGCATACAGCAGGCCACGATGATCTGGCACACCTTCTTTGGTTAGTAGAATAGGGATCCACCAGTCATATGGAGGCACCTGAACCTGGCCTTCAGGAGGCCAAAGGTCCGCTCTATAATCCTCCGAGTATGCCCATGGGCCTCATTGTAGCGTTCCTCTGCCCTTGTCCTGAGATTCCTCACTGGGGTCAGTAGCCATGACAGGTTGGGGTAACCAGAGTCACCTGCAAATGGCGAGGGCAAATGTTAGACACACACTAACCTGTAGGGATATCCCCAGACCCAGACAACCATTCCCACTGACTTGCTTCCAGGTGCTCACCTAATAGCCACACACGGTGCCTCTGGAGTTGCCTCATCACATAAGGGATGCTGCTATTCCGCAGGATGTAAGCGTCATGCACTGAGCCAGGGAATTTGGCATTCACATGGGAGATGTACTGGTCTGCCAAACACACCATCTGCACATTCATGGAATGATAACTCTTCCGGTTTCTGTACACCTGTTCACTCCTGTCGGGGGGTACCAAAGCCACACGTGTCCCATCAATGGCACCTATGATGTTGGGGATATGTCCCAGGGCATAGAAGTCACCTTTCACTGTAGGCAAATCCTTCACCTGAGGAAAAAAGATGTAGCGCCGCATGTGTTTCAGCAGGGCAGACAACACTCTGGACAACACGTTGAAAAACATAGGCTGGGACATCCCTGATGCTATGGCCACTGTTGTTTGAAATGACCCACTTGCAAGGAAATGGAGTAATGACAGCACCTGCACTAGAGGGGGGATTCCTGTGGGATGGCGGATAGCTGACATTAAGTCTTGCTCCAGCTGGGCACACAGTTCCAGGATTGTGGCACGATCAAGCCTGTAGGTGATGATCACATGTCTTTCCTCCACTGTCGACAGGTCCACCAGCGGTCTGTACACCGGAGGATGCCGCCATCTCCTCACATGTCCCAGCGGACTGTGCCTATGAAGGACAACAGCGAGCACAGAGTCAACCAACTCAGAGGTACCTACACACAGCTTACACAGAACACGAATCATAAACTGAAATTTGACCTGTATGAGGGTTGAGGCAAGGCCTAGGTATGTGTGACAGAGTTAAAAATTAAGCCATGTGGGGCCCTGAAATGGCGGATGCCTGACCTGTAAAGTGGGACTATGGGATGTGAGGTAACTGCGCTGGCGTTGTACACCGTCGCGGTAGGCAGTCGAAGACCGCTGCGCAATTCTGCATTGGTTAACATTGGACCCTATGAGTCTGAGGAGCCAATGACGATGTACGCCGGCAGTGATGGTACGCACTGCCGCGGACGATGACTGCCATTTTCTATCTGTTCAATCACTCGATACCTGATATTCGACAGGAGAGGACCTACACTGCAAGTGCTGTTGTGACCTCGGTCTGAAAGAGACAATGGCTCGTGCGTCTGGGGGACAGGGCCCCTGCCTTCACATGAGAGGAGTTGGAGAAACTCGTGGATGGGGTCCTCCCCCAGTACACGCTACTCTACGGTCCTCCAGACAAACAGGTAAGTACACTGGGAGCATGCTGTATGGGCTATGCCTGTGTGGAGTGGGGTGGATGAAAGATAGGAGGGGGAGATTGAGACGTGCATGAAACAACGGTGAGTGCATGTGCCACATGGCAAGGGTAGGGAAGGGGGCCAATGACTGTGACGGTGCAGACGGATATATCTTCTCCTTTTCCCCTGTACTATTCCTGTAGGTCAGCGCCAGAAGAAGGATATTTGGCGTGCCATCACCAAGGAAGTCCAGACCCTGGGGGTCTATCAAGGACGAACACCCACTGCCGTAAGAGATGGGAGGACATTCGCCGCTGGAGCAAGAAGATGGCGGAGGCCCAGCTGAGGATGTCCTCCCAACGTGGGAGAGGTGCCCGTCGCACCATGACCCCCCTGATGTTCAGGATCCTGGCGGTGGCATACCCGGAGTTGGATGGGCGCTTGAGGGCATCACAGCAGCCACAAGGGGGTGAGTACACTCTCAATCTGCTGATTTTGCGCGCAGTGGAGGTGTTTGGGTGGGGGAGGTGTGCTGTGGGTTTCCCAAGGCCAGGGCGAGTGTGCTAGTTAGGTCACCTTGTTCTGGCAGACCCTGTGGCACCCCACCCCACCTAGTCAGGCTCCTGTGACATCCATGTGTGCAGATGTCGGCCATAGCCTTGTAAGCCATGTCCCTGGGATAGAATAGTGGACCCCAAGTGCGCGGCGTAGTGCAGGGGGCTTCTGTGTCTGTCGTGTCAGCCAACAGTAGCGGTAATGCATGCACTCAACATGTCTTTCTTCTGTCATCCCCCCCTTTTTGTGGTCTCCCTGTTCTTATGTGCATTAGCATCATCAGGCGAAGGAGCAGTGGCACCGGAGCAGGAGGGAGCTGCATCCCACATGGCCCTGGAGGGCGAGACTATGGACTCTGAATTCACCAGTGGGACGGAGGGCGAGGGGAGCTCAACGGCGGGGACAGGAGCAGAGACCAGTGATACAGACTCGTCCTCTGATGGGAGCTCCCTTGTGGTGGCGGCAACATCTGTGCCCCCGCATCTACAGGTACAGCTGCCACCCCCCCTACCAGCACCGCCCTCCCAGCAACCCCTGAGCCTTTGTGCCGTGCCCGCTCACCCAGGAGGGTGGGCATCACCTTCGCACCAGGCACCTCAGGCCCTGCCCGAGTCACCGATGCTGCCCTCAGTGAGGAGGCCATTGACCTCCTCAGGTCCCTCACTGTTGGGAAGTCTACCATTTTGAATGTCATCCAGGGTGTAGAAAGGCAGTTTCAACAAACAAATGCATTCCTGGAGGGCATTCATTCTGGTCAGGCAGCCCTTCAGCAAGCTTTTCAGACTCTGGCCTCAGCACTGATGGCAGGTATTGTCCCTGTCTCTAGCCTACCCCCTCCAACTTCCTCCACCCAGACCCAATCCCCTGTACCTCAGCCTATCCCAAGCACACCTTCAGACCAGCATGCCCACACGTCAACACAAAAGGGAAGCTCTGGCAAACATAAGCACCACACATCCCACAGGCACTCACGCAAGCATCACAGACATGCAGACACACCAACATTCACTGCCTCCACTGTGTCGTCCTCCTCCTCGTTTCCTTCCTCCCTCCCAGTCTTGTCTCCACTCACACCTGCATGCACTACATCTACAGCCACTACTTCCATCACCAGCACACTCACCACCACACCCCGCTCACGTGCAGTCACTACCCCCACTACCATTCACACGTCCCCTATGTCCTCTCCCAGTGTGTCTGTGACGCCCCCTCCCAAGGTACACAAACGCAGCCACACGCCCACCCAACAGCCATCCACCTCACGACAGTCTTCAGCGCATGCACCTTCACCCAAAGTCACCAAACGAACACCTCCTACAACCACAACCTCTTCCTCCACTCCCAAACCTCCTCCAGCTACCCATCCCAGTGTTCCCCAAAAACGTTTCCTGTCAACCCTTGACCTCTTTCCCTCACCTCCCCCACCCCATCAGTCTCCTAGGGCCCGACTCTCCAGGTCCCAACCTAGCACCTCAGCCACAACATCTCCGGGACCAGTGGTGCCTGTAGTCACCGGAATCTGGAGTGCACTGGGCAGCAGGGCAGTCGAGTGTGGCATGGAGCCACAGCACGGACAGTCCCCCACCTGTCAAGCATCAAAAGTTGGCCAGTGCCCGGCGGGAGAGGGGGAAGACTCCAGCCACCAAAGCCACACCCAGGGCTACAGGTGGGAGTGTGGAGTCAGCTGCGACACCTTCCAAGGTGGGGAAGGGACACAAGAAACTCAGCAAGTCTGGGAAGAGCAGCACGGCGAAGAAGACCACCATCATCCCCGCTGCCCAGGAGGCCACCGCCATCATCCCCGCTGCCCAGGAGGCCACCGCCAGCACCAGCCCTGCTGCCCAGGAGGCCACCGCCAGCACCAGCCCCGCTGCCCAGGAGGCCACCGCCAGCACCAGCCCTGCTGCCCAGGAGGCCACTGCCCTCATCCCCGCTGCCCAGGACAAGACTGCCAGCACCAGCCCCGCTGGGCCATAAAGGACCGCCAGCACCAGCCCCGCTGGGCCATAAAGGACCGCCAGCACCAGGCCCACTGGGCCAGACAGGACCGCCAGCAGCTGAGTCACTGCCAAGATCACCACCGCCTCAGGCACCGCTGAACAGGACACCTCCGCCACAAGCACCGCTGCCAAGGACACCGCTGCCACAAGCACCGCTGAACAGGACACTGCCGCAACAAGCAGTGCTTGCCCATGAGCGCCAAGGGCACTGACGCTACTGAGTCCGTCACGAGCGGGATGAAGCACTCTGGGCACAAGGCCCCCTTCAGAACCAGTGGAGAAAGGCATCCACTACCCCAGTCCTTGGCAGAATGAAGCACTCTGGGCACAAGGCCCCCTCCAGAACCAGTGGAGAAAGGCATCCACTACCTCAGTCCTTGGCAGGATGAAGCACTCTGGGCACAAGGCCCCCTCCAGAACCAGTGGAGAGATACATCCACTACCTCAGTCCTTGGCAAGATGAAGCACTCTGGGCACAAGGCCCCCTCCAGAACCAGTGGAGAAAGGCATCCACTATCTCAGTCCTTGGCAGGATGAAGCACTCTGGGCACAAGGCCCCCTCCAGAAACAGAGAAAGGCATCCACTACCTCAGTCCTTGGCAGGATGAAGCATTCTGGGCACAAGGCCCCCTCCAGAACCAGTGGAGAAAGGCATCCACTTGAGAGACTGTGGCTTTGCACTCCCCAGGATTGAACAGTGGGCAACCAACCCACCCAATGTAGAGACTTGAGAGACTGTGGCTTTGCACTCCTCAGGATTGAACAGTGGCCAAACCACCCACTGTAGAGACTTGAGAGACTGTGGCTTTGCACTCCCCAGGATTGGACAGTGGGCATGTGGCCCCCTCGTGGATATGGCGTTGTGCACTTAACCGGCTGAGGTGCCCACCCCTTTCCCTTCCCCCTGAGGTGCCTGTTTTATTGCTATTTGATGCCCCTGCAATGTTCTCTCCATTTTGATCGGGTATTGAGTGTGGGCCTCGCCCATGCCGTGTGGGCCCAGTGTTCCACAGACTTCAATGGAGCACTACCTGGACTACTATTCTTGGTGTATATATTTGTTAATAGTGTATATACATTTTTGCGTACTGAATTTTAATATATTACAATGGTTACACTCATTTGCTTTTGTCTTTGCATTCTTCCAGGGGGTTTGTGGAGGTGTAACTGTAATGTATCATGCTGAATTAGTGTGTGTGTTGCAGTGGGTGGGGGTGGGTGTGTTGCATGTGTGTGTTCCTGTTTTTTCCCTCCCCCCTCCCCTGTGTCGTAGGTGTAGTACTCACTGTGGTCTTCGCGCCGGCGTTCGTGCTCCTGGCAGAGGAGCAAGAAGATAAGGGCTGGCAGGATCTGGAGCTCGGCTTCCATGGTGTCCGGATTCCTCGTGGGGTGAGTGTTTTCCCTTTGAAGTCCTGTTTCCGCCGTGTTTTTGTTCGCGGTGAATCCGGCCCGGAAAAGGTGGCAGATTGGTAGGTTGTGATACTGTGGGCGGTACATTGTCCTCCGCCTGTCTGTTGGCAGTGATCGCCAGGCTGTTTGTTTATACCGCCGTGGCGGTCTGAGTGTTAAAGTGGCTGTCTTTGTTGGCGGTTTCCGCAACGGTCGTGATTCTACTTTTTTTACCGCCGGCCTGTTGGCGGTGTTACCGCCGCTTTAACACCGACCGCCAGGGTTGTAATGACCACCTAAAGGTTTTAAAATTATGTGAGATTTGTTTAGAGGAGATGTTCATATTCCTACAAGGGTGGGTGAGGAGGCACCTCCCAAAGATATCCCACGTCACTATATGACAATAAATGTAGGTCTAAATGCATGTGTTTGGTTTGGTGAACTGCACAAGATCACAGAAAACGAGGGCTCATTGATATTCCCCCGATATGGCATATTTAATTTGAGAATTATCGAAAAATTTAGGAGGGTGCTGTATAAAATGAAGCTATCTCCCAGACCTGCACAATATGAAGCATGTAATACTTGGGAGCATGCTACACATGGCAGAGAGAAAGAGAAATACCAAGGTAGAGCCTGGAAAGCAATACATACCTATGTGGAGGCTAGGTAGGATGTTGAACAGAAAAGATGGAGGACAGATCTTATGGAGGGAGTTAGGCTGTATCCATGCATAACCATTGGGAACGCTGAAGGAGAGGGTGATAAGGGAAAGACTACGAGAACGAAGGAAATTAAGTCAAAGGGACTGGGTGATGTGAATGAAGTTAGTGATAGTGAGTCTGGAGATAGTGTCTTTTACGGGCTATTTTCCGAATGCTTACCTCTATTTTATTAAATCAGAGGTGAAGGTGAAAGCAGTGGTGCTGAGGGTGGTGGACAGATTATTTTTGCTACAACTCCAACTAAGATGACTGCTACTCCTGTGGGAGCCAAGTAAGCTAATCTACCTCATGGATATAGGAGTGTGGGTTTGAGAGAGTGTTTTCCCATTGATCCTACAAAAAGCACTGTAGATGCTCTGACTGTTCCAGTTACTATTGGCCCCATAGTTCCTATTCATAAATCAGATGGGTCTGGGAAAAACACTTACAATTTGGCTGTGTATAATCCTGATGGTGGACAAAGAGGAGTTCCAAATAGTCCAGATGCTAGAGAATTTGTCCCTTTGATCCCGACACATACTAGCATCCCATGTGGAGCCAGTGCAGATTCGACATTAAATATGTCAGGATGTACCTCCATAGGTACCTATCAGAAAATACCTACCCATGCAACTCCGGTATGGGAACTACAGTTGAATTTTGGAAGCAGTGCTCAAGGAAATGACATTAGAGTCAACATTCCTGTGGTGTCTCAAACAATCAGAGCTAAGGAGATAGACGAGTGGGTGAAAGCTCATAATGAGAACACTCCTTCTAGGGAAAGTGTGAGTACCAAGGGGAGTCAGGGAACAATTCAGTCGTCACCGAAAGAAAGAATGTTAGATGTGACGAAGCTTACAAAAGAATTTGATGCAATGATTGTTGGAAATATTGGCTTGAAATGATTAGACATGTATCAGGTAGATGAACTACATTCGTATGGAGAGATATTACTAGGCGAGCAGTACAGGACTACGATAAGTTGGCAGAATTTACATACAAATATGAAGTGAATTTGAATAATACCAAACCTTTACAAAGGAGCTATCAAGTGTGCTTCAGTGAAAAGGAAATTAGTGTTATGAGAACACCAGGGAAGAAAACTTAAATTAAGGAATGAATCAATAACATAAGGAAGTCGAACGAGTTAGATAAGAGGGGGAATAAATGGGCAAAAAGGAATGAGGGAAAGAAACCTTCAGGAGAACCATCTCTGGGAGTAGGAGAGGGGGAAGTTACAACCTTTCCCTTATGAGAAGTGCCTAGTGAAGGTTATGTGCATATACCGTGGAGCAGAAGTGATCCTGCATCATTTACCAATGATTTGCCCAAATTGAGAGAGAAACCAGTGCAATTGTATAGGCAGGTTGAAAGATTTGAGAAACTTTCACAGGTGCTGGGGGTTGATTAGAATACGTTGTTTAATATTGTTGTTCCTAGTGATTTGTGGACGCAGTGTAAGGTAGCTGTTCAGTGGCCTGAGACTGAATCAAGTAGAAATTCAATAACTAAAGGTCCTTCACCTTTGGTGATGAAGAAGTATCAGCAGGTCATGACGTATTTGAAAGAGAAAGTGCCTCCCCAAGACATTGATTGGGTCAGGATTGACAGGATGACCGAAGACTCAAAGGAGTAGATTCATGCCTATTAAGAACGTTGTTACAAACGTTTAAATAGTGCAGAGATTTGGAGACATTAGAGACCAAGGATATAGGGCTCTTTGTTTCAAGGTTTGTGACAGGGATTAGGCCAGAGATCAGCATGATGGTCCAGCAACAGATTGAGATGAAACAGAAAAAGTGTAAGGGAAAGCTTATGGTTGCTCAGATGAAAGCTGCTCAAAGAACTAGCCAAATGTCCCCAGTTGTTAGCAACATGGGGACGATGCAGGGTGTATATCTCAATAAACAACAAACCCAATGCAGTGTAGATGTTGAGGGGTTCCTATTGACCTTGGTACAGGGATGGATGTAAATAGTCTAAAAAGCTCAACTCCTTGTCATCTTTGTAATAAGCAAGGACTTTGGAATTGAGAATGTTGTTTCAATCCTGCTAATCAAACAAAAAATGAAGGATTTGTGCTTTCTCAAGGCAATAATCCTAATCAGATGCAGGGTGTACATTGACCAAGGAGTCAAAATATTTATGTGTTTCAGGTTCAGATAATGCAAGTCCCGCAACCTCTAATGCCACAGTAAAATGCTGTTGTGCCTCAACAGAATTTTAATCTGCTTGTGAAAATGAATGCCAATGTGTCACAGGATAATAATCCTTTTCAACAGCTTTCTTTGTTTGAATCAGGTAAGAGGAATGATTCCAACCAGTCAGCCTGATGGTGCCTGAGAAGGGAGGAGGACTGCGTACTTAGCACAGCCCAAGAGGTAGAACAGAGTGGACCAGTCATAGATAGTGCAGTGGATGGTCATCCTGTGCCATTCTTGGTTGACACTGGTGCTACCCGTTCTACTCTGAGAACAGTAGAAATCCCAAACCTACTCCTCTCCGGAAAAACAGTCCAAGTTGTTGGTGTGGAGAATAAACAGAGAACTTAGGAAACTGCTTGTGTTACAGTAAAGGTAGGATCCTTTGACAACAAACACAAATTTATAAAATATGACTCTAGCCCAGTGAATCTCTTGGGAAGAGATTTGCTTTCCAGACTGAATTATATAATTGTTTGCAGGCCTGAAGTCACGCTGTACCTTGTACTGTTGATGATTTGCCCCTACATTTGAGTGAAATAGTCAAGCATAAAAGGTGGAATTTTACAAGAAAGGATATCTGACTGATAAAAGGTGTTGAGCCTGTCCAAATATCTATTAAACTAAATGCTGAGTTCCCCAGAACCACACAAAAATACACTTTGACACCTGAAATGATTGCTGGAAAAACTCCCGTAATCGAGTCAGTGATACAACAGGGAATAAAAAAAAAAAAAATCGGCAGTGCTTGTAATTCACCAATAAAAGGTCTCCAGAAACCAAGTGGCGAATATAGGATTGTGTAGGACCTTAAAAAAATAAACAACATTGTTGCTCCTTGTTGCCCATGGTAATGAATCCAGCTGTGTTATTGTTTCATGTTCCATGTAAGGCTGAGTGGTTCACTGTTATTGATTTCTGTCAAGCCTTCTCTCCGATACCATTGCATGAGGATAGCCAATTCTTCTTTGTATTCCAGTTCAGAAATAGGGTCTTGACATGGTGCAGAGTTTCACAGGGGTATACAGAGAGTCCTTCAATTTTTAATTAGATTCTAAAGAAATCTTTGGTTATGTACTGCAACTCAGTCTTGATCCAGTGCATCAACGACCTAGTGGTGACATCAAATACGCAGGAAATTTGTTGACAGGGCACTAGTGCATTACTGAACCACCTGGCTGAGAATGGACACACGGTATCCCCAGGAAAGTTCCAATATTGCCAAAAAGAGGTCCAATATCTTGGGCACTACATTGAGAAAGGAGGGAGAAAAGTGTCACTAGAGAGAATCACAGCCATCTTCAGAATGGATCCGTCAAACACACACAGAGAAGTCAGGATGATTTAGGGAGTTGTGAGCTACTGTAGGCAGTGGTTACCCAATTTTTCCCTGTTGTCCAAGTCTTTACAGAGGCTGCCACACACGGATTTGCCTGATCCGGTACCATGGGATAATGACTGTCTCATTGCGTTTCTAGAGCTGAGAGAATGTCTCTGTCATGCCCCTGCTCTAGGGATGGCTGATTATAACAAATGTTTCTACTTTTCTGCAGTGAGTGGGAGGGCTGTGCTCTCTCAGTGCTGGCACAAACACATTGAAATGCCAAGAGATCTATGGCTTATTTTTCTGCAATGCTGGACCCTGTCGTTTCTGGACAGCCTTATTGCCTTAAAGCGATGGCCGCAGTCAGCACTCCTATAGAGAGACATGAAACCATTGTTATTGGTCACCCATTGACTGTGTATGTTCCTCACTCTGTGGAATTGTTGTTCGTCAGAATTACAACCCAACACCTTACAAGCTGCTGGCTCACTAAATATGAGCAGGTGATTTTGGCTACAAAGAACATGACTGTCAAATATTGTGGTTTTCTGAATCCTTCTACTTTATTTTTCCTGGGACAAGGAAGCAAATATGATGGGACCATAACTGCTCGATCTCACTGAATTGTGCACCAAGCTGAGACCAGACATACGTGATGAACCATTGTCTGATTGTGATTTTGTGCTCTATTAAGAGGGTTCATGCTTACGAGGCAGTGTTGGAAGTTTAAGAGCAGCTTATGCTATGTGAGAAGGGAGGGCCAGCCACCGGAAAAGGCATGATTTATGCTTGCATTCGACTAATGAAAGCAAGCAGATTTTATTAGGCAAGCCCACGAACCAATAAAAAACTCTGACGTGAAGTTGACAGGGCTCCGAGCCCTTTTCTAAATAAAAAAGCGTCTCGCTGCGATACGCATGCGCGAGCGCATGCAACGCAGGCTCAACCCTAAAAAGAAAAAAAACTGCTTTATTTAAAGCAGTCACAGACATGGTGGTCTGCTGTATGCATTTATATCGGTAATAATGTGACTGGGGGGAAGGCCTGAATTTCTTTTAATGGTTTTCCTTTCCATGAGAAGCTTGTTTTGCTGCATAATTCTCTGAGCTGCAGATGTGATGGTACCAACTACTGTCTAATGAACAACCTATTGTTACTGTGTGATAAGGGGGTCAAGGACAGAAAGAGCAGTGTGGAGACAGTAATTGAACTTCCATTCAAATTCCAGAAGAATGTGAGAGACCAAGGGCAAGCTCATCTAGGATGAAAGGATAAAAGTGTCAATTTAATGTGCGATTTATAACTTTGTTTTCCAATGGAAGGTTTTGGCTGTGAGGACAGCCTTTTGGAGATCAAGGGTTTAAGTATTGTTTAGTTAGCTGAGGTTTCAGATTTCCTTTACTCCTTGACTGGAGCAGAGCTATGAGAAGAACAGACTTCTCACTCTTTGCTAAATTATGTAGCTATATGCTGCTTACATCTCTCTTGCCAGAACCTCTACGGAGGATTCTGTAGTGCTAACAGTTTTTCTCTAAAATCCTTTTGTAGGAGGCTGCCCCTCTATGTAGTGTGTAAAACGTTATGCACCATGCAGAGGGTCCAAGCTACCACATGTTGGTTTACCGAGGTAAAAACTAGATCACCCAATGCTCTAATTTTTATGGTAGCTTGGTCTAGCAGTTAGGCTAATCATGGAGAAGTGTAAAGCATTTGTTGTACTTACAGTATCAACAATGAGAACACACACTCAAAAAATAATCAAGAACAATTTGCAAAAATGCTTCAGATTTTTATAATATTTTTAGGACCAAGATCATCAAACATGGGTGAGTACTTTTTACTTTTTAAGATACACATTTTAAAAATATAGTAGTTGTCTTAGTTCTGTGTGTAATTACACACCATAGGTATCACTAGAGAAATACTCTAAAAATGCATATAAAATCAGGCAGTGCGCTTACCAGCATCCCCTCTCAGTTGTAGGTTGAGGTTGTCGGTGGGCCCTGTAGACCAGCTGGAGAACATCGGGCAACTCCTGGTTTTGGCAGGAGCAGCTGCAGAAAATCTTTGGAGTTGGTGCAAGGCCACTGTGGGGGGCGACTTGGAAAAGCATTGCACAGGAGGACTTCGAGGTGAGTCCGTGGTCCCCTTGGAGTGTGGAGGTTGCAAATGTTAGGGGACCCTTACAAACCAGCTGGATCTTTGTTGTGGGGCACAGGGCATCTGTGTACAGAGCAAATGGGCGAGCCAGGAGCTGTGCGCAAAGGTGCCCTTGGAAGCAGGAGGCAAGTCACTTTGAGGGTCACTTGTAGGTCAGCGGGGTTACAATGAGAGGCTACATCACTACCTGGTAGACCAAGCTATACTGTCCCTTCAAGAGTTGGGGAGAATGACAGACCACTGTGTCAAAACAAAGGATACCAAAACTGCTACTTGTGAGGGTGACCAAAAGAAAGAGGCCAACCCCTCCCACCCCTCACAGGAAAGATGGGAGCCAAAACAAACAAAAAGAGTCTTCTCAAGGTCCCCAAAATTCTGCACAGGATGGTGGACCTAGAGATTTCTCATAGTCTAGGGGTGGATATAAAGGAAATAACTTTGATCCCAACAAGGGTTGGTGCAATGATTGCAAAAATAGAGGGCACCAAACTGGAGTTCCTAGCAGTAAAAACAAAAAGAATGCCTCTAGCTAAACTGCAGAAGATGCAGTAGCTAATCTCCAGAAGGAATCAGAGTTGTGGCCTGACCATGTCAGTGAGCCCACAGAGGCAAAATTTGTCACTGAGCGAGGGGTAGAATTTTCCTGTGCTGCCTGGCTAAGTAAATGCAAACATACAGGGAGCACCCTTTGATTAAATTGGAGAAAGTTGAAGCCTTGATGGACAGAGGAGCTACTGTTACCATGGTAACTCTACACTTGGTCCACTCAAATCAGTTCTTGGTACAGAGGTCTTATCCTGTCACCAGTGATGACAATGAGATACATTTCCATCCCATGGCTATCATATCCTTTGATTGGGGAAGTAGTAGGGCAGAAAGAGGGTGTTGTGTCCTCATCAATCCCAGTAGATTGCCTGCTTGGAAATGATCTGGAGCATTCCCCTTGGACTTAGGTAGAACTGAAGACCGATTCAGCTATGCTTGGGATCCCAAAATGAGTCTGTGTCAAGATTAAGGCATAGAATAAACTTCAGAGATTAAAAGGAGAACCTGAAATAGTGGACCAGCCTCCCAAGAGAAAAGACAGGAAGACTGGTGTAAGGAAATGCCTTCTTGGCATGGTTACCCCCTGACTTTTTGCCTTTGCTGATGCTAAGTTTTGATTTGAAAGTGTGCTGAGGCCTGCTAACCAGGCTCCGGCACCAGCGTTCTTTCCCTAACCTGTACTTTTGTTTTCACAGTTGGCACACCCTGGCATCCAGGTAAGTCCCTTGTAACTGGTACCGCTGGTACCAAGGGCCCTGATGCCAGGGAAGGTCTCTAAGGGCTGCAGCATATCTTATGCCACCCTGGGGACCCCTCACTCAGCACAGACACACTGCTTGCCAGCTTGTGTGTGCTGGTGAGGACAAAACGAGTAAGTCGACATGGTACTCCCCTCAGGGTGCCATGCCAACCTCACACTGCCTATGCAGTATAGATAAGTCACCCCTCTAGCAGGCCTTACAGCCCTAAGGCAGGGTGCACTATACCATAGGTGAGGGCACCAGTGTATGAGCACTGTGCCCCTACAGTGTCTAAGCAAAACCTTAGACATTGTAAGTGCAGGGTAGCCATAAGAGTAAATGGTCTGGGAGTCTGTCATACACGAACTCCACAGCACCATAATGGCTACACTGAAAACTGGGAAGTTTGGTATCAAACTTCTCAGCACAATAAATGCACACTGATGCCAGTGTACATTTTATTGTAACATACACCCCAGAGGGCACCTTAGAGGTGCCCCCTGAAACCTTAACCAACTACCCGTGTAGGCTGACTGGTTTTAGCAGCCTGCCACACTCAAGATATGTTGCTGGCTACATGGGGAGAGTGCCTTTGTCACTCTGTGGCTAGTAACAAAGCCTGTACTGGGTGGAGATGCTTATCACCTCCCCCTTGCAAGAACTGTAACACCTGGCGTGAGCCTCAAAGGCTCACCCCCTTTGTTACAGCACCCCAGGGCATTCCAGCTAGTGGAGTTGCCCGCCCCCTCTGGCCACGGCCCCACTTTTGGCGGCAAGGCCGGAGGAGATAATGAGAAAAACAAGGAGTCACTGGCCAGTCAGGACAGCCCCTAAGGCAACCTGAGCTGAGGTGACTCTGACTTTTAGAAATCCTCCATCTTGCAGATGGAGGATTCCCCCAATAGGGATAGGAATGTGACCCCCTCCCCTTGGGAGGAGGCACAAAGAGGGTGTAGACACCCTCAGGGCTAGTAGCCATTGGCTACTGCCCTCCCAGACCTAAACACACCCCTATATTCTGTATTTAGGGGCTCCCCAGAACCTAGGAACTCAGATTCCTGCAACCTAAGAAGAAGAGGACTGCTAAGCTGAAAAACCCTGCAGAGAAGACCGAGACACCAACTGCTTTGGCCCCAGCTCTACCGGCCTGTCTCCCAACTTCTAAAGACACTGCTCCAGCGACGCTCTCCTCAAGGAAAGCGACCTCTGAATCCTCAGAGGACTGCCCTGCCCTAGAAGGACCAAGAAACTCCAGAGGACAGCGGCTCTGTTCATCCAAGACTGCAACTTTGTTTCAAAGGAGCAACTTTAAAACAACTGCGTTTCCCGCCGGAAGCGTGAGACTTGCTACTCTGCACCCGACGCCCCCGGCTCGACTTGCGGAGAAAAAACACTTCAGGGAGTACTCCCCGGCGACTGCGAGACGTGAGTAGCCAGAGTTGCCCCCCCCTGAGCCCCCACAGCGACACCTGCAGAGGGAATCCCGAGGCACCCCCTGACCGCGACTGCCTGACTCCCAGATGCCGACGCCTGGTAAAGACTCTGCACCCGCAGCCCCTAGCACCTGAAAGATCGGAACTCCAGTGCAGGAGTGACCCCCAGGAGGCCCTCTCCCTTGCCCAGGTGGTGGCTACCCCGAGGAGCCACCCCCTTGCCTGCCTGCCTCGCTGAAGAGACCACTTGGTCTCCCATTGAAATCCATTGGAAACCCGACGCGTGTTTGCACACTGCACCCGGCCGCCCCCTTGCTGCTGAGGGTGTACTTTCTGTGCTGACTTGTGTCCCCCCGGGGTCCTACAAAACCCCCCTGGTCTGCCCTCCGAAGACGCGGGTACTTACCTGCTGGCAGACTGGAACCGGGGCACCCCCTTCTCCATTGAAGCCTATGCGTTTTGGGCACCTCTTTGACCTCTGCACCTGACCGGTCCTGAGCTGCTGGTGTGGTAACTTTGGGGTTGCTCTGAACCCCAAACGATGAGCTACCTTGGACCCAAACTTTAACCCCGTAGGTGGTTTACTTACCTGCAAGAACTAACAAACTCTTACTCCCCCTAGGAAATGTGAAAATTGCACTGTCTAGTTTTAAAATAGCTATATGTGATTTATTTGTAAACTGTGTATGCTATTTTGATTATTCAAAGTTCCTAAAGTACCTACCTGCAATCCCTTTCATTTGAAGTATTACATGTAAAATTTGAACCTGTGGTTCTTAAAATAAACTAAGAAAATTTATTTTTCTATACAAAAACCTATTGGCCTGGAATTGTCTCTGAGTCTGTGTTCCTCATTTATTGCCTGTGTGTGTACAACAAATGATTAACACTACTCCTTTGATAAGCCTACTTCTCAACCACACTACCACAAAATAGAGCATTAGTATTATCTCTTTTTGCCACTATCTTACCTCTAAGGGGAACCCTTGGACTCTGTGCTTACTATTCCTTACTTTGAAATAGTGCATACAGAGCTAACTTCCTACAACTGGGGAACCAGCTTCCAATCAGATCACAAGTCAGAACCCCTCTTCCCAGAAAGAGGACTGGCCATTCCCAGAGGGAACTGAGCCTGCAGAGCTTGTGCCTTACCACCCAGAGTACTTGGGCCCAGGGGGACCCTCTAGGGAGGAGCTGTGCCAGGGGCAGACAACCTGCACCACTCTTGACGGCCTGAGCAAGCAAGCTGCCCAGAAAGAAAAGGATAGTGTCAGTGGTACCCAGAGGGTTGATTGGGAGGATGGGCTCCTGTTCACTGAGACCAGAGGCCTCAAGACTGGTGCAACCAGGAGGGTGGTAGTACCTCAGCAGTTCGGAGAGATTCTCCTCATGCTATCCCATGACATTCCCCTAGCTGGGAATTTAGACCAAAATAAAACTTGGAGTAGGTTGGTAGACCATTTTTACTGACCTAGAATGTTCCAGAGAGTGAAGGCCTGTTGCCAGTCCTTGCACTACCTGCCAAGTCAGTGGGAAGGCAGGTGGACACATAAAGGCCCCCTTGATGCCACTACTTGTGGTTGGAGTTCCCTTTGAAAGGGTAGGAGTTGCCTTCCTGATATTGTTGTCCCCCTTAACCCTCAAACAGCATCAGGACATAGATAAATTCTGGTGGTAGTGGATCATGCCACTTGATATCCTGAGGCTATACCCCTTAGGGCCATCACTGCTCCAGTAGTAGCAAAAGCCCTCCTGGGTATTTTTCCCAGAGTAGGGTTCCCTAAGGAGGTAGTATCAGACAGAGGTTCTAACTTCATGGCTGCATACTAAAACACATGTGGAAGGAACGCGGTGTGACTTATAAGTTCACAACATCATATCACCCACAAACAAATGAGTTGATTGAAAGATTTTACCAGACCTTAAAACATTGGAGGACTCCTTGAAAAACTCAGAAGAAGATGGAATGTCTTACTTCCATGTCTGCTGTTTGCCTACACAGAAGTGCCTCAAAAGGGAGTAGGATTCTCTCCATTTAAACTTTTGTTTGGGCATCCTGTTAGGGAAACATTTAGGCCCTCATTCTGACCTTGGCGGGCGGCGGAGGCCGCCCGCCAAAGTCCCGCCGTCAGGTTACCGTTCCGCGGTCGAAAGACCGCGGCGGTAATTCTGACTTTCCCGCTGGGCTGGCGGGCGGTCGCCTTCAGACCGCCAGCCAGCCCAGCGGGAAAGAGGCTTCCACGATGTAGCCGGCTCGGAATCGAGCCGGCGGAGTGGAAGCTGTGCGACGGGTGCAGTTGCACCCGTCGCGTATTTCACTGTCTGCGCAGCAGACAGTGAAATACATGTAGGGGCCCTCTTACGGGGGCCCCTGCAATGCCCATGCCAGTGGCATGGGCACTGCAGGGGCCCCCAGGGGCCCCGCGACCCCCCCTACCGCCATCCGGATCCCGGCGGTCGGACCGCCGGGATCTGGATGGCGGTAGGGGGGGTCGGAATCCCCGCGGCGGTGCAGCAAGCTGCGCCGCCGTGGAGGATTCAATGGGGCGGCGGTACACTGGCGGGAGCCCGCCAGTGGTGCCGGTCCGACCGCGGCTTTACCGCCGCGGTCGGAATCCCCATTGGAGCACCGCCGGCCTGTCGGCGGTGCTCCCGCGGTCCTCCGCCCTGGCGGTCTTTGACCGCCAGGGTCAGAATGAGGGCCTAAGTCTTGTTAAGGAAGGCTGAGAGAGACCTTCTAAAGAGTCAAAGCAAAACATAATGGGTTATGTACTTGGCCTACATTCTAGGATTGTAAGGTACATGGAAAAAGCCAGCCAAACTCTTCAGGCCAGCCAGGAGCTGCAAAATCTCTGGTATGACTAAAAACTGATAATGTGGAGTTCCAAACAGAGCAGAAAGTTTAGGTGTTGGAGCCTGTTGCTTCAAGGGCTCTCCAGGACAAATGGTCTGAGCCCTATCCCATTTGTGAAAGGAAAGAAGAAGCCACCTACTTGGTAGACTTAGGCAGTTGCACAAAAACCTAAAGAACTGCACATGTTAACCACCTGAAACTCTATTATGACAGAGCTGATGTGACCATGCTCATGGTCACAGATGAGGGACAGGAAGAAGAGAGTGAGCCTCTCCATGATCTCCTCTCCAGCAACCCACAAACCCACAAGATGGCTCTGTGGATGGAATGGTCTGATCAGACACCCTCTCAGAACAACAGCAGGATGATTGCAGGCAAGTCCTCAACCATTATGCTGAATTATTCTCCCTGAACCCTGGAAGACTGATTGGTGTACCCATGAGGTGGACACTTGTGAAAGCTGTCCCATCAAAAACAACATTTACAGACAGTCAGACCACGTGAGGGAGAGCATACAAGCAGAAGTCAAAATGATGTTAGATTTGGGTGTCATTGAACCCTCAGCCAGTCACTGGGCCTAGCCCAGTAGTTTTAGCCCCCAAACGTCTCTCTAAAGGAGTGTAGGGAAGTACCCTCTTTCTTGGTATGGTCATCCCTTTTGCTGCCTGATTTCAGTGTACTTGACTGTGTTCAATTGGATCCTGCTAACCAGGACCCCAGTGATAATGCTCTCTCTCCCAAAACTCTGTATTTCATCCGACAATTGGCACGCTGATGCCCCATTGTAGGTCCCTAGTATATGGTTCCTAGGTTCGCAGGGCATTGGAGCTCCAGGGGATCCCTATGGGCTGCAGCATATATTTTGCCACTCATAGGGAGCCCAAGCAAAGGGTTCGGCAGGACTGTCATTGCAGACTGCATGAAAAGGTGCAAGCACCCTTTCACTGCCACTTTTCACTGCACCAGGTCACTTGTAAGTCACCCCAGTGCAGGCCTTCTAGCCCAGAGGGCAGGGTTCAAAATACCTGTGTGTGAGGGCACCCCTGCACTAGCAGAGGTGCCCCCATGAACTCCAGGCCCATTTTCCCGGGCTTCATGAGTGTGGGGATGCCATTTTGCAAGTCTACTGGACATAGGTCAATACCTATGTCCAGCTACATAATGGTAACTCTGAACATAGGCATGTTTGGTATCAAACATGTTCAAATCAAACTCCAATGCTTTTTCAAGCATTGGTTGTATGATTCCATGCACTCTGGGGCTCCTTAGAGGACCTCCAGTATTGCCATCACAGCCTTCTGAGAGTTTCCAGGAAGCCCAAGCTGCTGCCGCCTCCCAGAGAAGTTTCTGCCCTCCTCTTGCTTGAGAAGCTCAAGCCCACGAAGGCAGAACAAAGGATTTCCTTTGGGAGAGGGGTGTTACACCCTCTCCCTTTGGCAATAGGTGTTACAGGCTAGGGGTAGGGGTATGGGTAGCCTCCCCAAGCCACTGGTAATGCTTTGAAGGGCACATTTGGGCCCATATTTATACTTTTTGACGCTAAACTGCGCTAACGCAGTTTAGCGTCAAAAAATTTTGCGCCGTCTAACGCCATTCTGAAGCGCCATGCGGGCGCCGTATTTATGGAATGGCGTTAGACGGCGCAATCAGACCGGCGCTGCCTGGTTTGCGTGGGAAAAAACCACGTAGACCAGACAGCGCCGGCGTAGGGGGAAAATGGCGTATGGGCGTCTTAAAATGGGGCAAGTCAGGTTACGTCGAAAAAATCGTCGTAACCCGACTTGCGCCATTTTTTTTCGACGCCCATCCCCCATCAACATGACTCCTATCATTGTAAAGATAGGAGTCATGCCCCCTTGCCCAATGGCCATGCCCAGGGGACTTCTGTCCCCTGGGCATGGTCATTGGGCATAGTGGCATGTAGGGGGGCACAAATCAGGCCCCCCTATGCCACAAAAAAAAAAAAAAAAAATACTTACCTGAACTTACCTTAATGTCCATGGGATGGGTCCCTCCGTCCTTGGGTGTCCTCCTGGGGTGGGCAAGGGTGGCAGGGGGGGTCCCTGGGGGCAGGGGAGGGCACTCTGGGCTCATTTTGAGCCCACTTGTCCCTTAACGCCATGCCTGACCCAGGCGTTAAAAAGCGGCGCAAATGCGCCGTTTTTAGCCACGCCAACTCCCGGGCGTCTCTTTTGCCCGGGAGTATAAATACCACGTAAAGGCCTGGGAGTCATTTTTTAAGACGGGAACGCCTCCCTTGCATATCATTAACGCAAGGAAGGGGTTCACGCTAAAAAATGACGCACATTCCGGGAACTTTGGCGCTAGACGCCTCTAACGCCATAGTATAAATATGGCGTTAGTTGGCGTTAGTTTAGCGTCGAATTTGCGTCGAAAATAACGACGCAAATTCGGCGCAAACGGAGTATAAATACGGGCCTTGGTACCATTCTTGCATAAACCAGTCTACACTGGTTCAGGGACATCCAGTCCCTACTCTGGTGCGAAACTGGACAAAGGAAAGGGGAGTGACTACTCCCTTGTCCATCACCACCCCAGGGGTGTTGCTCAGAGCTCATCCAGAGGTTCCTGGGGTTTTGCCATCTTGGGTCCAAGGTTGGCAGGGAACTCTGAGAGCATCTGAGTGGCCAGTGCCAGCAGGTGACGACAGAGCCCCCACCCAGCTAGGTGACCAATCCCCCTTGCAGGGCTATTTATGGTCTCTCTCCTGGGTGTTTCCTCAGATTTGGATTGCAAGACTCCACAAGGATTCCTCTGCAACATCCACTTTGACTTCTAACTGAAGAAAATGTACCTGGAAGCACCAGGACCCAACAAGGTGCAACAAAGAAGCAAGACGCCTCCTACAACATTGTATCCACAGCTCCTTCCAGCAACTGCAACATTTCCCAGGTCATGCATCCTCTGAGGACAGCCCATCTACATTCTGCATGAGAAGGAATCTTCCTTGGAGTGAAGGAGTCACTCCCCTGCTTCTGCAGGCACCAACTGCAACAACGACTGGCTGCGTGGATCCCCTCTCCTGCTGAGCTGCGTGAATCCTGCATCACGGGTGGTGCACTGAAGCGGTCCCGATGGTCCCCTATTCCAGCTGTCCAACTTGGGTGGAGGCAACCCCTTGCCTGCCCACTCAGGGCAGTATCCCCAGGCAAGACATCCTTTGCAGCTGCCAAGGCTTATTGGCATCTTTTCCAAGAGATCTTCAGGCATGTTGAAGCTCCAGGCCCCAGCACTCCATCCTGCAACACACTGCTCCCTGAGGGGTTCTCCGGTGGAGTGGGAGCCTTTTTTGAAGTGCTGTGTGGGCCTCCTCTTCTTTAGTGTCCCCATCCTGTGGGACTCCTGCGGGTGATGCCTGTACTTCTGTGGGCTCTCTCTGTTTCTGAGGGTCCCCTCTGACTCTTCCTCCTGGGTAGAGTCCACCTGGTCCTTCCCGGTACCCGGCAGCTCCATTTTCCGCTGACCTCGAGTTTTGCATGTGCCAATGTTTGTTGGCAGAATCCGAAGAAACAGACCCGACTGCAGACCTCCTTCAGCCATGGGACATCACCTGCACCCTCCAGGAACTGGGCTTTATCTACTTGGGTGGAGTGCTGACTCTCCTTCTTCATCGTCGACTCGCCTCTTGCACCTTCAGTCTGGTGGGTAGGGGCTCTTGCCCTTCCTGAACACTGCTGTGCTTCTTTGACTTGGTCCCCTTCTTCCAAAGGTCCTCTGGTCGAGGAATCCACTGTTGGTGTCTTGCAGTCTCTTCTGGATTTTGCATCATTCTTCTTCTCTTCTAAGTGGGTGTTCTGGGGAATTTACAGTGATTTACTCCTGCTTTCCTGATCGCTGGGGTGGGTTATTGAACTTACCTTTGGGCTTTCCTAGTACTTCCAGCTCCCCTCTACACACTCCACTTACCTAGGTGGGGGACCGACTCTCGCATTACACTTTTTTGGTCTATGTTTTGTGTTCCCTGTAGGGTTATTTCTCTCTATTGTGATTTTCACTAATAACACTGGTTTCTAACTGTTTTTATGCCTATTTCTGCATACTAGTGTATATAATTTGTGTGTTACTTACCTCCTAAGGGAGTATAGCCTCCTTGGATATTTTTCGCATTTGTGTCACCAAAATAAAGTACCTTTATTTTTGGATCTCTGAGGCCCATATTTATACTTTTTGACGCAAACCAGCGCCGGCACTGGTTTGTGTCAAAAAATGTACAGCCAGCTAATGCCATTCCAACATGCCAGGCGGGGGCCTTATGTATGGATTGACGTTAGCCGGCGCTGTGGGCTGGTCAGAGTAAAAAAAAATGACTCTAACCAGGCAGTGACAGCGTAGGGGAAAATGGGGGTTGTGCTTCAAAAATGGTGCAAGTCATGTTAGAGTCCAAAAATTATGGCTCTAACCGGACTTGCGCCATTTCTTGACGCACAACCCCCATGGAAATGACTCCTGTCTTAGCAAAGACAGGAGTCATGCCCCCCTGCCCAATGGCCATGCCCAGGGGACTTATGTCCCCTGGGCATGGCCATTGGGCACAGTGGCATGTAGGGGGCCCCAAGTTAGGCGCCCTTATGCCACTAAAATACATTTAAAAAAAATCTTACCTCAACTTACCTGTTCTTACCTGAGATGGGTCCCCCCATCCAAGGGTATCCTCCAGGGGTGGGTGGGGTGTCAGGGGGTGGCCCTGGGGGCAAGAAGGGCACCTGTGGACTGCTTCCATGGTCAGAGACCATGGAAATGAGCCCACAGGTCCCTTAATGCCTGCCCTCACCCAGGCGATAAAAAACGGCACACATCAGGCTGGGCGATGTTTTTTAAGGCCCGCCCCCTCCTGTGTGTCAAAATGACACTGGAGTATAAATAAGGCGCACAGGCCTTAAAGTCATTTTTTGGATGGGAACGCCTACCTTGCATGTCATTAACGCAAGGCAGTTTCCCGCATCCAGAAAATGACACACACTCAGGAATTTTGACGTTCGCGGGGTCAGGTGTCATAGTATAAATATGGTGCAAGGTTTGCGCCGGATGTGTGTCAAAATGTTTGATGCGCATTCGGTGCATACAGAGTATAAATATGCCCCTGAGTGTTTTCTTTCATGTGTATGAGTACTAAGTGTGACTACAGTGGTATTGAATGAGCTTTGCATGTCTCCTAAATAAGCCTTGGCTCCTCATCCACAGCTACCTCTAGAGATCCTGGCTTCTAGACACTGACTACACTACACTAATAAGGGATACCTGGACCTGTTATAAGGTGTAAGTACCATGGGTACCCACCGCACACCAGGCCAGCCTCCTATAAGGAGAGAAAGAGTAGATGAGGTTTTGTGTGGATTACAGGGGCCTCAATTATCTGATAAAAACTGATGCACAACCAATCCCAAGGGCTGCCGAGCTCATAGACAGACTAAGGGCAGCCAAATATCTGAGTATTTTTTATTTAACCTCAGGGTACTGGCAGATTAGCCTGACCCCAGGAGCAAAAGAGAGGTCAGCCTTTGCCACCCCTAGGTGGCATTATCAGTTCACTGTTATGCCCTTTGGACTAATGAATGTATCTGCCACCTTCCAAAGGTTGGTGAACCAAGTCCTTGCTGGGCTGGAATCCTTTAGTACAGGTTACCTAGATGATATAGCTGTCAATAGGTCCATCTGGCAGGATCTCCTGTTCCACCTAGGAAAGGTCCTTGAGGCTCTGAAGAAGGCAGGCCTCACTGTCAAGCCCAGTAAGTGCCAGATAGGATAGGGTAACGTTGTTAACTTGGGTTACCTGGTTGGTGGAGGCCAAGTTCAACCCCTCCAACCCAAGATCCAGACCATTCTGGTTTGGGAATCTCCCACAACCCAGACACAGGTCAGGACAGGGCATTCCTAGGCTTGAAAGAGTATTTGTGAAGGGTATGGCACCATAGTTGCCCCCTCAGAGACTTAACCTCCAAGAAAATGCCCAAAAAGGTTAATTGGACAGTGAGTTGTCAATGCTATGTGCTTTGCTCCAGCCCTGGAAGTTCCAGATTATTCCAGGCAGTTTATTGTCCAAAAAGATGCCTCAGAACTGGGGGTAGGAGTGGTCCTAGCCCAGAAAAATGATGAAGGATATGACCAGCCTATTGCTTTTATAAGCCGAAGACTACTCCCTAGTGATAAAAAATGGAGTGCCATAGAGAGGGAAGCCTTTGCTGTGGTTTGGGCCCTGAAGAAGCTAAGGCGATACCTGTTTGGTTCTCACTTCATAGTTCAGACTGGCCACAGGCCTCTCAGATGGCTACAACAGATGAAAGGTGAAAATCCCAAACTGTTTAGGTGGTCCATATCCCTACAGAGAATGGACTTTCAAGTGGAACACAGACCTGGGACTTCCCATGCCAATACAGATAGTCTTTTCAGGTTCTTCCACTTAGATGATTAAGACTAACTAGGGAATGGGTAGTCTCATCCTCTTTTGTTTGGGGGTAGTGTGAAAAAAGGCCTCTTTTGTCGAGGTTAGCCTCCTCTTATTGCCTGGTATTTGATGTAGTCTGAAAGTTGTTAGTGCCCAGGGCCCCTGTTAACCAGGTTACCTGGGCCAGATCTCTTTTCCAAAACTGTTGTGATGCATTTGCACATTTGGCAACACCTTTAGTTGCCAGTATGAGTCCCTAGTAAATGGTACCTATGTACCCAGGGCATGGGGTACTAAGGGTTGGCCCCTGAGGGCAGCAGCACAAATTGTGCCACCCTCAAGGGCCGGTATCCAGATGCAGCCAGCGCTGCAATTGCATTCTGAGTGTCCTGGTGCAATCCTAAAATGCTAAACTTGACATGGCACACAGCCTGTGTGCCCTGTCCACTATACACTGCATGCAATATAGGTAAGTCACCCCTCTAGCAGGCCTTCTAGCTGTAAGGCAGGGTGCACTATACTGTATATGAGAGCAGAGCTGCATCAGTAATATGGCCCTACCGTGTTCTTGCCAAACATGGGACATAGGAAGTAAACAGAGCAGCCATTTTAAATGCATGTGCTGGACACTGGTCAGTACGAGTTTCACAGCTACATGATGGCCACTCAGAATCCTGGGTTGTTTGGTATCAAACAACTCAGAACGATACATCCAAACTGATATCAGTATCAGATTTATTGCAAAATGTACCCAGGGGCCACCTTAGAGGTGACCCCTGCAAAGCTAACTAACACTGGCATGGTTGCTGACCAGTCACAACCAGCATGTCACCACCAGACAAGATTCTGAAACCCTGGGGTGAGAGCTCCGGCTCTCCAGGTCCCAGAACAAAGCCCTTCCTGGGTGGAGTTCTTACAATACCGGTGTTCATAAGATGCAATACCGGTGTTCATAAGGAAGGAACAAAATTTCATGACCTTCAGGAGGTTGGTAAAAACCTGGCTCTTTCCTTGATAAATTTTTCTTGTATTGAGCCCTTCTTGGCCAACAGTTACTTACTCGTCTCATACTCAGCGCTTCGAAGCTACGGCAGGAATGCGCTTTATAAACACCAAATACAATGCAATACCTCCTTCCTCAGGAATGAGCACTGCCCTGCTAGCAAGCTTCAAAGGGCCTACCACCTTTGAAATTTGACCCTCAGGCCTGCTGCTAGCAGCAGATGGCCTCTCCCATTACAAACCTCCACTTTTGGCGGGAACAATGGTGGGAACACACAGAAAGGACAGGAGGAGTGGCCACCAACAGCTTGCACCACCCCTAAGGTGTTGCATGCGGGGTGACCCCTCCATTTAATTTTCCTCTATCTTGTATGGTAGGAAAATAGGTCTACGAGGGATAGAGAAGTGACCTCTGCCCACAGGAAGTGGTCACTTAGTAGGTGTAGCCCCCTAAGGTAGATGACTCATTGATAACTACAAGGCGCTCTCCTTAACGCCCACTAAATACAGTATTAATGGGCACCCCTAGACCAGAGATTCAGATTCCAAGGACACAAGAAGACCAGGAACAAAGATGACCCAAGGCTTGATAACTAAAGTCCTGCTGCATCAAGAAAAAGGAACAAAACCCTTCCTGCTGCACCCAGGACTTGACAATCACAGCTGAGGCCTTTCTCGGACATCGGACGGACTCTAAAAAACATCCAGAGGACCTGACTCCTTTCAAAATCGCCGAAGAACTCCATTCAGAGTGAAGGCATCAAAGACCCAAAGCCAATGAGGTCCAGTTCACTGAGCAGCTGCTGACTAAGGAACCAGACACTGAGCCTGAACAAATTTCACTCAATGGACTATGAGGATAAAACCAGCAAGTTGCCAAGTTTGGTGGCACTGCAACCTCCAGTGGCTGAATCATACAATAGCCCCGGGTACTGGTTATTTGAAGTCGGACACCCAGAAGGACAGTCCACACTGGCCTGCAAAAAGACTAGGAGCAAGCCTCAGTCAAGAGACTTAAAAAAACACCAGGTTATTCAGCCCATCATAAACTTGTACCTTGTTACCAGCTAACCAACTACCCAGCATTTTTACTGAATAGTCCACAAATTCTACCTAAGTTTGGCTCTGGGTTTTTTGAGCCTCCCTGAACGTTATGCAGTACACATCAGTGGTAAATCCAAAGCCCTCAATCAGGCTACCCTTCAAAAGGTCATAGGACTTAGAATCTGCCTCATTCAGTGTCAAGAGCCTATCCTTACGATTCCTGTGAATAACTCCCACAACAGTGTTCCCCACTGTTTTTTCTCAATTCCCGACCCTATGTAGGCTCTTTTAAAGGCAGAAAACCATTTCAATATATCATTCCCTTCTGTGAAGGGAGGTTCAACTCCTTTTAGGAGTTTAAGATTGAAAGGTCTCTCTTTCGTTACTTGGATGCTGCCACAGAGATGGGTCCTAGGCACAACTGTTTTCTCTTTGTTTCAAGTTTCAAAAACTGACTCTCTAAGGCCAGTCTTTTGGTCAGCCTAGCTAAAACCAGGTCTTCTTCTGTGGGTGTATTTATGCTAGGTGAAGAGGAGCTACCGTCATCCCCATTGTCCACAGGGTTTTCCTCTCCATCAGAGACTTCACCATCTACTTCCTCTGTGGAGTGGGCTCTTTCATGCTGAGCGACCACGAATCTAAGCTAGTCAACTTTAGCATGTGCAGCTTGCAGAGCTTTCTTAACTGGGCATAGGAATATCCCATGTAAGGGGCCAGGATGAGCTCCTCGCTCTCTTTCTCTGAATCTGACATGTTTACTTTACTAAAGTTGGGACCCCTTTTTGGATAAGGCCAACTAAAGTAAGGACGTTTTAATTTTAACTAGTGTTGTAGGGACCTACCCAGGGCACTAGCAAGTTAGTTAAAAATTTTGCAAAAATTATAGTCAATTGAAAAAAATTGAATTAAGCTAAAGACAATTTGGAGAGTTATTCATGTGCTCACAAATTGACAAAGTGGTATCAGCAAAAGCAAAGTCTTGAACCCACTGCTGAGACACCAACTGTAGGAGGCTGGCCCTCTATGTAGTGTGCAAAATGTTGTACACTGTGCAGATGGTCTGGGAAACCACACGTTGGTTTACAGAGATAAAAACTGGACCAAATAATGCTCTTATTTTTATGGTAGCTTGGCCGAGAAGGTAGGCTAATATTGGAGAAGTGCAGAACAATTGTTGTACTCTCAGTATCAATAAATGAGATCACACACTCAAAAGAATAACTCAAGACCAATTTGAAAACATACCTCAGATTTTTATAACATTTCTAAGACCAAGATCATCAAAATCGGGTAAGTACTTTTTAATTTATGAATTTTCTGTGTGTAATTATGCAACTTAGGAATCAATAGAGAAATACTATAAAAATGCATATTAAATCAGGCAGTGTGTTTACCAATGTCTCCTCTCAGTTGTAGGTCGAGGTCATCGGTGGGTCCTGTGGACCAACTTGAAAGGTTTGGGTGACTCCTGGTTTCAGTGGGAGCAGCTGCAGAAAGCCTTTGGAGCTAGTGCAAAGCCACTGTGGAGTACCACTGTGAGAAGCACTGCATAAGAGTACTTCAAGGTGAGTCTTGGGGTCCCCCGAAGTGTCAAGGTTGCAAGGGGGGAGACCCTTAGAACACAGCTGGATCTTTAGTGGGAGGCACAGGGCAGACGGGTGCAGATCTAATTGGTTAGCCTGGAGCTGTGAGCAAAGGAGCACTTGGAAGCAGAAGGTAAGTCGCTTTGATGGTCGCTTGCAGGTCAGCAGGGGCACTCTGGTGTGAGGTCCTGGTGTTTTCTGAAGTCCCTTGACTGGGGCTTCCTCCTGGTCCATTTGCAGTCCAGTGTGGACTGTCCTTTTGGGTGTCCAACTTCAAGTGACCAGTACCTTGGGTTATTGCATGGTTCAGCCACTGGAGGTTGCAGTGCCACCAAACTTGGTACACTTGCTGTTCTGTCCTCGCGGTCCATCGGGTGAAATTTGGTCTGGTTAAAGCATCTGGTTCCTTGGTCAGCAGCTGGTCAATAAGCTGGACTTCATTGGCTTTTGGGTCTTTGATGCTAAAGAGTGATGCCTTCACTCTGAAGGGAGGTCTTCAGCAATTTTCAGAAGGGTGCAGGTTCCTCTGGGGATTTTAAGAGTCTATCTGATGTCTAAGAAACCCCTCAGGGGCAATTGTTGAGTCCTGGGTGCAGCAGGAAGGGTTTGGTGCCTATATCTTGATGCAGCAGGACTTCAGTTCTTGATCCTTGAATCTTCTTTGTTGCTGGTCATCTTGTGTCCTGGAATCTGAATCTCTGGTCTAGGGGTGCCCACTAAATACTGTATTTAGTGGGCGTTTATGAGAGTACTTAATAGTGACCAATGGGTCATTTACATAAGGGTGGCTACACCCACCAAGTGACCACTTCCTGTGTGCAGAGGTGACCTCCCTATCCATGATAGGCTATTTCCCTTCCATGCAAGATGGAGGAAAATTAAATGGAGCGGTCACCTCACATGCAACACCTTAGAGGTGGTGCAAGCTGGTGCTGCCCACTCCTCCTGTCCTGTGTGTGTTTTTCCTACCATTGCTCCCGCAAAACGTGGGGGTATGCAAAGGGGGCACCCATCTGCTGCTAGTAGCATGCCTGGGTGTCAAGTTTCAAAGGCAGTAAGTCATTTGAAGCTCACTAGAGGGCAGTGCACATTCCTGATGAAGCTCAATAGCAGGGCAGTGCACATTCCTTAGGAGGGAGGTTTGACACCTCCACACAGAAAAGGCCTTATTCTGGGACCCAGAAAGCAGGAACTCCCACCCTAGAGTTCCAGAATCTTGTGTGGTGATGGCAGGCTGCCTGTGACTGGTCACCAACCATGCCAGTGTTAGTTATCTTTGCAGGAGTCACCTCTAAGATTCCCCCTGGGTACATTTTGCAATAAATACGATATTGGTACCAGTTTGGATTTATCATTCTGAGTAGTTTGATACCAAACAACTCAGGGTTCAGAATGGTCATGTGTGAGAGGCTGGCCTGGCTTGTAGTGAGTACCAGAGGTACTTACACCTTGTGCCAGGTCCAGTTATCCCTTATTAGTGTAGAAGAGGTGTTTCTAGCAGCTTAGGCTGATAGAAGGTAGTTATGGCAAAGCAGCTTAGGCTGAACTAGGAGACATGTAAAGCTCCTACTATACCACTGGTGTCATATGCACAATATCACAAGAAAACACAATACACAGAAGTACTAAAAATAAAGGTACTTTATTTTTATGACTATATGCCAAAAGTATATCAGTGAGTACCCTCAGTATGAGGATAAGATATATACACAAGATATATGTACACAAACCACAATTATGCAGGTAATAGCAAGAAAAGTAATGCAAGCATTGTAAAGTTACAGTAGATTGCAATAGGAGCATATAGGTATAGGGGCAACACAAACCATATCCTCCAAAAGTGGAATGCGAACCACAAATGGACCCCAAACCTATGTGAGCTTGTAGAGGGTCGCTGGGGCTGTAAGAAAACGGTGAGGGTTAGAAAAATAGCCCACCCCAAGACCCTGAAAGGTAGGTGTAAAGTGCACCTACTACCCCCAGAGAGCACAGAAGTCGTGATAGGGGGATTCTGCAGGAAGAACACCAGCAATGCAACAACAGTGGATTTCCGGACCTGAGTACCTGTAAGATAAGGGGACCAAGTCCAATAGTCGCGACAGTGTCGAGAGTGGGCAGTAGCCCAGGAAATGCCAGCTGAGGGTGCAAGGAAGCTGCCACCTGTTGGAAGAAGCGTGGAGTTCTACAAGAAAGAAGAGGACTAGGAACTTCTCCTTCGGAGGATGGATGTCCCACGTCGCAATGAAGCTTGCAGAGGTGTTCCCACGCAGAAAGACCGCAAACAAGTCTTGCTAGCTGCAAGGGTCGGGGTAGAGGTTTTTGGGTGCTGCTGTGGCCCAGGAGGGACCAGGATGTGACCACTTGGAGAAGGAGACAGAGGGGGCACCCAGCAACTCAGGGAGCCCTCACAGAAGCAGGCAGCACCCGCAGAAGTACCTGAACAGGCACTTGGGAGGAAAGTGTACCAGAGTCCACCCAAAGTCACAAAAGGGAGTCCCACGACGCCGAAGGACAACTCAGAAGGTTGTGCACTGCAGGAGTCGGAGCAGCTGCAAATCACGTGGTACCCAGCAATGCAGTCTAGCGTGGGGAGGCAAGGACTTACCTCCACCAAACTTGGACTGGAGAGTCACTGGACTGTGGGAGTCACTTAGACAGAGTTGCTGAGTTCCAGGGACCACGCTCGTCGTGCTGAGAAGGGACCCAGAGGACCAGTGATGCAGTCTTTTGGTGCCTGCGGTTACAGGGGGAAGATTCCGTCGACCCACTGGAGATTTCTTCAGAGCTCCTGGTGCAGAGAGGAGGCAGGCTACCCCCAGAGCATGCACCACCTGGAAACAGTCGAGAAAGCCGGCAGGATGAAGCGATACAAGGTTGCTAGTAGTTGTCTTGCTACTTTGTTGCAGTTTTGCAGGCGTCCTGAGCAGTCAGCTGTCGATCCTTTCGCAGAAGGTGAAGAAGGAGATGCAGAGGAACTCTGGTGAGCTCTTGCATTCGTTATCTGAAGAATTCCCCAAAGCAGAGACCCTAAATAGCCAGAAAAGGAGGTTTGGCTACCTAGGAAGGAGGATTGGCTACCAAGAGAGGTAAGAGCCTATCAGAAGGAGCCTCTGACGTCACCTGCTGGCACTGGCCCCTCAGAGCAGTCCAGTGTGCCACAGACACCTCTGTTTCCAAGATGGCAGAGGTCTGGGACACACTGGAGGAGCTCTGGGCACCTCCCCTGGGAGGTGCAGGTCAGGGGAGTGGTCACTCCCCTTTCCTTTGTCCAGTTTCGCGCCAGAGCAGGGCTGGGGGATCCCTAAACCGATGTAGACTGGCTTATGCAGAGATGGGCACCATCTGTGCCCATCAAAGCATTTCCAGAGGATGGGGGAGGCTACTCCTCCCCAGCCTTCACACCTATTTCCAAAGGGAGAGGGTGTTACACCCTCTCTCAGAGGAAATCCTTTGTTCTGCCTTCCTGGGCCAGGGTGGCCTGGACCCCAGGATGGCAGAAACCTGTCTGAGGGGTTGGCAGCAGCAGTAGCTGCAGTGGAGACCCCGGAAAGGCAGTTTGGCAGTACCCGGGTTCTGTGATAGAGACCCGGGGGATCATGGAATTGTCCCCCCAATGATAATTCCATGATCTTAGACATGTTACATGGCCATGTTCGGAATTACCATTGTGACGCTGTTCATAGGTAGTGACCTATGTACAGTGCACACGTGTAATGGTGTCCCCGCACTCACAAAGTCCGGGGAATTTGCCCTGAACGATGTGGGGGCACCTTGGCTAGTGCCAGGGTGCCCACACACTAAGTAACTTTGCACCCAACCTTCAACAGGTGAAGGTTAGACATATAGGTGACTTATAGGTTACTTAAGTGCAGTGGTAAATGGCTGTGAAATAACGTGGACGTTATTTCATTCAGGCTGCACTGGCAGGCCTGTGTAAGAATTGTCAGAGCTCCCTATGGGTGGCAAAAGAAAAGCTGCAGCCCATAGGTATCTCCTGGAACCCCAATACCCTGGGTACCTCAGTACCATATACTAGGGAATTATATGGGTGTACCAGTATGCCAATGTGAATTGGTAAATTTAGTCACTAGCCTGTTAGTTACAAATTTGGAAAGCAGAGAGAGCATAACCACTGAGGATCTGGTTAGCAGAGCCTCAGTGAGACAGTTAGGCATCACACAGGGAACACATACAGGGCACATACTTATGAGCACTGGGGCCCTGCCTGGCAGGGTCCCAGTGACACATAGACTAAAACAACATATATACAGTGAAATATGGGAGTAACATGCCAGGCAAGATGGTACTTTCCTACACAACTCCCCCCCCCCCAAACGAAGGACAATAAGACTAGCCATGACCTGATGAGTCTTCATTGTCTAAGTGGAAATATCTGGAGAGTCCATCTGCATTGGAGTGGGTACTCCCAGGTCTATGTTCCACTGTATAGTCCATTCCCTGTAGAGATATGGACCACCTCAACAATTTAGGGTTTTCACCTTTCATTTGTTTTAGCCAAAGAAGAGGTTTGTGGACTGTCTGAACAATGAAGTGAGTGCCAAACAGGTATGGCCTCAACTTCTTCAGTGCCCAGACCACAGCAAAGGCCTCCCTCTCTATGGCAGACCAACACTTTTCTCTAGGGTTCAACCTTCTGCTGATAAAAGCAACTGGTTGATCCTGGCCTTCAGAATTCAGTTGTGATAAGACTGCCCCTACCCCTAATTCAGATGCATCAGTTTGAACAATGAATTTCTTGGAGTAACATGGGCTTTATAGGACAGGTGCAGAGCACATGGCCTGTTTGAGCTCCTCAAAAGCTTTCTGACAGCTAGCTGTCCACAATACCTTTTTACGCATCTTTTTACTGGTGAGATCATTAAGTGGGGCTGATATGGAGCCCTAGTTTTTAATGAATATCCTGTAATACCCAGTGAGGCCTAGGAAGGCTCTCACCCGGGTCTGAGTTGTAGGGGCAACCCAATCCATGATTGTCTGGATTTTCCCCTGAAGTGGTGCAATCTGCTCTCCACCTACCAGGTGTCCCAGATAGACCACCTTTCCCTGCCCTATCTGGCACTTTGAGGCCTTGATAGTGAGGCCTGCCTCCCGCAGGGCCTCCAAAACTTTCCAAAGGTGAACCAGGTGCTCATCCCAGGTGGAGCTAAAGACAGCTATATCATCTAGATATGCTGCACTAAAAGCCTCCAACCATTGCAGGACTGTGTTCACCAACCTCTGAAAGGTGGCAGGTGCATTTTTCAAACCAAAGGGCATCACTGTAAATTGGTAGTGCCCTCCTATAGTTGAAAATGCAGTTTTAGGTTTAGCATCCTCAGCCAATTTGATCTGCCAATACCCTGCAATCAAATCAAAGGTGCTTAGATACTTGGCAGATGCCAGTGTATCTATGAGCTCATCTGCCCTGGGTATATGGTGAGCATCAGTTTTTGTTACCTGATTGAGACCTCTGTAGGCTACACAAAACTTCCTCTCCCTTTTTCCATCTTTTGCGTGAGGCTTTGGTACAAGCACCACAGGACTTGCCCATGGGCTTTCAGAAGGTTCAACCACTCCTAGATCAAGCATTTTCTGAACCTCTGGTTTTATGCAGTCCCTGACATGGTCAGGCTGCCTATAGATTTTACTTTTGACAGGCATGCTGTCTCCAGTATCAATTGTGTGTTTACACCAAGATGTGGTGCCTGGCACAGTTGAAAAGAGTTCAGAAAACTGTCCAAGGAGATTTATGCAGTTGTCTTTCGGCTCTGCAGACAATCTGCCCAAACTACTCCCTCCACTAAAGCATCCTCTTCAGTGGAGGAGAAGAGATCAGGGAGAGGGTCACTCTCTTCTTCCTGTCCCTCATCTGTTGCCATGAGCAGGGTGAGATCAGCCCTGTCATAGTAGGGTTTTAGGCGGTTGACATGAATCACCCTAAGGGGACTCCTGGCAGTGCCCAGGTCTACCAGATAGGTAACCTCACCCTTTTTCTCAACAATTAGATGGGGTCCACTCCATTTGTCCTGGAGTGCTCATGGGGCCACAGGCTCCAATACCCACACCTTCTGTCCTGGTGGGTACTGAATCAGAACAGCCTTCTGGTCATGCCATTGCTTCTGGAGCTCTAGGCTGGCCTGAAGGTTTCTACTGGCCTTTTTCATGTACTCTGCCATTCTGGATCTTAGGCCAAGTACATAGTCCACTATGTCCTGTTTGGGAGCTTTTAAAGGTTGTTCTCAACCCTCCTTCACAAGTGTTAGTGGACCTCTTACAGGGTGTCCAAATAGGAGTTCAAAGGGGCTGAAGCACACTCCTTTCTGGGGTACCTCCCTGTAAGCAAAAAGGAGGCAAGGTAACAGAACATCCCATTGCCTCCTGAGTTTTTCAGGGAGTCCCATTATCATACCTTTGAGAGTTTTATTAAACCTCTCTACCAGTCCATTAGTCTGTAAATTGATAAGGAGTGGTGAATTTGTAGGCTACACCACATTCCTTCCAAATTGCTTTCAAGTATGCAGACATAAAGTTGCTACCCCTGTCTGATACAACCTCTTTTGGAAAATCCACCCTGGAAAAGATTCCCAGGAGGGCTTTTGCCACTGCAGGTGCTGTAGTGGTCCTTAGAGGAATTGCTTCAGGATACCTGGTGGCATGGTCCACAACCACCAAGATAAACCTATTCCCTGAAGCAGTAGGAGGATCAAGGGGGCCGACTATGTCAACCCCTACCCTTTCAAAGGGGACCCCAACCACTGGTAGTGAAATAAGGGGAGCCTTTGGTGTGCCACCAGTCTTACCACTGGCTTGGCAGGACACACAAGACTTGCAAAAGTCTTTTGTGTCCTATGACATCCTAGGCCAGTGAAACAGGGGGACAAGCCGTTCCCATGTTTTGATCTGGCCCAAATGCCCAGCCAAAGGAATGTCATGTGCCAGAGTTAGGAGGAGCTCTCTGTACTGCAGGGGAATGACCAATCTCCTGGCTGCTCCAGGTTTTGGGTCCCTTGCCTCGGTGTACAAGAGGTTGTCCTCCCAGTAAACACTATGTGAGTCACTGACATCCCCATTTTGCTGTTTGACAGCTTGCTGTCTGAGACCCTCTAATGTGGGACAGGTTTGCTGTGCCACACTCAGCTCTTCCCTGGCAGGCCCCCCCTCCACCCAAAAGCTCAGCAGTGTCTGCTGCCAGCTCATCTGGTGAAGGTTCTCCACAGGGAGGAAATTCTTCTTCCTCAGGAGAATCATCTGTAGAGGGAGGGATAGTGGGTAGGGATTTACCCTTGCTACCCCTAGCTTTAGGGAGCACTTGGTCCATTGTTCCAGGATCCAAGTTACCCTGTCCTTTTTGCTTTTTGGCCTAAGCCCTTGTCAAAGCAAAAATATGCCCAGGAATGCCCAGCATTGCTGCATGAGCCTCCAACTCCACTTCTGCCCAAGCTGATGTCTCTAAACCGTTCCCTAGTAGACAGTCTACAGGTAAATCCGAGGCAACCACAACTTTCTTTGGACCAGTAAACCCCCTCCCCCCCCAAGTTGAGATTCACAACAGCCATGGGGTGGCTAAGAGAGTTGTTATGAGCGTCTGTCACTTGGTACTCCTGACCAAGTAGGTGTTGTTCAGGGTGTACCAGTTTCTCTATTATCATGGTAACACTGGCACCTGTGTCCATGTAGGCCTGAACCTCAACACCATTTATTATGGAAAGTTGCTTGTACTTATCCATATTAAGGGGACAAGCAACCAAAGTGGACAAATCAATGGCACCTTCAGAGACTAACACAGCCTCTGTGGTCTCCCTAACAAGAACAATCCCAACTAAATTACCAAAAGTGAGCCCAGCTACTCCCTTGGATTGGCTATTAGTAGGTTTGCTCCCACCACCACTGCTATTACTAGGGGCACTAGAATTTGCAGTAGGGGCTGTGGTAGTGAGAGGTTTGGTGTTTTTCTTTGGACAACTGGCATCAGTTGTCCAATGGCCTTTGACTTTACACAAATAACACCAAGGCTTTTTTACTTGATTTGAAGAGGATTTGGACCCACCACCCCACCAGAGTATTTTTGTGGGCCTGATGAAGACTCATTTTTACTTTTGTCCCCACCTTTGTCAGAAGACTTACCATCCTTCTTCTTCTTGCCATCCTTGTCACCACCTGTATGAACTTTTCTGTTCACTCTTGTTCTGACCTATTTGTCTGCCTTCTTTCCCAATTCTTGGTGAGAGGTCAGATCTGAGTCCACTAGATATTGGTGTAACAAGTCAGACACACAGTTATTCAGAATATGCTCTCTCAGAATTAGATTATACAGGCTTTCATAGTCAGAAACTTTACTGCCATGTAACCACCCTTCCAAGGCCTTCACCGAACAGTCAACAAAGTCTATCCAGTCTTGTGAGGACTATTTTCTGGTGACGCTGAACTTAATCCTGTATTGTTCAGGGGTTAAGCCAAATCCATCCAAGAGTGCATCCTTCAAAACTGCAAAATTGTTAGCATCACTTTCTCTAACAGTGAGGAGCCTATCCCTACCCTTTCCAGTGAAAGATAGCCACAATATAGCAGCCCACTGTCTTTGAGGGACCCCCTGTACCATACAGGCCCTCTCAAGTGCAGCAAACCACTTGTTGATGTCATCCCCCTCATTGTAAGGGGGGAATATCTTGTGCAGATTCCTGGAATCATGCTCTCTAACAGGATTACTATCGGGAATACTGCTATTGCTGCCACCATGGGGTCCAAACCCCAATCTCTGTCTCTCCTTCTCCAGGTCTAAGGATTCCCTACCTAAGGCCAGCTGTTGCTGTTTAAGCTTCAGTCTGGTCTCTTCAACTCTCAACTTTTTGAGTTTCCTTTCTAACATATTGTCTTCGGGGTGGGTGGGTTGGGAATGCTTGGACACAGAAGATAAATTGGGAAGAACAGAGGGAGATCTGTCCCTAACTGACTGAACCCTAGCAACTTGGCCTCTAGAAATAAAGACTTCCCTACTATGATGGGAACCTCCATTACTACCAACATTACTAGGTGTCCTGCTAGGGGGCAGATTTGGAACAGAACCCTCCCCACCTCCCTCAAGGAGATCCACTGAGTCAGAATGGGAGCCTTCTAGCAGCTGTGAAACTCGTACTGACCAGTGTCCAGCACATGCATTTAAAATGGCTGCTCTTTTTCACTCACAATGTCCCAGGTTTGGCAAGGACACAGTAGGGGCATATTGCTCATGCAGCAATATTCTCACATACAGCATAGTGCACCCTTCCTTAGAGCTAGAAGGCCTGCCAGAGAGGTGACTTACATATATTGCATGCAGTGTATAGTGGACAGGGCACACAGGCTGTGTGCCATGTCAAGTTTTGGATTTTAGGATTGCACCAGGACACTCAGCCTGCAATGGCAGTGCTGGGTGCATCTGGGTGCATGATCCTTGAGGGTGGCGAAATCTGTGTTGCTGCCCTCAGGGTCCTATCCTAGTATCCCATGCCCTGGGTACCTAAGTACCATATGCTAGGGACTTATAGTGGCAGCTAAAGGTGTTGCCAATCGTGCCAATGCATCACAACAGTTATGGGAAAGAGATCTGGCCCAAGGAACCTGGTTAACAGGGATGCTGGGCACTAAAAACTTTGAGACCACATCAAATACCAGGCAAAAAGTGGGGGTTAGCCATGACAAAAGAGGCCTTTTCTCACACCTTTTGATATAGAATAGTCAGGAACATAGACTAGATGGTTAGGCAGGAGGACTTAAGCCTGATTTCAAGGCACCATACACTTTTCCTCATCTTCTGTATTGTTGCTATTGAAATATTGGTCTTTTATATGTTGATCAGGTTTCATGTGGTGTGCCGCTTTGACTCATCTGTGGAAATACTTTACATTTATGGAATGTTTTTGAGGCTAATGTGTGTAAGTCTGACTTTGAGTCTGTAATAAAATCCTTTAAACTTTAAATCCAGGGTGAATGTGTGACCAAATAGGTTACTCTAGAATAAATGGCTGAAATTTTATGTTCATCTCCTTACCACTGGGTACAGTGAGAAATGGGTTCATCTGCCACAGAATTGGAAGTAGTGTGAACTGCCCTATAAGCTCTTTATCTTTAGCAGAATCTCCCAGTCTTCACTCCTGGGCAGGAAATCTTCCCACTGACAAATAGCCCCAGTATGCACTCACCGGATGGGGACATTCCGCTACAGGAATATCAGGTGAAGTCAGGGAAGTTCTCTTGTCTTCCCAGAAGTGAAGAGTCCAAATTTGACTGACTTCCTAAGGATATTTTTACTTTCAGCTGCCCTAGTCAGCAAAGTTTAAGCCTGGTGGGAAGTGTGCACTGCCAATTCTTCTAGGACTAGACCCTCTGGTGAGCTGGATACAGAAGGAAACTATATTGAGAGGTTTGGGATGGTCAGGAAACATGGAGGGTCAAATATCACATTCTGTCCAAGTCTCTAACTATTAACAAACTCATAAAATTAGTAAAGGAATTTGGATACCGCTGGAGTTTCCAATTTTGAGTACATGAGCACAAATTGATAGTTTTTCTACCTAAAGATGGAGGGATTCAAATATTTAGGTATTGAGATATAGAGGAACTGGCAAGAATATAGGAGAAAAATATTGGCAGCGTTTCTGATTACATTCAGAGACGATGCAGGACACTGGAAAGTGCCACTTTTCAAGCTGCCTGGGATAATCATGTATTTTATGATGATTACCTAGCTGCCACAGAGCTATATGCTCGGACACTTGCCATGATGATTGCTGAAGGAATCTTTCAATAAACATATATGAAGGACTGAAAACTGTGGCAGATGCCAAGAATGTTGCTTAAAGGGCTCATTGCACAATGTTTACTGCACAGTGAACACTGTCGAGCTAGCACTGCCAAACGTTAGAGATTATAATTGGGTGGCTATGTTAGCTGTAGTAAATGATTGCCTGTGCAATGCATGCCATAAAAGGACTCATAGGTTTGTTAAAGAAAGAGATCATGGCACAAAAAAACTATTATGCATCTGTTGTAACTGCTGCAGGGAAAATTATAGCTACCGGAGGTAATTAAAGACTGGAAAGCAATGACAGACGTGATCAGGTGGAGGGCCAAGCTCAACAGACGGTCCAAGCTAGTGGTGGAAGAGATCATAAAGAACAAAGTTGATTTATAAGACTTCCTACAATGGGCTCTGTTAAGCCTTTCTACCTTATGAGATCTAATGGACCAAAATACCTAAAATCTTTTGGGCCTTTGCAAGCAGAAAAGGAATGGCTAATGGAGAGAATAGTAATAAGCCCAGTCACAAAGATTTAAAGGCCCCTTATGGTAAGCAGCACTGACAAGTTAGGGAAATAGACATGAAAGTGGAAAGAATGGTAGGAATTCTACATAGGACAAATTGGAGTGAGGTATTGGTGTGCCCTAGAGAAGTTACAACTTATGCTAGTCTGCATTTACTTAACCTGAATATATTACATATAGTATGCTATGGGCAAATCCACCTTTCCACAATGGGAGAGTATGTACTATCATCTATTTACGATGCAACACGATGAAGAAATGTTCCATTATACCAACGTTCTATATTGATATAGAGGAACTTCTGTCTGAACTTTTGGAACTAACATTAAACCCAGAACTCCATTTGGTAACACAATACATCTTAAAGAGAAAAGCGACACATTAGGTTAGATAGAGCTACCAACAATGGAGCATACAGTCAGCAAAATGTACATTGTATGAATGTGTTGCAGGCTGTACAGAGTAAAGATTATGTGCAAAATGTCAGGCAAGTAAAAGAGCAAAAGTGCATGCACTTTAAAATGGATGTTGTGAGAGTGTCAAAGAAAACATTTTGAGACGTTTTTAGAACCTAATAGTTTCAATAAATATTAGGAGAGCCATTTTTAGAATCCTAATAGAAATTCTTAGAGATGTAAAATCATGAAAATAGAGAAGTTATTACATAGGTTAAAAAAATGGAAAGGTTTGTAGATGATTTAGAAATATCACATACCTACTAATTGTGTTCTGTTGCTATGATTGCACAATGAAATGACGGAAGAAATGTACTCTGAAAAAGGAGTATATTTAGTTGTAACTGAAAATCCTCCACATACTGGTAAATTACTACATTCAGAACATAAATTCAGTCTGTGGGTTTTCCCCATGCCCTTGGTTTAAGGTCCCTCATTATGTGAGGTGGAATTTTGCTCAGAGCAATTCTGCCATCCGCTATTACAAGTGTGTCAGGGCATAGAATGTTTGTGTCTGTAAACTCCAGACCCGGTATTTCCCAGCCTCGAGATAGCAGCCTGTCAAATGCTGAAGGGGCTGTGGGCAGCAGTATGGACTATCCTATGCTTCGACCCCTGTAGCTGTATTTCCCCCAGACAGGTACAAGCCTACCCTGATTCCGTGCACCCCCTACTCTACACCCACCATTGTTCTCCCTCTGACACTTTGTGCCTGCTCAGAGCAGGTGGAAAATGTCAGTGGCTTTCTCCTCTGAACTGAGGCAAAATTCATGGTAAAGGACTTGCTATATCCTCGTTCATCCTGTTTCTCTCTGCTCCCAGGAGAAACTTGTATTCAGATAATGTTATTACAGGACTACCGGACAGAATTGGGAATTCCAGCTCTCCAGTATCTCTACATCAACTTCGCTTAGATCGTTGCGAAGTGTTACAAAACCAAAAAAAGTTTGCAATATCAGGTAAAAACTTCGTTCATGCTAGAGATCTTGTCAGACAATCTTAATGCTCCGAAGGTGTGGATATTTCTTAAAACGATATATTATTTTATTGACTTCTCTGTCCGTCTAATGGTCAGCACCTCCTTGTCAGAGACAGCATACTGTCCATTTTAAGCCTTTTCTACTTATAGGCTTTCCCTTTTATTTTCGATGTCAAACGGCTCAACGACTTGAATGGAAATTTCCTTTCATGGAACAAAATATGACTTACCTAAAATGTTATCTTCGAGTCTACAAACCTTAAACATAGTTCCATTTCTGGATAATATTTTTGTCTGGTCATAAAAACAACGATGCTCAACTGAACAGCAAAAAGGCAGAATGTGTTTTTATTTTCTTTACCCTGGGGCTGTTGAATGTAACAAGTAAACAGAACACAGGCAGGTCAATGACCTTTACCCTTTGACCTTTCCCCACTCGGTGTGTCACCATCTGCCTCTCTCAATCCACCTGCGTGAATATGAAAGGGTCCGTATGTCACCCATCATTCCACCCTGCTATTAGCTGTGTGTTTTCTGTCACGTTTTCTCACAATTGCCGTTTTATTTTTTTGTCTATTTGTTCATCAGTATTAAAATAAAGAGAATGGTTGATCATTTGTTTCATTTTGTAAATAGAATGACATAATTAGACGAAATATATTGGCACTAAGCCACACATCCATAGCCCAATTTTGTATATGGCCCCATTAGATAAATTCAACAGGCTTGACGTTGGAAGCGTCTAAACCAATGATTTCTCTTATGTTTGGTCATGGAAATGTCTTCAACTTTCTGTACTTTCCTAAGTAAATTGAATTTTGGTAACACAATCAGAATGGCGGTGAGTTTGCAAATTTGCAACTCGCAATTAACAAGTCACTAAGGGCCAGATATACGACCTCTTGTTTTGTGAATCGCAATTTGTAATCTGTTTGCAAATCGCTTATTGCAAGTCACAAAACAAAATGTACTACAGTGTTAACCTCACTGTTTGCGATTACTCAAATGGGTCGCAAGGGACCTGCCTCATTAATATTCATGAGGCAGGTCGCAATTTGAGACCCATTTGGGAATGGCCGCACTCACAAGGATGGTGGCCTCCTAGAGTCAGCAGACCACCATGTATGTGACTGCTTTTTCAATTTTTTTTTTTTTTTTAAATGCAGCCCGCTTTTCTTAAAAGAAAACAGGATGCATTTCAAAAATGAAAATGAAAAGTTTTCTTTTCACTTTTTTCAGAGTAGGCAGTGGTCCATGCTACCACTGCCTGCTGTGGAAAAAACATTTTCGGTACCATGCACAAAAGGGAAGGTATCCTGTCGGGACCACTTCCCGTTTGCGAATCGGTTAACACCAATTTGAAATTGGTGTGAACTGCAATTGTTTTGCGACCGCATTTACAGTCACACAGCAATCAAATATCTCTCTGTGAGTTACAATTAAGAAGGGACACCCTCTGGACTCCCATTCCTAACTGCGAAACGCAATCTCTATTTTGCAAGTCAGTAACTGGATACCAACTTGCATTGTACAAGGCCATTTTGCTGTCACAATGGCGATTTTCACCTTTTGTGACCCCAAAATCGTGTCATACATCTGGCCCTAAGTGTGCATGCTCAATTCCAGTGCACACATGTTGAACTTACAATGGAACCTAAATGCAGAAGGAGAGCTACAGTGGCATAGGATAGGTTCCATGCAACTAATCCAAACTAGGAAAATGGGTTTCGGTTGGGTAAAAAAAGAGAAACATTAATGGGGTGAACAAGGAACCTCACACCGCTGGAGCCCAGTGGCACTAAACCTGCTGCTTCAATTATTGCTCTCTGAGCCTGCTGATGTCAACACCCCCAGTCTGTACAACAACAAAGGTCATGGAGTTAATTTTCTTGCATGGGCGTAGCAGAACCCACTCAGAGAAATGCATAGTATTGTATTGTAGCATTTGTGTAGTGCTTACTACTTCTGTGTAGGGTGCTGAAGCACTTATCAGAAGGACAGAGAGCTGCACTATGTCCGGTGTGTGATTGTAACGGTTTTGTTTTTGTTTAGAGCCTACATGGAAAGTGTTTCCATGTGGTGAGTAATTACCAACAAGGTGCAGCTTTCATCTTATCATGGGATGCAGTGCATGGCAGTGTGATGGGGAGGGTTATGCGAGGTATGCCCCAAATCACAATTGCAAGAAGAATTTACAAGTTTAGCCAAGGGCAGCTGTATTCTATTTGCCTGTATCTGAAAAATCAAGTAGAGAAAGAGCCCAGTAATCCATATGGCGATATGCATGCAGCAGAGATGCTGTTGAAAGAGTAAAAGGATGCCAAAAGGTCAAGAATGGGAATTGATAACATAAGCAAAAACCATGCACCATTTGGAATTTTATTTATCTATTTATTTATTTAGTTAGTTATTTAAATGCAAGGATACTTCCCACTGCTGAATAAACACTGCAGGGGCATCATTTTGCAAGTAGGAAGGCACCTTAGGGGGATTGGAGGAACCTCACCCGAATATGGGAATGTCCCCACTGGTTCAGGATGGGGCAACATGCCCATTGCTTTGTCCTGGGGAGTGCAAGACCACAGTCTCTCAAGTGAGTGACTTGCCCACTGGTTCTGAAGGAGGCAAAATGCCTATTGCTTTGTCCTGGGGAGTGCAAGGCCACAGTCTCTCAAGTGGGTGACTTGTCTACTGGTTCTGGAGGGGGCAGCCCATACAGCAGCCCCTGGAGGGTGGCTCACATGACGACCGTTGGTGTTGTGTAGCCATTTTAGTTATAGCTCCATGCACATTATTTTAGCATACTAGGCCTGCCGCTGTGCACTTTAACCTAGATATATTTTATTCAGCTTTGTTTATTATTTTTACAATAGCTACTTTTGCGGTCTTGTTGTATTTTCTCTCTATCTAGCTGTTCCTGCTTAGGCCAGCACTATGCTCTCAAACAAGACATTCTTGCTCACTCTGTACTTTTTTCAAGAGTGCAGTAAGATAGGTTGCCGGTGAACGTGGTAAAAGTTATGTCTCTGACATTCATAGAAAAACACACACATCTTACGTAGGGACACTTTCTTAGAACATCCGCTGTTTTATTATAAAAACACTTCCTTGTCCCTTACACGTTAGAGGGAGATTCCAGCCAGAGAACCACAACTGTATGCTGATTGCTGAACACTTCACCACATCTGCTTATGCAGACTTCAAGCCTTTGCTCAGGTATGGGGGATAATGTCTTCCCAGGGGAACCTAAAGGGCAGAATTAGAGCTTAACATGCTGTGCTCTATCAATGCCTAGGTAGGAATTCGTCTATTGACTCAAATGACAATATAGTAGCGTTATTTCTATGCTTTACTCTCCTTGTCACAATTGTAATCTTGTCATACTGTACCATCCTGGTTATTGCAGTATATGCTTTGCTATCTAAGGTGCAGTCGCTTCATTAAAACCTTGTTGAAACATATACTGCCTCTGTTTGTCATTGTGTATGTGAGACTAATGTAACTGAGAGAAACGGATGAGACCTGAGTGACCACGGTTTCCCTGAGAAATAAATTATGTCATGCATTCAGCTGCCCAATCATTCCTGCTCTTGGGTAGAGATGAGGCACTGCTATTTAGCCGGAGCAAAACCCGGATTGGGGCGACAGGTGTCACCTGTAATGGGTCAGATTCAGTCTCCCACACCGCAGGTGATTCTGCTGCTCAAAATCCAGTAGTCTCATTAGAATAATGAGAGCCTATGAGACACTGGTGGTGACGGCTGCTCAGTGGTGGTGGTTGGAGGAGCCCCCTGGGCAGCCCCTGCATTGTCCGATGGCTGAACTGTGGTGCTGGTTGGAGGAACCTCCTGGGCAGCCTCTGCACTCCCTGATGGCTGCACTTCCACAGCTGGTGGTAGGGGCCGCGTGATAGCTCGTGGTGTTGGTGGTGTTAGCCTGACAGCTTCCGTTGGCGTAGAGTGTCTTTTCTCCTCCTGTCCATGGGTTGTGGATCCCATACCCTTCCTGGCAGGGGTGGATAGGCTCTTCCCCTCTCTGCCTGGAGGTGCAGGCTCCTTCCCCTTCTTCACAGCTGGTGCAGGCCCCTTCACACTCTTCCCTGGTGGTGCAGGACTCTTCACACTCTTCCCTGGTGGTGCAAGACTGTTCACACTCTTCCATGGTGGTGCAGGCCACTTCCCCTTCTTCCCTGGTGGTGCTGGCTCCATCTCCTTCTGGGTTGTAGGTGTGGTATCCTTGCCACCACGAGTAGGTGGTGCTACCACTGTCCCCGTGGACTTTTTGGCTGAGGTGCTGGGCTTTGTCCTTGGTACCCAGCCCATACGTGTAGGATGGGGGTAGGGGTAGGGAAGAGGTCAATTTGGGGAAGGAAAAGCTTTTTAGGGACATTGGGGCAGGAGGAGGGAGAAGTAATGGGAGTGGAGGATGAGGGAGTGGTTGTTGGAGGTGTATGTCTGCTGGTCTTGGGTGCAGGTGCATGGGCTGTATGCTGATGTGAGGTGAGTGGCTGTTGGGTGTGTGAATGCTTGCGTTTGTGTCCCTTACGAGGGGGGGGGCAGACACAGTGAGGGAGGACACAGGGGATGTGTGCATGGTTGTTGTGGAGGTGTCTGCCAGTGAAGTGTGTGTTCTGCTTGGTGTGGTGATGCTCATAGTGGCTGCAGATGTAGTGCATGCAGGGTTGAGTATGGAATTGACTGAGAGGGAGGTGGAAGAGGAGGAGGAGGGGGAGAAAGTGGAGGGTGTGCATGTTGTTGTGTCTACAACTGTATGGTGTTTGTGTGAGTACCTGTGGGATGAAGTGTGGTACTTGTGTTTGCCTGTGCCACTCTTGTGTGTTGCCTTGTGTGCATGCTCATCTGTATGTGTGCCTGGGATGGGTTGGGGTTGAGGGGAGTGGGAAGTGGTGGTTGGAGGGGGACATTATGAACAGGGACAATGGCTGCCATCAGAGAGGAGGCCAGAGCCTGAATCGATCTCTGTTGGACCGCCAATCCACCGTCAATGCCCTCCAGGCATGCATTGCATTGCTGCATCTGGGGTGCCAGCCCCTGGATGGCATTCACAATGGTTGACTGCCCTACAGAGATGGATCTCAGGAGGTCAATAGCCTCCTCACTCAGGGCAGCAGGGCTCACTGGGGCAGGGCCTGAGGTGCCTGGGGCAAAGGAGATGTCCACCATCCTGGGTTTGCAGGTGTGGGTAACTCGCTGAGGGGCTACTTCGAGGGCGGTGCTGGTAGGGGGGTGGAGGCTGTATCTGCAGCTGGGGTGGTCACTGAGGTGTTCACAACTACCAGGGTGCTCCTATCGGAGGAGGTATCAGATTCTGGGTTATCTCCTCCAGTCTCTGCCATGGTGCTTCCCTCGCCCGCCGTCCCACTGGCTCGATGTCAGTGGACTCTGCCTCCAGGGTCATGTGGATGCAGCTTCCTCTGTCGCCGGTGCCCCTGCTCCTCCACCAGATGATGCTAATGCACATAAGGACAGAATGACAAAACACTAAAGGGGGGGGAGAGAGACAAAGGATACACTGGGTCAATGACTGCACCAACTGTTGGCGTACACAGCACCCTCACACACAGGGAACAGGCCTATGCAACATGCAGTGCACTACCAATGATATGGCTAGTCATGAAGGCATAATGAGGAGCACACACCGCCAACTGTAGCACAGCTGTGACCTACGATGCCCTACCTGAAGGTGACTACTAACAAGCTAGGTTACATGTATTTGCCATGCAATCATAACCCTTCAGAGGGCCCAAGCTGCAATAGCTGACCTGGACTTAGGGGCACCCACTAACACACAACCACCACCCGGATACCACCCGACCAGCCAAAATATGTAATGATACCCACCTCACCCCCTTGTGGCTGCTGTGATTCCCTCAAGTGCCCATCCAGCTCAGGGTGTGCCACTGCCAGTGTGCGGGCCATCAGGGGGCCATCAGGGTCCAATGGGCACCCCTTCCTCATTGGGAGGCCATCCCCAGCTGGGCCTCCATTATCTTCCGTGCCCAGTGTCTCAGGTCCTCCCACAGTTTTCAACAGTGGGTGCTCCGCCTGCCACAGACCTCCAGGGTCCACACCTCCTTGGCGATGGCACACCATATTCCCTTCTTGTGATGGGCGCTGACCTGCAGAGGCAGTAAAGACAGGAGAACACCATTAAACTAACAGTCCTGCCTGTCACACACATGGCCCACCATACCCGTTTCTATCACCATTGGCACACACATTGCCCAGTGCACAACATGTACACCACCAACAGATAATACCCCCCTTACACAATGCCTTCACACACATCTCCATGCATCCATCCCACATGCATCGTGCCCACAGTGTACTCACCTGTTGGTCTGGAGGCCCATACAGCAGTCCGTGCTGGGTTAGGACCCCATCAACCAGTCCCTCCAACTCCTCCGAAGTTAAGGCTGGGGCTCTTTCCCCAGTCACACAGGCCACGGTAGGTTCCAGACACAGGTCACAGCAGCACTGCAGTGTAGGTCTTCTCCTGTTGAAGCTCAGGAAGAAAGTGAGGAATGATTTAGAAAATGGCGGTCACTTCCACGGCGGTGTACACTGTAACCGCCGGCGTAGATCCCCATTGACCACTGTACTTGATAGGGCCCAATATTATCCAATGAGGAATTGTACGGCAGTTCACAACCTCCTACCGCCACGACACCCAACAGCGGCAGAATTACCTGACTTCCACCTGTCCCTCCACAGTGGACAGGCGGTCACCATTACGGGGGGTGGGGTGAAAAGGCCTATTAATAATTGCTGCGTCACACGATAAATAGGCACATACTTAGAAATGTACACTGTCCCAATACTTAATTGCACAATGTGGACTGCTGTTGTGGTTTAGTTGTTCAAATTGTGACAGCCTACTCACTCTGGTGTCCCTTAGATACCTACCACTGCAGATGAATAGGAGATGGAGATACCCCTGTGTACAGACCCCTGGTGGCCTTAGCTACACTGGAGGACAGGCATATTATACTCACCTATAGACTGGACAGGGCCACAATCACAGAGCTGTGTGCCTAGTTCAAGCCTAACCTGATATCAGCTGGGATCCCCCCACTTGTGCAAGTTCTATCAGTGCTCCATTTCCTGGCAACTGGATCTTTCCAAGTAACAGTGGTCTTAGCAGAAGGAATGACACAGCCAATGATCTCAGTCGTGCTGGCAAGAGTCTTGTCTGCCCTGGTAAAACACATGTGCAACTACATTGCTTTTCACAGGTGAAAGATTTGTCCACAGTGAAGGCCGGATTCTATGCAATGGAACATATCCCCAATATGATTGGTGCGGTTCACATGACACATATTGCGTTTGTCCCCCCCTCGCCAGAATGAACAGGTGTACAGGAATCATAAAAGTTTGCACTCCATGAATGTGCAGATGGTGTGCCTGGCGGACCAGTACATCTCCCACGTCAATACTAATTACCCTGGGTTGGTGCATGATGCCTTTGTCCTGATGAATAGAAGCATCCCAAATGTGATGGCCCAACTACAGAGGCACAGGGTGTCGCTTATAGGTGAGCCTTGGTCCCACCCACTATATGTTAGTGTATGCTCTGCGGTTAACCTAATAAGTTAGTGCGTGGCTAAATGTTGTTCCTCAATACCTGCAGGTGACTCTGGCTACCCAAAACTATCGTGGCTGCTGACCCCTGTGAGGAATTCCAGAACAAGGGATGAAGAATGTTGTAATGAGGCACATGGGCGAACTTGAAGGATCATTAAGAGGACCTTCGGCCTCCTGAAGGCCAGGTTTAGGTGCCTCCATCTGACAGGTGGATCCCAGTGCTACTCACCCGAGAAGGTCCGCCAGATAGTAGTGGCATGCTGCATGTTGCAAAGCCTGGCACTCAGACGCTATGTTCCTTTTCTACAGGAGGAGGAGACTGGAGATGCCCCTGTGGCAGCAGTGGTCTCTGAGGACAATGAAGATGAGGAGGCAAAGAATGAGGATGTGGACAACAGAACATCCGTTATCCCTCAGTACTTCCAATGACACACAGGTAAGACAGTGCAACTTCACATTTCTATGACTATTGGTGTATTCTGTGTGGCTTCTACTTACTGTCATCTATGGATTATCATTTTACAGATGTTGGTGATATGACAACAATGTCCTGATGTGATCACTACAGCCAGCTACAGGTTATTCTTCCTATGCTCTCACTATGTACAGTTCATTTGCAATGAATGGATGTAGCTGTTTCCATCAATACAAATTTTCTATACATGAAATACTAGTAGTCGAGTTGTTTCCAAGGGTGTTTAATGTAGTGCTAAAAAATTGAGGGGAAAGTGCAATGGAATGGGGTGATGATGGAGGAAAGTCCAGGGTATTGTTCCAGTCTGTTTGTAGCACAGGTGCAGTGTCCAAAGGGCCATAGGAAGGGGAGCAATGGCAGTTCAAGTTAGACAAGGTGACTGAGTCGGACACAAGGGGGACAATCAGGAGAGCCTCATTTCCTGGTGGTGGTCTTGGCAAGTGTCCCTGGCTTCTGTCTGGGTCACAGGGAACGTTTGCGGGGTGGCTCACCTTTTCAAGGGGGGTGGGTGCTGGTAGCCTGTGGGTCCTGTGGGTCCTGTGGTGGGGATTCCTGCCCACTAGCAGCAGCTGAAGTGGAGGGCTGATCAATGGACTGGCTAGTGGTAGGGGCCCGCTGGTGTGCTGTTGCCTCCCTCATGATGTTGGCCATGTCTGCCAGAACCGCTGCTATGGTGATCAGGGTGGTGGTAATGGCCTGCAAGTCCTCCCTGATCCCCTGATACTGTCCCTCCTGCAGCTGCCTGTTCTCCTGCACTTTATCCATGATCTTCCCCATCGTGTCCTGGGAATGTTGGTAGGCTCCCAGGATCTCGGAGAGTGCCTCATAGAGAGTCGGTTCCCTGGTCCTGTCCTCCCCCTGGCACACAGCAGTCCTCCCAGGTTCCCTGTTGGCCTGTGCCCCTGTCCCCTGAACGGTGTGCCCCCTTGGGGGCGAGTTGTGGCCTGGGGTCCCTGTACAGGTGAGCACACTGCTCATTGACGTGTCCTGGGGACAGAGGTTTTGGTATGCTGAGTTGGTGCTGTGGTATTGGATCCTGATGGGGGAGGCTCTGTGGTGGTCTGTGATTGGGCTTGGGTGACCAGCTGTCCAGTGGTCCATGATGGGCCAGGTTGGTCCTCCAGATCCAGAAGTCCAGAGTTACTGTCATCACTGGGGGGCTCTTCTGTTAGGGTACCTGTGGGGATGTAAGTGATGTATTATGCTTCAAGTGTATGACATCTATACATCCGTAGCTTCCCCTCTATGGTTGGTGTTTCCCTGCCAGCTTTTGCTTGTGTATGGTGATGTATTGTCGGATTGTTAGTTTCCCTATGCTGTGCATGCTTTAGCGATGGGTGTACATGCAGGGCTGGGAGGGGTGACCATGCATTGGTATGGCATGCAAGGCTTGGCATTGGGGTTAGTGAGATGTGTAGGTGCAGTGTGTGGGTTCAAGTGGAGTGATGGGAGTGAGGGTGTGGGTGTGAGATGGCATGCAGGTTTTGGGGGGGTGATGATTAGTAAATGTTGACTAACCAGTGTCCAGTCCTCAACCTACTCCAGCGAGTCCCCTAGGATGTAGTAATGCCAGGAATTGCTCCTCCCATGCTGTGAGCTGTGGGGGGCAGGGTGGTCCACCGCCAGTCCTCTGTATGGCGAGCTGGTGCCTTGCTGCTATGGAACGTACTTTCCCCCATAGGTCGTTCCACCTCTTCCCGATGTCGTCCCTTGTTCTTGAATACTGTCCCATGGCATTCACCATGTCCACGATTCTCCACCATAGCTCCATCTTCCTTGCAATTTATATCTGCTATACCTGTGCTCCAAACAGCTGTGGCTCGACCCTGACAATTTCCTCCACTGTGACCATTAACTCCTCAGTGAAACGGGGATGCCTTTGTGGTGCCATGGGTGTTGTGTGATGTGTGTTGGGTAATGTGGTGGGGTGTGCGATGTGGAGTGCGTGAGGGGTGTATGGGTGTAAGTGGTATTTGTGTCTAGTTGTCTATGTGCTCTTCTTCTCAGTCTCCTGTTGGCAATTGGTGTTGGCAAAGGTTTGTGGGTAATGTGAGTTTGTGTTTTATAGTGCCATGGGTGTGAGTGTGGTGTATGTATGGGTGTCAGGTTCCCTTTTCTTTTCTTCCCTCCTCTGATTATTCTTTGACCTTCTCAATATAATCCTTTTGCATAATTTACACAATCCCCAAATTCCAATTAGACTAACCACAAAAAATGAATATCCCTTGCACGATTTTCAATAGTATCCCATTTCAAATGTTGTTGAGCCAATTTCCCACTGAAGTAAAACCTTTGCCAATCTTTTCCCAAACACCTGGTTCACTCAATTCTTTCAAAAAAGTACTTTCATTAGTCAGATTAGCAAGTAAGTCTCTTACCTCTTTACTGTTATCAGGAATATACGAACAACAATGCCTAGAATTAATCATTCTACAGACTCCACCATCCTTTGCTAAAAGAATGTCTAAAGCAAGATGATTTTGAAGAGTCAAAGCTCTATCAGCAGCTAAATCAGAACCTATCAGGAGTATGGCCCCTGAAAAATTGTCAACATGTTATCCACAATAGTAGACAACTTTTGAATCTTTATCGAGTTCAGAATGACTTCCACTGCTCCAAATATATCTCACACTATACCAGAAGAGGACTCCCTCCTCTGTCTCTTATGATGTAATTCAGTCACTTTCAGAAACTTCTTCAAGTCATCCATTTGATAAATTTTTGGGAAACCTATCCCCAAATAACATGTCCCATACCATCCTCTTGGAAGATGGTAATAAGCATTAAAACCACAGTTGTAATAAATCCCAGGAATAGCTGGGTCCTCTCCATTCAACATAAACGTCCATTTACTCTGAAACAAAAACACATGCCTACATTCACTCGTTCCCACAAATAAAGTGTCAGTGCGAGATTTAGGCCTATACATACAAAGTTTCCCTACGTGTTGTGCATCTAAAGCTAATTTCCCTTGTGTTTTAATTGCACTAAAAGCATAATCATTCCTGTAAGTCCTTTTCTCTAAGCCTTTTTCTAATTTCTCCTTTAATCCCTTTTTCCTGACATCTGTGTGATCTAAGAACCTTTTCTCTAAAGGTGTAAGCAAGCATGTCAGATTATTTCTATAGGCATAAGCTGTGCCAAACGTCAATGTAGGTTCAAAGATACCTCTAACTATTACTATGCCATTATCCTTAGCTACTCAACTCCAAAACCTAATTATAGGAACAAACAAAAACACAACATCATAATTTGAGTAAAAGTACTGATTGTACTCCTGGATATAAAACTTGTGAGTAGGAGACTATAACTTATTCCATGGTAGGTGACTCCTTCCTTGACTGATGAAGGAATCTACGTACACACATAACAATTCTTTGCATCCAATGTTTCAACATACTCACTCAACAAGCGATAAAAAACATTAGAAGAAAGTTCTCCTTGTTTATTAGTATTCTCATGCAAATATTTTTCACCTAGCCTAAACTTCTCTATTGTCATTAGTGCAGTAGTCATCTCAAAAGCAGAAGTATGGTTGGCTTCTCTCTTATCAAGAATAGACATACCCTCAATCAACACCACAAACAATTTCCCACACATAATCACCAAACCAATACTCATATATTTACTTCGCCTAGCATTCCTACCCTGTTGACTAATGTTACTCGTGATCTGTAAAGAATCAGAAAGCAGAAGAAATTTAGAAGAAAAAAAACTTGCAGCAAAAAAACTAAAATAGACAACTCTTCTTTGAGCGATTATTTACAGCTTTTAGTCTCTCTTCCAGGATCCCTTGTCAAAATCAGTAAGCAGCTTTGTCAAAATCAGTTTCAAAAGTCAAATCAGGTTCTCATTGTCTCTTCCGGTTACTTTTAACGGTCTCTCTCCTCAAATGTTTTTTCAGATTGTTTCAACAGTTCAGTTCATCAGTTTCCTTCAAGTGCCAAAATATTGACCCGGAATCTCTCTATCAAAACAAAAAGTAAAAACTCTTGTTGCCATTCATTTGTAGTTGCATACGCCCATTCAGGACCTGCGTATCTTTGACTTGCTAGTCTATTTTTTTTTCAATTTTCGATCACCATTCAGTATTCCTTCACTTAGATCTTGTGGTATCTACTTCTTCCTCTATGGTCATCTCAGCAACCACTTCTTTTCCTCTTTCTACTTGCGACTCCAGCCACTTATCTCCTTTCAGTGGACCTTTTGTCAGTGTTCCCTTCAGTGTCGAAGTTGAACCTGTAGTGAATCCTAGTTCGTTTTGATGGGATAACAGGAGTTAGCTTAGCCTCTGGCTTGTAGACTCGTGCCCCCGTCACCTAGTGACTTTTAACCTACTTAGCTTGCTCTGTCTTAGCCCATTTAATTATTTATTTCTTCTAAGATGGCTGCCTTGTTTACACTTAGGCCACTTGTTATGAGTTACATTATCAGTGACACCGCGCCAAGGCATCAAGATCAAGCACCAAAGACAAACAAACAGTAGATGTTCACACTTAGGGATTTTCCCTCTCTATACTTTCGAGGGATTGTTGATATTAATTGCGGTCCCAAGCATGCCTGTTATCTATTGTTTTGGAATACACCTACGTCAGGGGACCTTGTAGATCTGTATAAATACATCACACTTTAGACAGATAATCAGAGGGATTCCGACCAGAGGGCATCGCCACCATCGCTGATACTGATGCTGCAGTCATCTTGACGCTGACTCAGTCTTCATGTCCCTGCGGAGTCTGAGATAGAGACCTCATTCCAAGGTAACAAGGGTTGGGGGCTCCTCTCATGGACACGGCTTTGGCAGCTTAGGTTTAACGAACCCAGCTCTCCTTTAGGTAGGAGGTTAGGCCTATTCTCATTAGGGTATTAGGACACATTCCATCTTATATATATCTCTTTCATGTATTGCAAAATGGTGGGGGTCTTCATAACAATGACTCTCTTCTTCACAATACTGTTACTTGCTATAGTCATTATCCTAATCATTTCAGTTCATGCAACTTATCACAAATTGCAGTTATGTTAAATACAAACTATTATAACTTCACTGCATCTGTGTTATTGCCTTTGTTTGTATGAGACACAATGGCCCATATTTATACTTTTTGACGCAAAACTGCGCCAACGCAGTTTTGCGTCAAAAAAATTAGCGTCGGCTAACGCCATTCTGAAGCGCCATGCGGGCGCCGTATTTATTGAATGACGTTAGCCGGCATTAGCCGCCGGCGCTGTCTGGTGTGCGTTAAAAAAAACGACGTACACCAGGCAGCGCCGGCGTAGGGGGAAAATGGCGTATGGGCGTCCAGAAATGGTGCAAGTCAGGCTGAGGCAAAAAAATCGCCTCAACCCGATTTGCGCCATTTTTTTACGACGCCCATCCCCCATTGAAATGACTCCTGTCTTAGCAAAGACAGGAGTCATGCCCCCTTGCCCAATGGCCATGCCCAAGGGACTTCTGTCCCCTGGGCATGGTCATTCGGCATAGTGGCATGTAGGGGGGCACAAATCAGGCCCCCCTATGCACTGGTGCTGGGGCCTGGTTAGCAGGCCTCAGCACACTTCCAATTCAAAACATAGCATCAGCAAAGGCAAAAAGTCAGGGGGTAACCATGCCAAGGAGGCATTTCCTTACACCCCCCCCCCAAACGAAAGAGGATGAGACTAACCTTTCCCAAGAGAGTCTTCATTTTCTAAGTGGAAGAACCTGGAAAGGCCATCTGCATTGGCATGGGCAGTCCCAGGTCTGTGTTCCACTATAAAGTCCATTCCCTGTAGGGAGATGGACCACCTCAACAGTTTTGGATTTTCACCTTTCATTTGCATCAGCCATCTGAGAGGTCTGTGGTCAGTTTGAACTAGGAAGTGAGTACCAAAAAGGTATGGTCTCAACTTCTTCAGGGACCAAACCACAGCAAAGGCCTCCCTCTCAATGGCACTCCAACGCTGTTCCCTGGGGAGTAACCTCCTGCTAATGAAAGCAACAGGCTGGTCAAGGCCATCATCATTTGTTTGGGACAAAACTGCCCCTATCCCATGTTCAGAGGCATCTGTTTGCACAATGAATTGCTTGGAGTAATCTGGAGCTTTTAGAACTGGTGCTGTGCACATAGCTTGCTTCAGGGTGTCAAAGGCCTGTTGGCATTCTACAGTCCAGTTTACTTTCTTGGGCATTTTCTTGGAGGTGAGTTCTGTGAGGGCTGTCACAATGGATCCATATCCCTTCACAAACCTCCTATAGTACCCAGTCAAGCCAAGGAATGCCCTGACTTGAGTCTGGGTTTTTGGAGCTGCCCAGTCCAGAATAGTCTGGATCTTAGGCTGGAGTGGCTGAACTTGGCCTCCACCTACAAGGTGTCCCAAGTAAACCACAGTTCCCTGCCCTATCTGGCATTTGGATGCCTTGATAGAGAGGCCTGCAGATCGCAGAGCCTTCAAAACCTTCTTCAGGTGGACCAGGTGATCCTGCCAGGTGGAGCTGAAGACAGCAATATCATCAAGATAAGCTGCACTAAAGGATTCCAACCCAGCAAGGACTTGATTCACCAACCTTTGGAAGGTGGCAGGGGCATTCTTTAAACCAAAGGGCATAACAGTGAACTGATAATGCCCATCAGGTGTGGAGAATGCTGTTTTCTCTTTTGCTCCAGGGGCCATTTTGATTTGCCAGTACCCAGCTGTTAAGTCAAAGGTACTTAAGAATTTGGCAGCCCCTAATTTGTCTCTCAGCTCATCAGCTCTAGGAATGGGATGGGCATCTGTCTTGGTGACAGAATTGAGACCTTTGTAGTCCACACAAAACCTAATTTCTCTCTTTCCTCCTTTGGTGTGAGGTTTGGGGACTAAGACCACTGGGCTAGCCCAGGGGCTGTCAGAGTACTCAATTACTCCCAATTCCAGCATCTTGTGGACTTCCACCTTGATGCTTTCCTTAACTTGGTCAGACTGTCGGAATATTTTGTTTTTGACAGGCATGCTGTCCCCTGTGTCCACATCATGGGTACACAGGTGTGTCTGACCAGGGGTTAGGGAAAAGAGTTCAGCAAACTGCTGTAGGACCTTCCTACAGTCAGACTGCTGTTGGCTAGAGAGGGTGTCTGAATAGTTCACTCCATCCACTGAGCCATCTTTAGGGTCTGATGAGAGGAGATCAGGGAGAGGCTCACTCTCAGCTTCCTGGTCCTCATCTGTTACCATCAACAGATTTACATCAGCCCTGTCATGGAAGAGCTTAAGGCGGTTCACATGGATCACCCTCTTGGGGCTCCTGCTTGTGCCCAGGTCTACCAGGTAGGTGACCTGGCTCTTCCTCTCTAGTACTGGGTAAGGGCCACTCCATTTGTCCTGAAGTGCCCTGGGAGCCACATGCTCCAGAACCCAGACTTTCTGCCCTGGTTGAAATTCAACCAGTGCAGCCTTTTGGTCATACCACATCTTCTGGAGTTGTTGGTTGGCCTCAAGGTTTTTACTTGCCTTTTCCATGTACTCTGCCATCCTGGAGCGAAGGCCAAGTACATAGTCCACTATGTCTTGTTTAGGCTCATGAAGAGGTCTCTCCCAGCCTTCTTTAACAAGAGCAAGTGGTCCCCTTACAGGGTGGCCAAACAGAAGTTCAAAGGGTGAGAATCCTACTCCCTTCTGAGGCACCTCTCTGTAAGCAAAAAGCAGACATGGCAAGAGGACATCCCCTCTCCTTTTGAGTTTTTCTGGGAGCCCCATAATCATGCCCTTTAATGTCTTGTTGAATCTCTCGACAAGGCCATTAGTTTGTGGATGATATGGTGTAGTAAATTTATAAGTCACTCCACACTCATTCCACATGTGTTTTAGGTATGCTGACATGAAGTTGGTACCTCTGTCAGACACCACCTCCTTAGGGAAGCCCACTCTGGTAAAGATACCAATGAGGGCCTTGGCTACTGCAGGGGCAGTAGTCGACCTAAGGGGAATAGCTTCAGGATACCTAGTAGCATGATCCACTACTACTAGGATGTACATATTTCCTGAGGCTGTGGGAGGTTCTAGTGGACCCACTATGTCCACACCCACTCTTTCAAAGGGGACCCCAACCACTGGAAGTGGAATGAGGGGGGCCTTTGGTTGCCCACCTGTCTTCCCACTGGCTTGACAGGTGGGGCAGGAGAGGCAAAACTCCTTAACCTTCTGGGACATATTGGGCCAGTAGAAGTGGTTGACTAACCTCTCCCACGTCTTGGTTTGTCCCAAATGCCCAGCAAGGGGAATATCATGGGCTAAGGTCTGAATAAACTCTCTGAAACCCTGAGGCACTACCACTCTCCTAGTGGCACCAGGTTTGGGATCTCTTGCCTCAGTGTACAGGAGTCCATCTTCCCAATAGACCCTATGTGTTCCATTTTTCTTGCCTTTGGACTCTTCAGCAGCTTGCTGCCTAAGGCCTTCAAGAGAGGGACAGGTTTCTTGTCCCTTACACAGCTCTTCCCTTGAGGGTCCCTCTGGGCCTAAGAGCTCAACCTGATAAGGTTCCAGCTCCATAGGCTCAGTTCCCTCAGAGGGCAGAACTTCTTCCTGAGAAGAGAGGTTCTCTTTTTCTTGCTGTGTTGCAGCTGGTTTCCCAGCTGACCTTCCTTTTCTCTTGGTAGACTGGGCCTTTCTTCCAGACTCCAGCTCTACTTTTTCACCCTGTGCCTTGCACTGTGCCCTTGTCTTGACACACACCAGTTCAGGGATACCCAGCATGGCTGCATGGGTTTTTAGTTCTACCTCAGCCCATGCTGAGGACTCCAGGTCATTTCCAAGCAAACAGTCTACTGGGATATTTGAGGAGACCACCACCTGTTTCAGGCCATTGACCCCTCCCCACTCTAAAGTTACCATTGCCATGGGATGTACTTTAGTCTGATTGTCAGCGTTGGTGACTGGATAAGTTTGTCCAGCCAGGTATTGGCCAGGGGAAACCAGTTTCTCTGTCACCATAGTGACACTGGCACCTGTATCCCTCAGGCCCTCTACACTTGTCCCATTAATTAAGAGCTGCTGCCTGTATTTTTGCATGTTAGGGGGCCAGGCAGCCAGTGTGGCTAAATCCACCCCACCCTCAGAGACTAATGTACCTTTAGTGTGACACCTGATTTGCTCTGGGCACACTGTTGATCCCACTTGGAGACTGGCCATTCCAGTTTTAGCTGGATTGGAGTTAGAAGTGGTATCTTTCTTAGGACAGGCCTTGTCTCCAGTCTGGTGTCCAGACTGACTACAGCTACGACACCAGGCCTTTTTGGGATCAAAGTTTTTACCCTTGTACCCAGAATTGTTTTGTGAAGAGGCTCTGGGCCCACCCTCCTGTGCAGGTTTTTGGGGGCCTGTAGAAGACTCTTTACTATTTTTGTTTTTGGCTGTCTCACCACCTTTCCCCTGGGGAGGTTTTGTGACCCCTTTCTTTTGGTCACCCCCTGTGGAAGTTTTGGACACCCTAGTCTTGACCCAATGGTCCGCCTTCTTTCCCAATTCTTGGGGAGAAATTGGTCCTAGGTCTACCAGATGCTGATGCAGTTTGTCATTGAAACAATTACTTAACAGGTGTTCTTTCACAAATAAATTGTACAGCCCATCATAATCACTTACACCACTTCCTTGAATCCAACCATCTAGTGTTTTTACTGAGTAGTCTACAAAGTCAACCCAGGTCTGGCTTGAGGATTTTTGAGCCCCCCTGAATCTAATCCTATACTCCTCAGTGGAGAATCCAAAGCCCTCAATCAGGGTACCCTTCATGAGGTCATAAGATTCTGCATCTTTTCCAGAGAGTGTGAGGAGTCTATCCCTACACTTTCCTGTGAACATTTCCCAAAGGAGAGCACCCCAGTGAGATTTGTTCACTTTTCTGGTTACACAAGCCCTCTCAAAAGCTGTGAACCATTTGGTGATGTCATCACCATCTTCATATTTAGTTACAATCCCTTTAGGGATTTTCAACATGTCAGGAGAATCTCTGACCCTATTTATGTTGCTGCCACCATTGATGGGTCCTAGGCCCATCTCTTGTCTTTCCCTTTCTATGGCTAGGATCTGTCTTTCCAAAGCCAATCTTTTGGCCATCCTGGCTAACTGGATGTCCTCTTCACTGGAGTTATCCTCAGTGATTTCAGAGAGGTTGGTCCCTCCTGTGAGGGAACCAGCATCTCTGACTATGATTTGTGGAGTCAGGGCTTGAGAGGCCCTGTCTTCCCTAGATAGGACTGGTAGGGGGGAATCATCCTCCAAGTCACTATCATCATCCTCTGTTTTTGCCATCCTCAGAGGGGTTGGCTCTTTCAAACTCTGCCAAAAGCTCCTGGAGCTGTAGTTTGGAAGGTCTGGGGCCCATTACTATTTTCTTTAGTGTACAGAGTGACCTTAGCTCCCTCATCTTAAGATGGAGGTAAGGTGTGGTGTCGAGTTCCACCACATTCATCTCTGCACTAGACATTATGCTTCTAAAAGTTGGAATACTTTTTAAGAATCTAAAACTAGTTCTAGGTTCTAATTCAAACTTTTACCAAACTTTTAAACTCTAAAAGGAAATGCTAACAGGGACTAACACAAGGCCCTAGCAGGACTTTTAAGAATTTAGAAAAATTTCAAATTGCAAAAATCAATTTCTAATGACACTTTTTGGAATTTGTCATGTGATCAGGTATTGGCTGAGTAGTCCAGCAAATGCAAAGTCTTGTACCCCACCGCTGATCCACCAATGTAGGAAGTTGGCTCTGTATGCACTATTTCAAAGTAAGGAATAGTATGCACAGAGTCCAAGGGTTCCCCTTAGAGGTAAGATAGTGGCAAAAAGAGATAATACTAATGCTCTATTTTGTGGTAGTGTGGTCGAGCAGTAGGCTTATCAAAGGAGTAGTGTTAAGCATTTGTTGTACATACACACAGGCAATAAATGAGGAACACACACTCAGAGACAAATCCAGACAATAGGTTTTGTTATAGAAAAATATATTTTCTTAGTTTATTTTAAGAACCACAGGTTCAAATTCTACATGGAATATCTAATTTGAAAGGTATTGCAGGTAAGTACTTTAGGAACTTTGAATCATTACATTAGCATGTATACTTTTCACATAAAACACAATAAGCTGTTTTAAAAGTGGACACAGTGCAATTTTCACAGTTCCTGGGGAGGTAAGTTTTTGTTAGTTTTTGTCAGGTAAGTAAATAACTTACAAGTCTCAGGTTTGGGTCCAAGGTAGCCCACCGTTGGGGGTTCAGAGCAACCCCAAAGTTACCACACCAGCAGCTCAGGGCCGGTCAGGTGCAGAGGTCAAAGAGGTGCCCAAAACGCATAGGCTTCAATGGAGAGAAGGGGGTGCCCCGGTTCCGGTCTGCCAGCAGGTAAGTACCCGCGTCTTCGGAGGGCAGACCAGGGGGGTTTTGTAGGGCACCGGGGGGGGACACAAGTCAGCATAAAAAGTACACCCTCAGCAGCGCGGGGGCAGCCGGGTGCAGTGTGTAAACAAGCGTCGGGTTCTCTGTAGGTTTCAATGAGAGACCAAGGGATCTCTTCAGCGGTGCAGGCAGGCAAGGGGGGGGCTCCTCGGGGTAGCCACCACCTGGGCAAGGGAGAGGGCCTCCTGGGGGTCACTCCTGCACAGAAGTTCCATTCCTTCAGGTGCTGGGGTCTGCGGGTGCAGGGTCTTTTCCAGCCGTCGGGACTTTAGGTTCAGGCAGTCGCGGTCCGGGGTAGCCTCGGGATTCCCTCTGCAGGCGTCGCTGTGGGGGCTCAGGGGGGACAACTTTGGTTACTCACGGTCTCGGAGTCGCCGGAGGGTCCTCCCTGAGGTTGGTCCCTCCTGTGAGGGAACCAGCATCTCTGACTATGATTTGTGGAGTCAGGGCTTGAGAGGCCCTGTCTTCCCTAGATAGGACTGGTAGGGGGGAATCATCCTCCAAGTCACTATCATCATCCTCTGTTTTTGCCATCCTCAGAGGGGTTGGCTCTTTCAAACTCTGCCAAAAGCTCCTGGAGCTGTAGTTTGGAAGGTCTGGGGCCCATTACTATTTTCTTTAGTGTACAGAGTGACCTTAGCTCCCTCATCTTAAGATGGAGGTAAGGTGTGGTGTCGAGTTCCACCACATTCATCTCTGCACTAGACATTATGCTTCTAAAAGTTGGAATACTTTTTAAGAATCTAAAACTAGTTCTAGGTTCTAATTCAAACTTTTACCAAACTTTTAAACTCTAAAAGGAAATGCTAACAGGGACTAACACAAGGCCCTAGCAGGACTTTTAAGAATTTAGAAAAATTTCAAATTGCAAAAATCAATTTCTAATGACACTTTTTGGAATTTGTCATGTGATCAGGTATTGGCTGAGTAGTCCAGCAAATGCAAAGTCTTGTACCCCACCGCTGATCCACCAATGTAGGAAGTTGGCTCTGTATGCACTATTTCAAAGTAAGGAATAGTATGCACAGAGTCCAAGGGTTCCCCTTAGAGGTAAGATAGTGGCAAAAAGAGATAATACTAATGCTCTATTTTGTGGTAGTGTGGTCGAGCAGTAGGCTTATCAAAGGAGTAGTGTTAAGCATTTGTTGTACATACACACAGGCAATAAATGAGGAACACACACTCAGAGACAAATCCAGACAATAGGTTTTGTTATAGAAAAATATATTTTCTTAGTTTATTTTAAGAACCACAGGTTCAAATTCTACATGGAATATCTAATTTGAAAGGTATTGCAGGTAAGTACTTTAGGAACTTTGAATCATTACATTAGCATGTATACTTTTCACATAAAACACAATAAGCTGTTTTAAAAGTGGACACAGTGCAATTTTCACAGTTCCTGGGGAGGTAAGTTTTTGTTAGTTTTTGTCAGGTAAGTAAATAACTTACAAGTCTCAGGTTTGGGTCCAAGGTAGCCCACCGTTGGGGGTTCAGAGCAACCCCAAAGTTACCACACCAGCAGCTCAGGGCCGGTCAGGTGCAGAGGTCAAAGAGGTGCCCAAAACGCATAGGCTTCAATGGAGAGAAGGGGGTGCCCCGGTTCCGGTCTGCCAGCAGGTAAGTACCCGCGTCTTCGGAGGGCAGACCAGGGGGGTTTTGTAGGGCACCGGGGGGGACACAAGTCAGCATAAAAAGTACACCCTCAGCAGCGCGGGGGCGGCCGGGTGCAGTGTGTAAACAAGCGTCGGGTTCTCTGTAGGTTTCAATGAGAGACCAAGGGATCTCTTCAGCGGTGCAGGCAGGCAAGGGGGGGGCTCCTCGGGGTAGCCACCACCTGGGCAAGGGAGAGGGCCTCCTGGGGGTCACTCCTGCACAGAAGTTCCATTCCTTCAGGTGCTGGGGTCTGCGGGTGCAGGGTCTTTTCCAGCCGTCGGGACTTTAGGTTCAGGCAGTCGCGGTCCGGGGTAGCCTCGGGATTCCCTCTGCAGGCGTCGCTGTGGGGGCTCAGGGGGGACAACTTTGGTTACTCACGGTCTCGGAGTCGCCGGAGGGTCCTCCCTGAGGTGTTGGTTCTCCACCAGTCGAGTCGGGGTCGCCGGGTGCAGTGTTGCAAGTCTCACGCTTCTTGCGGGGATTTGCAGGGGTCTTTAAATCTGCTCCTCTGTAACAAAGTTGCAGTTCTTTTGGAGCAGTGCCGCTGTCCTCGGGAGTTTCTTGTCTTTCTTGAAGCAGGGCAGTCCTCTGAGGATTCAGAGGTCGCTGGTCCTTTGGAAAGCGTCGCTGGAGCAGGTTTCTTTGGAAGGCAGGAGACAGGCCGGTAGGTCTGGGGCCAAAGCAGTTGGTGTCTTCTTTTCTTCCTCTGCAGGGGTCTTTCAGCTCAGCAGTCCTCTTCTTCTTGTAAGTTGCAGGAATCTAAATTCTTAGGTTCAGGGGAGCCCTTAAATACTAAATTTAAGGGCGTGTTTAGGTCTGGGGGGTTTGTAGCCAATGGCTACTAGCCCTGAGGGTGGGTACACCCTCTTTGTGCCTCCTCCCAAGGGGAGGGGGTCACATCCCTAATCCTATTGGGGGAATCCTCCATCTGCAAGATGGAGGATTTCTAAAAGTTAGAGTCACTTCAGCTCAGGACACCTTAGGGGCTGTCTTGACTGGCCAGTGACTCCTCCTTGTTATTCTCATTATTTTCTCCAGCCTTGCCGCCAAAAGTGGGGGCCGTGGCCAGAGGGGGCGGGCAACTCCACTAGCTGGAGTGTCCTGCGGTGCTGGCACAAAGGGGTGAGCCTTTGAGGCTCACCGCCAGGTGTGACAGCTCCTGCCTGGGGGAGGTGTTAGCATCTCCACCCAGTGCAGGCTTTGTTACGGGCCTCAGAGTGACAAAGGCACTCTCCCCATGGGGCCAGCAACATGTCTCGGTTGTGGCAGGCTGCTGGAACCAGTCAGCCTACACAGATAGTCGGTTAAGGTTTCAGGGGGCACCTTTAAGGTGCCCTCTGGGGTGTATTTTACAATAAAATGTACACTGGTATCAGTGTGCATTTATTGTGCTGAGAAGTTTGATACCAAACTTCCCAGTTTTCAGTGTAGCCATTATGGTGCTGTGGAGTTCGTGTAAAACAGACTCCCAGCCCATATACTCTTATGGCTACCCTGCACTTACAATGTCTAAGGTATTGCTTAGGCACTGTAGGGGCACAGTGCTCATGCACTGGTGCCCTCACCTATGGTATAGTGCACCCTGCCTTAGGGCTGTAAGGCCTACTAGAGGGGTGACTTATCTATACCTGCATAGGCAGTGAGAGGCTGGCATGGCACCCTGAGGGGAGTGCCATGTCGACTTACTCGTTTTGTTCTCACCAGCACACACAAGCTGGCAAGCAGTGTGTCTGTGCTGAGTGAGGGGTCTCCAGGGTGGCATAAGTCATGCTGCAGCCCTTAGAGACCTTCCTTGGCATCAGGGCCCTTGGTACCAGGGGTACCACTTACAAGGGACTTATCTGGATGCCAGGGTGTGCCAATTGTGGATACAAAAGTACAGGTTAGGGAAAGAACACTGGTGCTGGGGCCTGGTTAGCAGGCCTCAGCACACTTCCAATTCAAAACATAGCATCAGCAAAGGCAAAAAGTCAGGGGGTAACCATGCCAAGGAGGCATTTCCTTACACACAGTTTAAAAAGAAAAAGGTGGCAGCACTGACAGTTAAGAATGCCGGTAGTATTGAGAACACTGTTGAGGAACAAGAAGTGGGCCGTGACTCTGTTGGACAGCGCGGCAGAGGTCACGATATGTCGCCAGAGTCTGAAAGATCATCGGATGCGACAGCAACTAGCGATTACATGGGGGTTGAGACAGCGGATGGCCGTGTTCTTCCTCCCGATAGGGTTTATGATTTATCAATTCAGATAGAGGGAGACGTGAACCGCACTATTAATGTAATATTTTGGGATTAACTTACTAGTGATATCCTATTGGCCGAGAGAGACTGGCCACCTGAACATGTCCGCATGCTCCCGCAAGGGGAAGATGTCCATTTGCCTTCTTTCTCCCCTCTTGTTCCTGAAGCAGCTAAAGAAGCCTATGCTGCTGAATGGGCTTTAGCCCTGGCACCTGCACTGTACTGCAATCATGTAGGTTGGGACAAGGAGTCTCCTTCTCATGTTATTCCCGTTAGGTCTACACCCCAACGGCATCCACAATACCCTGTTAAACATGAAGCGAAAGCTCCGGTGAAGGAAATACTATCACAACTTGAGTACCAGGGAGTAATTGAGCCCTGTACGTCTGCAATCAATAATCCATTATTCCCCGTTGCAAAGCCTGATCATTCATATAGAATACTAGCTGATTACAGACACCTAAATAGTCATACACGCACATATGCTATACAAAACTCACACAGCACGGCACTAATAAACAATATAGTGCGTAAAAAATATAAAACTATATTGGATTTATCTAATGGATTTTTCTGCCAGAATTTAGCACATGAAATTAGGGACCTAAGTGCATTTTCATTTGGCTCTCAGAAACGCTTTTGTCGTTTACCTCAAGGCTATAAAATAGCCCACTCCTGTTTTCAGCCCGTGTGACAACAATTTTGAACGAGATTGATTCAGATGCATTGTCCTATGTGTATGATATCTATCTCACTGACGACGCCCTCGACATTCATCTTGCGAGGGTCGATCGGATCATTTTGGTATTTGCAGACCTCGGTTATAAATGTAATTTTAAGAAAAGCAAGATAGTCTTTCTTAGTGTAATGATCCTGGGATACGAGCTATCAAATGAGGGGAAGAGCCTGGCCCGCACTTTCTAGAAAAGTGTACTCAACTACAGCCTCCAAATACTCTTAAGATATTACAGTCATTACTGGGTTTCTTCAATTTTGGCAGAACATATATTCCAGATTATGCAGAACGCATCAAGCCACTTTATGACTTAATTCAGCCCAATTTTTCTATCAGACGATGGACGATTGAACACACACACATCCTTAGGGACATGCAACGGGACATGCTAGAAGCTAAACACTTACACACACGTGACAATAAGACAAACTTGGTCATCAGAATAATTGCTGGTGCCCTTGGATTTACATATGTCACCTTTAATGAGGGTGACACGGTGCCAATAACATAAATCACATTTATATTTGAATGCTGAACAACGTTTTGCACCTACAGAAAAGATTCTGACAGCAGTTCAGATGGTCGTCATAAAAGAGAGGCCACTTGCCCAGGGAAAACGCATTATTGTTGTCTCCCCGGTGCCGGCCTTAGAGGCTGTCACTAAAGCGAGCGTTCCGAACGCTAAAGCATTACATCCACACTGGATTCAATGGGCAACGTCTCTGACCGCAACTGATGTTGATTATATATTCGATCCAAGACTTCAAACACAAGAATTTCTCCAGTATGAACAGGAGTACCCCGCTCCTCTGGATATTTTGCCACTAGACAGTTATAATACTATCATTTATACTGACGGATAAGCACAACCGGCTGTAGGTACTAAACATCAATACTCTGCAGCTTGCGCAGCCATGTGCGGAGTGATGGAAGATGGAGTTCTCCACCCTCACAATACCTACACGCAGACCTTAGGGGACTGCACAGCCCAGTTGGCTGAGCTTAAAGGTCTTATTCTAGCGCTCGAATATACTGAGGCAGGGAGACAGACTTTGATAGTCTGTGATTCATATTACTGAGTCCAGTCATACAATGAATATCTCAATCATTGGAAAATTAACGGGTTTAGGGATTCTAAAAGGAACACCATTAAACACAAAATATTGTGGGGAAGGGTGGCTGATCTTAAGGATATGCTACCAGGTGTCCATGTAGTTCATACATTGGGACATCAACGTGTAGGAATACACGTTGCCGGTAATACATTGGCTGATGAAGCGGCCAAAGCATCAGTAGCTACAGCTTCTGTGGCTGCAGTGACTCGTTCTCGGACGAGGTTGGATAATGAAATACTGATTGCCGTTAAAGCTTCGGCTGTAGGCAAGACCCTTCGGAAAGGTTACCCTACAAATTATACTTACCATATCAGTGCACAGAATGTTGCTTATACAACAATTCCTGGGGTTGGAGATCAAATGATCCCCAATGAAGACCAGAGATTAGAGCTGATTACAGCCGCACATGAGGGTGTGGCTTCTGCACATGCTGATATACAGGCCCCGATAACAATACTACAGCAACGATACTGGCGGCCTGGTCTATGCAGATGAACTAAACAGTATGTCCTTTGCTGTGACATATGCCAGCAGATTAAGGGCTCTAATATCAAACGCCCTCCGCAGACATCCCTCTTAGTGTCAGACAAGCCACTTCAGTGTGTGTACCTAGACCATTGTGGTCCCTTACAGCCTGATGGTACATACAAATACATTCTAGTGGCTGTGGATTCTTGTTCTAGATTCCTGTGGGTATGGCCACAGCGGTCGGCTGACACCCGGACTGTTATAAAAGATTTGCTGATCTTTATCGGTACATATGCGGTTGCAGCATTCCATTCGGACCAGGGCCCTGCATTTGTCTCTAAGGCATTCAGGGACACCATGGGGACGATGGGTGTTGAACTCCATTACTCCTCACCATACCATCCCGAGGGAAATTCGGTCGTGGAGAGGCAGAATCGTGATCTAAAGCAGTCCTTAACAGCTCGAGTATTAGGTTCAGGCCGCAGTTGGTTACACCACCTCTATGGGGTCCAGAGAGCACTGAATAATCTTCCAAGACGGTCCTTGGAGGGAAGATCTCCATATGAGGTTCTCTTTGGGATACCTATGTATGTCCCAGATCTTGATGCCCCTGGTATGGTGGCAGCAGAAACACCATTTGACATAAAAGAACGTCTCACTGTTTTACAGGACCTTCAACAATGTAGTGATGATAAATCATCTGCAAGTGCTGCCACCTTGGGAATAAGGGAATTGGCGAAAACGTCGACTGGCTGGATTCCTAACGTTGGGGCTTTGGTTTGTGGGAAGATCGCTGTGAAAAAGGAGTTCGGTCCATCGTACAGAGCACCTGTACCATTCTTGGGAATAAAAGGCACCAGGACTGTCATCTTACCACCACTGTTTGGTTATAAATCGAACAGATACATCTCCATTGATGACATCAAATTACACCATGGGGCCGATCCTTCACAGTAGACCAGGAGGTCCCTTGGGTGGTTCCCGAGCCCCTCTCACTACCCAACAGGACATCCATCTACATAGTAGGATGAACATCACTACTACTGACTATGCAACTATGTCAACTGCTGTTCCAGACACTTCTGCGACCATGGGGAGGGCGGGAAATGAACTTTTGTTGGTTCCAGTCACATCTTCGGTGACCACCCGCTTCAAGATTTGGCTGTATTTTACACGAACACTTCCACGACTAATGACGTTGTCTATCAAGAACCTCCACGAGCGGTGGATCAGAATACAGTGGCTCCTGTGTTTGCAGAGACTACCTCTGGCTATTTCATTGACATTGATGATTTTTCTTCGCATTCATCCTCTACAGTGATTGACAATATTTCAAAAAGTAGTAAGTTGTATTGATGGCTTAAAAAGACCTATTTGATCTACCGATGAAACTATCTATGGTTCTGTTTGACATTTATTGCATTATTTTTATGGATTGGTTTTGTGACTGTTTTCTTTTTGCTCATAAATGGTCACTATATTCCTGATCGCTCCTCAGTGGAGCCTGTTGATGAAATTTTAACACCACATCATTCTTCACATAAGGTCTGAAGAGATTTGTCCCCTGTAAATATTACAGCAATACCCATTACTGATGGGATTGTGTGGGACAAAGTTCCGTTCGATATATACAGGCCTACAGAGATTATTCAAATACCATACGTGTTCAAAATTTCAATGTCTGATGTTATTACACCTAATGTTGTCTCTGATGATTGGGATGTCAAAACAGTTCATTCCATGCTAACTGAAATGAAGGACTATTCCGCTTTTGAAATTGATGATGTATATGATTATACAATGAATTATGGGGAAATGTTTTGCTACAACAATTGGGGACATCACTACCTACACCGTGACACTAGATATAGACCTCTCTTGAACTTTACACAGTGGGAACACTGTTCGACACCACCGGTAGGGAGTCCAAAGTATTATAGCGATAAATGTACATACTTTTCCGGGCATGATACAAAAAGAGCAGAGTCATATTGTTTTAAAATACCTCAGGCACAAATTAGGAAAATTTTGCTAACAGATACGAAACTGATTTATTCAGATCCCTTTGTTTCCCGGCTCTCGATTGAGGGTTACGAATATTGGAAAAGCACTATTGACTTGAAAAGTGTATGGGGAACACAAGATTGGCAGATACAGGGTAGGGAGGCTTTGTTTCGAGCATGCCTGATTCCTGTGGAAATGATTTTCTTAAATGACACTATTGAGCAGACATCCTGTCTGGGGTTAGCAAAAATTAAAGACCTGAACACGCCCAGTATCCCTACTCCGGCACAGGCTAGATGCAATGGTTAAGGCTGGTACCTATAATTCTTCACTTTCCAGTCCCGGCGGGTGGTTGGTATGGCCCATCAACACTAATGAGTGTCAAAGGCATTTCTTGAACTCTTCAGGGGTTTTTTCAATTAACAGGCCTGACCCTCGCTTTCTATCAGGTCAACATACAGGTATAATTACAACATACAGTGTGGGTAAGCTGTGCCAGCAATGGGTGCAGACAAACACGTTAGCAGCGGTTAAGAAACACCTGAACACTCTTTCTGACAGTATAGATTTACAGGATTTTCTGTTAGGTCCTAGAAAACAGCTTCAAAACGGTTTTTGTATGCTATGTACAATGAAATTTGGAAACTTTCCCAGATTGAGGCTGCTGCACGTTTAAGGCAACTGGATAAGGAAAATTTGGAAAAAACATTAGCTGTTGTCGACAATGGCATGAACACACTGTCCAACAGGATTTATTCACTTTCAAATATAGTGTTGTCTGCTATTGATATCACTCAGACAGACTTGTCCCGGTTATATCATGGGTAAACACAGCTACGTTCCATCATACAGCTGGGTTGGACATTACAGACACTGAAAAGTGGCCACATTAAATGGAGATATATTAATGGGAGTGAATTCTTCACTGCTTTGAATTTTTCCAGGGAACAAGAGACAATGGCTAAAAGGGAGGCTAGTTTCACCCTGCTTCAAGTAGAGAAATTAGATAAGTTGCCCTTCATGGTAGCAGAGAGTCCTTCAATTATCTGGCTCTTACACAGCATTATTAATTTACAGATTTCGACCTTTCGTTTCTCGAGCTGCCTGAAACTTCTTGCAGTGGGACGATATGAGCAACTAGGAGATAGCTTTATTAAGGAAGAGTGGGAGTTGCCCTTTGACTATAGGTGTCTGAACGGTGAACAGGAGGTCTTTCTTAGCGGAAGTGAATGTGAGACTGCTGTTCGTCATTCTATGATATGCAAACAGGTGTCTCTTCACGGTCTTTGCAATGCGGGGGTCGCAAATTTGGCCTGTTTTCTGAAGGGTACTCCCGTCCCCTTGATTCGTCCAGTGTTTCATGTACTTTCCAATGGAAGTTATGTGGTACTGAGCGATCAAAGCTGTTGCGGCATGCAACCTGGAATTGCCCACGCAATCTCGGTCACGAAGGTCGTTACGTGTTGTGGACATATTTTGTTTCCCCCCACACGAGAGATAAAAGTATCTGACATGTGGCCCCACATAGATACTATTAATGTGAACTATGACAAGCTGAGTAGGCTAGAGGCGCTATTGTTTCAGAAACAGGTCGCCTTGACATCTGCAAAAGAGACGTATGCTCTCCAGATTGCGAGATCATCAGCCGAGATACAATCCCTTTTAAATACCAATTTCCCCAAACACTTTGAAGAGCTGGTATCCAGAATATTCAATGCTTCAAGCACCACTGGGATTGTCCATTTCTGTAAGGCTGTCGGGTCTGGTTTCGTGTCCATCTTCCAGACTGTCTTCGGAGTCATCCCGTCAGCCATCCATTCGCTCTTTTTGAGTGTATTTGGTGGCTTTTCCAATTATTTTGGCCTTGATTTGCGGACTACTACTGCTATTTCTTCTGATTCGCAGTGGTTGTTTCTTTCCAGCAAAACAGAGCAATGGAGCCGCTCCCGCCAACTCGACTGTGCCGGGAGCGCATGGTTCGGATCTTCGGTGCACCTTTGCTGGTGGAACTGGAGCTTGACTGGTCGTTGTCATTTCGGCCACTTCTCTGGTGTGTACAACCAGTCTTCCGCTGCATATGGTGTCTCTTTGAACATCTGCCTATGGTCTGTCTTGCTGTGGCACCGACATCTCCTGTGGACCACGAACTGCTGATGTCTCCGATGAGGGTTCATACACGGTCATGCCCCTTGAGACTGAGGTTGCTCCGCGAGGCCACCTATGAGCCTTCCGTTGTGAGATCTACCATGGATGAGGACACTGCAACGAGTGACGACACACCAGGATATACGGCTCACTTCTGCTCTGTGGATCCGTTTGTCTGCCCTGCACTAGACTTAACTTCAGACGACGTTGACTCCTTTTTGAGATCTTTAACTGGTGACTTCAATGACATTCTTCAAGATCATGCGTATAACAAATAATTTGATGAATTGACTTGCCATTCCCGATTCCAAATTATGCATTGAAATTAACATTTGCTGTTGCACGCTATCCTTGTCATAGTTGACATTAACATCTCTGTATCTATTTTAAACAGATTGGTTTTCACATATTTTTAACACATGCGAATGCTTTTTTAGCTTGTTTTTGCCTTTTGCTTTTAGTTCAGACGCAACTTTTAGCATTTGGGTTCCTGTACCTTCATCATACCTGTTACGGCAATGGGGAGGGTGTAGTGAATCCTAGTTTGTTTTAATGGTATAACAGGAGTTAGCTTAGCCTCTGGCTTGTAGACTCATGCTCCCCTCACCTAGTGACTTTTAACCTACTTAGCTTGCTCTGTCTTAGCCCATTTAATTATTTATTTCTTCTAAGATGGATGCCTTGTTTATACTTAGGCCACTTGTTATGAGTTACATTATCAGTGTCACCGCGCCAAGGCGTCAAGATCAAGCACCAAAGACAAACAAACAGTAGATGTTCACACTTAGGGATTTTCCCTTTCTATACTTTCAAGGGATTGTTGATATTAATTGCCGTCCCAAGCATACCTTTTGTCTATTTTTTTGGAATACACCTACGTCAGGGGACCTTGTAGATCTGTATAAATGCATCACACTTTAGACAGATAATCAGAGGGATTCCGACCAGAGGGCATCGCCACCATCGATGATAACGATGCTGCAGTCATCTTGACGCTGACCCAGTCTTCGTGTCCCTGCGGAGTCTGAGATAGAGACCTCATTCCAAGGTAACGAGGGTTGGGGGCTCCTCTCATGGACACAGCTTTGGCAGATTAGGTTTAACGAACCCAGCTCTCCTTTAGGTAGGAGGTTAGGCCTATTCTCATTAGGGTATTAGGGCATATTCCATCTTATATATATCTCTTTCATGTATTGCAAAATGGTGGGGGTCTTCATAACAATGACTCTCTTCTTCACAATACTGTTACTTGCTATATTCATTATCCTAATTATTGCAGTTCATGCAACTTATCGCAAATTGCAGTTATGTTAAATAAAAACTATTATAACTTCACTGCATCTGTGTTATTGCCTTTGTTTGTATGAGACATAATATATCTGTGAGAAAAGGGTAATCTCTGTTTAACCACAACATTCCCTGAGATATCTTATTTCGAGTCCATCCGTAAACGACTGCCATAAATCACCTTTTACTCTAGTGTTTCCAGTGAGGTGCTGCTAGTGAGCCGGTAAGGTTGGGACAACAATTGCGACTTGTTGTAGGAAAGACTCAGTCACCTACAAACAAAAGTACTGTCATCCTTAAACCAGCAGTTTTGCTCAGAGCCAGAGTCCAAACTACGACAAACCTTCTCCTTGTTCTGTGGTGTTTTCTCTTGACGGACCTGCAATCCGTTCAGGAAGAGTCAGATCACAGTGACTTTGATCAACCTCAACTCCTTTCCCCTCTGGGATTGGCAATTGCTCTGTTTGTCTCTGAAGATCACCTGCTTCTGGGAAAGCTCTCCTCTGACCAGGCTCTCCTGCTGCCTCAATTGAGATAGACTCTCCGTCACCCTCCTGGATGTCTTCTCCTTCGTCTCTCACAGGCATGACTGAACTGTCCTCAATGGGCTCAGATCCGGTCTCAGTTACCCTTTGTTCTCTTTTTGGCCCTGAGACTTGTTTCCCTGTTGTTGGTACTCTCAAAAATTCTTCTTCCTCATGATCCAGTGGACATGCCACATTCTTTGTGTGACTTGCGTGAATCCAGTTTGGAATTCCAGCACACTTCACAGCTGTGGTAGTTGTCAAAACTTCCTGAAAAGGTCCCTTCCAACGAGGCTCCAAACATGTTTTCCTCACATGTTTCAGGACAACAACCCAGTCTCCAGCTCTCAGATTGTGCCCTGGGTCATGGATAAGTGGCAGTTTGGTATCCTCCACCTGCTGAGAGAAAGAGCGAACCACATCAGCCAGACTTTGCAGTGATCGAACACCATATAATCTGTAATGTTGACAAGTGCATTTGCAGGCACCGCTGGTAACCTTATTGCTCTGCCCATGAGGATCTCATGAGGTGATAATCCTGTCTTCCTGTCAGATGTGTTTCTCATTGACATTAACACTAAAGGCAACACACACATCTTTGCAACTCTTGACTTTAAGGCACAATTCATCTGTTCCTAAGTCCTGAAGCTTTAGGGCGGTAACTACAATGCAACTTCTGCTCAATGTTCAATGCTGCACACAGTAATTTAATTACTTCATTGTTGAAGTGCCTTCTATCTGATTCTACAGTATCAGTTCCCTAAGCAGTAGTTTTGCTACTGTGAGACTATTATTTCTTCGTGTAGGATAAGCTTCAATCCAGTGACTAAAAATGCAAATGATCACCAAAACATATCTCAAACCTTCACACACAGGCATTTCAATAAAATCCATCTGCATTCTGCTGAATGGACCACCTGCTCTTCCAATGTGGCTCAAATCAAACCCTGCATGTAGCTGATGGCAAATGACACAACAATGGCAAACTGCTTCAGCAACTTGTCTAAACTTTGGGTTGAACCAATCATGTTTGAACAAATTAATCCTTGCATCCCTCCCAATATGTGCTTGACCATAAAAGTAACTCACCATTTGAGACAACAGACTATTTGGCAAAACCACTTGACCTTCTTCTGAAACCCACAATTCATCTTGTCTTTGCACACATTTTATTTTGCTCCATGAACGTTTTTCCTCCCTGTCAACATTATTCTGCCTTTTCAATTCTTCCAAAGTGTCAATTATTTTCAATGCATAGCTTGTATAAGTTTCATCTTATTTAGGTAATGGTTCCTACTTGTATTTGAATGATATACAGTTCAAAGTGCAAAACCTTGCGACTTGATCCACATATCCATTTTCCAATGACACAAAGTCCTGTGACTTCAGATGTGCACTGCATTTCACCAGGGCAATCATTTCAGGCAATTCAATAGCATGTAACAATTCTTTAATTCTCCCACCATTTCTCACTGGTGAACTGGAAGAGGTCATGAAACCTCTCTGTGACCACAACTGGCCAAAATCATGGACTATTCCAAATCCATACTGGCTATCCATATAGATTGTAACTTTCAAATGAGCCGAAACATGGCGCACTCTAGTAAGGGCTACCAGTTCAGCTATTTGAGTAGAATACACTCCTCGAAGCCAAGAAGCTTCCAAAGTAGCAGTAATTGCGCACACAGCATATCTTGCTCTTAGTGTCCCTGTATTGTCCCTCAGACAAGATCCATCAACAAAGATAATTTGGTAATTCTCTTCCAATCGGGTGTCTCTAATGTCAGGTCTCGGTTTTGTGCACAAGTCAGTTCAAGACAATCATGCAAAACATCTTCCACTTGCTCAATTTCTACATTTTCACTTGGAAAAAAGGTTGCCGGGTTTAGCACTGTACATCTTTTCAATGACACATTTGGTGACCCTAGAATACTAATTTCATATCTGGTCAACATCGCACCAGTCAAATATTGGGTTTTCGTCCTTGTAAGAGGGACCATTACAGTCAGGGGATGTCCCATCACAATGCCTTCACACTGTGTAAGGCTCTGATCAACTGCTGCAATGGCGCGCAAACAACCCGGTAAGGCTGCTGTAACTGGGTCCAATGTAGCTGAAAAATATGCTACTGGACAACTTACATTTCCATGGACCTATGTCAAGACAAACAAAGAACATGCATCACGCTCATGACACAATAATGTGAAAGGTTTGGTGTAATCAGGTGTACCCAACACTGAAGCCTTGCACAGACTCTCTCTCAATTCAGTGAACGCTTACATTTTAGCCTGGTCTAACACTATGGTATTAGTGACCTCCTTATGCGTCAGCTTCTGCAATGGTCTCGAAATGACTGACAAATGTGGAATCCATTGGCCACAATAGCCTACCATCCCTAAAAACATCCTGACATCTCTCTGTGTGGTCGGGGGACTTATCTTCAATATGGTTGTAATCCTTTCTCTGGATACCTTTTTTGAACCCTTCTCAGTCTGGTGACCCAAATATTTCACTACCTTCTGACAGTATGCAATTTAAGCGGAGACACTTTATGACCATTTGTTCCCAAATGATTCAACATGGCAATTGTATCACACTTGCACTCGTCCCTTGTTTTGGACGCAATCAGCAAGTTATCAACATACTGCACCAAGGTCAATTGGAAAGGCAATTCCAACTACTCCAAACTCTTTTTCAAGATCTGATTGAAAATGGAAAGTGACTCTGAAAATCCTTGAGGAATTCTGCACCAGCAATAAATGATCCAGGAGTTTGAAACAAAAGAAATATTGGCTAACCTCATGAAGAGGCCCAGAAAAGAAAGCTTGTGGCAAATCGATGACAGTGAACCATTCGGCATCACATGGAATATGAATCATTATCACAGCTGGATTTGGCACCACAGGACAACATTTGACCACAATCTCATTTATTTTTGTCAAATCCTGAACAATTCAAACTTTCCCACAGGGCGTCTTCAAACCCATTATCGGTGAATTACATTGACTGCTCAATACTTCCTTGAGAAACCCCTTGCCGTACAAAGTCTGCAATTATCTGGGCCACTTCCATAAGGACATCTTGCGGCATGTGGTACTGTTGAAATTGAGGTAAGACTGCATTTGGCTTCACAGTAACTTTAACTGGCTCCACTCCCTTTATCAGACCTACTTCTTTTCCTGTCAAATACCACACTTTCTCCGTAACTGTTCCCTACAAATCAGAATGAAGCTCTTTCAAAATGAACATCGGGAAGAATTCAATCAGAGAGTAGTCATCATTTATAGTTTCACACTCTGCCACTGGGGCTTGGTAATCTTCATCACCACTATTCGTCTGGATCTCAATTCCATCATTTCAACAAGTTATCGAACACTTTTACACAGCAAGTCTCTTCCCAGTAAGGATACCGGACTTGAATCGCAGACTACAAATTTATGCAATCCCTGGAAGTTGCCAATCTCAACATGAACTGGATCTGTAATCGGGTTTGTCATATACTGGTTTGTTACTCCCACAACCTGAACTGTTCTACCTGAAAGGGCCAAATTTGGAACTTCTGCACTTCTCACTGTAGAACATGTAGCTCCTGTGTCGACCAAGAATGAAACTCTGTGTCCCATGACCTTACCCTTCACATAGGGACCTATTTGATCTAACTCTAAAGAAGTTGCAATCACACACGGCTCCTCATCTGAACTGTCACTCGTCCATTCATCATTTATTCCATTCTCACTGTGTAACGGAAATTGGTGCATTTTGCTACTACTTTGGTTATGCCTCTGACCTGCGACCTGTTGAGAAAGCATCATCTGTTGCTGTTCCATCAGGGCTTGAGGTATTTGAATTTGCTCTCTAGGTACCATGGTAACCTGCTGTTGCACTGGCTGCATCTGTGAAATTTGTGCACGTGGCATTTGCACCTGCTGCATGGGCTGAAACTTTTGCACTTGATTCACATTATTCTGAAAATTTGGATTGGGACCTCTCACTCTCGGTCCTCTCACATTCTGGAATTAATTTAAGTAATTACTCTGCTGAACGACACCTTCCTGCACCATTATTGGACACTCCCGTTTCCAATGTCCAACGGCTCCGCAAATATGACATGGTAATAACTTCCTCATTCCTGCACATCATTCTGAACCACTACAGTACTTAAGTCTGGACCACGAGTCATATTTCCTCCACGACCTCTTCCTTTCATCTGAGGCTGAAACATCATGTTTCCCTTCTGCTGCTGTGATAACTGTTGTGGAAAATTCCCTTGCACCCCTGTTTGAGCTGCTTTAATCTGCATCACCATCGCCTTCTCTTTCAGCTTTTTCTGCTTCAACTCAATCTCATCACTACAGTATTTCGCATACTGCAACACCTCATCAATCGGCTTTGCTTGCCAGCAAATCAAATGAGTCTTAATTATCTGGATAATTTTAGGTCTCAATCCTTCCACAAATCTGAACATGAAATGGAGCATGTCTTTCACCTCAATTGTCTCTGTACCACTGTAATGCTTGAATGCCTGCAACAATCTCTAATAATACGCATGTATCGACTCCTTTGCTTCCTGAGCTGTCCTGTCAATCCTCTGCCAATCAATTCTCTGGGCGAAATTCTCGTTTTCAAAAACTCAATCACCATATAGTAATATTTTATTACCTCAGACGGTGTCTCAGTATTCTTGTCTCTCTCCGGTTCACTTGTTGGCCAATCTACACTCCTCTTACACTCGATCCACAGATCAGCAGGAACCACTGACTCTAGTAATCTGTTCAAGTCTTCCCACAAACACTTTGCAAGTTTCACAAACCTGTCTGTCTGGTGATACCACTCTACTGGCTTTTCTCTCAATTTTGGATAATCATTTGTAAATGACAGAATGTTACTTCTGCTCCACGGGACATGAACAAAATTTCCCCGGAATCTCTCTCATTGGTCAAATTTTCACTGGATCTTTATCCTGCTGCACGTTTGCAGTCAGCTCCAAAGAATCCCTTTTTCTTTTGTCTTTCTTCTTTACCCATCTGCCTTCCCATTTGTCTAATGCTCCCCAGGTCTGAGCACTTTGGAGTAATTCCTTAAGGTGTGCCTTCATTCTGGCAGATCTCATGTGTTCAAAATCTTTAGCCTAAAAATCTAATCTGTAACTCCTTTTCAAATGTTTCATTATCGCTATTTCTGTGCCGTACTTTTCTGCAGAGTCTGCCAATCTCTGATGATCTTCGGGCACAAATATCCCTACTCTGCATCTGTGTAGGATTCTAACCTGTTCACCCCTATAGTTCCCTCAATGAGTTCACGTGCTTTCATGCTTAGATTAGTATATTTCCAATACTCTTCTCCCTTAGGAGCACTCTGTAGAGTATTCAGCTTGTATAACCTTTCAATCAACTGCTGAGCTATCAATCTTTGTAGCAAAATATTATTTGTTTGGGCTGGTGGCACCTGCTGTGCAACTGCATTTGGGGTCTGCGGTGTCAATAATTTCAAACTCTGGCTAACCTTCGACCCTGCATCTGGAAGTGCTACGAATGGACTAAGGTCTAACAATGATCATGATCCATCAACTGTCTGTCCCACAGGAGAGACTATCTGAACATTTTCATTATGTCCTCCCCTCATTATATTCTGGGACATTGCTCCCTGTTCACCTACAGTAGCTTTCTTCTGTGCAAATAATGGTACCGCTGGACCAACAGTAATAGGTAGCGATTTAGCATCTGGAGCTGTTCTGGCACTTACACACTGTGGGAGAGTATCTCCCACATTTTGATTTATCATCGGAGTCATATCTGACTGTGTCCCTGTTACTGGAGTAAATCTTGCCATTAGCTGTGACTGCACTTCGGGCAGTAAAATTGGAGTTGGTTCAGTCTGAACCAATATCGGTCTCGCGAACACTTGTTCCATTGGCACCATTAAGTTCAAAGTTGTTTCCATAATGGGCACATCAGGGTAAATTCTCTGAACCTGTGGCGGATACACCTGTTTTTGTCCTACAGGAGTGGGAGGCACATTAAGACCATTCTGCATCGCATTCTGTGTCAGGCTGGTATTAACCTGCATTGGACTCATTGTGCCATTAACCTGTGTTTGGGCTGTCGGATCAGTACTGGTACTCATACCACTCTCATGTACTGTATATGGTGGTGGGCGATCTCTCAATAACTGTAATAAACTCATCATCAGCCAATTCCTTCTCTACTGTTGAAGACTTTCTAGCCTCCTTACTCTCGGACATACTTTTGTTTGTTTTCCTAGTAGCTTTCCTTCCTGCCTTCTTACTGTCCAGTGTAATTGCTGGAAACAACTTAATTCTGTGCAAAGTCTCCATCCTCCAAACTCTCTAAGCACAGTCCCATCTATCCTACGCTAAAGTATTTTCTGAATTTCTCATCCTCCTCTCTAATTTCTTGCTGTTGCTGTCTGGCTACTAACTCCCAAATCGCTAATGCCTCAAACTGTGCTGGTCTCGGAAGGGGCTTTGATTCACATAGCACCATCCTTAAATGCTCCAAAACCCTCAAATTGAATGTCCCATTCATAGGAAACGCTAAGTTCCCGTCCTTTTCTGTCAATTTGCACCACTGCTTTAGCCAAAGACATGACGCAACACCCTTCTCTTCCATTACAATGTAAGCCGGTGTACCTTCTAGCGGTGTAGCCTCGCCTACACTCGTAATATACGTATCTCCTCTTAGGGTACTTTTTAAAGCTATTCAAAATCAAATCAGGAAGTGACTTTTAATCCCAAGATTCCTTTCACCTACTTTCTCAACCAATTGCCTCTTGCGGACGGCTGCCAATCCGTGCGCGACCCTTCTTGCTAACCGACCTATCCCAGCACGGCTCTAATGATGTCACACTCACATGTACTGTGGCTGACAAAGTCTTGCGGCTTGTACTCCCAAACTATGATTCATACGAACAAATGCAAATGCAAAAAGTGCGAGCACTAATGAAAACCAAAAAAACCCAAATCTGCTAGTTTACTAAAGGAAAAGGTAACACAATCGCTTCAGAAACCTAATGTATTTTTCACTGACGGCTCTTCCCACACTTACAGCTACTCCTTCTTTCTTGGTCTACCAGATTTGCAAGCAAAATTCGACCCGCACATTTTACTCTCAACTGATCAATGGGTCTGTTCTGGTGCACATAGGACTCACCAAATCTCAGTCGAAATTTTCTTTCATTCCCTTTTACTCACACTCCGACTTGTTGACCACACCCAATCAACCTATTAAACCAAACAGATTACAACATAAAACCAAGTGTCTCACACACTTTTCAATATAGTCTGGAGTCTTAGACCACGCAGGGTCCGTACATCAACAACCACGTGGACAATCTTTAAGCACAAAGCGCCACACACATGTGAAGTTCGACGATCACACTGCCAAGTTCGCACACTCCATCTACAACTTCACTTGGAGAACGCAAACTCCCTAAAACCCTCACAAACCTCACAATTCACCTGCAATTCACATAAGCTGTGCAAGTGCAACCTACTTCATTCACTCTGTCACTAGAACGCCAAGAACACCCTCAAACAACTATTTGCAGGATCCAGGATTTTGGGAAAGTCATTTCTGGACTTAACAGAATATTTTCTCTCCAAGTAGCATCATTGAAAAACAAAATCCAAATCTCAATAATAATGAACTCTCAAAGGACCAACTCATCAAGCTGCTACCATCTCTGTTATAAGCTCCTAAGGAAATAAACCATCAGTCTCTTACTGTCTCTGTTAACACATGTCACTCTGTAATGTCACTCTGTACCGGTCGTCTATGATAAGCTCTTAAGGAGACTAACCATTACCTTTGCTACCATCTCTGTTAGCGCATCTGACCTTAAAAAGTAAACTTACAAGGGGACATGAATAGGTGGATGAACCTTTTGACTCGCAATTAAGATGTTCTTACCATAGCTCTAGTACATAATCAATAATCAATACACCAATAATCAATAATCAACATCAATCAATAACATCAATAATCAATGGAGTCAGTAATTGTCATGCACCATCACCTTTTAGTCATGAACAACCACACCTTTTAGTAAAAGTTAGAATATTTATTTCCCTATATTAACAATGCCAAGGTCATGTAGATTAATCTCAAAATCAAATGAAACACATACAAAAACAATACTGGCTGTTCAAAGCGGCGGAAGAAACATAACCTAATCAAAGCTTGAACTACCACACATTCTAAGGTTATGGTGCAAATCAATAACAAAGTCAACTGCGTCAAAGTAATTTCATACATTAAGTTCAGCAGAGAAATTCATCAAGCATTAATCCCTGTCAACATGATTTCATTAGTGAGGATCCTTAACTAACATCAGATTAGTGTCAGCATTTTGGGCTTCATGCAAAACAATTTAGTAACACAAATTTGGAAAAACATCTAACTATGGCTCTATCAAACCGATGCAGTTCGTACCTAGAAAGAAAAAGTAAATATGCATAATAATCAACAGTTTAAGTCGTAATACCTACCCTCAGTGTGGATCAGCAAGCAGAGTCAGCCTTCGTCCTCAAGACATCAGTCGATCAATGGGGTATCAGGATTCAGCATCAAAGTTCACAAAACACAAAGCCCTTCATTATGACACTGGCAGTAAATCCTGTTTACCAGCATACTGATGGCCGCCAGCTTACCGCTGCACTGGCGGATATCCGTTCACCATATTATAACACACACACACACCAAACTGACAGAATTCAGCCACATCCACAAATCTGCCAGACCAAAAGTCAGTGATAAAGTGGCGGTCCCAAAACCCATACGTTATGCCAACAAAACAACGCCCATCACATTATGACCCACAAATCATCACGGCAGACATTCAACGGCGGTAAACCATTGGCGGTACATACCGACGCGCTCAGAATGGACACCCAAATACACAACAACACCACATTGGCCAATACAAGAAACACACACCATACACACACCACACCCACTCACCCACACCTACAAAACATACACCCACATTACCCACAACCCTTTACAAACAACAATTACTGCCAGGAGACTGGGAAGAAGAGCACAGAGACAACTAGACACACACACCACATACACCCATACACTCCTCACACACTCCACATCACACACCGACCACATTACTCAACACACCCTCACCAACGCACATCAAACAACACCCATGGCACCACAAAGGCACCCCCGTTTCACTGAGGAAGAGTTAAGGGTCATGGCGGAGGAAATTGTCAGAGTAGAGCCACAGCTCTTTAGAGCACAGGTACAGCAGATATCTATAGAAGGGAAGATGGAGCTAATGCGGAGAATCGTGGACAGGGTCAACGCCGTGGAACCACACCCAAGAACAAGGGATGACATTAGGAAGAGGTTGAACGACCTACGGGGGAAAGTACTTTCCATTGCAGCAAGGCATCAGCTCGCCATACAGAGCACTGGCGATGGACCCCCACCTCCTCCCCCAATGCTCACAGCATGGGAGGAGCAGGTACTGGCAATACTGCATCCTGAGGGACTCGCTGGAGTTGGCGGAGAACTGGACACTGGTTAGTCAACATTTACTACTTATCACCACCCATACCTGCATGTCACACACCACCTGACCCTCACTCCCATCACTCCACACCATCCCACATACTGGACCTACACATATGACTAACCACAATGCCCAGCCCTGCATGCCATACCAATGCATGGACAGCCCTCCCAGCCCTGCGTGCAGGAGAACAGGTGGCTGTAGGAGAAACAGTATCAGGGGATCAGGGAGGGCTTACAACACCCTGATCTCCATTGCAGGGGTGCTGGCAGGCAAGGACAACATCATGAGGGAGGCAGCAACACACCTGCGGGCCCCTACCACTAGCCAGTCAACTGAACAGCCCTCCACTTCTGCTGCTGCTAGTGGCCAGGAGGACCCTCCACAGGACCCACAGGCCACCAGCATCCCTGCAGAAGGTGAACCACCCCACAAACATTCTGTGCAACCCAGAGAGAAGCCAGAGACACTTGCCAAGACCACCACCAGGAAAAAAAACTCTCCAGATTGTCCCCCTGGTCCCCCTTGTTTCCCACTCAGTCACCTTGTCCACCTTGAACTGCCATTGCTGCTCCTTCCTATGGCCTCTTGGACACTGCACCTATGCTACATACAGACTGGAACAATAACCTGGACTTTCCTCCGTCATCAGCCCTTTCCATTGCACTTTCCCCTCAATTTATTTGCACTACAATAAACACCCTTGGATAAAACTCAACTACCAGTATTTCATGTATTCCACATTGTATTGATTGAAACAGCTACATCCATTGCAAATGAAATGTACACTGTGAGAGCATAGAATGAATGACCTGTTGCTGGCTGTTGTGATCACATCACTACATTGTTGTCATATAACCAACATCTGTAAAATGATAATCCATAGGTGATAGTAAGTAGAGGAAACAAGTGGGTAATGCCAGCATGCTACTGCCACACAGAATACACCCTGTCTCACCTGTGTGTCATTGGAAGTACTAACGTTCTGTTGTCCACATCCTCATCCCCTGCCTCCTCATTCTCACTGTCCTAGGGGTTCATAGCTGCCACAGGGGCAGCTCCAGTCTCCTCCTCCTACAGAAAAGGTACATGGCATGTGAGGGCCAGGTTGTGCAACATGTAGCATGCCACTACTATCTGGCAGACCTTCTCAGCTGAGTAGCACAGGGATCCACCTGTCAGATGGAGGCACCTGAACCTGGCCTTCAGGAGGCCGAAGGTCCTCTCAATTATCCTTCTGGTTTGCCCATGTGCCTCATTATAACATTCTTCAGCCTTGTTCTGGCATTCCTCACAGGGGTGAGCAGCCACAATAGATTTAGGTATCCAGAGTCACCTGCAAGCATTGAGGGACAACAGCTGGCCACACACTATCCTCTTTGGATAACAGCAGAGGCATACACCAACATACACTGGGTGGGGACCAAAGCTCACCTATAAGCCACACCCTGTGCCTCTGTAGTTGGGCCATCACATTTGGGATGCTGCTATTCCTCAGGACAAAGGCATCCTGCACTGACCCTGGATATTTAGCATTGACATGGGAGATGTAGTGGTCCGCCAGCCACACCATCTGCACATTCATGGAATGGAAATTCTTACGATTCCTGAACACCTGTTCATTCTGCCGGGGGGGACAAACGCAATATGTGTACCGTCAATCACCCCAATGATATTGGGGATATGTCCCATTGCATAAAATCCAGCCTTCACATTGGCCAAATGTTCCACCTGGGGGAAAGCAATGTAGCTGCACATGTGTTTTACCAGGGTGGACAAGACTCTTGCCAGCACGATTGAGAACAATGGCTGTGACGTTCCTGGTGCCAAACCCATTGTCACTTGGAAAGAACCTGTTGCCAGGAAATGGAATACTGACAGAACCTGCACAAGAGTGGGGAGCCCCAGTGGGATGACGGATAACTGAGATCAGGTCAGGCTCCAACTGGGCACACAGCTCTGTGATTGTGGCCCTGTCCAGCCTATAGGTGAGTATTATGTGCCTGTCCTCCAGTGTAGCTATGTCCACCAGGGGTCTGTACACGGGGGTATGTCTCCATCTCCTTTTTCATCTGCAGCGGTAGGAATCTAAAGGACACACAAGTGAGTAGGCTGTCACAATTTGAACAACTATACCACAACAGTAGTCCACATCGTGCAATCATGTTTTGGGACAATGTAAATTAAAAGTATGTGCCTATTCATCCTGTGCCACAGAAATTATCGATAGGCCTGTTCACCCCCTCTGAAATGGCGACCGCCTGTCCTGTGTGGAGGGACAGGTGGAAGTGAGGTAATTCCGCCAACATTGTGCGCCGTGCCAGTAGGCTGTCGTGAACCGCGGTGCAATTCCTCATTAGATTATATTGGGCCCTATGGAACAGTGGCCAATGGGGATCTACTTCGGTGGTGACTGTGTACAGCAATGCGGACATGACTGCCATTTTCTATCTCAATCCTCACTTGTTTCCTGACCTTCCACAGGAGAAGACCTACTCTGCATGTGCGCTGTGACCTGTGTCTGAAACCTACCATGGCCCGTGTGACCGGGGAAAGGGCCCCAGCTTTCACTTCGGAGGAGTTGGAGCGACTGGTGGACGGGGTCCTGCCCCAGTACGGACTGCTGTATGGGCCTCCAGACCAACAGGTGAGTACACTGTGGGCACGATGCATGTGGCATGGATGCATGGATATGTGTGTGAAGTCATTGTGTAAGGGTGGGTGGGGGCTGGGGGATTGTCTGTTGGCAGTGTACATGTTGTGAGCTGGCCTATGTGTGTTACAATGGTGATGGGATCGGGTACGGTGGGCCATGTGTGCGACAGGCTGGACTGTTTGTTTAATGGAGTTCTCCTGTATCTATTACCTCTGCAGGTCAGTGCCCATCAAAAGAAGGGATTATGGCGTGCCAGCGCCAAGGACGTGCGGACCCTTGGGGTCTATTGAAGGCGGAACAGCCACTGTCGGAAACGGTGGGAGGACCTGAGACGCTGGGCACAGAAGACCCCGGAGGCCCAGCTGGGGATGGCTTCCCAATGAGGAAGGGGTGCCATTCGAACCCTGACCCCCTTGATGGCCCACATACAGGAGGTGGCATACCCTGAGCTGGCTGGGCGCTTGAAGGAATCACAGCAGCCACAAGGGGGTGAGTACAGTGGGTATCATTACAACTTATTGCTGGTGGGGTGGTATCCGGGTGGTGGTTGTGTGTGAGTGGGTGCCCCAAGGCCAGGCCAGACATTGCAGCATAGGTCCTATGAAGGGTAATGGCTGCATGGCAAATACAGGTAACCTAGCATGTTAGTATTCACTTCTAGGCAGGGCTGCATGGATCCCAATTGTGCTGCAGTTGACGGTGTGTGCCCCTCCTCATGCCTTGGTGACTAGCCATTTCACTGGTAGTGCAATGCATAGTCCGTAGGCCTGTTCCCTGTGTGTGAGGGTGCTGTGTACGCCAACGGTGGTGTTGGTGCAGTCATTGACCTAGTGTATCCTTTGTCTCTCTCTCCCTTTTTCTTGTTTTGTCATCCTTTTCTTGTGTGCAGTAGCATCATCTGGCAGAGGGGCAGAGGCACCGGTGACAGAGGGAGCTGCATCCCACAGGACCCTGGAGGAAGAGTCCACTGACACCGAGGGAACCAGTGGGATGGAGGGCGAGGGGAGCACCACTGCGGAGACTGGAGGGGAGAACACAGACTCTGATACCTCCTCTGATGGGAGCTCCCTGGTAGTGGCGGACACCTCTGTGACTACCCCACCTGCAGGTACATCCACAACCCCCCATACCAGCACCGCCGTCCCAGTAGCCCCTCAGCGAGTTGCCCTTGCTCGCTCACCCAAGAGGGTGGGCATCTCCTTCACCCCAGGCCCTGCTCCAGTGAGCCCTACTGCCCTGAGTGAGGAGGCTATTGACCTCCTGAGATCCATCTCTGTAGGGGAGTCAACCATTGTGAATGCCATCCAGGGGCTGGCATTCCAGATGCAGCAATGCAAAGCATTCCTGGAGGGCATTCATGGTAGGTTGGCGGCGCAACAAAGATCGATTCAGGCTCTGGCCTCCTCTCTGATGGCAGCCATTGTCCCTGTTTCTATCGTCCCCCCTTCAAATTCCACTTCCCAGTCCTATTCTCCTCCACACCAAACCCATCCCAAGCACACAGACAGACGAGCATGCACACAAGGCAACACACAAGACTGGCACAGGCAAACACAAGCACCAACCTTCATCCCACAGGGACTTACACAAACACCATACCGTTGCAGATACAACAACAGCTACAGCCTCCATTGTCTCCCCCTCCTCATCCACCTCCCTCCCAGTTACGCCCACACTTACACCTGCATGCACTACATCTACATCCAATACAAGCATCACAAAACCAATCAGAACACACACCGCACTAGCAGACACCTCCACAACATCCATGCACGCATCCCCTTTGTCCTCTCACACAATGTCTGTCCCCCCATAGGACACAAATGCAAGCACTCAGACATCCAACAACCATCCACCTCACATCAGCATACAGCCCATGCACCTGCACCCAAATCCAGCAGACATACACCTCCAACAACCACTCCCTCATCCTCCACTCCCATTACTCCTCCCTCCTCCCACCCCAATGTACCTAAAAAGCTTTTCCTTGCCGAACCTGACCTCTTCCCTACCCCTCAACTGCCGTCCTGCACGTATGGGCATGGTTCCAAGGGCATAGCTTAGCACTTCAGCCAAACAGCCCATGGGGACAGTGGTAGCACCACCTACTCATGCTGGTAAGGATACCAGACCTACAACACTGAAGGGGAAGGAGCCAGCACCACCAGGGATGGAAGGGAAGAGTCCTGCACCAGCTGTGAGGAAGGGGAAGGGGACTGCACCAGCTGTGAGGAAGGGGAAGGAGCCAGCACCAGCTGTGAGGAAGGGGAAGGGGCCTGCAACACCAGGCAGAGAGGGGAAGAGCCCGTCTACCTCTGCCAGGAAGGGGAAGGGATCCCTGAAGCATGAACCATGAACAGGAGGAGACTAAGCACTCTACGCCAGCAGAAATTGTCAGCCAAACATTGCCACCACCACCAGCTGTCACGGGGCCTCCACTGCCACCTGTGGATGTGTAGCCATCAGGAGTGCAAGGGCTGCCCAGGAGCCTCCTCAAACAACCACCACCACAGTGCAGCCATCACTGCCAGCGGATGCCATGTAGTCTACCCTCCAGGGGCTACTGTGCGGGCTGCCCCCTCCAGAACCAGTGGGCAAGTCACCCACTCTAGAGACTGTGGCCTTGCACTCTCCAGGACAAAGCAATCAGCATGTTTCCCCCTCCTGAACCAGTGGGCATGTCACCCACTTGAGAGTCTGTGGCCTTGCCCTCCCCAGGACAAAGCAATGGGCATGGAGCCCCCTCTAGAACCAGTGGGCAAGTCACCCACTCCAGAGACTGTGGCCTTGCACTCCCCAGGGCAAAGCAATGGGCATGTTGCCCCTTCCAATATCAATGGGCAAGTCGCCCACTTCAGAGACTGTGGCCTTGCACTCCCCAGGACAGAGCAATGGGCAAGTTGCCCCCCTCAAGAACCAGTGGGCAAGTCACCCACTCCAGAGACAGTGGCTTCGCACTCTCCAGGGCAAAGCGATGGGCATGTTGCCCCACCAGAACCAGTGGCCAAGTCACTCACTTCAGAGACTGTGGCCTCGCACTCCCCAGGACAAAGCAATGGACATGTTGCCCCCTCCAGAACCAGTGGGCAAGTAACCCACTTCAGAGACTGTGGCCTCAAACACCCCAGGACAAAGCAATAGGCATGGTGCCCCCTCCAGAACCAGTGGGCAAGTCACCCACTTCAGAGACTGTGGCCTTGAACTTCCCAGGACAAAGCAATGGGCATGTTGCCCCCTCCAGAACCAGTGGGCAAGTCACCCACTTCAGACACTGTGGCCTTCACCTCCCCACGACAAAGCAATGGGCATGTTGCCCCCTCCAGAACCAGTGGGCTTGTTCCCGCATCCGGCTGAGGTGGTCCCCTCTCCCCCTAAGGTGCCTGCCTATTTGCAAACAGATGCCCCTTCAGTGTACTATCAAGATGTAGTCAGGACTTGACAGTGTCCCTTTGTGTACATGTGTACATATCTGTTCCATTGAGAAATCGAATTATTAGTTTTTAATCAATTCCTGTTGTCCTTGAATTATTCTGCCGTTTTTCTAGGACAAATTGATTTTCGTGTGCAGCTGGTTGTGTGTATAGAGTGTGTGTGTCGGGTGTGTGTGGTGCGTGTGTGTGTCACTCTGATTTTCCTCCCTCTCTTGTGTGCTAGGCAGCTGTACTCACTGTCACCGTCTTCGTCGGCGTTGGTGTTCCAGGTGGAGCATAACGTAGAAGATCAGTGGGAAAACATACAGTTCGGGTTCTTCCCTGTGTCTCTAACGGTGAGTCCTTTCACTTCTGAGCTCTGTTTCTGCAAGGCTTTTGTTGGCGTTGGTACCGCCTCGGAAAAGGTGGAGGTTTTGTGTGTCAATTTGGTGGGTGGTACTTTTCCTCCCGTCTAGCTGTTGGCGGCTACCGACATGGTGGCTGTTGTTTCCACTGTGGCGGTTGGTGCAGTACATTGGCTGTCTAAGGGAGTTATCACCGCCATGGTCATAATTTGGCGGTATTACCACCACTTTATCACCCACCGCCAGGGTCGTAATGAGGACTAAAGTCTCTAAGCATTAAAGTTAAGCACGCCTCTTATCAAGACACACAAGAAAACAATAAACTTTTGGTCAGGAAGAAAATGGGCAATGAACCTGTCTTCTCTCAGTGTAGTCCCATTAAGTCAAAACTACTAAAACTACTTCCCAAATCCCTATTGGTCAGTTAATTGCATGTTCACACTCTGTCCAATAAAACTAAAACTCTAAATCTATTATTTCTACTATTACTCCGTTCACATGTCATTGATTGGTTTGTTTCGCAATGTCCTCATCATCCGGCTTGTCAGGTAAAAATATTGTTGCAGCTTCCACTCCAGTCAGTATCTCCATTGTTCTTTTCCTGATAAAGTCAGCCTCACACACATTACACACAAAATGTTACATTAATAGAAACAGCATCTTCTAACAGTCGATTCTCATGAGAAGCAAGCCTCAGCTACGAGCACACAATGTAAAGTGGAAAATCGCAGTTTAACTCTCTAGGACAGCCATTTTATTAAATGTTAAGAAATACAGCTTTAACATAAGGCCAGGCAAGTAGGCCGTGATAGTCGCTAAGTTAAAGCCTACAATTAATAAAGCTAAAGCATACTGCATAACCCTCAAGATGACATATTCCTCATTAGTCAAACATATATTCAACATTTCATAATATTACATCATTGATTAGTACATTTCGTTAACATTAGTAGCCATTCTTTGTGATCACATTTTCAAATGTGTGCATTATTTTTCTATGTCATTTTATTTTCTTCCCAAACTTATTCTTCAGAATACATCAACACTCATTAATAAACTTTTATTAATAAACCTGCACTAGCACAAGCGATTAACTGACCAATAGGGATTTGGGAAGTAGTTTAGTAGTTTCGATTTAACGAAACTGCACTGTGAAAAGACACCGTCATTGCCCATTTTCTTGCTGGCTGAAAGGTCAAAAGTTTCTTGGGCATCCTGACAAGAGAGATGCTTACCTTTAATGCTTCAAGGCTTTTCGTTTTCTGAACTTTAATGCTGAATCCTTATGCTTTGCTGATCGACTGATGTCCTGAGGACAAAGACTGACTCTGCTTGCTGATGCACACTGAGGATAGGTATAATGAATTAGACTGTTGATTATTATGGGGGTCATTACAACCTCGACGGTCTTTTAACAAGACCGCCGAGGGACCGCCGTGTGGAAGACCGCCAGTAGTAGCGGTTTGCCACTCGGCGTATTATGACTGTTGGCTGCTCTCCGTCCTTTTTAGGACGGAGAGCCGCCAACAGTCATACTGGTGGGTGGCGGGGAAGTGGAGGTAGCTCCACCTCCACCGCCACGCCAACAGAACACCGCCCAGCGAATCACATCCTGTGATTCCGCACGACGGTGTTCTGTTGGCAGTGTGGTGTCGGCGGAGCAGCCCCCATGGCTCCCGTCCCCTCCCGGAGGATCGACGGAACAGGTAAGTCGATCGTCCGTTAGGGGAGGGGGTGGGGGGGTGTTGTGTGTTGTGTGGGTGCATGGGGGTGTGCGTCTGTGTATGTAGAGGGGGTGTGTGAGTGCGTGTATGCTTGCAGGGGTGTTGCGTGTTTTGGGAATGAGTGCGCGTATGTCTGTATTGATGTGTGCGTGTATGTCTGTACATGGGTGTGCGTGTCTGACTGTGTGTGTGGATGTAGGCATGTATGTCGGTGTGTGTGCGTGTGTGTGTTGGTGGTGCCTGCGTGCGTGTCATGTGTGTGTGAGTTATGTGATGTTGGGGGTCGGGGTGGGGAGGGGGGCCCTGCCACCTTTGGGGGGGTGGCAGAGGTGGTGGGGGGGTGTAGGGGAGGGAGTCGGGTGGGGGGTGGACGAGACCCCTATCAGTGCCAGGGAAGGATATCCCTGCCACTGATGGTGCTTTACCGCTGGAAATCCACAGCAGTAAGCCGGGTCAAAATACCGGCGGCGGTATTGTGACGGCCGCCGGGCTGGAGATCCAGGTCTCCAGCCCAGCGGTCATCTCCGTCCTGGCGGGCGGAACGGAGAAGCGGCAGATGACCATGGCGGTTCATAATACTGAAAAAAAGACCGCCAGCCTGTTGGCGGTCTTACCGCCGCTTTAACACTGTCTGCCAGGGTTGTAATGACCCCCTATGTCTATTTGCTTTTCCTTTCTAGGTACCAACTGCACTGTTTTGATAGAGCCATAGTTAGATGTTTTTCTAAATTGATGTTGCTAAATTGTTTTGCAGAAGCCAAACATGCTGATGCTAATTTGGTGTTAGTTAAGGATAATCACTAATGAAATTCTGCTAATAGGGAATAATGCTTGATGAATGTCTCTGCTGAATTTGAATGTATGAAATCACTTTGACACAGCTGACTTTGTTATTAATTTGCACTGTAACCTTAGAATGTGTTGTAGTTCAAGCTTTGGTTAGATTACGTTTCTTCCGCCACTTTGGACAGCCAGTATTGTTTCTGTATGCGTTTCATTTGATTTTGAGATTATTCTACATGAGTTTAGCATTGTTAATATAGGGAAATAAATATTGTAACTTTTACTAAAAGGTGTGGTTATTCATGACTGAAACAACATGGTGCGTGATGATTACTAACTATTGATTATTAATGGTATTGATTGTTGTTGATTATTGATTTTGTGCATTGATTATTGATCTGCATGTACTGGAGCTATGGTAAGAACATCTTAATTGCGAGTCAAAAGGTTCATCGACCTATTCGTGTCCCCTTGTAAGTTTACTTATTAAGGTCAGACGCGCTAACATAGATGGTAGCAGAGGATGATTAGTCTCCTTAAGAGCTTATCGTAGATGCCATGTACAGAGTAACAGGTGTTAGATGTTGTCTCCTTAAGAGCCCATGATAGATGTTCAGAGATAGTAATAGAGATGAAGGTTCATTATTATTTAGATTTGGATTTTATTTTTCAATTATGCTAATTGGAGACAAAAAGTTCCTTTAAACCCAGAAATGAATTTCCCAGAATACTGGATGCTGCTAATGGTTGTTTGAGGGTGTTCTCGGCCTTCTAGTGATAGTGTGAATAAGGTAGGTTGCGCTTGCACAGCTTATGCAAATCGCATGTGAATTGTGAGGTTGGAGAGGGTTTTAAGGAGTTTGCGTACTCCAAATGAAGTTGTAGGAGTGTGCCTTCTCCGCAGTGTGAGAGTAGGTATGTCGTCGAACTTCATATGTGTGTGGCACTTTGTGCTCAAAAATTGTCCACATGGTTGTTGATGGATGGACCCTGCGTGGTCTAAGACTCCAGAGAATATTGAAAAGTGTATGAGACACTTGGTTTTATGTTGTAATCTGTCTGGTTTAGTAGGTTGATCGGGTGTGGTCAACAAGTCAGAGTGTGAGTCAAAGTGAGTGAAACAAAATTTTGACTGAGATTTGGTGAGTCCTATGTGCACCTGGACAGACCCATTGATCAGTTGAGAGTAAAACTTGTGGGTTGAATTTTGCTTGCGAATCTGGGAGACCGAGAAAGAAGGAGTAGCTGTAAGTGTGGGAAGAGCTGTCAGTGAAAAATCCGTAAGGTTTCTGAAGTGATTGTATTACCTTTCCTGTACTAAACCATCAGATTTGTTTTTTGTTTTTTGATTAGTGCTCGCAATTTTTGCATTCGTTTGTGTGAAATGGAGTTTGGGAGGACAAGCTGCAAGACTTTGTCAGCCGCAGTACGTGGTATTGTGACGTCATTGGATCCGTGCTGGGATAGGTTGGTTAGTGAGAAGGGTCGCGCACGGATTGGCAGCCGTCTGTGAAAGGCAATTGGTTGGTGTAGGAAGTTGGCTCTGTATGTGCTATTTCAAAGTAAGAAATAGCATGCACAGAGTCCAAGGGTTCCCCTTAGAGGTAAGATAGTGGCAAAAAGAGATAATTCTAATGCTCTATTTTGTGGTAGTGTGGTCAAGCAGTAGGCTTATCAGAGGGTAGTGTTAAGCATTTGTTGTACACACACAGGCAATAAATGAGGAACACACACTCAAAAGACAATTCCAGGCCCATAGGTTTTTATACAGAAAAATATATTTTCTTAGTTTATTTTAAGAACCACAGGTTCAAGATTTACAACTAATACTTCAAATGAAAGGTATTTCACTCAGGTATCCTAGGAACTTTGAATTAACACAATATCATGTACAGTTTTGGCACAAATGGCAATAAGCTATTTTAAAAATAGACACTGTTCAATTTTCAACAGTTCCTGGGGGAAGTAAGTATTGGTTAGTTTGGCAGGTAAGTAAAACACCTACAGGGTTCAAAGTTGGGTCCAAGGTAGCCCACCGTTGGGGGTTCAGGGTAACCCCAAAGTTACCACACCAGCAGCTCAGGGCCGGTCAGGTGCAGAGGTCAAAGTGGTGCCCAAAACGCATAGGCTTCAATGGAGAAGGGGGTGCCCCGGTTCCAGTCTGCCAGCAGGTTAGTACCCGCGACTTCGGTGGGCAGACCAGGGGGGTTTTGTAGGGCACCGGGGGGACACAAGTCAGCACAGAAAGTACACCCTCAGCAGCACAGGGGTGGCCGGGTGCAGAGTGCAAACAGGTGTCGGGTTTGCAATTGGTTTCAATGGGAGACCCAGGGGTCTCTTCAGCGAAGCAGGCAGGCAAGGGTGGGGTTCCTCGGGGTATCCACCACCTGGGCAAGGCAGAGGGCCACCTGGGGGTCGCGTCTGCACTTGAGGTCGGATCCTTCTGGTCCTGGGGGCTGCGGGTGCAGTGCCTTACCAGGCGTCAGGTTCTTTGAAGCAGGCAGTCGCGGTCAGGGGGAGCTTCTGGATTCCCTCTGCAGGCGTCACTGTGGAGGCTCAGTGGGGTCAACTCGGGCTACTCACAGGGTTGCAGTCTTCCTGTAGTGTTGGTTCTCCGCAGGTCGAGCCAGGGGCGTCGGGTGCAGAGTGGAAAGTCTCACGCTTCCGGCGGGAAACGTGTGGTCTTTAAAAGTTGCTTCTTTGTTGCAAAGTTGCAGTCTTTGTGGAACAGGGTAGCTGTCCTCGGGAATTCTTGGTCCTTTTAGATTCAGTGTAGTCCTCTGAGGCTTCAGAGGTTGCTGGACCCTGGGGGATGCGTCTCTGTTGCAGTTTTTTTTTAAGTGGGGAGACAGGCCGGTAGGGCTGGGGCCAAAGCAGTTGGTGTCTCTGTCTTCTCTGCAGGGCTTCAGGTCAGCAGTCCTTCTTCATCTTCAGGTTGCAGGAATCTGATTTCCTAGGTTCTGGGAGACCCTAAATACTCAATTTAGGGGGGTGTTTAGGTCTGGGAGGGCAGTAGCCAATGGCTACTGGCCCTGAGGGTGGCTACACCCTCTTTGTGCCTCCTCCCTGTGGGGAGGGGGGCACATCTCTATTTCTATTGGGGGAATCCTCCAAAACCAAGATGGAGGGTTTCTAAAGGCAGGGGTCACCTCAGCTCAGGGCACCTTAGGGGCTGTCCTGACTGGTGGGTGACTCCTCCTTGTTTTTCTCATTATCTCCCCTGGACTTGCTGCCAAAAGTGAGGGCTGTGTCCAGGGGGTGGGCATCTCCACTAGCTGGAGTGCCCTGGGGCATTGTAACACGAAGCCTGAACCTTTGAGGCTCACTGCTATGTGTTACAGTTCCTGCAGGGGGGAGGAGTGAAGCACCGCCACCCAGAGCAGGCTTTTATTTCTGTCCTCAGAGAGCACAAAGGCCCTCACCACATGGGGTCAGAAACTCGTCTCTCAGCAGCAGGCTGGCACAGACCAGTCAGTCCTGCACTGAACAATTGGGTAAAATACAGGGGGAATCTCTAAGATGCCCTCTGTGTGCATTTTTTTATAAATCCAACACTGGCATCAGTGTGGGTTTATTATTTTGAGAAGTTTGATACCAAACTTCCCAGTATTCAGTGTAGCCATTATGGAGCTGTGGAGTTCGTTTTTGACAAACTCCCAGACCATATACTTAAAATTGCCACAACTGTACTTACAATGTCTAAGAATAGATTTAGACACTGTAGGGGCATATTGCTCATGCAGCTATGCCCTCACCTGTGGTATAGTGCACCCTGCCTTAGGGCTGTAAGGCCTGTTAGAGGGGTGACTTACCTATGCCACAGGCAGTATTTTGTGTGCATGGCATCCTGAGGGGGTTGCCATTTCGACTTTGCCTTTTTCTCCCCACCAACACACACAATCTGCAAAGGCAGTGTGCATGTGTTGGGTGAGGGGTCCCTTAGGGTAGCACAACATATGCTGCAGCCCTTAGGGACCTTCCCTGGTCACAGGGCCCTTGGTACCACTGGTACCTTTTACAAGGGACTTACCTGTGTGCCAGGGGTGTGCCAATTGTGGAAACAATAGTACATTTTAGGTGAAAGAACACTGGTTCTGGGGCCTGGTTAGCAGGGTCCCAGCACACTTCTCAGTCAAGTCAGCATCAGTATCAGGCAAAAAGTGGGGGGTAATTGCAACAGGGAGCCATTTCCTTACAGTTGGGAAAGTAGGTGAAAGGAATCTTGGGATTAAAAGTTGCTTCCTGATTTGATTTTGAATAACAAGAAAGGTTGAAAAGATGACATTTTTCACAGCTTTAAAGAGTGCCTTAAGGGGAGATACGTATATTACAAACAGTATAGGGGAGGCTATTCCGTCAGAAGGTAAACCAGCTTACATTGTAATGGAAGAGAAGGGAGTCGCGCCATGTGTTTGGCTAAAGCAATGCTGCAAATTGAAAGAGAAGGATGGGAACTTAGCTTTTCCTACAAACGGTACGTTTAAATTGAGGGTTTTGGAGCATTTAAGGATGGTGCTACATGAATTGAAGCCCCTTCTGAGACCAGCACAGTTTGAGGCATTAGCGATTTGGGAGGTTTGAGAGGGTTTTAGAGAGTTTGCGTACTCCAAACGAAGTTGTAGGAGTGTGCCTTCTCCGCAGTGTGAGAGTAGGTAAGTCATCGAACTTCATATGTGTGTGGCCCTTTGTGCTAAAAAATTGTCCATGTGCTTGTTGATGGACGGACCCTGCGTGGTCTAAGACTCCGGAGAATATTGAAAAGTGTATGAGACACTTGGTTTTATGTTGTAATCTGTCTGGTTTAGTAGGTTGATTGGGCGTGGTCAACAAGTCAGAGTGTGAGTCAAAGTGAGTGAAAGAAAATCTTGACTGAGATTTGGTGAGTCCTATGTGCACCTGGACAGACCCATTGATCAGTTGAGAGTAAAATTTGTGGGTCGAATTTTGCTTGCGAATCTGGGAGACCGAGAAAGAAGGAGTAGCTGTAAGTGTGGGAAGAGCTGTCAGTGAAAAATCTGTAAGGTTTCTGAAGTGATTGTGTTACCTTTCCTGTAGTAAACCATCAGATTTGTTGTTTTTTTTTGATTAGTGCTCGCAATTTTTGCATTCGTTTGTGTGAATTGGAGTTTGGGAGGACAAGCTGCAAGACTTTGTCAGCCTCAGTACGTGGGAGTGTGACGTCATTGGAGCCGTGGTGGGATAGGTCGGTTAGTGAGAAGGGTCGGGCATGGATTGGCAGCCGTCCGTGAAAGGCAATTGGTTGGGAAAGTAGGTGAAAGGAATCTTGGGATTAAAAGTTGCTTCCTGATTTGATTTTGAATAACAAAAAAGGTCGAAAAGATGACATTTTTCAAAGCTTTAAAGAGTGCATTAAGGGGAGATACATATATTACAAACAGTATAGGGGAGGCTATTCCGTCAGAAGGTATACCAGCTTACATTGTAATGGAAGAGAAGGGAGCCGCGCCATGTCTTTGGCTAAAGCAATGCTGCAAATTGAAAGAGAAGGATGGGAACTTAGCTTTTCCTACAAATGGGACCTTCAAATTGAGGGTTTTGAAGCATTTAAGGATGGTGCTACATGAATTGAAGCCCCTTCTGAGACCAGCACAGTTTGAGGCGTTAGCGATTTGGGAGCTAGTAGCCAGACAGCAACAGCAACAGAAATTAGACAGGAGGATGAGAAGGGCTGAAAAGACTTTAACAGAGGCTAGATGGGACAGTGATCAGAGAGTTTGGAGAATGGAGACTTTGCGCGGAATTAAGTTGTATCCAGCAATTACACAGGACAATGAGATGGAAGAAAGGAAAGCTACTAGAAAGACTAACAGAAGTCTGTCTGAAAGTAGGTAGGCTAGAAAGTCTTCAACAGTGGAGGAGGAATCAGATGATGATTAGTTTATTACACAGTTATTGAGAAATCGCCTACCACCATATATAGCACATGAGAGTGATCCAAGTATGAGTGCTATTCCGACAGCTCTCACACAGATTAATGGGGCAATGTGTCTGATGCAGGTTAATGCTAGCCTGACACAGAATGCGAAAAAGAGTGGTCTTAATGTGCCTACTACTCATGCAGTGTAAAATCAGGTGCAGTTACCACAGGTTCAGAGAATTTATCCTGATGTGCCCATTATGGAAACAACTTTGAACTTAATGGTGCCTACGGATCAGGTTTACCCAAGACCAATGTTTGTTCAGACTGAACCAACTCCACTTTTACTGCCCCAGGTGCAACTGCAGGTAATGCCAAGATTCACTCCAGTAACAGGGACACAGTCAGATATGACTCCGATGCTGAATCAGAATATGGGAGTTACTCTCCCACAGAGCATAAGTGCCAGATCAACCCTGGATGCTATATCGCTACCCAACACTGTTGGTCCAGCCGTACCCTTATTTGCATAGAAGAAAATGACTGTAGGTGAACAGGGAGCAATGTCCCAGAGTATAATGAGGGAAGGGCATAATAAAGATGCTTGAATAGTCTCTCCTGTGGGACAGACTTTTGACGGATCAAGATCATTGCTAGACCTCTGTCCATTTGTAGCACTTCCAGATACTATGGCAGGATCAAACGTTAGCCAGAGTTTGAAGTTGTTGACACTGCAGACCCCAAATGCAGTTGCACAGCAGGTGCCACCAGTCCAAGCAAATAATATTTCATTGCAAGGATTGACAGCTCAGCAGTTGAGTGCATGGCTAGACAAGCTGAATATCCCACAGAATGCTCCTAAGGGAGAAGAATGTTTGAATTATACCAGGCTAAGCATGGAAGCGGGTGAACTCATTGAGGGAACTATGGGGCTGAATAGGTTGGAGTCCTATACAGAGGCAGAGTTGAGATACTTGTGCCCAAACCTTACGAGGGAAATGAGCAATGTGCATCAGAAACTAGCAGACTTGGCGGGGAAATACAGCATAGAAATAGAGAAAATGAAGCCTTTGAAAAGGAGTTACAGATTAGATGTTGAGGCTGAAGATTTGGAAAACATGAGATCTGCAGGAATTAAGGCACACCTTAAGGAATTGCTTCAAAGTGCCCAGGCCTGAGGAGCATTAGACAAATGGGAAGGTAGGTGGGTAAAGAAAAGAGACAAGAGGAAAAGGGATTCTGTGGAGCTGACTGCAAATGTGCAGCAGGATAGAGATTTAGTGAAAATCTTACCAATAAGAGAAATTCCAGGAGGGAATTTTGTTTGTGTCCCTTAGAGCAAAAGTGACATTCTATCATTCACAAATGATTATCCAAAATTGAGAGAGAAGCCAGTAGAGTGGTATCAGCAGACAGACATGTTTATGAATCTTGTGAAGTGCCTGTGGGAAGACTTGAACACATTACTATAGATAGTGGTTCCAGCTGATCTGTGGATCGCGTGTAAAAAGAGTGTAGATTGGCCAACAAGTGAACTGGAGAGAGACAAAAATACAGGCACACCATCTCCTGAGGTAATGAAATTTTACTATAAGGTGATTGAATTTTTGAAAACGAGAATTTGTCCCAAAAATATTGATTGGCAGATGATTGACAGGACAGCTCACGAACCAGAGGAGTCGATACATGCGTATTATGAGAGATTGTTGCAGTTGTTCAAGCATTAAGGTAGTACAGAAACAATTGAGGCGAAAGACATGTTCCATTTTGTGTTCAGATTTGTGGAAGGATTGAGACCTGAGATTAGCCAGATGATTAAGAGTCATTTGTTTTGCTGGCAAGCAAAGCCGCTTGATGAGGTGTTGCAGTATGCAAAATACTGTAGTGATGAGATCTGAGTTGAAGCAGAAAAAGGTGAAAGAAAAGGCGATGGTGATGCAGACTAAAGCAGCTCAAACAAGGATGCAAGGGAATTTTCCACAGCAGTTACCACAGCAGCAGCAGGAAAACATGATGTTTCAGCCGCAGATGAAAGGTAGAGTTTGTGGAGGTAATGTGAATCGTGGTCTAGACCTAGGTACTGTAGGAGTTCAGAATGGTGTGCAGGAAATGAAGAAGTTATTGCCATGTCATGTTTGCGGAGTGGTTGGACATTGGAAACAGGAGTGTCCAATGATGGTGCAGAAAGGTGTTGTTCAGTAGAGTAATTACCTCACTTCATTCCAGAATGTGAAAGGAACGAGAGTGAGAGGTCCTAATCCAAATTTTCTGAATAATATGAATCAAGTGCAGAATATTAAGCCCATGTTGCAGGTGCAAATGCCACGTGTACAAATGACACCGTTGCAGCCAATGCAACAGCAGGTTCCCATGGTACCTAGAAAGCATATTCAAATTACTCGAGCCCCAATGCAACAGCAACAGATGATGCTTTCTCAACATGTCATAGGTCAGAGGCTTAACCGAAGTAACACAGTGCACCAATTCCCGTTACACAGTGAGAAAGGAATAAATGATGATAGGATAAACGACAGTTCAGATGAGGAGCCATGTGTGCTTGCGAGTTCCTTAGAAGTAGATCAAAGAGGTCTCTATGTGAAGGGAAAGGTTATGAGTCACGGAGTTTCATTTTTGGTTGACACTGGAGCTACACGCTCTACAGTGAGAAGTGCAGAAGTTCCAAATTTGCCCCTTTCAGGTAGAACAGTTCAGATTGTAGGAGTGGCAAATCAGTATTTGACCAACCCGATTATAGAGTTGGTTCAGGTTAAAACTGGCAACTTTCAGGGATTGCACAAATTCATAGTCTGTGATTCAAGTCCGTATCCCTATTGGGAAGAAACTTGCTGTGTAAAACAAAGTGTTCGATTACTTGTTCAAATTATGGAATTGAGATTCAGGCAAATAGTGCTGATGAAAATGACCTAGCCCCAGAGATAGAGGGTGAGACTACAAATGAGGAGTACCCTCTGATTGAATTTTTCCCAATGTTCACTGTGAAAGAACTTCATCCTGATTTGAAGGGAAAGGTTAAGGAGAAAGTGTGGGATTTGACAGGAAAAGAAGTAGGTCTGATGAAGGGAGTTGAGCCAGTTAAAGTTACTGTAAAGCCAAATGCAGTTTTTCCTCAACTTCCGCAGTACCACATGCCGCAAGATGTCCTTATGAAGGTTGCCCAGCTAATTGCAGACTTTGCAAAGCAAGGGGTTTTGAAGGAAGTATTTAGCAGTCCATGTAATTCACCGATAATGTGTTTGCAAAAGACCTGTGGGAAAGTTTGAATTGTCCAGGATTTGAGAAAGATAAATGAGATTGTGGTCAAATGTTGTCCTGTGGTACCAAATCCATCTGTGATAATGTTTCAGATTCCATGTGATGCTGAGTGGTTCACTATCATTGGTTTGTCACAAGCCTTCTTTTCTGTGCCTCTTCATGAGGATTGCCAATTTCTCTTTTGTCTCAAATTTCTGGATCAAGTTTGTTGCTGGTGCAGAATTCCTCAAGGGTTTTCAGAGTCACCTTCCATATTCAATCAGATCTTGAAAAAGAATTTGGAGTCATTGCCTTTTCAATCGACCTGGGTGCAGTACATTGATGACTTCCTGATTGCGTCCAAAACAAGAGACGAGTGGAAGTATGATACAATTGCCCTGTTGAACCATTTGGGAAAGAATGGTCACAAAGTGTCTCCGCTTCAATTGCAAAACTGTCAAAAAGTAGTGAAATATTTGGGTCAACAGATTGAGACGGGATCAAGAAAGATATCCAGAGAAAGAATTACAGCCATATTGCAGATAAATCCCCCGACCACACAGAGACATGTCAGGATGTTTTTAGGGATATTAGGCTACTGTCGCCAATGGATTTTAAACTTTTCAGTCATTTAGAGACCATTACAGAAGCTGACTCATAAGGCAGTCATTGATCCTATAGTGTTAGATCCGGCTGGAATGAAAGCGTTCACTGAATTGAGAGAGAGTCTGTGCAAGGCTCCAGCGTTGGGTATGCCTAATTACAACAAACCTTTCACATTGTTTTGTCATGAGCGTGATGCATGTACTTTGTCTGTCTTGACACAGGTCCATCGAGGTGTAAACTGCCCAGTATCATTTTTTCAGCTACTTTGGACCTAATTTCAACAGCCTTACCAAGTTGTTTGTGCGCATTTGCAGCAGTTGGTCAAAGCCCTACACAGTGTGAAGGCATTGTGATGGGATATCCCCTGAATGTAATGGTCCCTCACTCTATTGAGATTCTACTTATGAGGACAAAAAAACAATATTTGACTAATGTGAGGTTGACCAGATATGTAATGAGTATTCTAGAGTTACCAAATGTGTCATTAGAAAGATGCACAGTGCTGAACCCGGCAACCTTACTTCCAAATGAAAATTTTGAAATTGAGCAAGTGGAAGATGTTGGACATGATTGTCCTGAAGTAACTGACTTGTGCGCAAAACCAGGACCTGACATTAGAGACACCCGATTGGAAGAAAATGACCAAATTATCTTTGTTGATGGTTCTTGTTTGAGGGACAATGCAGGGACTCTGAGAGCAGGATATGCTGTGTGCACTATTACTGGTATTTTGGAAGCTCCTTGGCTCCGAGGAGTGTATTCTGTCCAAATAGCGGAACTGGTAGCCCTTATTAGAGCGTGCCATGTTTCTGCTCAGCTGAAAGTTACAATCTATACAGATAGCTAGTATGGATTTGGAAAACTCCATGATTTTGGCCAGTTGTGGTCACAGAGAGGTTTCATGACCTCTTCTGGTTCACCAGTGAAAAATGGTGGATTAAAGAATTGTTACATGCTATTGAAATGCCTTAAAAGATTGCCGTGGTGAAATGCAGTGCACATCTGAAGTCGCAGGACCTTGCATCATTGGGAAATGGATATGCGGATCAAGTTGCAAGGTTTTGCGCATTGAACTGTATATCATTCAAAGCCAAGTGGGAACTGTTATCTGAAGAAGATGAAACCTGTACAAGCTATGCATTGAAAGTAATTGACAGCTTGGAAGAATTGAAAATGTTGCAAAATAATGCTGACAGGGAGGAAAAACGTTCATGGAGCAAAATGAAATGTGTGCAAAGACAAGATGAATTTTGGGTTTCAGAAGAGGTTCAATTGGTTTTGCCAAATAGTCTGTTGTCTCAAATGGCGAGGTACTATCATGGTAAAGCACATATTGGGGGGGATGCAATGATTTGTTTATTCAAATATGATTGATTTAACCCAAAATTTATACAAGTTGCTGAAGCAGTTTGCCACCGTTGTGTCTTTTGCTAACAACTAAACGCGGGAAAAGCGACAGTGGTTAATTTGAGCCACATTGGAAGGGCGGGAGATCTATTCAACTGAATGCAGATGGATTTTATTGAGATGCTTGAGTGTGGAGGTTTGGGATATGTGTTGGTGATTGTTTGCGTCTTTAGTAACTGGATCAAAGCTTACCCTACTCGAATAAATGTTTCACTTACAGTAGCAAAACTACTACTTGGGGAAATGATACCGCAATTTGGGTTTATGACCTCTTTAGAATCAGATAGGGGAAGTCACTTCAACAATAAAGTCATTAAATTATTGTGTGCAGCATTGAACATTGAGCAGAAGTTGCACTGTAGTTTCCGCCCTGAATTATCAGGACCAGTGAAACAGATGAATGGTACCTTGAAGTGAAGAGTTGCAAACATGTGTGCGTCCACGAATTTGAAATGGCCTTACGCATTGCCTTTAGTTTTGATGCCAGGTAAAAATATTGTTGCAGCTTCCACTCCAGTCAGTATCTCCATTGTTCTTTTCCTGATAAAGTCAGTCTCACACACATTACACACAAAATGTTACATTAATAGAAACAGCATCTTCTAACAGTCGATTCTCATGAGAAGCAAGCCTCAGCTACGAGCACACAATGTAAAGTGGAAAATCGCAGTTTAACTCTCTAGGACAGCCATTTTATTAAATGTTAAGAAATACAGCTTTAACATAAGGCCAGGCAAGTAGGCCGTGATAGTCGCTAAGTTAAAGCCTACAATTAATAAAGCTAAAGCATACTGCATAACCCTCAAGATGACATATTCCTCATTAGTCAAACATATATTCAACATTTCATAATATTACATCATTGATTAGTACATTTCGTTAACATTAGTAGCCATTCTTTGTGATCACATTTTCAAATGTGTGCATTATTTTTCTATGTCATTTTATTTTCTTCCCAAACTTATTCTTCAGAATACATCAACACTCATTAATAAACTTTTATTAATAAACCTGCACTAGCACAAGCGATTAACTGACCAATAGGGATTTGGGAAGTAGTTTAGTAGTTTCGATTTAACGAAACTGCACTGTGAAAAGACACCGTCATTGCCCATTTTCTTGCTGGCTGAAAGGTCAAAAGTTTCTTGGGCATCCTGACAAGAGAGATGCTTACCTTTAATGCTTCAAGGCTTTTCGTTTTCTGAACTTTAATGCTGAATCCTTATGCTTTGCTGATCGACTGATGTCCTGAGGACAAAGACTGACTCTGCTTGCTGATGCACACTGAGGATAGGTATAATGAATTAGACTGTTGATTATTATGGGGGTCATTATAACCTCGACGGTCTTTTAACAAGACCGCCGAGGGACCGCCGTGTGGAAGACCGCCAGTAGTGGCGGTTTGCCACTCGGCGTATTATGACTGTTGGCTGCTCTCCGTCCTTTTTAGGACGGAGAGCCGCCAACAGTCATACTGGCGGGTGGCGGGGAAGTGGAGGTAGCTCCACCTCCACCGCCACGCCAACAGAACACCGCCCAGCGAATCACATCCTGTGATTCCGCACGACGGTGTTCTGTTGGCAGTGTGGTGTCGGCGGAGCAGCCCCCATGGCTCCCGTCCCCTCCCGGAGGATCGACGGAACAGGTAAGTCGATCGTCCGTTAGGGGAGGGGGTGGGGGGGTGTTGTGTGTTGTGTGGGTGCATGGGGGTGTGCGTCTGTGTATGTAGAGGGGGTGTGTGAGTGCGTGTATGCTTGCAGGGGTGTTGCGTGTTTTGGGAATGAGTGCGCGTATGTCTGTATTGATGTGTGCGTGTATGTCTGTACATGGGTGTGCGTGTCTGACTGTGTGTGTGGATGTAGGCATGTATGTCGGTGTGTGTGCGTGTGTGTGTTGGTGGTGCCTGCGTGTCATGTGTGTGTGAGTTATGTGATGTTGGGGGTCGGGGTGGGGAGGGGGGCCCTGCCACCTTTGGGGGGGTGGCAGAGGTGGTGGGGGGGTGTAGGGGAGGGAGTCGGGTGGGGGTGGACGAGACCCCTATCAGTGCCAGGGAAGGATATCCCTGCCACTGATGGTGCTTTACCGCTGGAAATCCACAGCAGTAAGCCGGGTCAAAATACCGGCGGCGGTATTGTGACGGCCGCCGGGCTGGAGACCCAGGTCTCCAGCCCAGCGGTCATCTCCGTCCTGGCGGGCGGAACGGAGAAGCGGCAGATGACCATGGCGGTTCATAATACTGAAAAAAAGACCGCCAGCCTGTTGGCGGTCTTACCGCCGCTTTAACACTGTCTGCCAGGGTTGTAATGACCCCCTATGTCTATTTGCTTTTCCTTTCTAGGTACCAACTGCACTGTTTTGATAGAGCCATAGTTAGATGTTTTTCTAAATTGATGTTGCTAAATTGTTTTGCAGAAGCCTAACATGCTGATGCTAATTTGGTGTTAGTTAAGGATCCTCACTAATGAAATTCTGCTAATAGGGAATAATGCTTGATGAATGTCTCTGCTGAATTTGAATGTATGAAATCACTTTGACACAGCTGACTTTGTTATTAATTTGCACTGTAACCTTAGAATGTGTTGTAGTTCAAGCTTTGGTTAGATTACGTTTCTTCCGCCACTTTGGACAGCCAGTATTGTTTCTGTATGCGTTTCATTTGATTTTGAGATTATTCTACATGAGTTTAGCATTGTTAATAAAGGGAAATAAATATTGTAACTTTTACTAAAAGGTGTGGTTATTCATGACTGAAACAACATGGTGCATGATGATTACTAACTATTGATTATTAATGGTATTGATTGTTGTTGATTATTGATTTTGTGCATTGATTATTGATCTGCATGTACTGGAGCTATGGTAAGAACATCTTAATTGCGAGTCAAAAGGTTCATCGACCTATTCGTGTCCCCTTGTAAGTTTACTTATTAAGGTCAGACGCGCTAACATAGATGGTAGCAGAGGATGATTAGTCTCCTTAAGAGCTTATCGTAGATGCCATGTACAGAGTAACAGGTGTTAGATGTTGTCTCCTTAAGAGCCCATGATAGATGTTCAGAGATAGTAATAGAGATGAAGGTTCATTATTATTTAGATTTGGATTTTATTTTTCAATTATGCTAATTGGAGACAAAAAGTTCCTTTAAACCCAGAAATGAATTTCCCAGAATACTGGATGCTGCTAATGGTTGTTTGAGGGTGTTCTCGGCCTTCTAGTGATAGTGTGAATAAGGTAGGTTGCGCTTGCACAGCTTATGCAAATCGCATGTGAATTGTGAGGTTGGAGAGGGTTTTAAGGAGTTTGCGTACTCCAAATGAAGTTGTAGGAGTGTGCCTTCTCCGCAGTGTGAGAGTAGGTATGTCGTCGAACTTCATATGTGTGTGGCACTTTGTGCTCAAAAATTGTCCACATGGTTGTTGATGGACGGACCCTGCGTGGTCTAAGACTCCAGAGAATATTGAAAAGTGTATGAGACACTTGGTTTTATGTTGTAATCTGTCTGGTTTAGTAGGTTGATCGGGTGTGGTCAACAAGTCAGAGTGTGAGTCAAAGTGAGTGAAACAAAATTTTGACTGAGATTTGGTGAGTCCTATGTGCACCTGGACAGACCCATTGATCAGTTGAGAGTAAAACTTGTGGGTTGAATTTTGCTTGCGAATCTGGGAGACCGAGAAAGAAGGAGTAGCTGTAAGTGTGGGAAGAGCTGTCAGTGAAAAATCCGTAAGGTTTCTGAAGTGATTGTATTACCTTTCCTGTACTAAACCATCAGATTTGTTTTTTGTTTTTTGATTAGTGCTCGCAATTTTTGCATTCGTTTGTGTGAAATGGAGTTTGGGAGGACAAGCTGCAAGACTTTGTCAGCCGCAGTACGTGGTATTGTGACGTCATTGGATCCGTGCTGGGATAGGTTGGTTAGTGAGAAGGGTCGCGCACGGATTGGCAGCCGTCTGTGAAAGGCAATTGGTTGGTGTAGGAAGTTGGCTCTGTATGTGCTATTTCAAAGTAAGAAATAGCATGCACAGAGTCCAAGGGTTCCCCTTAGAGGTAAGATAGTGGCAAAAAGAGATAATTCTAATGCTCTATTTTGTGGTAGTGTGGTCAAGCAGTAGGCTTATCAGAGGGTAGTGTTAAGCATTTGTTGTACACACACAGGCAATAAATGAGGAACACACACTCAAAAGACAATTCCAGGTCCATGGGTTTTTATACAGAAAAATATATTTTCTTAGTTTATTTTAAGAACCACAGGTTCAAGATTTACAACTAATACTTCAAATGAAAGGTATTTCACTCAGGTATCCTAGGAACTTTGAATTAACACAATATCATGTACAGTTTTGGCACAAATGGCAATAAGCTATTTTAAAAATAGACACTGTTCAATTTTCAACAGTTCCTGGGGGAAGTAAGTATTGGTTAGTTTGGCAGGTAAGTAAAACACCTACAGGGTTCAAAGTTGGGTCCAAGGTAGCCCACCGTTGGGGGTTCAGGGTAACCCCAAAGTTACCACACCAGCAGCTCAGGGCCGGTCAGGTGCAGAGGTCAAAGTGGTGCCCAAAACGCATAGGCTTCAATGGAGAAGGGGGTGCCCCGGTTCCAGTCTGCCAGCAGGTTAGTACCCGCGACTTCGGTGGGCAGACCAGGGGGGTTTTGTAGGGCACCGGGGGGACACAAGTCAGCACAGAAAGTACACCCTCAGCAGCACAGGGGTGGCCGGGTGCAGAGTGCAAACAGGTGTCGGGTTTGCAATTGGTTTCAATGGGAGACCCAGGGGTCTCTTCAGCGAAGCAGGCAGGCAAGGGTGGGGCTCCTCGGGGTATCCACCACCTGGGCAAGGCAGAGGGCCACCTGGGGGTCGCTTCTGCACTTGAGGTCGGATCCTTCTGGTCCTGGGGGCTGCGGGTGCAGTGCCTTACCAGGCGTCGGGTTCTTTGAAGCAGGCAGTCGCGGTCAGGGGGAGCTTCTGGATTCCCTCTGCAGGCGTCACTGTGGAGGCTCAGTGGGGTCAACTCGGGCTACTCACAGGGTTGCAGTCTTCCTGTAGTGTTGGTTCTCCGCAGGTCGAGCCAGGGGCGTCGGGTGCAGAGTGGAAAGTCTCACGCTTCCGGCGGAAAACGTGTGGTCTTTAAAAGTTGCTTCTTTGTTGCAAAGTTGCAGTCTTTGTGGAACAGGGTAGCTGTCCTCGGGAATTCTTGGTCCTTTTAGATTCAGTGTAGTCCTCTGAGGCTTCAGAGGTTGCTGGACCCTGGGGAATGCGTCTCTGTTGCAGTTTTTTTTTAAGTGGGGAGACAGGCCGGTAGGGCTGGGGCCAAAGCAGTTGGTGTCTCCGTCTTCTCTGCAGGGCTTCAGGTCAGCAGTCCTTCTTCATCTTCAGGTTGCAGGAATCTGATTTCCTAGGTTCTGGGAGACCCTAAATACTCAATTTAGGGGGGTGTTTAGGTCTGGGAGGGCAGTAGCCAATGGCTACTGGCCCTGAGGGTGGCTACACCCTCTTTGTGCCTCCTCCCTGTGGGGAGGGGGGCACATCTCTATTTCTATTGGGGGAATCCTCCAAAACCAAGATGGAGGGTTTCTAAAGGCAGGGGTCACCTCAGCTCAGGGCACCTTAGGGGCTGTCCTGACTGGTGGGTGACTCCTCCTTGTTTTTCTCATTATCTCCCCTGGACTTGCTGCCAAAAGTGAGGGCTGTGTCCAGGGGGTGGGCATCTCCACTAGCTGGAGTGCCCTGGGGCATTGTAACACGAAGCCTGAACCTTTGAGGCTCACTGCTATGTGTTACAGTTCCTGCAGGGGGGAGGTGTGAAGCACCGCCACCCAGAGCAGGCTTTTATTTCTGTCCTCAGAGAGCACAAAGGCCCTCACCACATGGGGTCAGAAACTCGTCTCTCAGCAGCAGGCTGGCACAGACCAGTCAGTCCTGCACTGAACAATTGGGTAAAATACAGGGGGAATCTCTAAGATGCCCTCTGTGTGCATTTTTTTATAAATCCAACACTGGCATCAGTGTGGGTTTATTATTTTGAGAAGTTTGATATCAAACTTCCCAGTATTCAGTGTAGCCATTATGGTGCTGTGGAGTTCGTTTTTGACAAACTCCCAGACCATATACTTAAAATTGCCACAACTGTACTTACAATGTCTAAGAATAGATTTAGACACTGTAGGGGCATATTGCTCATGCAGCTATGCCCTCACCTGTGGTATAGTGCACCCTGCCTTAGGGCTGTAAGGCCTGTTAGAGGGGTGACTTACCTATGCCACAGGCAGTATTTTGTGTGCATGGCATCCTGAGGGGGTTGCCATTTCGACTTTGCCTTTTTCTCCCCACCAACACACACAATCTGCAAAGGCAGTGTGCATGTGTTGGGTGAGGGGTCCCTTAGGGTAGCACAACATATGCTGCAGCCCTTAGGGACCTTCCCTGGTCACAGGGCCCTTGGTACCACTGGTACCTTTTACAAGGGACTTACCTGTGTGCCAGGGGTGTGCCAATTGTGGAAACAATAGTACATTTTAGGTGAAAGAACACTGGTTCTGGGGCCTGGTTAGCAGGGTCCCAGCACACTTCTCAGTCAAGTCAGCATCAGTATCAGGCAAAAAGTGGGGGGTAATTGCAACAGGGAGCCATTTCCTTACAGTTGGGAAAGTAGGTGAAAGGAATCTTGGGATTAAAAGTTGCTTCCTGATTTGATTTTGAATAACAAGAAAGGTTGAAAAGATGACATTTTTCACAGCTTTAAAGAGTGCCTTAAGGGGAGATACGTATATTACAAACAGTATAGGGGAGGCTATTCCGTCAGAAGGTAAACCAGCTTACATTGTAATGGAAGAGAAGGGAGTCGCGCCATGTGTTTGGCTAAAGCAATGCTGCAAATTGAAAGAGAAGGATGGGAACTTAGCTTTTCCTACAAACGGTACGTTTAAATTGAGGGTTTTGGAGCATTTAAGGATGGTGCTACATGAATTGAAGCCCCTTCTGAGACCAGCACAGTTTGAGGCATTAGCGATTTGGGAGGTTTGAGAGGGTTTTAGAGAGTTTGCGTACTCCAAACGAAGTTGTAGGAGTGTGCCTTCTCCGCAGTGTGAGAGTAGGTAAGTCATCGAACTTCATATGTGTGTGGCCCTTTGTGCTAAAAAATTGTCCATGTGCTTGTTGATGGACGGACCCTGCGTGGTCTAAGACTCCGGAGAATATTGAAAAGTGTATGAGACACTTGGTTTTATGTTGTAATCTGTCTGGTTTAGTAGGTTGATTGGGCGTGGTCAACAAGTCAGAGTGTGAGTCAAAGTGAGTGAAAGAAAATCTTGACTGAGATTTGGTGAGTCCTATGTGCACCTGGACAGACCCATTGATCAGTTGAGAGTAAAATTTGTGGGTCGAATTTTGCTTGCGAATCTGGGAGACCGAGAAAGAAGGAGTAGCTGTAAGTGTGGGAAGAGCTGTCAGTGAAAAATCTGTAAGGTTTCTGAAGTGATTGTGTTACCTTTCCTGTAGTAAACCATCAGATTTGTTGTTTTTTTTTGATTAGTGCTCGCAATTTTTGCATTCGTTTGTGTGAATTGGAGTTTGGGAGGACAAGCTGCAAGACTTTGTCAGCCTCAGTACGTGGGAGTGTGACGTCATTGGAGCCGTGGTGGGATAGGTCGGTTAGTGAGAAGGGTCGGGCATGGATTGGCAGCCGTCCGTGAAAGGCAATTGGTTGGGAAAGTAGGTGAAAGGAATCTTGGGATTAAAAGTTGCTTCCTGATTTGATTTTGAATAACAAAAAAGGTCGAAAAGATGACATTTTTCAAAGCTTTAAAGAGTGCATTAAGGGGAGATACATATATTACAAACAGTATAGGGGAGGCTATTCCGTCAGAAGGTATACCAGCTTACATTGTAATGGAAGAGAAGGGAGCCGCGCCATGTCTTTGGCTAAAGCAATGCTGCAAATTGAAAGAGAAGGATGGGAACTTAGCTTTTCCTACAAATGGGACCTTCAAATTGAGGGTTTTGAAGCATTTAAGGATGGTGCTACATGAATTGAAGCCCCTTCTGAGACCAGCACAGTTTGAGGCGTTAGCGATTTGGGAGCTAGTAGCCAGACAGCAACAGCAACAGAAATTAGACAGGAGGATGAGAAGGGCTGAAAAGACTTTAACAGAGGCTAGATGGGACAGTGATCAGAGAGTTTGGAGAATGGAGACTTTGCGCGGAATTAAGTTGTATCCAGCAATTACACAGGACAATGAGATGGAAGAAAGGAAAGCTACTAGAAAGACTAACAGAAGTCTGTCTGAAAGTAGGTAGGCTAGAAAGTCTTCAACAGTGGAGGAGGAATCAGATGATGATTAGTTTATTACACAGTTATTGAGAAATCGCCTACCACCATATATAGCACATGAGAGTGATCCAAGTATGAGTGCTATTCCGACAGCTCTCACACAGATTAATGGGGCAATGTGTCTGATGCAGGTTAATGCTAGCCTGACACAGAATGCGATAAAGAGTGGTCTTAATGTGCCTACCACTCATGCAGTGTAAAATCAGGTGCAGTTACCACAGGTTCAGAGAATTTATCCTGATGTGCCCATTATGGAAACAACTTTGAACTTAATGGTGCCTACGGATCAGGTTTACCCAAGACCAATGTTTGTTCAGACTGAACCAACTCCACTTTTACTGCCCCAGGTGCAACTGCAGGTAATGCCAAGATTCACTCCAGTAACAGGGACACAGTCAGATATGACTCCGATGCTGAATCAGAATATGGGAGTTACTCTCCCACAGAGCATAAGTGCCAGATCAACCCTGGATGCTATATCGCTACCCAACACTGTTGGTCCAGCCGTACCCTTATTTGCATAGAAGAAAATGACTGTAGGTGAACAGGGAGCAATGTCCCAGAGTATAATGAGGGAAGGGCATAATAAAGATGCTTGAATAGTCTCTCCTGTGGGACAGACTTTTGACGGATCAAGATCATTGCTAGACCTCTGTCCATTTGTAGCACTTCCAGATACTATGGCAGGATCAAACGTTAGCCAGAGTTTGAAGTTGTTGACACTGCAGACCCCAAATGCAGTTGCACAGCAGGTGCCACCAGTCCAAGCAAATAATATTTCATTGCAAGGATTGACAGCTCAGCAGTTGAGTGCATGGCTAGACAAGCTGAATATCCCACAGAATGCTCCTAAGGGAGAAGAATGTTTGAATTATACCAGGCTAAGCATGGAAGCGGGTGAACTCATTGAGGGAACTATGGGGCTGAATAGGTTGGAGTCCTATACAGAGGCAGAGTTGAGATACTTGTGCCCAAACCTTACGAGGGAAATGAGCAATGTGCATCAGAAACTAGCAGACTTGGCGGGGAAATACAGCATAGAAATAGAGAAAATGAAGCCTTTGAAAAGGAGTTACAGATTAGATGTTGAGGCTGAAGATTTTGAAAACATGAGATCTGCAGGAATTAAGGCACACCTTAAGGAATTGCTTCAAAGTGCCCAGGCCTGAGGAGCATTAGACAAATGGGAAGGTAGGTGGGTAAAGAAAAGAGACAAGAGGAAAAGGGATTCTGTGGAGCTGACTGCAAATGTGCAGCAGGATAGAGATTTAGTGAAAATCTTACCAATAAGAGAAATTCCAGGAGGGAATTTTGTTTGTGTCCCTTAGAGCAAAAGTGACATTCTATCATTCACAAATGATTATCCAAAATTGAGAGAGAAGCCAGTAGAGTGGTATCAGCAGACAGACATGTTTATGAATCTTGTGAAGTGCCTGTGGGAAGACTTGAACACATTACTATAGATAGTGGTTCCAGCTGATCTGTGGATCGCGTGTAAAAAGAGTGTAGATTGGCCAACAAGTGAACTGGAGAGAGACAAAAATACAGGCACACCATCTCCTGAGGTAATGAAATTTTACTATAAGGTGATTGAATTTTTGAAAACGAGAATTTGTCCCAAAAATATTGATTGGCAGATGATTGACAGGACAGCTCACGAACCAGAGGAGTCGATACATGCGTATTATGAGAGATTGTTGCAGTTGTTCAAGCATTAAGGTAGTACAGAAACAATTGAGGCGAAAGACATGTTCCATTTTGTGTTCAGATTTGTGGAAGGATTGAGACCTGAGATTAGCCAGATGATTAAGAGTCATTTGTTTTGCTGGCAAGCAAAGCCGCTTGATGAGGTGTTGCAGTATGCAAAATACTGTAGTGATGAGATCTGAGTTGAAGCAGAAAAAGGTGAAAGAAAAGGCGATGGTGATGCAGACTAAAGCAGCTCAAACAAGGATGCAAGGGAATTTTCCACAGCAGTTACCACAGCAGCAGCAGGAAAACATGATGTTTCAGCCGCAGATGAAAGGTAGAGTTTGTGGAGGTAATGTGAATCGTGGTCTAGACCTAGGTACTGTAGGAGTTCAGAATGGTGTGCAGGAAATGAAGAAGTTATTGCCATGTCATGTTTGCGGAGTGGTTGGACATTGGAAACAGGAGTGTCCAATGATGGTGCAGAAAGGTGTTGTTCAGTAGAGTAATTACCTCACTTCATTCCAGAATGTGAAAGGAACGAGAGTGAGAGGTCCTAATCCAAATTGTCTGAATAATATGAATCAAGTGCAGAATATTAAGCCCATGTTGCAGGTGCAAATGCCACGTGTACAAATGACACCGTTGCAGCCAATGCAACAGCAGGTTCCCATGGTACCTAGAAAGCATATTCAAATTACTCGAGCCCCAATGGAACAGCAACAGATGATGCTTTCTCAACATGTCATAGGTCAGAGGCTTAACCGAAGTAACACAGTGCACCAATTCCCGTTACACAGTGAGAAAGGAATAAATGATGATAGGATAAACGACAGTTCAGATGAGGAGCCATGTGTGCTTGCGAGTTCCTTAGAAGTAGATCAAAGAGGTCTCTATGTGAAGGGAAAGGTTATGAGTCACGGAGTTTCATTTTTGGTTGACACTGGAGCTACACGCTCTACAGTGAGAAGTGCAGAAGTTCCAAATTTGCCCCTTTCAGGTAGAACAGTTCAGATTGTAGGAGTGGCAAATCAGTATTTGACCAACCCGATTATAGAGTTGGTTCAGGTTAAAACTGGCAACTTTCAGGGATTGCACAAATTCATAGTCTGCGATTCAAGTCCGTATCCCTATTGGGAAGAAACTTGCTGTGTAAAACAAAGTGTTCGATTACTTGTTCAAATTATGGAATTGAGATTCAGGCAAATAGTGCTGATGAAAATGACCTAGCCCCAGAGATAGAGGGTGAGACTACAAATGAGGAGTACCCTCTGATTGAATTTTTCCCAATGTTCACTGTGAAAGAACTTCATCCTGATTTGAAGGGAAAGGTTAAGGAGAAAGTGTGGGATTTGACAGGAAAAGAAGTAGGTCTGATGAAGGGAGTTGAGCCAGTTAAAGTTACTGTAAAGCCAAATGCAGTTTTTCCTCAACTTCCGCAGTACCACATGCCGCAAGATGTCCTTATGAAGGTTGCCCAGCTAATTGCAGACTTTGCAAAGCAAGGGGTTTTGAAGGAAGTATTTAGCAGTCCATGTAATTCACCGATAATGTGTTTGCAAAAGACCTGTGGGAAAGTTTGAATTGTCCAGGATTTGAGAAAGATAAATGAGATTGTGGTCAAATGTTGTCCTGTGGTACCAAATCCATCTGTGATAATGTTTCAGATTCCATGTGATGCTGAGTGGTTCACTATCATTGGTTTGTCACAAGCCTTCTTTTCTGTGCCTCTTCATGAGGATTGCCAATTTCTCTTTTGTCTCAAATTTCTGGATCAAGTTTGTTGCTGGTGCAGAATTCCTCAAGGGTTTTCAGAGTCACCTTCCATATTCAATCAGATCTTGAAAAAGAATTTGGAGTCATTGCCTTTTCAATCGACCTGGGTGCAGTACATTGATGACTTCCTGATTGCGTCCAAAACAAGAGACGAGTGGAAGTATGATACAATTGCCCTGTTGAACCATTTGGGAAAGAATGGTCACAAAGTGTCTCCGCTTCAATTGCAAAACTGTCAAAAAGTAGTGAAATATTTGGGTCAACAGATTGAGACGGGATCAAGAAAGATATCCAGAGAAAGAATTACAGCCATATTGCAGATAAATCCCCCGACCACACAGAGACATGTCAGGATGTTTTTAGGGATATTAGGCTACTGTCGCCAATGGATTTTAAACTTTTCAGTCATTTAGAGACCATTACAGAAGCTGACTCATAAGGCAGTCATTGATCCTATAGTGTTAGATCCGGCTGGAATGAAAGCGTTCACTGAATTGAGAGAGAGTCTGTGCAAGGCTCCAGCGTTGGGTATGCCTAATTACAACAAACCTTTCACATTGTTTTGTCATGAGCGTGATGCATGTACTTTGTCTGTCTTGACACAGGTCCATCGAGGTGTAAACTGCCCAGTATCATTTTTTCAGCTACTTTGGACCTAATTTCAACAGCCTTACCAAGTTGTTTGTGCGCATTTGCAGCAGTTGGTCAAAGCCCTAAACAGTGTGAAGGCATTGTGATGGGATATCCCCTGAATGTAATGGTCCCTCACTCTATTGAGATTCTACTTATGAGGACAAAAAAACAATATTTGACTAATGTGAGGTTGACCAGATATGTAATGAGTATTCTAGAGTTACCAAATGGGTCATTAGAAAGATGCACAGTGCTGAACCCGGCAACCTTACTTCCAAATGAAAATTTTGAAATTGAGCAAGTGGAAGATGTTGGACATGATTGTCCTGAAGTAACTGACTTGTGCGCAAAACCAGGACCTGACATTAGAGACACCCGATTGGAAGAAAATGACCAAATTATCTTTGTTGATGGTTCTTGTTTGAGGGACAATGCAGGGACTCTGAGAGCAGGATATGCTGTGTGCACTATTACTGGTATTTTGGAAGCTCCTTGGCTCCGAGGAGTGTATTCTGTCCAAATAGCGGAACTGGTAGCCCTTATTAGAGCGTGCCATGTTTCTGCTCAGCTGAAAGTTACAATCTATACAGATAGCTAGTATGGATTTGGAAAACTCCATGATTTTGGCCAGTTGTGATCACAGAGAGGTTTCATGACCTCTTCTGGTTCACCAGTGAAAAATGGTGGATTAAAGAATTGTTACATGCTATTGAAATGCCTTAAAAGATTGCCGTGGTGAAATGCAGTGCACATCTGAAGTCGCAGGACCTTGCATCATTGGGAAATGGATATGCGGATCAAGTTGCAAGGTTTTGCGCATTGAACTGTATATCATTCAAAGCCAAGTGGGAACTGTTATCTGAAGAAGATGAAACCTGTACAAGCTATGCATTGAAAGTAATTGACAGCTTGGAAGAATTGAAAATGTTGCAAAATAATGCTGACAGGGAGGAAAAACGTTCATGGAGCAAAATGAAATGTGTGCAAAGACAAGATGAATTTTGGGTTTCAGAAGAGGTTCAATTGGTTTTGCCAAATAGTCTGTTGTCTCAAATGGCGAGGTACTATCATGGTAAAGCACATATTGGGGGGGATGCAATGATTTGTTTATTCAAATATGATTGATTTAACCCAAAATTTATACAAGTTGCTGAAGCAGTTTGCCACCGTTGTGTCTTTTGCTAACAACTAAACGCGGGAAAAGCGACAGTGGTTAATTTGAGCCACATTGGAAGGGCGGGAGATCTATTCAACTGAATGCAGATGGATTTTATTGAGATGCTTGAGTGTGGAGGTTTGGGATATGTGTTGGTGATTGTTTGCGTCTTTAGTAACTGGATCAAAGCTTACCCTACTCGAATAAATGTTTCACTTACAGTAGCAAAACTACTACTTGGGGAAATGATACCGCAATTTGGGGTTATGACCTCTTTAGAATCAGATAGGGGAAGTCACTTCAACAATAAAGTCATTAAATTATTGTGTGCAGCATTGAACATTGAGCAGAAGTTGCACTGTAGTTTCCGCCCTGAATTATCAGGACCAGTGAAACAGATGAATGGTACCTTGAAGTGAAGAGTTGCAAAGATGTGTGCGTCCACGAATTTGAAATGGCCTTACGCATTGCCTTTAGTTTTGATGTCAGGTAAAAATATTGTTGCAGCTTCCACTCCAGTCAGTATCTCCATTGTTCTTTTCCTGATAAAGTCAGTCTCACACACATTACACACAAAATGTTACATTAATAGAAACAGCATCTTCTAACAGTCGATTCTCATGAGAAGCAAGCCTCAGCTACGAGCACACAATGTAAAGTGGAAAATCGCAGTTTAACTCTCTAGGACAGCCATTTTATTAAATGTTAAGAAATACAGCTTTAACATAAGGCCAGGCAAGTAGGCCGTGATAGTCGCTAAGTTAAAGCCTACAATTAATAAAGCTAAAGCATACTGCATAACCCTCAAGATGACATATTCCTCATTAGTCAAACATATATTCAACATTTCATAATATTACATCATTGATTAGTACATTTCGTTAACATTAGTAGCCATTCTTTGTGATCACATTTTCAAATGTGTGCATTATTTTTCTATGTCATTTTATTTTCTTCCCAAACTTATTCTTCAGAATACATCAACACTCATTAATAAACTTTTATTAATAAACCTGCACTAGCACAAGCGATTAACTGACCAATAGGGATTTGGGAAGTAGTTTAGTAGTTTCGATTTAACGAAACTGCACTGTGAAAAGACACCGTCATTGCCCATTTTCTTGCTGGCTGAAAGGTCAAAAGTTTCTTGGGCATCCTGACAAGAGAGATGCTTACCTTTAATGCTTCAAGGCTTTTCGTTTTCTGAACTTTAATGCTGAATCCTTATGCTTTGCTGATCGACTGATGTCCTGAGGACAAAGACTGACTCTGCTTGCTGATGCACACTGAGGATAGGTATAATGAATTAGACTGTTGATTATTATGGGGGTCATTACAACCTCGACGGTCTTTTAACAAGACCGCCGAGGGACCGCCGTGTGGAAGACCGCCAGTAGTGGCGGTTTGCCACTCGGCGTATTATGACTGTTGGCTGCTCTCCGTCCTTTTTAGGACGGAGAGCCGCCAACAGTCATACTGGCGGGTGGCGGGGAAGTGGAGGTAGCTCCACCTCCACCGCCACGCCAACAGAACACCGCCCAGCGAATCACATCCTGTGATTCCGCACGACGGTGTTCTGTTGGCAGTGTGGTGTCGGCGGAGCAGCCCCCATGGCTCCCGTCCCCTCCCGGAGGATCGACGGAACAGGTAAGTCGATCGTCCGTTAGGGGAGGGGGTGGGGGGGTGTTGTGTGTTGTGTGGGTGCATGGGGGTGTGCGTCTGTGTATGTAGAGGGGGTGTGTGAGTGCGTGTATGCTTGCAGGGGTGTTGCGTGTTTTGGGAATGAGTGCGCGTATGTCTGTATTGATGTGTGCGTGTATGTCTGTACATGGGTGTGCGTGTCTGACTGTGTGTGTGGATGTAGGCATGTATGTCGGTGTGTGTGCGTGTGTGTGTTGGTGGTGCCTGCGTGCGTGTCATGTGTGTGTGAGTTATGTGATGTTGGGGGTCGGGGTGGGGAGGGGGGCCCTGCCACCTTTGGGGGGGTGGCAGAGGTGGTGGGGGGGTGTAGGGGAGGGAGTCGGGTGGGGGGTGGACGAGACCCCTATCAGTGCCAGGGAAGGATATCCCTGCCACTGATGGTGCTTTACCGCTGGAAATCCACAGCAGTAAGCCGGGTCAAAATACCGGCGGCGGTATTGTGACGGCCGCCGGGCTGGAGACCCAGGTCTCCAGCCCAGCGGTCATCTCCGTCCTGGCGGGCGGAACGGAGAAGCGGCAGATGACCATGGCGGTTCATAATACTGAAAAAAAGACCGCCAGCCTGTTGGCGGTCTTACCGCCGCTTTAACACTGTCTGCCAGGGTTGTAATGACCCCCTATGTCTATTTGCTTTTCCTTTCTAGGTACCAACTGCACTGTTTTGATAGAGCCATAGTTAGATGTTTTTCTAAATTGATGTTGCTAAATTGTTTTGCAGAAGCCAAACATGCTGATGCTAATTTGGTGTTAGTTAAGGATCCTCACTAATGAAATTCTGCTAATAGGGAATAATGCTTGATGAATGTCTCTGCTGAATTTGAATGTATGAAATCACTTTGACACAGCTGACTTTGTTATTAATTTGCACTGTAACCTTAGAATGTGTTGTAGTTCAAGCTTTGGTTAGATTACGTTTCTTCCGCCACTTTGGACAGCCAGTATTGTTTCTGTATGCGTTTCATTTGATTTTGAGATTATTCTACATGAGTTTAGCATTGTTAATATAGGGAAATAAATATTGTAACTTTTACTAAAAGGTGTGGTTATTCATGACTGAAACAACATGGTGCGTGATGATTACTAACTATTGATTATTAATGGTATTGATTGTTGTTGATTATTGATTTTGTGCATTGATTATTGATCTGCATGTACTGGAGCTATGGTAAGAACATCTTAATTGCGAGTCAAAAGGTTCATCGACCTATTCGTGTCCCCTTGTAAGTTTACTTATTAAGGTCAGACGCGCTAACATAGATGGTAGCAGAGGATGATTAGTCTCCTTAAGAGCTTATCGTAGATGCCATGTACAGAGTAACAGGTGTTAGATGTTGTCTCCTTAAGAGCCCATGATAGATGTTCAGAGATAGTAATAGAGATGAAGGTTCATTATTATTTAGATTTGGATTTTATTTTTCAATTATGCTAATTGGAGACAAAAAGTTCCTTTAAACCCAGAAATGAATTTCCCAGAATACTGGATGCTGCTAATGGTTGTTTGAGGGTGTTCTCGGCCTTCTAGTGATAGTGTGAATAAGGTAGGTTGCGCTTGCACAGCTTATGCAAATCGCATGTGAATTGTGAGGTTGGAGAGGGTTTTAAGGAGTTTGCGTACTCCAAATGAAGTTGTAGGAGTGTGCCTTCTCCGCAGTGTGAGAGTAGGTATGTCGTCGAACTTCATATGTGTGTGGCACTTTGTGCTCAAAAATTGTCCACATGGTTGTTGATGGACGGACCCTGCGTGGTCTAAGACTCCAGAGAATATTGAAAAGTGTATGAGACACTTGGTTTTATGTTGTAATCTGTCTGGTTTAGTAGGTTGATCGGGTGTGGTCAACAAGTCAGAGTGTGAGTCAAAGTGAGTGAAACAAAATTTTGACTGAGATTTGGTGAGTCCTATGTGCACCTGGACAGACCCATTGATCAGTTGAGAGTAAAACTTGTGGGTTGAATTTTGCTTGCGAATCTGGGAGACCGAGAAAGAAGGAGTAGCTGTAAGTGTGGGAAGAGCTGTCAGTGAAAAATCCGTAAGGTTTCTGAAGTGATTGTATTACCTTTCCTGTACTAAACCATCAGATTTGTTTTTTGTTTTTTGATTAGTGCTCGCTATTTTTGCATTCGTTTGTGTGAAATGGAGTTTGGGAGGACAAGCTGCAAGACTTTGTCAGCCGCAGTACGTGGTATTGTGACGTCATTGGATCCGTGCTGGGATAGGTTGGTTAGTGAGAAGGGTCGCGCACGGATTGGCAGCCGTCTGTGAAAGGCAATTGGTTGGTGTAGGAAGTTGGCTCTGTATGTGCTATTTCAAAGTAAGAAATAGCATGCACAGAGTCCAAGGGTTCCCCTTAGAGGTAAGATAGTGGCAAAAAGAGATAATTCTAATGCTCTATTTTGTGGTAGTGTGGTCAAGCAGTAGGCTTATCAGAGGGTAGTGTTAAGCATTTGTTGTACACACACAGGCAATAAATGAGGAACACACACTCAAAAGACAATTCCAGGCCCATAGGTTTTTATACAGAAAAATATATTTTCTTAGTTTATTTTAAGAACCACAGTTTCAAGATTTACAACTAATACTTCAAATGAAAGGTATTTCACTCAGGTATCCTAGGAACTTTGAATTAACACAATATCATGTACAGTTTTGGCACAAATGGCAATAAGCTATTTTAAAAATAGACACTGTTCAATTTTCAACAGTTCCTGGGGGAAGTAAGTATTGGTTAGTTTGGCAGGTAAGTAAAACACCTACAGGGTTCAAAGTTGGGTCCAAGGTAGCCCACCGTTGGGGGTTCAGGGTAACCCCAAAGTTACCACATCAGCAGCTCAGGGCCGGTCAGGTGCAGAGGTCAAAGTGGTGCCCAAAACGCATAGGCTTCAATGGAGAAGGGGGTGCCCCGGTTCCAGTCTGCCAGCAGGTTAGTACCCGCGACTTCGGTGGGCAGACCATGGGGGTTTTGTAGGGCACCGGGGGGACACAAGTCAGCACAGAAAGTACACCCTCAGCAGCACAGGGGTGGCCGGGTGCAGAGTGCAAACAGGTGTCGGGTTTGCAATTGGTTTCAATGGGAGACCCAGGGGTCTCTTCAGCGAAGCAGGCAGGCAAGGGTGGGGCTCCTCGGGGTATCCACCACCTGGGCAAGGCAGAGGGCCACCTGGGGGTCGCTTCTGCACTTGAGGTCGGATCCTTCTGGTCCTGGGGGCTGCGGGTGCAGTACCTTACCAGGCGTCGGGTTCTTTGAAGCACGCAGTCGCGGTCAGGGGGAGCTTCTGGATTCCCTCTGCAGGCGTCACTGTGGAGGCTCAGTGGGGTCAACTCGGGCTACTCACAGGGTTGCAGTCTTCCTGTAGTGTTGGTTCTCCGCAGGTCGAGCCAGGGGCGTCGGGTGCAGAGTGGAAAGTCTCACGCTTCCGGCGGGAAACGTGTGGTCTTTAAAAGTTGCTTCTTTGTTGCAAAGTTGCAGTCTTTGTGGAACAGGGTAGCTGTCCTCGGGAATTCTTGGTCCTTTTAGATTCAGTGTAGTCCTCTGAGGCTTCAGAGGTTGCTGGACCCTGGGGGATGCGTCTCTGTTGCAGTTTTTTTTTAAGTGGGGAGACAGGCCGGTAGGGCTGGGGCCAAAGCAGTTGGTGTCTCCGTCTTCTCTGCAGGGCTTCAGGTCAGCAGTCCTTCTTCATCTTCAGGTTGCTGGAATCTGATTTCCTAGGTTCTGGGAGACCCTAAATACTCAACTTAGGGGGGTGTTTAGGTCTGGGAGGGCAGTAGCCAATGGCTACTGGCCCTGAGGGTGGCTACACCCTCTTTGTGCCTCCTCCCTGTGGGGAGGGGAGCACATCTCTATTTCTATTGGGGGAATCCTCCAAAACCAAGATGGAGGGTTTCTAAAGGCAGGGGTCACCTCAGCTCAGGGCACCTTAGGGGCTGTCCTGACTGGTGGGTGACTCCTCCTTGTTTTTCTCATTATCTCCCCTGGACTTGCTGCCAAAAGTGAGGGCTGTGTCCAGGGGGTGGGCATCTCCACTAGCTGGAGTGCCCTGGGGCATTGTAACACGAAGCCTGAACCTTTGAGGCTCACTGCTATATGTTACAGTTCCTGCAGGGGGGAGGTGTGAAGCACCGCCACCCAGAGCAGGCTTTTATTTCTGTCCTCAGAGAGCACAAAGGCCCTCACCACATGGGGTCAGAAACTCGTCTCTCAGCAGCAGGCTGGCACAGACCAGTCAGTCCTGCACTGAACAATTGGGTAAAATACAGGGGGAATCTCTAAGATGCCCTCTGTGTGCATTTTTTTATAAATCCAACACTGGCATCAGTGTGGGTTTATTATTTTGAGAAGTTTGATACCAAACTTCCCAGTATTCAGTGTAGCCATTATGGAGCTGTGGAGTTCGTTTTTGACAAACTCCCAGACCATATACTTAAAATTGCCACAACTGTACTTACAATGTCTAAGAATAGATTTAGACACTGTAGGGGCATATTGCTCATGCAGCTATGCCCTCACCTGTGGTATAGTGCACCCTGCCTTAGGGCTGTAAGGCCTGTTAGAGGGGTGACTTACCTATGCCACAGGCAGTATTTTGTGTGCATGGCATCCTGAGGGGGTTGCCATTTCGACTTTGCCTTTTTCTCCCCACCAACACACACAATCTGCAAAGGCAGTGTGCATGTGTTGGGTGAGGGGTCCCTTAGGGTAGCACAACATATGCTGCAGCCCTTAGGGACCTTCCCTGGTCACAGGGCCCTTGGTACCACTGGTACCTTTTACAAGGGACTTACCTGTGTGCCAGGGGTGTGCCAATTGTGGAAACAATAGTACATTTTAGGTGAAAGAACACTGGTTCTGGGGCCTGGTTAGCAGGGTCCCAGCACACTTCTCAGTCAAGTCAGCATCAGTATCAGGCAAAAAGTGGGGGGTAATTACAACAGGGAGCCATTTCCTTACAGTTGGGAAAGTAGGTGAAAGGAATCTTGGGATTAAAAGTTGCTTCCTGATTTGATTTTGAATAACAAGAAAGGTTGAAAAGATGACATTTTTCACAGCTTTAAAGAGTGCCTTAAGGGGAGATACGTATATTACAAACAGTATAGGGGAGGCTATTCCGTCAGAAGGTAAACCAGCTTACATTGTAATGGAAGAGAAGGGAGTCGCGCCATGTGTTTGGCTAAAGCAATGCTGCAAATTGAAAGAGAAGGATGGGAACTTAGCTTTTCCTACAAACGGTACGTTTAAATTGAGGGTTTTGGAGCATTTAAGGATGGTGCTACATGAATTGAAGCCCCTTCTGAGACCAGCACAGTTTGAGGCATTAGCGATTTGGGAGGTTTGAGAGGGTTTTAGAGAGTTTGCGTACTCCAAACGAAGTTGTAGGAGTGTGCCTTCTCCGCAGTGTGAGAGTAGGTAAGTCATCGAACTTCATATGTGTGCGGCCCTTTGTGCTAAAAAATTGTCCATGTGCTTGTTGATGGACGGACCCTGCGTGGTCTAAGACTCCGGAGAATATTGAAAAGTGTATGAGACACTTGGTTTTATGTTGTAATCTGTCTGGTTTAGTAGGTTGATTGGGCGTGGTCAACAAGTCAGAGTGTGAGTCAAAGTGAGTGAAAGAAAATCTTGACTGAGATTTGGTGAGTTCTATGTGCACCTGGACAGACCCATTGATCAGTTGAGAGTAAAATTTGTGGGTCGAATTTTGCTTGCGAATCTGGGAGACCGAGAAAGAAGGAGTAGCTGTAAGTGTGGGAAGAGCTGTCAGTGAAAAATCTGTAAGGTTTCTGAAGTGATTGTGTTACCTTTCCTGTAGTAAACCATCAGATTTGTTGTTTTTTTTTTATTAGTGCTCGCAATTTTTGCATTCGTTTGTGTGAATTGGAGTTTGGGAGGACAAGCTGCAAGACTTTGTCAGCCTCAGTACGTGGGAGTGTGACGTCATTGGAGCCGTGGTGGGATAGGTCGGTTAGTGAGAAGGGTCGGGCATGGATTGGCAGCCGTCCGTGAAAGGCAATTGGTTGGGAAAGTAGGTGAAAGGAATCTTGGGATTAAAAGTTGCTTCCTGATTTGATTTTGAATAACAAAAAAGGTCGAAAAGATGACATTTTTCAAAGCTTTAAAGAGTGCATTAGGGGGAGATACATATATTACAAACAGTATAGGGGAGGCTATTCCGTCAGAAGGTATACCAGCTTACATTGTAATGGAAGAGAAGGGAGCCGCGCCATGTCTTTGGCTAAAGCAATGCTGCAAATTGAAAGAGAAGGATGGGAACTTAGCTTTTCCTACAAATGGGACCTTCAAATTGAGGGTTTTGAAGCATTTAAGGATGGTGCTACATGAATTGAAGCCCCTTCTGAGACCAGCACAGTTTGAGGCGTTAGCGATTTGGGAGCTAGTAGCCAGACAGCAACAGCAACAGAAATTAGACAGGAGGATGAGAAGGGCTGAAAAGACTTTAACAGAGGCTAGATGGGACAGTGATCAGAGAGTTTGGAGAATGGAGACTTTGCGCGGAATTAAGTTGTATCCAGCAATTACACAGGACAATGAGATGGAAGAAAGGAAAGCTACTAGAAAGACTAACAGAAGTCTGTCTGAAAGTAGGTAGGCTAGAAAGTCTTCAACAGTGGAGGAGGAATCAGATGATGATTAGTTTATTACACAGTTATTGAGAAATCGCCTACCACCATATATAGCACATGAGAGTGATCCAAGTATGAGTGCTATTCCGACAGCTCTCACACAGATTAATGGGGCAATGTGTCTGATGCAGGTTAATGCTAGCCTGACACAGAATGCGATAAAGAGTGGTCTTAATGTGCCTACTACTCATGCAGTGTAAAATCAGGTGCAGTTACCACAGGTTCAGAGAATTTATCCTGATGTGCCCATTATGGAAACAACTTTGAACTTAATGGTGCCTACGGATCAGGTTTACCCAAGACCAATGTTTGTTCAGACTGAACCAACTCCACTTTTACTGCCCCAGGTGCAACTGCAGGTAATGCCAAGATTCACTCCAGTAACAGGGACACAGTCAGATATGACTCCGATGCTGAATCAGAATATGGGAGTTACTCTCCCACAGAGCATAAGTGCCAGATCAACCCTGGATGCTATATCGCTACCCAACACTGTTGGTCCAGCCGTACCCTTATTTGCATAGAAGAAAATGACTGTAGGTGAACAGGGAGCAATGTCCCAGAGTATAATGAGGGAAGGGCATAATAAAGATGCTTGAATAGTCTCTCCTGTGGGACAGACTTTTGACGGATCAAGATCATTGCTAGACCTCTGTCCATTTGTAGCACTTCCAGATACTATGGCAGGATCAAACGTTAGCCAGAGTTTGAAGTTGTTGACACTGCAGACCCCAAATGCAGTTGCACAGCAGGTGCCACCAGTCCAAGCAAATAATATTTCATTGCAAGGATTGACAGCTCAGCAGTTGAGTGCATGGCTAGACAAGCTGAATATCCCACAGAATGCTCCTAAGGGAGAAGAATGTTTGAATTATACCAGGCTAAGCATGGAAGCGGGTGAACTCATTGAGGGAACTATGGGGCTGAATAGGTTGGAGTCCTATACAGAGGCAGAGTTGAGATACTTGTGCCCAAACCTTACGAGGGAAATGAGCAATGTGCATCAGAAACTAGCAGACTTGGCGGGGAAATACAGCATAGAAATAGAGAAAATGAAGCCTTTGAAAAGGAGTTACAGATTAGATGTTGAGGCTGAAGATTTTGAAAACATGAGATCTGCAGGAATTAAGGCACACCTTAAGGAATTGCTTCAAAGTGCCCAGGCCTGAGGAGCATTAGACAAATGGGAAGGTAGGTGGGTAAAGAAAAGAGACAAGAGGAAAAGGGATTCTGTGGAGCTGACTGCAAATGTGCAGCAGGATAGAGATTTAGTGAAAATCTTACCAATAAGAGAAATTCCAGGAGGGAATTTTGTTTGTGTCCCTTAGAGCAAAAGTGACATTCTATCATTCACAAATGATTATCCAAAATTGAGAGAGAAGCCAGTAGAGTGGTATCAGCAGACAGACATGTTTATGAATCTTGTGAAGTGCCTGTGGGAAGACTTGAACACATTACTATAGATAGTGGTTCCAGCTGATCTGTGGATCGCGTGTAAAAAGAGTGTAGATTGGCCAACAAGTGAACTGGAGAGAGACGAAAATACAGGCACACCATCTCCTGAGGTAATGAAATTTTACTATAAGGTGATTGAATTTTTGAAAACGAGAATTTGTCCCAAAAATATTGATTGGCAGATGATTGACAGGACAGCTCACGAACCAGAGGAGTCGATACATGCGTATTATGAGAGATTGTTGCAGTTGTTCAAGCATTAAGGTAGTACAGAAACAATTGAGGCGAAAGACATGTTCCATTTTGTGTTCAGATTTGTGGAAGGATTGAGACCTGAGATTAGCCAGATGATTAAGAGTCATTTGTTTTGCTGGCAAGCAAAGCCGCTTGATGAGGTGTTGCAGTATGCAAAATACTGTAGTGATGAGATCTGAGTTGAAGCAGAAAAAGGTGAAAGAAAAGGCGATGGTGATGCAGACTAAAGCAGCTCAAACAAGGATGCAAGGGAATTTTCCACAGCAGTTACCACAGCAGCAGCAGGAAAACATGATGTTTCAGCCGCAGATGAAAGGTAGAGTTTGTGGAGGTAATGTGAATCGTGGTCTAGACCTAGGTACTGTAGGAGTTCAGAATGGTGTGCAGGAAATGAAGAAGTTATTGCCATGTCATGTTTGCGGAGTGGTTGGACATTGGAAACAGGAGTGTCCAATGATGGTGCAGAAAGGTGTTGTTCAGTAGAGTAATTACCTCACTTCATTCCAGAATGTGAAAGGAACGAGAGTGAGAGGTCCTAATCCAAATTTTCTGAATAATATGAATCAAGTGCAGAATATTAAGCCCATGTTGCAGGTGCAAATGCCACGTGTACAAATGACACCGTTGCAGCCAATGCAACAGCAGGTTCCCATGGTACCTAGAAAGCATATTCAAATTACTCGAGCCCCAATGGAACAGCAACAGATGATGCTTTCTCAACATGTCATAGGTCAGAGGCTTAACCGAAGTAACACAGTGCACCAATTCCCGTTACACAGTGAGAAAGGAATAAATGATGATAGGATAAACGACAGTTCAGATGAGGAGCCATGTGTGCTTGCGAGTTCCTTAGAAGTAGATCAAAGAGGTCTCTATGTGAAGGGAAAGGTTATGAGTCACGGAGTTTCATTTTTGGTTGACACTGGAGCTACACGCTCTACAGTGAGAAGTGCAGAAGTTCCAAATTTGCCCCTTTCAGGTAGAACAGTTCAGATTGTAGGAGTGGCAAATCAGTATTTGACCAACCCGATTATAGAGTTGGTTCAGGTTAAAACTGGCAACTTTCAGGGATTGCACAAATTCATAGTCTGCGATTCAAGTCCGTATCCCTATTGGGAAGAAACTTGCTGTGTAAAACAAAGTGTTCGATTACTTGTTCAAATTATGGAATTGAGATTCAGGCAAATAGTGCTGATGAAAATGACCTAGCCCCAGAGATAGAGGGTGAGACTACAAATGAGGAGTACCCTCTGATTGAATTTTTCCCAATGTTCACTGTGAAAGAACTTCATCCTGATTTGAAGGGAAAGGTTAAGGAGAAAGTGTGGGATTTGACAGGAAAAGAAGTAGGTCTGATGAAGGGAGTTGAGCCAGTTAAAGTTACTGTAAAGCCAAATGCAGTTTTTCCTCAACTTCCGCAGTACCACATGCCGCAAGATGTCCTTATGAAGGTTGCCCAGCTAATTGCAGACTTTGCAAAGCAAGGGGTTTTGAAGGAAGTATTTAGCAGTCCATGTAATTCACCGATAATGTGTTTGCAAAAGACCTGTGGGAAAGTTTGAATTGTCCAGGATTTGAGAAAGATAAATGAGATTGTGGTCAAATGTTGTCCTGTGGTACCAAATCCATCTGTGATAATGTTTCAGATTCCATGTGATGCTGAGTGGTTCACTATCATTGGTTTGTCACAAGCCTTCTTTTCTGTGCCTCTTCATGAGGATTGCCAATTTCTCTTTTGTCTCAAATTTCTGGATCAAGTTTGTTGCTGGTGCAGAATTCCTCAAGGGTTTTCAGAGTCACCTTCCATATTCAATCAGATCTTGAAAAAGAATTTGGAGTCATTGCCTTTTCAATCGACCTGGGTGCAGTACATTGATGACTTCCTGATTGCGTCCAAAACAAGAGACGAGTGGAAGTATGATACAATTGCCCTGTTGAACCATTTGGGAAAGAATGGTCACAAAGTGTCTCCGCTTCAATTGCAAAACTGTCAAAAAGTAGTGAAATATTTGGGTCAACAGATTGAGACGGGATCAAGAAAGATATCCAGAGAAAGAATTACAGCCATATTGCAGATAAATCCCCCGACCACACAGAGACATGTCAGGATGTTTTTAGGGATATTAGGCTACTGTCGCCAATGGATTTTAAACTTTTCAGTCATTTAGAGACCATTACAGAAGCTGACTCATAAGGCAGTCATTGATCCTATAGTGTTAGATCCGGCTGGAATGAAAGCGTTCACTGAATTGAGAGAGAGTCTGTGCAAGGCTCCAGCGTTGGGTATGCCTAATTACAACAAACCTTTCACATTGTTTTGTCATGAGCGTGATGCATGTACTTTGTCTGTCTTGACACAGGTCCATCGAGGTGTAAACTGCCCAGTATCATTTTTTCAGCTACTTTGGACCTAATTTCAACAGCCTTACCAAGTTGTTTGTGCGCATTTGCAGCAGTTGGTCAAAGCCCTACACAGTGTGAAGGCATTGTGATGGGATATCCCCTGAATGTAATGGTCCCTCACTCTATTGAGATTCTACTTATGAGGACAAAAAAACAATATTTGACTAATGTGAGGTTGACCAGATATGTAATGAGTATTCTAGAGTTACCAAATGTGTCATTAGAAAGATGCACAGTGCTGAACCCGGCAACCTTACTTCCAAATGAAAATTTTGAAATTGAGCAAGTGGAAGATGTTGGACATGATTGTCCTGAAGTAACTGACTTGTGCGCAAAACCAGGACCTGACATTAGAGACACCCGATTGGAAGAAAATGACCAAATTATCTTTGTTGATGGTTCTTGTTTGAGGGACAATGCAGGGACTCTGAGAGCAGGATATGCTGTGTGCACTATTACTGGTATTTTGGAAGCTCCTTGGCTCCGAGGAGTGTATTCTGTCCAAATAGCGGAACTGGTAGCCCTTATTAGAGCGTGCCATGTTTCTGCTCAGCTGAAAGTTACAATCTATACAGATAGCTAGTATGGATTTGGAAAACTCCATGATTTTGGCCAGTTGTGGTCACAGAGAGGTTTCATGACCTCTTCTGGTTCACCAGTGAAAAATGGTGGATTAAAGAATTGTTACATGCTATTGAAATGCCTTAAAAGATTGCCGTGGTGAAATGCAGTGCACATCTGAAGTCGCAGGACCTTGCATCATTGGGAAATGGATATGCGGATCAAGTTGCAAGGTTTTGCGCATTGAACTGTATATCATTCAAAGCCAAGTGGGAACTGTTATCTGAAGAAGATGAAACCTGTACAAGCTATGCATTGAAAGTAATTGACAGCTTGGAAGAATTGAAAATGTTGCAAAATAATGCTGACAGGGAGGAAAAACGTTCATGGAGCAAAATGAAATGTGTGCAAAGACAAGATGAATTTTGGGTTTCAGAAGAGGTTCAATTGGTTTTGCCAAATAGTCTGTTGTCTCAAATGGCGAGGTACTATCATGGTAAAGCACATATTGGGGGGGATGCAATGATTTGTTTATTCAAATATGATTGATTTAACCCAAAATTTATACAAGTTGCTGAAGCAGTTTGCCACCGTTGTGTCTTTTGCTAACAACTAAACGCGGGAAAAGCGACAGTGGTTAATTTGAGCCACATTGGAAGGGCGGGAGATCTATTCAACTGAATGCAGATGGATTTTATTGAGATGCTTGAGTGTGGAGGTTTGGGATATGTGTTGGTGATTGTTTGCGTCTTTAGTAACTGGATCAAAGCTTACCCTACTCGAATAAATGTTTCACTTACAGTAGCAAAACTACTACTTGGGGAAATGATACCTCAATTTGGGGTTATGACCTCTTTAGAATCAGATAGGGGAAGTCACTTCAACAATAAAGTCATTAAATTATTGTGTGCAGCATTGAACATTGAGCAGAAGTTGCACTGTAGTTTCCGCCCTGAATTATCAGGACCAGTGAAACAGATGAATGGTACCTTGAAGTGAAGAGTTGCAAAGATGTGTGCGTCCACGAATTTGAAATGGCCTTACGCATTGCCTTTAGTTTTGATGTCAGGTAAAAATATTGTTGCAGCTTCCACTCCAGTCAGTATCTCCATTGTTCTTTTCCTGATAAAGTCAGTCTCACACACATTACACACAAAATGTTACATTAATAGAAACAGCATCTTCTAACAGTCGATTCTCATGAGAAGCAAGCCTCAGCTACGAGCACACAATGTAAAGTGGAAAATCGCAGTTTAACTCTCTAGGACAGCCATTTTATTAAATGTTAAGAAATACAGCTTTAACATAAGGCCAGGCAAGTAGGCCGTGATAGTCGCTAAGTTAAAGCCTACAATTAATAAAGCTAAAGCATACTGCATAACCCTCAAGATGACATATTCCTCATTAGTCAAACATATATTCAACATTTCATAATATTACATAATTGATTAGTACATTTCGTTAACATTAGTAGCCATTCTTTGTGATCACATTTTCAAATGTGTGCATTATTTTTCTATGTCATTTTATTTTCTTCCCAAACTTATTCTTCAGAATACATCAACACTCATTAATAAACTTTTATTAATAAACCTGCACTAGCACAAGCGATTAACTGACCAATAGGGATTTGGGAAGTAGTTTAGTAGTTTCGATTTAACGAAACTGCACTGTGAAAAGACACCGTCATTGCCCATTTTCTTGCTGGCTGAAAGGTCAAAAGTTTCTTGGGCATCCTGACAAGAGAGATGCTTACCTTTAATGCTTCAAGGCTTTTCGTTTTCTGAACTTTAATGCTGAATCCTTATGCTTTGCTGATCGACTGATGTCCTGAGGACAAAGACTGACTCTGCTTGCTGATGCACACTGAGGATAGGTATAATGAATTAGACTGTTGATTATTATGGGGGTCATTACAACCTCGACGGTCTTTTAACAAGACCGCCGAGGGACCGCCGTGTGGAAGACCGCCAGTAGTGGCGGTTTGCCACTCGGCGTATTATGACTGTTGGCTGCTCTCCGTCCTTTTTAGGACGGAGAGCCGCCAACAGTCATACTGGCGGGTGGCGGGGAAGTGGAGGTAGCTCCACCTCCACTGCCACAACAACAGAACACCGCCCAGCGAATCACATCCTGTGATTCCGCACGACGGTGTTCTGTTGGCAGTGTGGTGTCGGCGGAGCAGCCCCCATGGCTCCCGTCCCCTCCCGGAGGATCGACGGAACAGGTAAGTCGATCGTCCGTTAGGGGAGGGGGTGGGGGGGTGTTGTGTGTTGTGTGGGTGCATGGGGGTGTGCGTCTGTGTATGTAGAGGGGGTGTGTGAGTGCGTGTATGCTTGCAGGGGTGTTGCGTGTTTTGGGAATGAGTGCGCGTATGTCTGTATTGATGTGTGCGTGTATGTCTGTACATGGGTGTGCGTGTCTGACTGTGTGTGTGGATGTAGGCATGTATGTCGGTGTGTGTGCGTGTGTGTGTTGGTGGTGCCTGCGTGCGTGTCATGTGTGTGTGAGTTATGTGATGTTGGGGGTCGGGGTGGGGAGGGGGGCCCTGCCACCTTTGGCGGGGTGGCAGAGGTGGTGGGGGGGTGTAGGGGAGGGAGTCGGGTGGGGGGTGGACGAGACCCCTATCAGTGCCAGGGAAGGATATCCCTGCCACTGATGGTGCTTTACCGCTGGAAATCCACAGCAGTAAGCCGGGTCAAAATACCGGCGGCGGTATTGTGATGGCCGCCGGGCTGGAGACCCAGGTCTCCAGCCCAGCGGTCATCTCCGTCCTGGCGGGCGGAACGGAGAAGCGGCAGATGACCATGGCGGTTCATAATACTGAAAAAAAGACCGCCAGCCTGTTGGCGGTCTTACCGCCGCTTTAACACTGTCTGCCAGGGTTGTGATGACCCCCTATGTCTATTTGCTTTTCCTTTCTAGGTACCAACTGCACTGTTTTGATAGAGCCATAGTTAGATGTTTTTCTAAATTGATGTTGCTAAATTGTTTTGCAGAAGCCAAACATGCTGATGCTAATTTGGTATTAGTTAAGGATCCTCACTAATGAAATTCTGCTAATAGGGAATAATGCTTGATGAATGTCTCTGCTGAATTTGAATGTATGAAATCACTTTGACACAGCTGACTTTGTTATTAATTTGCACTGTAACCTTAGAATGTGTTGTAGTTCAAGCTTTGGTTAGATTATGTTTCTTCCGCCACTTTGGACAGCCAGTATTGTTTCTGTATGCGTTTCATTTGATTTTGAGATTATTCTACATGAGTTTAGCATTGTTAATATAGGGAAATAAATATTGTAACTTTTACTAAAAGGTGTGGTTATTCATGACTGAAACAACATGGTGCGTGATGATTACTAACTATTGATTATTAATGGTATTGATTGTTGTTGATTATTGATTTTGTGCATTGATTATTGATCTGCATGTACTGGAGCTATGGTAAGAACATCTTAATTGCGAGTCAAAAGGTTCATCGACCTATTCGTGTCCCCTTGTAAGTTTACTTATTAAGGTCAGACGCGCTAACATAGATGGTAGCAGAGGATGATTAGTCTCCTTAAGAGCTTATCGTAGATGCCATGTACAGAGTAACAGGTGTTAGATGTTGTCTCCTTAAGAGCCTATGATAGATGTTCAGAGATAGTAATAGAGATGAAGGTTCATTATTATTTAGATTTGGATTTTATTTTTCAATTATGCTAATTGGAGACAAAAAGTTCCTTTAAACCCAGAAATGAATTTCCCAGAATACTGGATGCTGCTAATGGTTGTTTGAGGGTGTTCTCGGCCTTCTAGTGATAGTGTGAATAAGGTAGGTTGCGCTTGCACAGCTTATGCAAATCGCATGTGAATTGTGAGGTTGGAGAGGGTTTTAAGGAGTTTGCGTACTCCAAATGAAGTTGTAGGAGTGTGCCTTCTCCGCAGTGTGAGAGTAGGTATGTCGTCGAACTTCATATGTGTGTGGCACTTTGTGCTCAAAAATTGTCCACATGGTTGTTGATGGACGGACCCTGCGTGGTCTAAGACTCCAGAGAATATTGAAAAGTGTATGAGACACTTGGTTTTATGTTGTAATCTGTCTGGTTTAGTAGGTTGATCGGGTGTGGTCAACAAGTCAGAGTGTGAGTCAAAGTGAGTGAAACAAAATTTTGACTGAGATTTGGTGAGTCCTATGTGCACCTGGACAGACCCATTGATCAGTTGAGAGTAAAACTTGTGGGTTGAATTTTGCTTGCGAATCTGGGAGACCGAGAAAGAAGGAGTAGCTGTAAGTGTGGGAAGAGCTGTCAGTGAAAAATCCGTAAGGTTTCTGAAGTGATTGTATTACCTTTCCTGTACTAAACCATCAGATTTGTTTTTTGTTTTTTGATTAGTGCTCGCAATTTTTGCATTCGTTTGTGTGAAATGGAGTTTGGGAGGACAAGCTGCAAGACTTTGTCAGCCGCAGTACGTGGTATTGTGACGTCATTGGATCCGTGCTGGGATAGGTTGGTTAGTGAGAAGGGTCGCGCACGGATTGGCAGCCGTCTGTGAAAGGCAATTGGTTGGTGTAGGAAGTTGGCTCTGTATGTGCTATTTCAAAGTAAGAAATAGCATGCACAGAGTCCAAGGGTTCCCCTTAGAGGTAAGATAGTGGCAAAAAGAGATAATTCTAATGCTCTATTTTGTGGTAGTGTGGTCAAGCAGTAGGCTTATCAGAGGGTAGTGTTAACCATTTGTTGTACACACACAGGCAATAAATGAGGAACACACACTCAAAAGACAATTCCAGGCCCATAGGTTTTTATACAGAAAAATATATTTTCTTAGTTTATTTTAAGAACCACAGGTTCAAGATTTACAACTAATACTTCAAATGAAAGGTATTTCACTCAGGTATCCTAGGAACTTTGAATTAACACAATATCATGTACAGTTTTGGCACAAATGGCAATAAGCTATTTTAAAAATAGACACTGTTCAATTTTCAACAGTTCCTGGGGGAAGTAAGTATTGGTTAGTTTGGCAGGTAAGTAAAACACCTACAGGGTTCAAAGTTGGGTCCAAGGTAGCCCACCGTTGGGGGTTCAGGGTAACCCCAAAGTTACCACACCAGCAGCTCAGGGCCGGTCAGGTGCAGAGGTCAAAGTGGTGCCCAAAACGCATAGGCTTCAATGGAGAAGGGGGTGCCCCGGTTCCAGTCTGCCAGCAGGTTAGTACCCGCGACTTCGGTGGGCAGACCAGGGGGGTTTTGTAGGGCACCGGGGGGACACAAGTCAGCACAGAAAGTACACCCTCAGCAGCACAGGGGTGGCCGGGTGCAGAGTGCAAACAGGTGTCGGGTTTGCAATTGGTTTCAATGGGAGACCGAGGGGTCTCTTCAGCGAAGCAGGCAGGCAAGGGTGGGGCTCCTCGGGGTATCCACCACCTGGGCAAGGCAGAGGGCCACCTGGGGGTCGCTTCTGCACTTGAGGTCGGATCCTTCTGGTCCTGGGGGCTGCGGGTGCAGTACCTTACCAGGCGTCGGGTTCTTTGAAGCAGGCAGTCGCGGTCAGGGGGAGCTTCTGGATTCCCTCTGCAGGCGTCACTGTGGAGGCTCAGTGGGGTCAACTCGGGCTACTCACAGGGTTGCAGTCTTCCTGTAGTGTTGGTTCTCCGCAGGTCGAGCCAGGGGCGTCGGGTGCAGAGTGGAAAGTCTCACGCTTCCGGCGGGAAACGTGTGGTCTTTAAAAGTTGCTTCTTTGTTGCAAAGTTGCAGTCTTTGTGGAACAGGGTAGCTGTCCTCGGGAATTCTTGGTCCTTTTAGATTCAGTGTAGTCCTCTGAGGCTTCAGAGGTTGCTGGACCCTGGGGGATGCGTCTCTGTTGCAGTTTTTTTTTAAGTGGGGAGACAGGCCGGTAGGGCTGGGGCCAAAGCAGTTGGTGTCTCCGTCTTCTCTGCAGGGCTTCAGGTCAGCAGTCCTTCTTCATCTTCAGGTTGCAGGAATCTGATTTCCTAGGTTCTGGGAGACCCTAAATACTCAATTTAGGGGGGTGTTTAGGTCTGGGAGGGCAGTAGCCAATGGCTACTGGCCCTGAGGGTGGCTACACCCTCTTTGTGCCTCCTCCCTGTGGGGAGGGGGGCACATCTCTATTTCTATTGGGGGAATCCTCCAAAACCAAGATGGAGGGTTTCTAAAGGCAGGGGTCACCTCAGCTCAGGGCACCTTAGGGGCTGTCCTGACTGGTGGGTGACTCCTCCTTGTTTTTCTCATTATCTCCCCTGGACTTGCTGCCAAAAGTGAGGGCTGTGTCCAGGGGGTGGGCATCTCCACTAGCTGGAGTGCCCTGGGGCATTGTAACACGAAGCCTGAACCTTTGAGGCTCACTGCTATGTGTTACAGTTCCTGCAGGGGGGAGGTGTGAAGCACCGCCACCCAGAGCAGGCTTTTATTTCTGTCCTCAGAGAGCACAAAGGCCCTCACCACATGGGGTCAGAAACTCGTCTCTCAGCAGCAGGCTGGCACAGACCAGTCAGTCCTGCACTGAACAATTGGGTAAAATACAGGGGGAATCTCTAAGATGCCCTCTGTGTGCATTTTTTTTATAAATCCAACACTGGCATCAGTGTGGGTTTATTATTTTGAGAAGTTTGATACCAAACTTCCCAGTATTCAGTGTAGCCATTATGGAGCTGTGGAATTCGTTTTTGACAAACTCCCAGACCATATACTTAAAATTGCCACAACTGTACTTACAATGTCTAAGAATAGATTTAGACACTGTAGGGGCATATTGCTCATGCAGCTATGCCCTCACCTGTGGTATAGTGCACCCTGCCTTAGGGCTGTAAGGCCTGTTAGAGGGGTGACTTACCTATGCCACAGGCAGTATTTTGTGTGCATGGCATCCTGAGGGGGTTGCCATTTCGACTTTGACTTTTTCTCCCCACCAACACACACAATCTGCAAAGGCAGTGTGCATGTGTTGGGTGAGGGGTCCCTTAGGGTAGCACAACATATGCTGCAGCCCTTAGGGACCTTCCCTGGTCACAGGGCCCTTGGTACCACTGGTACCTTTTACAAGGGGCTTACCTGTGTGCCAGGGGTGTGCCAATTGTGGAAACAATAGTACATTTTAGGTGAAAGAACACTGGTTCTGGGGCCTGGTTAGCAGGGTCCCAGCACACTTCTCAGTCAAGTCAGCATCAGTATCAGGCAAAAAGTGGGGGGTAATTGCAACAGGGAGCCATTTCCTTACAGTTGGGAAAGTAGGTGAAAGGAATCTTGGGATTAAAAGTTGCTTCCTGATTTGATTTTGAATAACAAGAAAGGTTGAAAAGATGACATTTTTCACAGCTTTAAAGAGTGCCTTAAGGGGAGATACGTATATTACAAACAGTATAGGGGAGGCTATTCCGTCAGAAGGTAAACCAGCTTACATTGTAATGGAAGAGAAGGGAGTCGCGCCATGTGTTTGGCTAAAGCAATGCTGCAAATTGAAAGAGAATGATGGGAACTTAGCTTTTCCTACAAACGGTACGTTTAAATTGAGGGTTTTGGAGCATTTAAGGATGGTGCTACATGAATTGAAGCCCCTTCTGAGACCAGCACAGTTTGAGGCATTAGCGATTTGGGAGGTTTGAGAGGGTTTTAGAGAGTTTGCGTACTCCAAACGAAGTTGTAGGAGTGTGCCTTCTCCGCAGTGTGAGAGTAGGTAAGTCATCGAACTTCATATGTGTGTGGCCCTTTGTGCTAAAAAATTGTCCATGTGCTTGTTGATGGACGGACCCTGCGTGGTCTAAGACTCCGGAGAATATTGAAAAGTGTATGAGACACTTGGTTTTATGTTGTAATCTGTCTGGTTTAGTAGGTTGATTGGGCGTGGTCAACAAGTCAGAGTGTGAGTCAAAGTGAGTGAAAGAAAATCTTGACTGAGATTTGGTGAGTCCTATGTGCACCTGGACAGACCCATTGATCAGTTGAGAGTAAAATTTGTGGGTCGAATTTTGCTTGCGAATCTGGGAGACCGAGAAAGAAGGAGTAGCTGTAAGTGTGGGAAGAGCTGTCAGTGAAAAATCTGTAAGGTTTCTGAAGTGATTGTGTTACCTTTCCTGTAGTAAACCATCAGATTTGTTGTTTTTTTTTGATTAGTGCTCGCAATTTTTGCATTCGTTTGTGTGAATTGGAGTTTGGGAGGACAAGCTGCAAGACTTTGTCAGCCTCAGTACGTGGGAGTGTGACGTCATTGGAGCCGTGGTGGGATAGGTCGGTTAGTGAGAAGGGTCGGGCATGGATTGGCAGCCGTCCGTGAAAGGCAATTGGTTGGGAAAGTAGGTGAAAGGAATCTTGGGATTAAAAGTTGCTTCCTGATTTGATTTTGAATAACAAAAAAGGTCGAAAAGATGACATTTTTCAAAGCTTTAAAGAGTGCATTAGGGGGAGATACATATATTACAAACAGTATAGGGGAGGCTATTCCGTCAGAAGGTATACCAGCTTACATTGTAATGGAAGAGAAGGGAGCCGCGCCATGTCTTTGGCTAAAGCAATGCTGCAAATTGAAAGAGAAGGATGGGAACTTAGCTTTTCCTACAAATGGGACCTTCAAATTGAGGGTTTTGAAGCATTTAAGGATGGTGCTACATGAATTGAAGCCCCTTCTGAGACCAGCACAGTTTGAGGCGTTAGCGATTTGGGAGCTAGTAGCCAGACAGCAACAGCAACAGAAATTAGACAGGAGGATGAGAAGGGCTGAAAAGACTTTAACAGAGGCTAGATGGGACAGTGATCAGAGAGATTGGAGAATGGAGACTTTGCGCGGAATTAAGTTGTATCCAGCAATTACACAGGACAATGAGATGGAAGAAAGGAAAGCTACTAGAAAGACTAACATAAGTCTGTCTGAAAGTAGGTAGGCTAGAAAGTCTTCAACAGTGGAGGAGGAATCAGATGATGATTAGTTTATTACACAGTTATTGAGAAATCGCCTACCACCATATATAGCACATGAGAGTGATCCAAGTATGAGTGCTATTCCGACAGCTCTCACACAGATTAATGGGGCAATGTGTCTGATGCAGGTTAATGCTAGCCTGACACAGAATGCGATAAAGAGTGGTCTTAATGTGCCTACTACTCATGCAGTGTAAAATCAGGTGCAGTTACCACAGGTTCAGAGAATTTATCCTGATGTGCCCATTATGGAAACAACTTTGAACTTAATGGTGCCTACGAATCAGGTTTACCCAAGACCAATGTTTGTTCAGACTGAACCAACTCCACTTTTACTGCCCCAGGTGCAACTGCAGGTAATGCCAAGATTCACTCCAGTAACAGGGACACAGTCAGATATGACTCCGATGCTGAATCAGAATATGGGAGTTACTCTCCCACAGAGCATAAGTGCCAGATCAACCCTGGATGCTATATCGCTACCCAACACTGTTGGTCCAGCCGTACCCTTATTTGCATAGAAGAAAATGACTGTAGGTGAACAGGGAGCAATGTCCCAGAGTATAATGAGGGAAGGGCATAATAAAGATGCTTGAATAGTCTCTCCTGTGGGACAGACTTTTGACGGATCAAGATCATTGCTAGACCTCTGTCCATTTGTAGCACTTCCAGATACTATGGCAGGATCAAACGTTAGCCAGAGTTTGAAGTTGTTGACACTGCAGACCCCAAATGCAGTTGCACAGCAGGTGCCACCAGTCCAAGCAAATAATATTTCATTGCAAGGATTGACAGCTCAGCAGTTGAGTGCATGGCTAGACAAGCTGAATATCCCACAGAATGCTCCTAAGGGAGAAGAATGTTTGAATTATACCAGGCTAAGCATGGAAGCGGGTGAACTCATTGAGGGAACTATGGGGCTGAATAGGTTGGAGTCCTATACAGAGGCAGAGTTGAGATACTTGTGCCCAAACCTTACGAGGGAAATGAGCAATGTGCATCAGAAACTAGCAGACTTGGCGGGGAAATACAGCATAGAAATAGAGAAAATGAAGCCTTTGAAAAGGAGTTACAGATTAGATGTTGAGGCTGAAGATTTTGAAAACATGAGATCTGCAGGAATTAAGGCACACCTTAAGGAATTGCTTCAAAGTGCCCAGGCCTGAGGAGCATTAGACAAATGGGAAGGTAGGTGGGTAAAGAAAAGAGACAAGAGGAAAAGGGATTCTGTGGAGCTGACTGCAAATGTGCAGCAGGATAGAGATTTAGTGAAAATCTTACCAATAAGAGAAATTCCAGGAGGGAATTTTGTTTGTGTCCCTTAGAGCAAAAGTGACATTCTATCATTCACAAATGATTATCCAAAATTGAGAGAGAAGCCAGTAGAGTGGTATCAACAGACAGACATGTTTATGAATCTTGTGAAGTGCCTGTGGGAAGACTTGAACACATTACTATAGATAGTGGTTCCAGCTGATCTGTGGATCGCGTGTAAAAAGAGTGTAGATTGGCCAACAAGTGAACTGGAGAGAGACAAAAATACAGGCACACCATCTCCTGAGGTAATGAAATTTTACTATAAGGTGATTGAATTTTTGAAAATGAGAATTTGTCCCAAAAATATTGATTGGCAGATGATTGACAGGACAGCTCACGAACCAGAGGAGTCGATACATGCGTATTATGAGAGATTGTTGCAGTTGTTCAAGCATTAAGGTAGTACAGAAACAATTGAGGTGAAAGACATGTTCCATTTTGTGTTCAGATTTGTGGAAGGATTGAGACCTGAGATTAGCCAGATGATTAAGAGTCATTTGTTTTGCTGGCAAGCAAAGCCGCTTGATGAGGTGTTGCAGTATGCAAAATACTGTAGTGATGAGATCTGAGTTGAAGCAGAAAAAGGTGAAAGAAAAGGCGATGGTGATGCAGACTAAAGCAGCTCAAACAAGGATGCAAGGGAATTTTCCACAGCAGTTACCACAGCAGCAGCAAGAAAACATGATGTTTCAGCCGCAGATGAAAGGTAGAGTTTGTGGAGGTAATGTGAATCGTGGTCTAGACCTAGGTACTGTAGGAGTTCAGAATGGTGTGCAGGAAATGAAGAAGTTATTGCCATGTCATGTTTGCGGAGTGGTTGGACATTGGAAACAGGAGTGTCCAATGATGGTGCAGAAAGGTGTTGTTCAGTAGAGTAATTACCTCACTTCATTCCAGAATGTGAAAGGAACGAGAGTGAGAGGTCCTAATCCAAATTTTCTGAATAATATGAATCAAGTGCAGAATATTAAGCCCATGTTGCAGGTGCAAATGCCACGTGTACAAATGACACCGTTGCAGCCAATGCAACAGCAGGTTCCCATGGTACCTAGAAAGCATATTCAAATTACTCGAGCCCCAATGGAACAGCAACAGATGATGCTTTCTCAACATGTCATAGGTCAGAGGCTTAACCGAAGTAACACAGTGCACCAATTCCCGTTACACAGTGAGAAAGGAATAAATGATGATAGGATAAACGACAGTTCAGATGAGGAGCCATGTGTGCTTGCGAGTTCCTTAGAAGTAGATCAAAGAGGTCTCTATGTGAAGGGAAAGGTTATGAGTCACGGAGTTTCATTTTTGGTTGACACTGGAGCTACACGCTTTACAGTGAGAAGTGCAGAAGTTCCAAATTTGCCCCTTTCAGGTAGAACAGTTCAGATTGTAGGAGTGGCAAATCAGTATTTGACCAACCCGATTATAGAGTTGGTTCAGGTTAAAACTGGCAACTTTCAGGGATTGCACAAATTCATAGTCTGCGATTCAAGTCCGTATCCCTATTGGGAAGAAACTTGCTGTGTAAAACAAAGTGTTCGATTACTTGTTCAAATTATGGAATTGAGATTCAGGCAAATAGTGCTGATGAAAATGACCTAGCCCCAGAGATAGAGGGTGAGACTACAAATGAGGAGTACCCTCTGATTGAATTTTTCCCAATGTTCACTGTGAAAGAACTTCATCCTGATTTGAAGGGAAAGGTTAAGGAGAAAGTGTGGGATTTGACAGGAAAAGAAGTAGGTCTGATGAAGGGAGTTGAGCCAGTTAAAGTTACTGTAAAGCCAAATGCAGTTTTTCCTCAACTTCCGCAGTACCACATGCCGCAAGATGTCCTTATGAAGGTTGCCCAGCTAATTGCAGACTTTGCAAAGCAAGGGGTTTTGAAGGAAGTATTTAGCAGTCCATGTAATTCACCGATAATGTGTTTGCAAAAGACCTGTGGGAAAGTTTGAATTGTCCAGGATTTGAGAAAGATAAATGAGATTGTGGTCAAATGTTGTCCTGTGGTACCAAATCCATCTGTGATAATGTTTCAGATTCCATGTGATGCTGAGTGGTTCACTATCATTGGTTTGTCACAAGCCTTCTTTTCTGTGCCTCTTCATGAGGATTGCCAATTTCTCTTTTGTCTCAAATTTCTGGATCAAGTTTGTTGCTGGTGCAGAATTCCTCAAGGGTTTTCAGAGTCACCTTCCATATTCAATCAGATCTTGAAAAAGAATTTGGAGTCATTGCCTTTTCAATCGACCTGGGTGCAGTACATTGATGACTTCCTGATTGCGTCCAAAACAAGAGACGAGTGGAAGTATGATACAATTGCCCTGTTGAACCATTTGGGAAAGAATGGTCACAAAGTGTCTCCGCTTCAATTGCAAAACTGTCAAAAAGTAGTGAAATATTTGGGTCAACAGATTGAGACGGGATCAAGAAAGATATCCAGAGAAAGAATTACAGCCATATTGCAGATAAATCCCCCGACCACACAGAGACATGTCAGGATGTTTTTAGGGATATTAGGCTACTGTCGCCAATGGATTTTAAACTTTTCAGTCATTTAGAGACCATTACAGAAGCTGACTCATAAGGCAGTCATTGATCCTATAGTGTTAGATCCGGCTGGAATGAAAGCGTTCACTGAATTGAGAGAGAGTCTGTGCAAGGCTCCAGCGTTGGGTATGCCTAATTACAACAAACCTTTCACATTGTTTTGTCATGAGCGTGATGCATGTACTTTGTCTGTCTTGACACAGGTCCATCGAGGTGTAAACTGCCCAGTATCATTTTTTCAGCTACTTTGGACCTAATTTCAACAGCCTTACCAAGTTGTTTGTGCGCATTTGCAGCAGTTGGTCAAAGCCCTACACAGTGTGAAGGCATTGTGATGGGATATCCCCTGAATGTAATGGTCCCTCACTCTATTGAGATTCTACTTATGAGGACAAAAAAACAATATTTGACTAATGTGAGGTTGACCAGATATGTAATGAGTATTCTAGAGTTACCAAATGTGTCATTAGAAAGATGCACAGTGCTGAACCCGGCAACCTTACTTCCAAATGAAAATTTTGAAATTGAGCAAGTGGAAGATGTTGGACATGATTGTCCTGAAGTAACTGACTTGTGCGCAAAACCAGGACCTGACATTAGAGACACCCGATTGGAAGAAAATGACCAAATTATCTTTGTTGATGGTTCTTGTTTGAGGGACAATGCAGGGACTCTGAGAGCAGGATATGCTGTGTGCACTATTACTGGTATTTTGGAAGCTCCTTGGCTCCGAGGAGTGTATTCTGTCCAAATAGCGGAACTGGTAGCCCTTATTAGAGCGTGCCATGTTTCTGCTCAGCTGAAAGTTACAATCTATACAGATAGCTAGTATGGATTTGGAAAACTCCATGATTTTGGCCAGTTGTGGTCACAGAGAGGTTTCATGACCTCTTCTGGTTCACCAGTGAAAAATGGTGGATTAAAGAATTGTTACATGCTATTGAAATGCCTTAAAAGATTGCCGTGGTGAAATGCAGTGCACATCTGAAGTCGCAGGACCTTGCATCATTGGGAAATGGATATGCGGATCAAGTTGCAAGGTTTTGCGCATTGAACTGTATATCATTCAAAGCCAAGTGGGAACTGTTATCTGAAGAAGATGAAACCTGTACAAGCTATGCATTGAAAGTAATTGACAGCTTGGAAGAATTGAAAATGTTGCAAAATAATGCTGACAGGGAGGAAAAACGTTCATGGAGCAAAATGAAATGTGTGCAAAGACAAGATGAATTTTGGGTTTCAGAAGAGGTTCAATTGGTTTTGCCAAATAGTCTGTTGTCTCAAATGGCGAGGTACTATCATGGTAAAGCACATATTGGGGGGGATGCAATGATTTGTTTATTCAAATATGATTGATTTAACCCAAAATTTATACAAGTTGCTGAAGCAGTTTGCCACCGTTGTGTCTTTTGCTAACAACTAAACGCGGGAAAAGCGACAGTGGTTAATTTGAGCCACATTGGAAGGGCGGGAGATCTATTCAACTGAATGCAGATGGATTTTATTGAGATGCTTGAGTGTGGAGGTTTGGGATATGTGTTGGTGATTGTTTGCGTCTTTAGTAACTGGATCAAAGCTTACCCTACTCGAATAAATGTTTCACTTACAGTAGCAAAACTACTACTTGGGGAAATGATACCGCAATTTGGGTTTATGACCTCTTTAGAATCAGATAGGGGAAGTCACTTCAACAATAAAGTCATTAAATTATTGTGTGCAGCATTGAACATTGAGCAGAAGTTGCACTGTAGTTTCCGCCCTGAATTATCGGGACCAGTGAAACAGATGAATGGTACCTTGAAGTGAAGAGTTGCAAAGATGTGTGCGTCCACGAATTTGAAATGGCCTTACGCATTGCCTTTAGTTTTGATGTCAATGAGAAACACACCGACAGGAAAACAGGATTGTCGCCGCATGAGATCCTTATGGGCCGAGCCATGATGTTGCCAGCGGTACCTGCAAATGCATTTGTCAACATTACAGATGATATGGTGTTGGATTAGTGTAAAGGTCTGGCTGATGTGGTTCGTTCTTTCTCTCAGCATGTTGAGACCACCACACTGCCACTGATCCACGACCCAGGGCCCAATCTGAGAGCTGAAGACTGGGTTGTGGTCTGGAAACACATGAGAAAAATGTCTTTGGAGCCTCATTGGAAGGGACCGTGTCAGGTAGTTCTGGCAACTACCACAGCTGTGAAGTGTGCTGGAATTCCGAACTGGATTTATGTGAGTCATACGAAGAAAGTGGCATGTCCATTGGATCATGAGGAAGAAGAGTTGTTGAGAGTACCAACAACAGCAAAACAAGTCTCAGGGCCAGAAAGAGAACAAAGGGGAACTGAGACCGAATCTGAGCCTGTTGAGGATGGTTCAGTCACTCCTGTGAGAGACGAAGGAGAAGACCTCCAGGAGGGTGACAGAAAGCCTATCTCAATTGAGGCAGCAGGAGAGCTTAGTCAGAGGAGGGTTTCCCAGAAGCAGACAATTTTGAGAGCCAAACAGAGCAATTGCCAGACCCAGAGGGAAAGGAGTTGAGGTGGATCAAAGCCATTGTGATCTGACTCTTCCTGAACTGATTGCAGGTCCGTCAGGAGAAAACACCGCAGAACAAGGAGAGGGTTCAAGTTCGACTCTGAAGAGAACACTGAGATAAGTGGCCAGAGTCACAAGTAGAAAGAGAAAAAGAAGGGGTTGTTGAGACAACAATCGAGGAAAAATAACATACAACAAGGAGAGAAGATCTAAGTGAAGGAGAATTGAATGGTGATCGAAAGTTGAAAAGAAAGAGACTAGCAAGTCGTAGATACGCAGGTCCTGAATGGGTGTATGCAACTACAAGTGAATGGCAGCAAGAGTTTTTGTCTTTTTGTTTTAATAGAGACATTCCAGGTCAGTATTTTGACACGTGAAGGAAGTTTATGAACTAAACTGTTGAAACAATCTGAGAGAACATTTTTGGGAAAAAGAGACTGTTGAAAGTAACTGGAAGAGACATTGATAACATGATTTGACTTTTGAAACCTGATTTTGGCAAGCTGCTTACCGATTTTGACAAGGGATCCTGGAAGTGAGACTGAGAGATGTAAGTAATGGCTGAAAAAAAGAGTTATCTGTTTTTGATTTTTGCTGCAGTTTTTCTAAATTTTCTTCTGCTTTCTGATTCTTTACAGATCATGGGTAACATTAGCCAGCAGGGTAGAGATATTGGGCACTGTAAATATATGAGTATTGGATTGTCGATTATGTGTGGGATATTGTTTGTGGTGTTGATTGTGGGTATGTTTGTTCTTGATAAGAGTGAAGCAAACTATACTTCTGTTTTTGAGACAACTACTGCACTAACGGCAATAGAGAAGTTTAGGTTAGATGAGAAATATTTGCATGAGGAGACTAATGCGCAAGGAGAACTTTCTTCTAATGTCTTCTATCGTTTATTGAGTATGTTGAAACGATGGATGCGAGAAATTGTTATGTGTATACGCAGATTCCTTCATCAGTTGAGGAAGGAGTTACATATCATAGATTGCCTTTAACATGTGGAATACTTTCCATATGTTACTAACAAAATATTATAACCAGGAGTACATTCAATACTTTTACTCAAACTATGATGTGGTGTTTTTGTTTGTCCCTTTAATTAGGTATTGGAGTAGAGTAGTTAAGAATAAGACATAGTAATAGTTAGAGGTTTCTTTGAACCTACATTGACGTTTGGCACAGCTTATGCGCACAGGAATAATCTGACAAGCTTGCTCACACCTTTTGAGAAAGCTTCTTAGATCACACAGATGACAGGAGAAAGGCATTGAAGGAGAAGTTAGAAAAAGGATTAGAGAACAGGACTTACAGGAATGATTATGCTTATAGTGTGATTAAAACACAAGGGAAATTAGCTTTAGATGTGCAACATATAGGGAAACTTTGTAGATACAGCCATAAATCAAGCACTGACACTTTATTTGTGGGAACGAGTGAATGTAAGCATGTGTTTTTGTTTCAGAGGAAATGGAAGTTCATGTTGAATGGACATGACCCAGCGATTCCCGGAATTTATTATATCTGTGGTCTTAATCCTTATTACCGTCTTCCAAGAGGATGGTATGGGACATGTTATTTGGGGATAGTTTTCCCAAAGATTTATCAAATGGATGATTTGAAGAAGTTTCCAAAAGTGACTGAATTACATCATATGAGACAGAGGAGGGAATCCTCTTCTGGTATAGTGGGAGATATTTGGAGCAGTGATTCCTTTAGTGGGATTCATTCTGAATTCGATAAAGATTAGAAAGTTGTCTACTACTGTGGATAACATGCTGACAAATTTTTCAGGGGCCACACTCCTGATAGATACTGAGTTAGCTGCTGATGGACCTATGACTCTTCAGAATCGTCTTGCTTTAGACATTCGTTTAGCGAAGGATAGTGGAGTCTGTAGGATGATTAATTCTAGGCATTGTTGGTCGTATATTCTTATAATAGTAAAGAAATTAAAGGCTTAATTACTAATCTGACTAATGAAAGTGCTGATTTGAAAGAATTGAAAGAACTAGGTTTTTGTGAAAAGGTTGGCAAAGGTTTCGCTTCAGTGGGAAATTGGCTCAGCAACATTTGGAATGGGATTCTTTTGAAAATCTTGCAAGGAATATTGATTATTGTGGTTTGCCTGATTGGAATATGGGGACTGTGTAAATTATGCAAAGGGATTAAATTGAAAAGGTCAAAGAGTAATCAAAGGAGGGAAGGAAAGAAAAGGGAAAAATTGTCCAGGGAAAATTCAAGAGGAAACAAAAATATGAGGGGTTTGAGTTGACATAATTTTAGCTGAGGCAATAATTTGTGGGTGATAGTTAGTGTGATGACACATTTAGTCATCAGAGGAGGGATTGCTAGTGCAGGTGTTTTAATAAAAAAATTTAATGAGTGTTCATGTATTCTGAGTAAAGCGTGTGTGTAGAAAGTATAATAACGTAGAAAAATAATGCACACATTTGAAAATGTAATTACGATGAGTGGCCGCCAATGTTCATATTAATATTCTAATACTGTGAAATGGTGATTATATGTTTCACTAATGTAGTAATATGTTGTATTGAGGGTTATGCATTATGCTCTAGCTTTATTAATTGTAGGCCTTAACTTAGCAAATGTCTTGGCTTACTTGCCAGGCCTCATGTCAAAGCTGTATTTCTTAATGTTTAATAAATGGTTGTCCCTAGAGAGTTAAGATTTGATTTTTCATTTTGCATTGTTTAAATGTACTCATAGCTGAGAATCCTTTTCCATGACAACCGAATGCTAGAAGATGCTGTTCTTGATAATGTAACATTTTGTGTGTAATGTGTGTGAGACTGACTTTCTCAGGAGAAGAACAATGGAGATACTGACTGGAGTGGAAGTTGTAACAATATTGTTACCTGAAAAGCCGGATGATGAGGACATTACAGGACAACCAATCAACGATATGTGAACGGAGTGATGGTAGAATTCATAGATTTGGAATTTTAGTTTTATTGGGCAAAGTGTGAGCATGTGATTAACTGACCAATAGAGATTTGGGAAGTAGTTTAGTAGTTTTGATTTAACGATACTGCACTGAGAAAAGACACCGTTATTGCCCATTTTCTTGCTTGCCGAAAGGTCAAAATGTTCTTGTGCGTCCTGACAAGAGACTTGCTTAACTTTAACGCTTGAAGGCTTTGTGTTTTCTGAACTTTAATGCTGAATCCTGATGCCTTGCAGATCGACTGATGTCCTGAGGATGAAGAGTGACTGTGCTAGCCGATCCACACTGAGGATAGGTATAATGAATTAGACGGTTGATTATTGTCTATTTGCTTTTCCTTTATAGGTATCAACTGCACTGTTTTGATAGAGCCATAGTTAGATGTTTTTCCAAATTGGCGTTGCTAAATTGTTTTGCATGAAGCCCAACATGCTGACGCTAATTTGATGTTAGTTAAGGATCCTTACTAATGAAATTTTGCTAATAGGGAATAATGCTTGATGAATTTCTCTGCTTAATTCGAATGTACGTAATCACTTTGACGCAGTGGACTTTGTTATTAATTTGCACCGTAACCTCAGAATGTGTTGTAGTTCAAGCTTTGGTTAGATTATGTTTGTTCCGCCGCTTTGGACAGCCAGTATTGTTTCTGTATGTGTTTCAATTGATTTTGAGATTAATCTACACGACTTTAACATTGTTAATATAGGGAAATAAATATTCAAACTTTTACTAAAAGGTGTGATTATTGGTGACTGAAAGGTCATGGTGAGTGATAATTACTGACTCTATTGATTATTAATGTTATTGATTGTTGTTAATTATTGATGTTGTGCATTGATTATTGATTATTGATCTGCATGTACTGGAGCTATGGTAAGGACATCATAATTGCTAGAGAAAATTTTCATCGACCTAGTCGCGTCCCCTTGTAAGTTTACTTATTAAGGTCAGATGCGCTAACATTCCCATGGCACAATGTGGAGAAATACTTTTATTTCTCCTCATTTTTGCTCTTTCTATGTGTGAAAGAGCAAAAGGAAATTAATGATTGTTTATGTACAGGAAGGTGTTCTTTCCTGCACAGAAACAATCAATAAATAATGATGATTTGCTACGTCTATGTGTGCTGCATTCTGTAGTATGGTGCAAGGGTGGCTGAGTTGGTGCTAGGCAGTTACATTTAGTGCCAATACTAGGGGAAACACAGGAGTGTGCCATATTTTTGAAAATACAGTGCATCACTACATTTTTGAAGTGACGCAGTGTGGCGCTCACTATTTTGGCGCAGTGCCATGCCACTTCCTTGTAAATATGCCCCTAAGTGTTTATTGAACATTGCACAGAAAAGTTGGTATCTTATGAACTACTGCTTGTTCTGAGACCCACATGAATATTTTGGACATTCATAAAGAGAGAGTTTTACATTTATTAGATGTGTATATCTTTCACTGACAGTATATAACTGTTATTTTCTTTTGTCTCTGTTACACTCGTAGGTTGATTAGCCTTGTCCATGTGAGATGTTTGTTGGAGGGCTGGGACTCGGGTAAAGTGTTCACTAGTGGCTTCATATTTGTGGGTAACTTATACATTTGGCACCTCTATAGGGCGGGTGAAAAAAGTATTTAGTTCTAACAAAACACCAGTTCACCAGACTGGGCATATCTGTGCATGAGCATGTAGACTGGTGCAGTGGGACCACTGAATAAATCATGTTCTGTTGGTCACCCTAACCATTTTTAATCTTGCCAGGAATCCCTGTAAATAAAGCATGTGCACTAGGGATTCTTAAGACAATTTTAATTTGCACAATCTTTATAATTCACAATCACCTGCCACATCCTTCTAGCACTGATCACAACATTGGTCAGTAAAAGGATCTCCCACCAAAAGTGCCTTCCTCTCTTTTGAGGTGTAGTAGGTCCTGCTAGGCATTACAGTGCCTGACAAGCATAGGAGCTGGACCTGATGATGAAGCATGCCACGTAGGTGGGTGAGGGGTCTAATAGTCTAACTTGCGATGACCTTGGTTGACACTAGGATGGCAAGTACTCGACATTTGTAAACCATGACTCCTAACTGTTAGGCAGAGGCTTACAGGTGGAACGTTGCATCTGTTGCTACATGTATGCTGAACACGGGTGACAGTCCAAGGAGAGTTAACACTACATACAGGAGGTAGATAAAAGGTAAAAAACAGCATGTTGGTGGATAATGTGTCTTAAAGAGATGTGTCTTCAGCTTCTTCCTGAATTGTAAGATGTGCTGGACAGTTCTGATGTCACTTGAGAAGCTGTTTCATGTCCTGGCTGAAGAAGATCTGTATGTGGTGTTTTTTTCCTCTTCTTATTTTTGTTCTCCATTTTGTCAGTGTCTTGTCTTCTGTCCCATTGTATGCCACAAATACATTTTGGGAACTTGCCCATTTGCAAAATGTGCTTTTTTCAAAAGCTATATGTAAATGGCACTCGATGTTGATCTGTAGATAACTTTTGCAAGCAGATACAGCCTTATCCACAGACACTGAATTTGGTGGAACGTCCATGAGTTCCATTAATTTCTCTTCCAGAGTATGAATAAGTAATTTGTCAGTGTCATGAAATTTCATGTACAACAATTAACATGAGTTAACTCTCAATTTGCACCCTTAAGGAAATGTAAGGTTTAGTAATCATTCCACATGGGCACATGTTTATAATTATAGGAAATGTGTTTTCCAAAGGTTCTCGGAAGTGGGACACTTTCAGTGCTTAATTTGGCGTTCTTCAAACTTTTTAATGCCATGCCCCCCCAGTAAAAAAAAAAAATTGTTGAGGGCCCTCTGCAAATTTTTCACAATTATTATATTAAATTGGCAATGTTTAAATATGTGTAGACTTATTTAAACGTTGCAGCTAAGTTCTGCTGCTTGTTTAAAAATGCAATGAAATAAGTGACGCCAAACATAGTTTTACGGTCAGGCAGGCCTTACTAACTGTTAAAGTATCCACAGTGTGGTTTTAAGAAGTGGGATGGGCTCGAAGTTTTGAAGAGTATTTGAAGTCCTTTTCCTTTTGACACATTTCCCAGCTTGGATATAAATGACAAAACATGTTAGTTATGGCCCATTACCAGTGGTTTACTGCTGCTCATTTTTCCAGCTTAAAGCAAAGCCCTGTTATCAGCATAATCCTTCTTTTGGCCAGAGCCTGGTGTCCATCCCCTTGGATCCCCAGTATGAAGACTCCTTGCTTAAACTGAGCAAGTGATTGTTGGTGTGGGCACCAGCATTATTTTTCCTCAACTGACATTTTAGGAGAGCAAGAGAGGCGAAAACAAACAAAGGGGGAAAGAAGAAGAGAGAAAGGAAAACCCATTACAAAGGGAGAAAGCAGGAACCTGCAAGGGCTTCTAAGCAAAGCTTTGGACACCGGCACTCATTCTTTTCAAATTAAGCTCTGGCCACTTTATTAAGGAACACCTCATTAGCATGTAAGAACAAACATCTTAGAAGCACTAATAGCACGTAAAAGCAGCTTGTCCAGCTCTCTGCTAAAAAAGTATTTTCTTTTGTAAAGAAATAACCGACTCCCTGTCCTAGTAAAAGTCAACAAATTCCAATTTGTTAATAAAACAGATCAAATTTATTATGAGCATAGCACATTTGTTTTCAATAATCTGCATAGCTTTCACTTAGTGGCTTCCAGAATGTTATAAAACTTAGTATAAAATGAGAGTAACTGTTACAATTAAAATAATTAGATAGATGTATTTATGCTATCCTTCAAATTAGCTTCAATGATGTGTAGGTCACAAAATGAACATGGATATAATGTAGTTTATATACTGTACATGTATTCAATGGCTTTTATCCTTATTTTTGTGTATGACCTTCCTAAGGAACATTTGTGTCTCATTAAGTTTTGGCTATTTTCTTCTTCAGCTCTCATTCTTCATCCCACATCTCTTCTATTATTAAAAGCAACCCCTCTACCGCCATTGCCCACTTGAAACCCAGTATTTTGCTGCTCTGAGCACCACAGGGCGTTTTACAGGCAGGTGGCCATCTAAAAATGATTTTTAATCAATTCCAAGAGGGATGTGGTACGAGTCTATATACATGCAGCAAACTGGCATCTTTAAAAAAAAAAAATGATTCAAAGATGGTCAAAGAGGAGCTGCATACATCCATGTCTGCTGCCTGTGAACAGATTTTCTTAAACATAAGGAAATAATATTCAAAGATTGGGGTTACAGATGAGCGGGCATCTGTGGTGGCCACCTATAAGAGTATTTCCTTTAGCTGAAGACAATGCTTTCATATATGGTTGATGCAGATATATAAGCACCAGCAGGGTTCACCTAGGAAAAAATAAGCATTGGCAAAGCCAGCTGGCTTTATAGTTGATACTTATAGGCTGTGCCAATGTTTATTATAAGCGTTTACTGATTGTGTTTTCCAGAATGAGTGCGCATTTGTGTGTATGTGAGTGTGTGTATGTGGGTGTGTAAGAGATCGCACACTTTGTTTTGGGGGATTTTCATCATACAAACAGAACACATTATCAGGTTGCCAGCAACGATTGCAGTACATACCTGCAGGGATACATGAACAATGTAGTCAATGATACATACATATGCATATGAGTTCAAAACATCCTCTGTAGAGATTATAGTACTCATGTTTTGATCCCACTTTTCCGGTGTATATGGTAGAGGTCCCTGACTCCTTGAGAGATAGTCCCTGAAAGGGAGCCACATGCTTTGAGGATGAGATGCCTTAGGCAGTTCCTCCACGTAGTCCTCTAAAACGTCCCTCAAATGTGCCACATCTTTCAGCCATTTTGCCTGTGTCGGACATTTCCCCAATGTATAGCCACTAGACGCTTGACCAGCAGCAGTGTTATTGTCGCAAATTGGCATCCCCCCGGCTGTAGTGACCTCACCATGTCCAGCAGGCACACCTGGATCGTGCACTGCACTGTCTCAGTGGTTATATCACACAAGGTGTCTACCACCTTTTTCTAGTATTCCTGTAACCAGAGACATTCCCATGCCATGTGTATAAAGCACGGCCCCGTCTGCCCACAGCAGGCACTTTGTGTATCCCCCCGAAGCCCCTACCGTTGCAATCTCATGGGCGTGTAATACAGATGGTGTAGGTATCTAAAATGAACGATACGCAAGTTGCAATTAGAGGTGAGGAAGCCAGTTAGTGAGCAGTAATACTTCCAGTCATCTTGCGTCGGGGGGGTCAAGAGGCCGAAATTCCAAAACTCTAGTGCATTGTATGGTGGCGGAGGAGCATCGATCTGTGTGGCTACGTATAGTTTAGTGACCAGATGTTGCCTATCAAGGCCTGTAAGCAGGGTCTGGAGTGCACCTGGTGCCAGGGGCTCGTCCAGGAGCTCTGGGTATAGGGCTTTTATGGCATGTGGAAGGCGATGGTAATAGAAAGCAAAAAGTGGAGTGGCATTTTGTATGTGTTGCAGGTCAGTCAGGGCCACAAAGGTCCCCCAGAGTAGAGATCCCTCATTTTGACAATTCCCACTGATTTGAGCCTTGGTCTCTTGCGTAACAGATATCTCTGGGTGGTGTTCTAGTGGTAGTGCCAAGGCATACAGAGGCGGCTATCCCGCCCTTGCTCCACACCAGGCCGTGACTGTGCTGTCTACTTTGCTGATTTCTGTGTGCGGCATGTCTCTGCGTGTGTGTGGTAGTACATGGCATACCAACATAGAGTGCACCTTCTCCGCCTCAAAAGCCAGATGCAGTATATAGTCATGCGATCTATACTAGTAGGAGTGGTGCTGTGTCTGTGCACATAAATAGTATAGTTGTAGATCAGGCACTGCAAAGCCGCCTCTTTCGTGTGGCAGAGGCAGGAGTTGCCACCCTGTCGAGCCTGTCCACCTGCCAAGATTAGCTTGAGCAATTGCGCTCTAAGGAGCTCAAAGAACCCGCTAGTTAGAGTAATGGGGCTATTGTTAAATAGGTATAAGAAGCGGGGTAAATGACCATCTTTTGTACTGCCACTCTATCTGCAAATAACAGTGGCATTTTGATCAAGCATTCTATTAGGTCCTCTAGCTTTGACAACGCTGTGCTGTAATTTGCCTGCAGTACCACCTCTGGGTGCCTATGTATCCATATGCCCAGATATTTCACGACGTCAGTGTACCATTTGAGCGGGTATTCCAATGGGAGAACAATAGTGTCCTGGGCGTCAGTGGCAATATCAGTGACTTCTCCCAATTAATTCTGAGGCCAGAGTGGCGCTCAAACCCTATATATTCCCTAAGTATAGGTGCCAGCTCAGTAGAAGGAGTTTTTACCTACACCACCATGTCACTAACGTATTGCGACACCCTGATCGGGCGCTGACGAAAGCAAAGCACTGCGTCTGAGTGTCTCTGCCAGATAATGCAGGCTAATGGATCTACCACCATAGCGAATAAGAGTGGGGACAGAGGGCATCCCTGCTTTGTCCCACGCTGTATACACACCGGCTCCAACTTGTACCCATTTACCTGGATCTGCACCGTTGACCCGCTGTATAATAGCTTAATTCATTTCAAGTATGTGCCTGGCAGGCCCATATGTTCCAATATAGTAAACATGTAAGGCCAGTCTATAGAATCGAAGGCCTTGGCAGCATCCAAGAGTACTGCTGCCTCCAGCTGGGGGTTCAAACAATGTAGTAGAGCAAACAGCATGCATAGGTTGAGGGTGGTGAAACGATTTTGAATGAAGCCAGATTGATCAAGAAGCTCAAGATTTGGCATGAGGGGCTGCAAGCGGTTTGCTATTATCTTTGCTAATATTTTGACATCATTATTTATTAAGGACAGAGGGTGATAAGACCCACATTGATCTGGCTCTTTGTCTTTTTTAAGTAGGACATCAATGAGGGCTTCCTGTAGGGTTTCTGGGAGTTCCCCCTTTGAGTAGGCCTCAACGTACATATTATACAGGTTAGGGATCACCTGCGCAGCATATGCCGTATAGAATTTGCCAGTCAGGCCATCTGGGCCCAGCGCCTGTATCGCTTTGCATACCTCGTTTAAGTCTAGAGGTCTCGAGAGATGCTCCTGCTGAGCAGCTGACAGCCATGCCAGAGCTATATCTCTCAAATGGTCTGCAATATCATTCGGGTTTGCTGTATCAGAGGAGGTACATAGCGCCCCGTAGTTGTTTGCAAAATCCCTCAAAATTCCATCTGTATCCCAGCAATCCCAGCCGGCCTCATCCTTTATTTTAGTCACTTGCTGGGCATTCCTGGCTGGGTGTATTTTGGCAGCCAGAGAGCGCCCCAGGCAGCTATCCTTCCCACATGCCCGGGCCACTTAGTGGCAAGAAATGTGATGTAATTCTCTAACAGCAATTTCCTGATATTTGCTTAAATGTTTTCTTTTACGTGTCAGTACTATGGGGTTTCCTGTATGCTTGTATTCATGTTCTGGCTGTTGGATGACTTGTTCCGTCTTACTCAGTTGAGTACAGATATTTTTAAGGATCCACGCTTTTGTGCCAATGCAGACACCTCATATTGCAGCCTTGAAACCCGACTCGTTCACTGAGTCTTTGTTTATGTCAAAGTAATCATGGATGGCTTGTCCTATTGTGTCCTTGTAAGACTGATCTAGTAGTGATGAGCCCTGGAAGCGCCAGGTAAATGGCCTGAAGGGTAGTGTGGGAATAGTGATATCCAGCCTAACTGGCTTGTGGTCCAATAGTGTCCGTTCCAGATGCTGAATGTTTGTGACCCATGTATTTGCCCCTCCCAATACCAGCCAAGGCGGGCCCACGTAGCATGTCCCGTGAATGCATATGTGCCCTCTCACGCCTCTGTGTTTCGCAGCCTCCAGACTATACCATGTTGAAATCCTCCATTGCATCTCTTAGCACCCTAGCAGATCGCCAGTCATGACTTGCCATCCCTGTCGTCCTGTCATACTGCATATCGAGCATTGTCCCCTCCTCAAAAGGACCTCCACCGGTGGCAGGTTGCGTGATACATTCCACAGGTTAGTGTAAAATGCAGGGTCATCCACATTTGGCCCTTACACATTTACCAGTGTTACCATGGTTCCCCCCAGCATTCCCTGTAGGATGATATATTGTCTCTGGTCGTCTGTTATAGTGTGTGCAAAAGTGAAGGGCGTACCCTTTTGATCAATATCATCACTCCCCAAAAGTATGAGGAGTATGATGATGCTACCTGTGTCCCAGCACACGCACACCAATTTTCCATTTCGAATTGCATGTCAGGTGAGTTTCCTGCAGGAAAGTTATCCATATGTGATGCCTATTAAGGTAGGGAAGAACTTGCTGAGTTTTGCAGGGATTGTTAAGTCCCCGCACTTTCCAGGTCAGTAGTGGAATGTCACCTGGCCTGTGGGATTGTCGACTTGGTGTCTCATGGCTAGATCCAATGACCGTTGTGTGTATATGTGTGAAAGTATTGTATGCTATCCCAGTGCATGGCACAACGGCGGCAACAACATAATACAACCCAACAGTTATCACCATCCACTCCAGCATCCCAATTATGCTAAAGATATTCCCATCAACTGGTAGAACATGTAATCTCCACATTTTGAACTCCACTTGGGGTAGTGACTCTGACAAAAAAGCTTAACTACAGTTCAGTTCAGGATGCACCCTCCGAAGGGCACTCAGAGACCCGATATCCCCCAACTGGCGGAGTGGCTGTGATGGTTCATAATGCTGGTGCAGATTGTTCGACTTTCACTGAGGATGGATGATCAGCTATTATAGGGCCTCCTCGATCAGTAACGAATACCACGGCTGTCGATTACCCTCCATTTTCTCTGGTGCTTCCAGCACTGAGCCAACGGCCTCCTGTGCGTTCTTATCAAGTTAGCTCAGCAGGCCACCAAATCTCAGTGTACCTTCTCCGACAATCTGTGCCTGGTAGTTGCTTGGTCAATTTAACTCCACTGTATGGTTAGCATACCTCCCATTGTCTCAGTCGGAGTCCGCATAATTTTCAGCTTCTGGTTAGCGGCACTCTTTGTATTTCCTGAGCAACTTTCTAGTGGCCTTCACAGTGGATGTGAAATCAGCAGTAAAGGATAAGTGGTTTCCCTAATGCACGATTTACCCTCTCTCCTGGGCCAGCCTCAGGATTGTGTCCCGGTCTCTGTAGTTCAGAAGCTTAGCCATAATGGGACGTGGCAGGGACCCGGGGGGCACAGAGCAAGGGACCTGTGAGCTCTTTCCACCACAAACGTCTGAGACAGGCCTTCGGTTCCAAAAATTTCCATGAGGAGGCGTTCCACATATGTCTCCATGCTCCCTGTGTTGGTCGATTCTGGAATTCCCCTTGTTCTGAGGTAATTGCTCCTCAACCTCGCCTCTAAGTGTTAATTCTTTGCTTTGATGACCACCTGCACCTTCTCTGTGTTCAGCACTTTCTCCACCATCTTTTGGGCATTGTCTTCTGCACTAGATATTCTCTATTCTGCTTCAGTTAGGCGTTCCACACGTTGTTTGAGTTTAGCAGAGAAATGGTCCATGCAGAGGTCCAACTTATTAATCTTACTATCAATCATTTGCAGACTTTGATGCATGGCAAGTAGAGTAGTCTCCAGGGAGCTTGCATTTCGACTTGGCACCTCTTTGTCCGCCTAGGCCTCTGGCAGCTCACAAGAACACTTTTTAGCTTCAAAAGTGAGTCTGGTTTGTGAGTTTTCTGACTTGCCCATATCTGCTGAGGCCTGGACATGGTGCAACCAGCTTCCAACCGATCCCGTATCTGGCATGGGTTGGGCACCTGGGGCGTCAATCAATGGCAGTGCACTTTGTAATGCCCTTCACTATGTTCACCTAAATATGTTTCACTGTGTTACCTGGTTTCTGAGGTGGTGTTTTTTACAAAATAGGATGCTATTCCAGGAACCTGTCCTTGCTGCGATGCTCATCTTCATGGCCCTGGCTGCCCTCCGGCACGACCCACAGGTCTTGTTCTGCCTGCAGGCCTCACCCAGAAGCTGTGGTAGTATACTCGGTGTCTCGGATTCTCTCCAGAGTTGTCAGCAGCCAGGGAGTGGAGCGCTCCAGAGAAGGGGCCGCAGCTCCTTCTCGGACGTGCGTGGGCCCATGCTGGCATCTGCAACCAGCTCCCCAGTGCCAGGGTCTGCCTCCCACATTCACGCCCCACTCACCTTATTCCTTCTCAGCATTGTTCTGACGCCTTCTGTAGCTGCTCTGGCACTGTCAGTGCAGCCTCCCCCCCATTCTTCAGAGGCCTCCAGTCCTCCAGAGGGGCACCCCTCCCGCCACCGCTGCCGCAGCAGGATCTTCAGGGCCCTCACTCCGAAGGCTGCATGAGTAGCTACCTTCAAGGCATTCCCCACATGCCGCGTTCGCATTCATGCGGCAGTAGTGATCCACGGGAGCCCCACCTGTGTGGGTCACCCTCTCGTGCTGTGCCTCACAGGTCAGTGCAAGTTAGTCTTGGGGCAGATCACTGCCACTAGCGCTCTGCCCACCATTTTGAGCTGCATTCGCAGGCCCTCTGAGAATCTCTCCTGAGCAGCTGTTTTGTTTGATTTGTTGTGTCGCTGGCTCAGCGCATCATACCCCTCATCAGCTCTGTTTCAGCTCACATGTTTTACGCTTGGGACCGGATTCTGTCGGATTAATTGCTCACGGCTGGCAGAGCTGCACTATAGTGCGGCTATCTTGCTGTGGGCTCTCTAGCACCCCCACACACACTATGGTTTTGCTTTTGAGAATGGAGACACCCTGGGCCCAACTCACAAATGTAAATATGCAGATGTACTCATGTGCATATTTACTCCTTCACCTAGGTGTAACTCTCCATATTTTTGTGATTCAACATTTCCAAGTGGAGATTTTTACCTAGTGTAGGTTTACAAGTCTCTACCTTCTCAAATGAAAACTCCAGCTTAATCTGTTGATGAAGATCTCTGGCAACGTGTGGAGATCTCTTATGAGAATGTATGTCATTTAACAACATTTATTATTTTTAAAAATAATTCAACTTATTTTTTTTCTAATATGAGTTAATTACAATATGTATTATTAACCTGGAAATAATAAAAAAAAATAGAGCACCTTAGCTCATCCAATTAACCCCTTAGCTGCTGGGCCTTATCCCCCCCAGTGCTGAGCCCTTTTTTGGCTATTTGGGGTAGTTCGCGCTTAGGGCTTCATAACTTTTTGTCCACATAAGCTAACCACGCCTAATTTGCGTCCTTTTTTTCCAACATCCTAGGGATTCTAATGGTACCCAGAGTTTGTGGTTTCCCCGGGAGGAGACCAAGAAAATAGCCAAAATACAGTGAAAATTTTGTTTTTTCCAAACAAATGGGAAAAAAGGGCTGCCGAAGAAGGCTTGTGGTTTTTTCCCTGAAAATGCCATCAACAAAGGGTTTCTGATGCTGAAATCACTAACTTCCCACCTTTCAGGAACGGGCAGACTTGAATCAGAAAACCACATTTTTCAACACAAATTTGGCATTTTACTGGGACATACCCCATTTTTACTATATTTGGTGCTTTCAGCCTCCTTCCAGTTAGTGACAGGAATGGGTATGAAACCAATGCTGGATCACGGAATGCTAAACATTTCTGAAAACTAGACAAAATTCTGAATTCAGCAAGGGGTCATTTGTGTAGATCCTACAAGGTTTTCCTACAGAAAATAACAGCTGAAATAAAAAAATATTGAAATTGAGCTGAAAACAACAGCCATTTTTCTTTATGTTTTACTCTGTAACTTTTTCCTGCGATGTTAGATTTCTGAAAGCAATATACCGTTTTGTCTGCTGGACTCTTCTGGTTGCGGGGATATAAAGGGCTTGTAGGTTCATCAAGAACCCTAGGTACCCAGAGCCAATAAATGAGCTGCACCCTGCAGTTGGTTTTCATTCTATACTGGGTATACAGCAATTCATTTGCTGAAATATGAAGAGTGAAAAAGAGGTATCAAGAAAACCTTTGCATTTCCAAAATGGGATCAAGACAAGGTTTTGAGGAGCAGTGGTTATTTGCACATCGCTGAATTCCGAGGTGCCCATACTAGCATGTGAATTGCAGGGCATTTCTCAAATAGACGTCTTTTTTACACACTCTCTTATATTTGGAAGGAAAAAATGTAGAGAAAGATAAGGGGCAATAACACTTGTTTTACTATTCTATGTTCCCCCAAGTCTCCCGATAAAAATGATACCTCACTTATGTGGGTAGGCCTAGTGCCCGCGACAGGAAATGCCCCAAAACACAACATGGACACATCCTAATTTTTTTATAGAAAACACAGCTGTTTTTTCCAAAGTGCCTACCTGTAGATTTTGGCCTCTAGCTCAGCTGGCACCTAGGGAAACCTACCAAACCTGTGCATTTCTGAAAACTAGAGACCTAGGGGAATCCAAGGAGGGGTGACTTGCGGGGCTCGGACCAGGTTCTGTTACCCAGAATCCTTTGCAAACCTCAAAATTTGGCTAAAAAAACACATGTTCCTCACATTTCTGTGGCAAAAAGTTCTGGAATCTGAGAGAAGCCACAAATTTCCTTCCACCCAGCGTTCCCCCAAGTCTCCCGATAAAAATGATACCTCACTTGTGTGGGTAGGCCTAGCGCCTGCGACAGGAAACGCCCCAAAGTGCAACGTGGACACATACACATTTTTGGAAGAAAACAGAGGTGTTTTTTGCGAAGTGCCTACCTGTAGATTTTGGCCTCTAGCTCAGCCGGCACCTAGGGAAACCTACCAAACCTGTGCATTTCTGAAAACTAGAGACCTTGGGGAATCCAAGGAGGGGTGACTTGCGGGGCTCGGACCAGGTTCTGTTACCCAGAATCCTTTGCAAACCTCAAAAAGTGGCTAAAAAAACTAGTTTTCCTCACATTTCGGTGACAGAAAGTTCTGGAATCTGAGAGGAGCCACAAATTTCCTTCAACCCAGCGTTCCCCCAAGTCTCCCGATAAAAATGATACCTCACTTGTGTGGGTAGGCCTAGCGCCCGCGACAGGAAACGCCCCAAAGCGCAACGTGGACACATACAAATTTTTGGAAGAAAACAGAGGTGTTTTTTGCGAAGTGCCTACCTGTAGATTTTGGCCTCTAGCTCAGCCAGCACCTAGGGAAACCTACCAAACCTGTGCATTTCTGAAAACTAGAGATCTTGGGAAATCCAAGGAGGGATGACTTGCGGGGCTCGGACCAGGTTCTGTTACCCAGAATCCTTTGCAAACCTCAAAAAGTGGCTAAAAAAACAAGATTTCCTCACATTTCGGTGACAGAAAGTTCTGGAATCTGAGAGGAGCCACAAATTTCCTTCCACCCAGCGTTCCCCCACGTCTCCCGATAAAAATGATACCTCACTTGTGTGGGTAGGCCTAGCGCCCGCGACAGGAAACGCCCCAAAGCGCAACGTGGACACATACAAATTTTTGGAAGAAAACAGAGGTGTTTTTTGCGAAGTGCCTACCTGTAGATTTTGGCCTCTATCTCAGCCGGCACCTAGGGAAACCTACCAAACCTGTGCATTTCTGAAAACTAGAGACCTAGGGGAATCCAAGGAGGGGTGACTTGCGGGGCTGGGACCAGGTTCTGTTACCCAGAATCCTTTGCAAACCTCAAAATTTGGCTAAAAAAACACATGTTCCTCACATTTCTGTGGCAGAAAGTTCTGGAATCTGAGAGGAGCCACAAATTTCCTTCCACCCAGCGTTCCCCCAAGTCTCCCGATAAAAATGATACCTCACTTGTGTGGGTAGGCCTAGCGCTCGCGACAGGAAACGCCCCAAAGCGCAACGTTGACACATACAAGTTTTTGGAAGAAAACAGAGGTGTTTTTTGCGAAGTGCCTACCTGTAGATTTTGGCCTCTAGCTCAGCCGGCATCTAGGGAAACCTACCAAACCTGTGCATTTCTGAAAACTAGAGACCTTGGGGATTCCAAGGAGGGGTGACTTGCGGGGCTCGGACCAGGTTCTGTTACCCAGAATCCTTTGCAAACCTCAAAAAGTGGCTAAAAAACAAGTTTTCCTCACATTTCGGTGACAGAAAGTTCTGGAATCTGAGAGGAGCCACAGATTTCCTTCCACCCAGCGTTCCCCCAAGTCTCCCGATAAAAATGATACCTCACTTGTGTGGGTAGGCCTAGCGCTCGCGACAGGAAACGCCCCAAAGCGCAACGTTGACACATACAAGTTTTTGGAAGAAAACAGAGGTGTTTTTTGCGAAGTGCCTACCTGTAGATTTTGGCCTCTAGCTCAGCCGGCATCTAGGGAAACCTACCAAACCTGTGCATTTCTGAAAACTAGAGACCTTGGGGATTCCAAGGAGGGGTGACTTGCGGGGCTCGGACCAGGTTCTGTTACCCAGAATCCTTTGCAAACCTCAAAAAGTGGCTAAAAAACAAGTTTTCCTCACATTTCGGTGACAGAAAGTTCTGGAATCTGAGAGGAGCCACAGATTTCCTTCCACCCAGCGTTCCCACAAGTCTCCCGATAAAAATGATACCTCACTTGTGTGGGTAGGCCTAGCGCCCGCGACAGGAAACGCCCCAAAGCGCAACGTGGACACATCCAAATTTTTTGAAGAAAACAGAGGTGTTTTTTGCAAAGTGCCTACCTGTAGATTTTGGCCTCTAGCTCAGCCGGCACCTAGGGAAACCTACCAAACCTGTGCATTTCTGAAAACTAGAGACCTAGGGGAATCCAAGGAGGGGTGACTTGCGGGGCTCGGACCAGGTTCTGTTACCCTGAATCCTTTGCAAACCTCAAAAAGTGGCTAAAAAAACAAGTTTTCCTCACATTTCGGTGACAGAAAGTTCTGGAATCTGAGAGGAGCCACAAATTTCCTTCCACCCAGCGTTCCCCCAAGTCTCCCGATAAAAATGATACCTCACTTGTGTGGGTAGGCCTAGCGCCCGCGACAGGAAACGCCCTAAAGCGCAACGTGGACACATCCAAATTTTTTGAAGAAAACAGAGGTGTTTTTTGCAAAGTGCCTACCTGTAGATTTTGGCCTCTAGCTCAGCCGGCACCTAGGGAAACCTACCAAACCTGTGCATTTCTGAAAACTAGAGACCTAGGGGAATCCAAGGAGGGGTGACTTGCGGGGCTCGGACCAGGTTCTGTTACCCAGAATCCTTTGCAAACCTCAAAAAGTGGCTAAAAAAACAAGTTTTCCTCACATTTCGGTGACAGAAAGTTCTGGAATCTGAGAGGAGCCACAAATTTCCTTCCACCCAGCGTTCCCCCAAGTCTCCCGATAAAAATGATACCTCACTTGTGTGGGTAGGCCTAGCGCCCGCGACAGGAAACGCCCCAAAGTGCAACATGGACACATACAAATTTTTGGAAGAAAACAGAGGTGTTTTTTGCGAAGTGCCTACCTGTAGATTTTGGCCTCTAGCTCAGCCGGCACCTAGGGAAACCTACCAAACCTGTGCATTTCTGAAAACTAGAGACCTAGGGGATTCCAAGGAGGGGTGACTTGCGGGGCTCGGACCAGGTTCTGTTACCCAGAATCCTTTGCAAACCTCAAAAAGTGGCTAAAAAAACAAGTTTTCCTCACATTTCAGTGACAGAAAGTTCTGGAATCTGAGAGGAGCCACAAATTTCCTTCCTCCCAGCGTTCCCCCAAGCCTCCCGATAAAAATGATACCTCACTTGTGTGGGTAGGCCTAGCGCCCGCGACAGGAATGGATCACACAAGGGTCAATGGTAGTCATTGCTTGAGGTCTACTTTTAACCCTTGAGTGATTCATTCCTGAAGCATGCACTAGGCGCAGGCACACAAGCGGGGTTGTGTTTTTATCAGGACAAGTGGGGAAACACTGGGTGGTAGGAATTTTGAGGATCCCTGCAGATCCCTGGACTTCTGCTCATTGAAATGCAAGGAAAATGGGTTTTTTAAGCACATAATGTAATTTCAAGGGGATTCTGGGTGAAGGAAAACTGGTGAGAGCCATGCAAGTCCTGCACCCTTGGACTCCCCTGGTACTAGTTTGTTAAAGTTAACCCACCACTCACACTGGTTGGTTTTAGCACCTCCAGAAATTATGGTTTCAAAGCATGATTACTTATCAAAGTATCTGAATATTGAAACCAAGCCTTCTGAAGGTGGGCCATAAAGCCGCGTCCAGGCACCAACCTCTTTATGGTCCATTCACACGCCATTCACGCACAACAAACAACCCATTCATATCGCCAGCCACGGGCCCAATCCAATCAATCACTCCACTCACATTAACTTTACCGCTGCCAGACAAGGGCCCATCACATTCACACGCCACAGAACGGAATAAGTTTGACTACATTTTACCACCTGTCAAGTAACTGCCTCCTTCTTCCTTAACATTAAAAAAAATGCATGCGTGACAAACCTTTACTAATGACTCCTGTGACAGCCACCTGAGGCTCAGGAAGACATGTTTTTCATGCGCCTTTAACGCACTCTCTGTGCTAAATCCAACTCTTTCCAGTTTGTGGATGCAAGTTGGGGGTGTCCGAGTATGCCGTACAAAGCGATTCCTCGAACTGAGTGTGCATATCTACCTTTGAAACTAAGGGAGACATGCTGGGGATTTCTCATGCTGTTACCTAAAGAGAAGGTCATATGCTACCTGCCTCCTTCTTCCTTAACATTACCAAATGCATGCGTAACAAACCTTTACTAATGACTCCTGTGACAGCCACCTGAGGCTCAGGAAGACATGTTTTTCATGCGCCTTTAACGCACTCTCTGTGCTAAATCCAACTCCTTCCAGTTTGTGGATGCAAGTTGGGGGTGTCCGAGTATGCCGTACAAAGCGATTCCTCGAACTGAGTGAGCATATCTACCTTCGAAACTAAGGGAGACATGCTGGGGATTTCTCATGATGTTCCCTAAAGAGAAGGTCATAGGCTATGGAAAAGGGTAGTGTTTGGTACATAGGGGAGTCCATGAGAACGTAGCATATGTCCCAGCCAACATTATGTGCAGTGATGTGACTATAATGCACTTATACAGCAAACTGAACATCTACTAAGTTCTGATGGAGGATGAACATGAAAAGCAGGTCAAACACTGACCTATACAAGTCATTCTCCTTCAGTGCTGGGATGGCACCAATGGGTTTGAATCCATAGGTGTAGATGATGTACATCTGTACTACCTTTACTATCTGCCTTCTACCTGTGCAATAACCCTGTGAAGGCACTCCTACCATAAGCTTTACTTACCCATCCATGTCTCTGTTCTCATCAGAGTCCTGGCTAATCCTGTATAATAGCCAAGTGAACCTATACTATTTTGTGGAAGCAAGTTGGGGGCTTCCAAGTATGCCCTACAAAGTGATTCCTCGAACTGAGAGAGCATATCTACCGTTTAAAGTAAGGTAGACATGCAGGTGAAGAAAGGGTACTCCGTGGCAATGTGGCATATGTTCTGTCCACTAGTATATGCAGTAGGGGGAAGAAAATGCATGTTAATTGAACAGAACACCGACCACGCCAAAAGGAAGTCCATGATGAAGTAAAATTCTGTGGCTCCTTGCCTAACGAAGCAGTGGCCCATGGACGTTCGGTATCCATGCACTGCTACTGAAAGGATTACCCAACAGCAGCTCAACCTCAGTCGATTTCCCAGAACTTTGCTTTAGTATGATACAACGTAAAGCAAGTAGGGATACAGAGGCCTGGTTGTGATGGACACTGGGGACAGTAATACCGACTCTCCTGCCGCTTTCCATGCTTTGAGCACACTTTACAGCGACGACATGGACGATCCTTTTTGGGTGTTTTAGGTATGCGATCAGCAAAGTGTCGCTCCTGCAGCCTTGCCACATCCTCCAGAACATATGAGGTGGAGGCTGCTGCTTCTTCTGTAACAGCAGTGAGGATTTCAATTACAGACAACTGGAAGTCAAGAAAGTCATGAGTCTTCCTGTTGTTGTCTGACGGTAAACAACATACGCATTATATGTTGCCATCTGAATCAGGTGGGTAAACAGTTTCTTGTACCAAGTGCGAGTTTTACAACCTGGTCGTTCTTGTCCACTCCACCCATGTACTTATTGTAATCGAGTATACAGATGGGCTTGTGGACTTCGGCCATCTGACCCCAAACCGTGATGGGAGAAGTGCTCTCATCATGAATTGTAGTGAGCACGTATACATCACGTCTATCTAGGAACTTGACTGCGAGCAGTTCGTTAGAACGCAATGCAGTACTCTGTGATTTCTGGAGCTTCTTGCAAACAAGCTCCCGCAGGAATTCTTTGCGGTTACAACGAACTGTACCGCAGGCCACAGTGCCAGCTTTGTAGAGCTCACTGAACAGCTCTACTCCTGTATAGAAATTGTCCACATAAAGGTTATAACCTTTGTGAAGAAGTGGCTGGACAAGTTCCCATACAATCTTACCTGTGACCCCTAACACGGGAGGGCAACCTACAGGGTTTAGGGTAGAATCCTTCCCTGTATACACTCTCAGGCTGTACACATAGCCAGTAGAGCTCTCACACAGCATGTACAGCTTTATGCCATAGCGAGCTCTTTTGCTCGCAATGTACTGTCTGAAAAGCAGCCGTCCTTTGTACAGGATCAAGGACTCATCAACTGCTATATTCTTTCCAGGAGTATATATCTCTGGAAACCTGGCAGACAAATGTTCCACGACAGGCCGAATTTTGAACAACCTGTCATGATCTGGATGGTCCTGGGGCAATGCAGCAGAATTGTCATTGAAATGCAGCATGCGCTGCAGTAGCAAAAAACGATCTCTGCTCATGTATGGTGCGAAGATGGGAGTTACCCAAAACGTGCGAGTCGTCCAGTAGGACTGCAAGGTGGGTTTCTGTACTAACCCCATTTTGAGCGTAAGGCCCAAAAATATCTTCAACTCCGCCAGCGAAGTGGGATTCCACTGGCGTGCCCTAGAACGGGGCCCTAGAGTGCCTCCGCGCTCCCTCAGAAATTGGTCTGCACGCAAATTTGTTTGCTGCACAACTTTCTGAAGAAAGTCAACATCCAAAAACAGATAGATGTAGTCGACTGGCAAAAAGTTAGCTGTATCGACTTTACATCCAGCGTCACCAGTAAAAGGTGGAATTTGGGGCTGAACCAAACAGGGGGGCTGCCAAGAGAGCACTCTCTCTGTGCTTTCGGCAGCAAGCACGTGCTCTCTGGGTTCGGCTAACCCAATGTGGTCCCGCTGCCCAGAATGTGCTTGCGAAGGGACAGCACGGATGTCGTCATTGTCTCCTTCAGACTCACTGGAAGAGGTGTCGTCAGATGGGACTCCGCCGACTGAAAAATCACTCCCAGAATCTGCCCCATTCTCCTCTCCCTCAGATGCTGTCTCAGTGTCTGCTGTCTCAGTCTCTGAGCCTACATCAGAACTGTCCTCCATAACCCGAGCTAGGGCTTGATCAGCAGTCATCCAACGAGACGCCATCTCTGCAACTGGCTAAACTGTCCCTCTAAATTACTAGCCTACGTAGAAGGCAGATAGTCACAAAATTGCGTGTGGGTATGTTTGTTGTGTACAACAGGAAATGTCGTCACCTTACCTTCGCTTCTTCTCCAATTCTGCAGATTTTCTGAAAACACTGAAAAAAACAAAAAAATAATGTATTACTTCACCTTACCACACACCCTGTGCAACAGTCATTTTTGGTGCTCTGCCTCCCATTACCTCCTCTTCTAATTCCCTCAGTACTACCCAGCAAAAGTGCCACTCATATCTCCATAGTCCCCCTGGCATTACATTTGTTTTAAAGCGCAGGTAACGCTTGCCTTTACTAATCCACTCAGCTACTTTATGGCAACTGCCACTACAGAAAAGACATGCATGCATGCATATATATATATATTGTGTGAACAAGATTCTCACCCACCTACACGAGGTTCAAATTGACATCTTTTATTGCAAGCAACAGCCACGTACGCGTTTCGACTCTCAAGGATTCTTGATCACAGTAAATGAGTCCCTCTTTTCTTTCATTGTTTATACTTGCGATAAAACATGTCAATTTGAAACTCGTGGAGTGCGGTGAGATTCTTGTTCACAAAATATTTTCGAGGTTGCTCTCCTCCATCACTGAGCACCGGCAGTGGAGTGCACTGCGCAACAGTCTTTTTAACCAATTTGTGTTGCATATATATATATATATATATATATATATATATATATATATGTTTAGAAACAAAGTGGTTGAAGGGTTGCTGGGCGGCACACTCCACTGCCGGTGCCCAGTGACAGAGAAGACCAATCTAGAAATGATCTAATGCCGAAAAACTTCACCGCACTCCACGAATTACAAATAAAAGTGTATTTTATTGCAGTCAATAACCACCAACGTGTTTCAACTCACCAAGGAGTCTTGATCACGGTCCTCGTGGAGTGCGGTGAAATTGTTCACCATTATAAAACAACACACACAAGAATAACAAACATTTACAATGTAATGGGTCTTGCATCTGCTCGAGTTAGAGCTATTAGCGTTATAAACTCCTAACCCAACTTTTCTTGCCACATAAATTGATAATTGAAAGTTAAACTCTTTCACATAAGAGAGCCGATTCACAGCGCCACGGCCACCATGAGCATCATGTGAAGAGTTACACAAAAGGAAAAGAAGTTCGCTCGCAGTTAAACGTAACAGCAAAAGTGCAATTAGCCATGTACCAGGGGCGATGGCCAAGGCGGTAACAAAACCTCCCCAAGGAGGGACAAAGGTAAATCATTTTCCAATGTCATCAAAGGATTTTTGAAGGGCAAGCCCACGAACGAGTGGTAGTGATGGGCGTGAGGTGGGCGTTGTTAGAAGCCCAGATACACACCAACAAGTCAGAAAAGCAGCACATGGACGCTGCAATGCTTGTCCTGAAAAAAAAAATATATATATATATATACATATATATATATATATATATATATATCTATATCTATATATATATGTGTATACATATATACACATATATATGAGAGAGAGAGAGAGAAAGAAAACACGACACTCATGTCACAAACCTTTTTTTTTATACATGTGTGCTTGCCCTTGGCAAAGCACACATGTATAAAAAAAAAATTGGCCCCATTGATGGTCACCCTAAGGGCTGACCACCAAAATTATTATTATTTTTTTCTTTTTTACCCTGGGGGGGGGGCGATCGGCCCCCCCAGGCAAAACTACATGTTTTTTTTTCCCCCCCTGGGGTCGGCCCGTGTTCCAAGGGCCGACCCCGCCATTTTTTTTTCTTTCGTGTTTTTTTAATTGTGGGGGGCGCGATCGCCCCCCAAAACTGTGTAAATTATTAAATATTGCCCCCGGGGGGGGGGTGGCCCGTTTACGAGGGGGCCGACCCCCCCAAAGAAGATCCCTGGTGCCTAGGGGCGTTTCCTGACCGTGGATCGCAGCCGCGCTGCGAGCCACGGCCAGGAAATGGTGCCAGGGAGGCATTGATGGAAAGGGGAGAGCCTCCCCTTTCCATCGATGCCTCCCTGGCATCTGGGGAAGCCGTTTTGGCCTTTTTTTCCCCACCGGAGAAAGAGAGAACGCTTACCTGCTTCTCTCCTTCTCCGGTGGGGAAAAACTGCACATGGACGCTGCAATGCTTGTCCTGAAAAAAAAATATATATATATATATATATATATGTCTATATATATATATATCTATATATATATATATATATATATATATGTGTGTATACATATATACACATATATATGAGAGAGAGAGAGAGAGAAAGAAAACAAGACACTGAAGTCACAAATCTTTTTTTTTTTTATACATGTGTACTTGCCCTTGGCAAAGCACACATGTATAAAAAAAAAAATGGCCCCATTGATGGTCACCCTAAGGGCTGACCACCAACAATTTATTTTTTTCTTTATTTTTTACCCTGGGGGGCGATCGGCCCCCCCAGGCAAAACTACATGTTTTTTTTTCCCCCCTGGGGTCGGCCCGTATTCCAAGGGCCGACCCCGCCATTTTTTTATTTTTATTTTTTGGTTTTTTTTTATTGTGGGGGGCGCGATCGCCCCCCAAAACTGTGTAAATTATTAAATATTGCCCCTGGGGGGGGGGGTGGCCCGTTTACGAGGGGGCCGACCCCCCCAAAGAAGATCCCTGGTGCCTAGGGGCGTTTCCTGGCCGTGGATCGCAGCCGCGCTGCGATCCACGGCCAGGAAATGGTGCCAGGGAGGCATCGATGGAAAGGGGAGAGCCTCCCCTTTCCATCGATGCCTCCCTGGCATCTGGGGAGGCCGTTTTGGCCTTTTTTTCCCCACCGGAGAAAGAGAGAACGCTTACCTGCTTCTCTCCTTCTCCGGTGGGGAAAAACTGTGACATCATAAGGGGGCGGGAGGGGTGTGGGATGGAGACGCCGAAGCTCTTCCGCGTCTCCTACGGTCAAAAAATAAAATTAAAAAATCCTCCGGTGCAATGGATTTTTAACCCCCTCCCTGGTGTCGCCACTGGTCGTGACCCGCATCAGGGAGGGTGTGTGGGCGTCGGCCAGTGGCCGACGCCCGCACCAAAGGGGTTAAATGTGAATTAAACAATAACATAATTTAAGTACATTAATTTAATTTATAAATGTTATTTTTAAAGCAATAATATTAATCCTCACTAACATTTGTATCTGATATTTAGAGAAGTTGGTTAAAAGTTATATATTTAACAATTTAATACCATTACATTTTTTTCATAAAAATTTTAACTGTTAATTACACTTTTTTATTTACATCTGTTATGAATTTTAAAAAAAGAATCACTAATCACACACATTTTTAACACATAAAAACATGTACAATTGCAAATGTAAAACTAATGTATTAAATGTAACATTAGTTAATTTCAGGTATTATTTTAATTCTGAGCCTTCAAAGTTTTCTAAGGGAGTGTGTTGCAGTGCCAGTGGTTGTCCATGTCTAGTGCTAGATTTATTCCAAGTCTGAGCTAAAGTATATTTAAGCTTGCGTTGACACCTTAATGACTGTTCTAGCTAGGGGTGGACAAAAAATTCTTCTCCACAGGCGGAATTAACTTAAACTCTGCCAAAAAGCACATGGTGGAGGTTTTTCTCATGCATGGCTCGCCAGCATTGACTTGGTGAACGCAAGCTAGAATTTGCATCCCCTAGTGTGATATTTAGGTGCTAGAATTCCTCCTGGAGAGATTTATCAATGCAGGTGGCTGCAGCAGGTCACAACCGTTCATGTTTAAAAAGCTGCCGCTCAAGTAGAACATCTACTTGAGTGGCATAAAGAAGCAGCACCCTCTGGTGAGCCACGTGGTGCTGTCCGTGCTGATTTTCCAGCTCAGAACAAGCTACCGCAGTAAAATCAGCATAAGCAGCCTGACATGCCCGATTTCTGCCCGCTTGCAGAACTCCGCAGAATCTTGCGGAGAGTAACTCCACGAGTTTCACCCAGGCCTAACTTCTTCTTTAGAAGCATACTTTGTGAATTGTAATTGTCTGGTTCTTTTGTGAATGTATGTTTTGTATTAGCATGTCTCTCCAAAACTCCTCTTTAAATTTCCCTAAATCCCTCCCATTTTGTAGCAATTACTTCCTGTTTTCCCACCTCCCCCTCCCTGTCCCTTCCCATTTACTATTAATTCATATGCTTTCATGTGTGAAGATCTCTGCAATTGTGGTGGACACTTCCACACAGAAGACCTAGTAGAGGCATAGGAGGAAGTCTCCAGCCATAGGTTTGTGAATTTCATTTTGTAGTATCTGAGTTGTATTACTGTAAAACTACTTCACATATGACAAACTACCCAATGAATCAGACCCACAATGTGTTATATATGTAAATAGGAGCACAGTAAGTTGTGTGGGTTTCACACCACAAACAATGTGAGTGGGTGTGTGGTGGTGTGTGTCTGTGTATGTATGTAAGCACAGCCACACTAAGTCGTGTGTGTAACTGAAGCCACAGTTAATCTTGTTTTGTGTATGTGGGGTAACACTACCCTTTTTATATGCAAGTGTCTCAGACTGTAGGCCTTGTTGTGGGTGCAGGAGGAAACACAATAGATCTTGTGTGTGTGTATGGGCATTTGTGTGTGTGTGTGGTTCTATAAGTAGCAACCCTAGGACTTCTATGTTTGTGCAGAGATATGGACCTTATCTGTGTATGTGGGCCACATAACGGGGTCGATTTAGACTTTGGGAAACAGAATTCATTTGGTCAAGTTGGCGGAGGACATCACCAATGCAACTCCTATGGTGGACAGTCTATCAAATTTTAGAGATGACCACCGGGCGAGAAATAATCTCTGAATGTTAAAAGGAAACCCTGTCATGGCAGCTCCCTGCAAGGTATAAAAAGTTTGGTGGAATTCTGCAGTATGTTTTGACACCTGCCAACCAAACTTTTAAAATGTTTTTGTTTTTCAAAATAAACTCCTAAAAGTGAAGTTTGTTTTTTAATCAAACCTGGGAAACTCCCAGGCTTTGGGGGTCATTATTTTTTTTTGTCTCTCATCGCCAGATTTTGTCTCGTGATGACAGACAGAAACAAGCATTTGTATTACAATGGGTCTCGCGTTTGCTCGAGCTGGAGCTGTTAACGTTGTAAATTTGTAATTGAACTTTTCTTGCCACTTAAATTGAAAATGAAGTGTGAAAAAGTTGCCATGACCACCATGAATGAGAAGGAGAGACACAAAAGGAAAACAAAGTTTGCTTGCAGTCAAACTTGTAGGCATTTGTGCAATTATCCATGCGACAGGGGAAGTCTGCAAGGCGGTAACAAAACCTACCCAAGGCGGGACAAAAGTAAAACATTTACCAATGATAACAAAGGATTTTTAAAAGGCAGTCCCACAAAAGAGTGATGTATGACGGGCTTGTGGGGCATGGTTAAAAGCCCACATATAGATTACAACAAGTCAGAGCACTTGCGTGTTCGACCTAAAAAAGCACATTAAAAAATCCACCCTATATAGGGTGTGTAGTATAGTGTGGGTGGTGCAATCCCCTTCCTCCATTGCACCCTACTTTCTCTAGCCACCTGAGGAAGATTCTGGAGCCAATTGAGGCTTGGTGGACAGAAAGTTTACAGTCTGCTTGTTTCTAAATGAGGTGGACGGACCAAAAGTTTGGTGGCCAGGGTACTCCATTGCGTTTGTGTTGGAATTCCTCATCTGCAAAATTCTAAATCAGTCCTGAGGTCCTGTGTGTTTGTCTAGACATACACACACAGCAAATGGCATTGCAATGCCTTGCAGCTGAAAAGCAGTTTCATAAGGCATTATTGCAGATGTTAGCAATGTAATGTTAAAGATGAGACTAAACATTGGTATCATATATATGAATAGTAATGAGCATATTCATTGAGCAGTTTTATAAAGGCTTCAGCTTCCTACAATTGTCACAGTACTACTATGAACTGATAACGCGTCCCGACCTAGGTAATTTCCTTACTCTGGGACTCGTTTTAGGCCAATGAATCTTTTGACCCTGATTGGAGACACCTTAGGACGAGACAACTAATCAGCATATACTGTAAATCACTAAGTCAAAACTTTCTCAATATTCAACATAACAAAGAAAAACGATTTAGCTAAATGCATTAATGGAATTTTAGTCACAACATGACCTTTCAGCCATGAATAACCACACAAGCTTAGTACATTTTATAATATTTATCCCCTATTGGTTACAGTCTACTAGCACGTTTAGTAGTCTCAATACCAGAAAACACATCAGCAATGTTATAATATGGCAACTCGAATAAGATTTAAGCAAAGCAAAGATTATAAACATTAGAACAAAACACGGTGTCAACATGTATCTATTTAGCAGAGTATCATCAGTACAAGATTCAACAAAGCAAATGTCCTGTCTTTTGTCTATTTGCACGCAATGTTAGGGATTCCTTAACTAACCTCTAATTAGCATCAGCATGTTGGGCTTCATGCAAAACACTTTAGTAACACAAATTTAGAAAACATCTGACTAGGCACTACAATTTCATCATATAGTTACCCTCCGTAATGGGTCAGCATACAGAGTTCAGTCTTCGTCCTCAGGACAGCAGGCGATTTGCCATCAGTCAGGATAGAACAGCAAAGTCTCAGCATTCAGGGTGAAGTGCTTCCCTCATATGGAGGAGAAGTAAGTATCGGGCAAAAGGGACAAGACGAGGATGGTTTAGGATAGAACAAAGTCTCTCAAAAGGACAAGTAAGGGAAGGGGCAGAAGTCCGATAATGACTCCTTTTCCTCTTGTGACACGCCGTTAAATCGAATTTGCCAGACAAGTCTCTAATTTCCCATTGGTCAGCATCCAGCGCACCATTCTCTTCATCCAATGATTTAGTAGTCACCTTACTAGAATTATCTACCTAGGACAGTTCTCATGCAGTTCATTGGCTCCTGTGATTTACGTCTTCATCGGGTAAAATGGCAGGTAGGAAAAGTTACAAGCACGGCATCAGTCAGTGGCTCCATTGTCTTTACCAGTTTGGGCGACCTTGTACCTGTTGCGAATTACACTGTTGCGGTCAACAAAAATGTCTCCTTGAGCAAGTCTGGTCTCATGAGAAAGAATTTACTACGGTTACACACATCTCTAGCTTCTGGAAAAGTACAGCTTATGTCCTTCAGGAAGACAGCACATTGCACGTTAGAAAAACACATTTAATATGAAACCAGGCAGCTAGGCCCAGACTCTTGCTAACTAAGGCCTAACAATTAAATTTGCAAATCCTCAACCTATAACTGTGAAGGCTAAAATAAATCATATATTAGTACATCAATAATTCATTATTAGTCAATTCTATTAATCATCGCGTATATTGGTGGCCACTCCCTGTGGGCACATTTCAAGCACGTATATCAGAAACATATTAATGCATTTTCTATGCAGCTTCATCACACATAAATTGCAAGCAGTTCAAGTTAATTATTAATTATAAAAGCTACACTCCAACACAATAAATAAATAGGGCAGAGAGGTACAAATGCTCAGAAACCCGTTTAATCTGCTTAGGTACAAGAGGCAAACCGGCAGGAAAGTCATGCGAGGGGTTTACCAGATCTTATGTGTTTGTTACTACCAGGACATCGCAGCAAACATTAATTAAATTTGTTAGTGGCATAAAGGGGATGCGGTTTTTAGGATAAAGATCAGCAAATCAAGTAGGATGTGATGCTAGCTATTCCTAGGTCACTGACGAAAACACAGGCCACGGACACAGAACCTTTGTACACATCCCCCTACCCTCAATCGCGCCACATTAAGAATAACTTGGCAATAATTTATCAAATATCTTCAAAGGGGTCGAATACATCACTATGCAAGGGAACGCCTTTCGCTCGCACGAAAGTAGAGAAAGTGACAGAAAACCTCATTCACAGAGATGTGTAATTAAAACGTGTTTTTAAAGGGCTTGAGCACAGTACAGAGAAAAAGTATGAATGACTGTAAAAGTAAACCGTTCTCTCAGTGGACGCAGAAGCCACAATATACGCAGCAGAGGAGTTTTAAATTAAGAACTGTTGAAAGAATGCAAACATTAGCGGAACACCTTTAATGTCCACCCAAAAAAGACAGGAAAGGCAGAACAATAATTGGAGCTGTTAAGTGATGTAAAGCCGTTAAAAGACAGAACGGAGCGCCTTCCTGCGCAACAGACATTAAAAAAAACATGCTCCCTGAAACTCTAACGAGGAGCCTCTCTTGGCCGCTAAAAGAAAACAGTTTGGGCGCTGCAGGAACTGAGTTGCACAGTTTTTTTACTGCAGTGAACAGATCCTTCTTTATCAGGCCCCCTGGGCTCGTGTTTTAAATACTCCTGGTCCCAGACCAGAAGAAAGATTAATAATAAGTGCTTTCCTCTCTGTTAAATTTCCGGGTTGCAAGGCACGCAAGCCATCCGTTTAAAATGTACAAGTGACAAGGAAATTGGTGGGGAGATAATTATAAAGCTGATCTGCAGCTGCTGGTCGTAGTATTTGTTGATGTCAGCTGCTTTGAGGGGGCGCCTCTCTGTCCCCAGGGAGGGGCATTGTTTAAGACTACTGCAGGGTCGGACTGGGACAGAAGATAGGACGAGGCACCGAAATAAAAGTGGCCACCATTAGCGAATCAGATAACTAAAATATGCATTTGCAATGCAATAAGTCTCGCATCTGCTCGAGTTAGAGCTATTGGCATTGTAAATTCATAACTTGACTTTTCTTGCCACATAACTTGGTCAACCCTGCCCCTCCTTGTAATAAACTTACCATACCGCCATCTCCGTCTCCTGCCCACTAGCGCTCCTCTTCCCTCCATGTGGTATCGTTGGGAAACAAGCACAGGCTTCCCAGCAATCCTGGCGCTGCTTTCATGCTAAACATAGCAAGAAAGCAGTGTCAGGATTGGTCTGAGTGTCAGTCACTGACGATCAGACACAGCCCTAGAGTCTGTTCAGTTTCTCCAGCCCAACTATTAAACACAACTGGGCTGGAGAAACCTAAGTGTGCATGTGTGTTTGGCCGGCCTGAGACGGCCAGCCAAAAACACATGCGCACTAAGGCACACACTCTCTTGCTCCCACCTCCCACCCTCCATTGACCTACCCTGCCCCTCCTTGTAATGCTAGATGAGCCAGCAGATGAAAAATAAAACGATAGTGCAACTATCATTTTATTTTTCATCTCCTGGCTCTTGGCCAGAGGGGTGACGCTCCTTCTCCATAGCGAAGGAGCCCCCCTGGACATAATTTCAGTGGTGGTGCCTGGGACAAATGACGGCTGTGATGATTACAGATATCTGAGCATTGTGAAGATTGGTTACTTAACTACAAGATATGCCCTCCGGAGCCATTGGGATTATGCACCAAAACAAAAGGCTAAAATAGACAGTCTAGACCAACAGCCAGTGCCTGGAAATTCCTTTTATTGTAACGGAGCGTGCATGCCATAATTAGAAGACCACGCAGCATAACCTTTGTTTTGCAGAAAGTTTCACAAAAATAAAGGAACTGTCAGACTCTTTTTTCGCTGGAATCGCTTATAGGTAGAGTACACTGGACAATTTGTTAACTATACTCACTGGTTGAAAGAAGCAAATTCGTTTAGTACAGGCTTAACTAAAGAAAGACTACTTAATCTCTAAACCCCACATCGCTACACCTCGAACACAACCAGTGACACAGGGTAGGGAGGTTTTAGTGTATACAGTCCTAAATCCAGCTCAGGGTGGGTGGTAAGTCCCTTAGTGGTCCTGCTCCTGGCAGCTGTATAATTACAGTACCAATTATTGATAGGGGGTGTGAGTGTTGACCCTAAATACACCAGCCACAATGGGAGTCTGATAAAGTTCTCTCCACCCCAACCCTCCTTCGGCAGAGGGCAGTTAGTATTGCTGGGTTGACCCAATATAGTGCTGTTCCTTAGGGAAACCAATGCCTTTGAAAGACAGAAACACCCTCAATATATGCTCCTTCCTAATCGCCAACAATGGTTCGCTTGTGCATGCTTCTTGTTGGTGTCAAGAGTTCAGAGAAAAGGCTATTTCAGGGGTAAGAAGACAAGACAAATGAGTCCAGTGGTAATTAAGAGTACCAGACAGGACATTATAGTGGGTTGTACATGGTTAGTACCTTTAATATTGAGGGCAGGTAGGTCCTCATCCTTTCTTTTTTGTAACTGGATGCTGAATGGGAGGGGTGAAAATAAGGTCACTGGGGTCAATTAAAAGTTGAATAGGTATTCAAATATAGCTAGAGAACAATGTGACGCCGACATAGGGATAATCAATAGCTTTGTGGGGGGAGGTCGGACTCCTGTTGCCAATTGGCAATGTGGCCTTGGTGGCTTTGCCAGAGTTGTTCAGTGTTCTATGATTGTGTTGCCTGCCTGTGTATAAGATGCAGGCTTTGTGTGGGTATGGTTTTGAGGCATTTGGGTTGTTTGTGGGATCAGGTTGCAAGTGTGCTACATGACGATTTGTGTGCAAACAGCTTCCTTACAGAGGAGGGCATACAAAAATCACGACCAGGTGTCCAAGGTCGACCAAATACATTTCAACCAACCAAGTATATAAAAAACATCTGGGAGAGCGTCTCTCCACAAGTGAAGATTTTCTCCAATGAACCTCTTGGATTCCAACATAGAAGATGAAACCTCAGATGGTTGTGCTGTAGGCTGAGCACCTTCCAGTGTACATTAGGTCGCAGACCTGTAACCAACTAAAATATTTGGACTATTTATTTGTTTAATTTATGTTTGTTCAATTGGCTAAGGGAAAAAAGGACAAAAGTGGGAGTAGCCTTTATTTACTCCCTTCAAAGGACCTGAACAGTTGTGTGATTAAAACAGTAAAGCCTATATTGGTGTATATCTGTGAAGGATGAACTTGCAAGCCTCCTGTTTAAATATACTTGGTGGTTATCAGCTTTCACAGAAAACCGGAAAGAGCAAGGGAGGATGCGTTATTTCGTGTGATCCAGGTTACAAAAATTCATCACATAGGAAGAGATGATTCTGTGTAATGCTTACCGAAACACCACAGGTGTGCAGCAGGCCTTCGTTAACAGCCTGTTATATACATTAGGACATGAAGCATGGTGGCTAGCCGTGAGGAGAAAGGACCGCAGCTGGGATGAAAGGCAAAACCAAAATCAGACAGGAGGAGGGAGGCGGGGCCGTCACACACTGTAACAGGTCGAATCGTGACGTAGTGTGATGGCTAACAAAAATGTTCCCTTAGTGAAATCGCCTGGGAGGGAACAAATCACACAAAGGGAGGGACATTTAAAAAATTGACCAATGAAAAGGAAATATTTAAGACAAGCACAACAAAGAACAAGTGGCAAGACTGGGCGTGGTTAAAAGCCCATATTGAAGACAACTTGTCCTGCAGACAGCACTGCGCGCTGCCAAGCTCAATCTGAAAAGCGGTCTAAGTTTGCCAATTAAGGCAGTTTAGAACTGGCAAGCTGTATATGTGCTTTGCAAAATATGGGGGACTGCATGCATTTCTGTAATGTTTATGGTTATATCACAGACAAATCGGCCCATTAAACCACCAAAAAAAGTGCCCACACATTTACCTGTCAGACAAACCATTCGGGTATTGCCAAATTGCATAAAGGTTATCCAGACCCTGGAGTATTGTGTTTTAAATTTCGTCGTATAAAAATATCCTCACCACAATTACAACTTGGGAATATTCTGGAGGTAAGTAGTATGATTAGGTGGGAGCTTGTGAAAACGCTATTGCATCAGTATTGGTACCGGCCTGTGCAGCTAAGCAGTAGTGAGCGGCTAGAACTTTCACCTGCACTGCTGACACAGATGGTGCCAAAGGAGGGGCAGGTCCCTCAGATGCTGGGGACAGGGTCTTCAAGACCAATTTCGTACACTGGAATTTGTTTTTAAAAGACTGAACTCATGAAGTGGTGAGAATGTGGATTGCTCTAAAGACACTTGAAAGTGGGGAGGACTCCATATTCACCCCGAGTTATGAGCACCCTCACCCAGAAATAGTAAGACAATGAGTGGGGCATATCGCTAATATCTCCACAGGAATGATGAGGATGCAGGTAAAATATGCCAAAATAGCCAGAGTTGCAATCATAGTCAAATAAATGACGTCAGCACAGTAAATGAGGCGAATGAAGATATGGAGACAATACAATCTCTAACCAAAACTATGATGGAAAGACTGACCATTGCAGAGGAAGTAATAGTCCTAAAGAAAGTGCAGAAGTCCAATTGGGATAAGAGGGATTATGACAGTGGTCAAATGTTTAACCCTCGAGAGGTCTGACAATCTGAGGAGGCAGAGACTGGGTGATCAGAACAAGGCAAGACAAGAAATTGTGTAGAGTGATGGGAACACAGACCTTAGTTCTGATATGAAGTATGAGGACCCAAGCAGTGTGGGAAGAGACACAACTTTACAGGAATAGTTTGATTTTTATGCTTGGACTAAAGGTCAAACCAAAGACATTGGAAAGGAAAAATAAGACCAAAAGGAAGAGGCAACAAATGAGAGGAGGCCTAGGTAAAAGGAACACCAGGAGACAGCACAAAGAGAGTAACCAGGAGCAGGAAGAAATAATGACAGGCAATAAAACGGTAATTAACCTGACAGACATTTCTTTATCAGAGAATTACTTTAAGAATCTCTCTATGGGACGATCGTACTACTAAAAGAATGAACATGATTATGTGCAAAATAGAATAGATCTGTTTAAATTTTCTATAAAACTTACATTGAAGAAACAGCACAAACAGAATAATTATAGACAAGCACAATGCTATACACCTAGTATGGCTTATTCCTCGAGTTTATCTGGTGGTAGGAGATGTAGACCTTATGAAGTGATTGTTTGAGTTGGAAAATGAAAACAAATGCACAACAGGGGAAAGGTATGTGATTGAGATGCCTGAAAATGAAGGGATATTGATGGCAGAGGAGGGTGGCTCCTCTTTTAAACCCCAATCCAAATCCGTGCCTTTGAGCACCAATGATCCCATCAACCAGTTTGTGGAAGTAATGACCAAAGAGTTCATGGATGTACAAATCCAAAACACGAGGAGGTCTCAGGCATACTATGGATACATTAGCAAGGGGATCAACTGGCCAAAGATCCTGGAGTAGTCAGGAGCTCTGATAAGGGGAGCAATGTGTTGTTGTGGTCTAAGAAAGAGTGGGTTTTTGAGAATGTTTCTCGCTACATTGACCATTTTCTTCAAACCTTAATACTAAATCTGCTGTCCTACATCAAAGACACAACAGACTTTTTGAAAAGAATATTTGACATAGACTGGAAGAGTGGCATGTTCCTTGTGACACTAGATGTTACATCGTTATATATAAGCATCAACCATGATGCTGATGGTCTCAGGGCAGTGGAACTGTTCCTTAGAGCTAGACACATCAGGTTCTATGAACACACTAAAATGCTTGTGAGCATGACTGAATGGCGTTTGAAACAGAACATATTCTTTTTCAACCATGACAACTATGAACAACAGCAAGAGAGTGGATGGGCACCTGCTTCCTCCCCAGCTACACCAAACTTCACATGGGTTGGTGGGAGGAACATGTGCTCAGCAGTCTCCCACAGGATATATGGAATGAGAACATCATCATGTTGGTGAGGTTCATTGATAACATTTTTGTGATTTTCAGAGGTGATGATAGATCTGCTGACTTTTTTGTTTCTGAAATTAACTTCAACAACTTGAATTTCAGATTTACCAGCATCATAAATGAAACTTTAGTTGATTTTTTTTATGTTATTGTAGTGGTTGATAAAAATAAACTCATCATGTCACTTTATAGAAAACAAATGCTGGGAATAGTACCCTCCAGGCCCATAGTTTCCATCCAGCCTCAGTGAAATAGAGCATCCCCTACGGGGAGCTAGACAGAGCAAGAAGAATCTGCAGTACCAATGAAAGTTATAGTTCGACAGAAAGAAATATTATTAACAGGTCTGAACAGAGAGTTTATAGCAAGAACACTTTGGAAACTGCATGGAACAGGGTGGACAAACTCAATAGAGATGATATTTTGTTTAGTAGGCAGAAAACACACACAACTAAAAAGGTTGACAATAGATTAATTACCACATACCACACCAATCATCTAGTCGTGAGGACAGCCTTGAAAAAACACTGGCACCTTTTAAGGAGTAATCCATTGATTGGAGAAAAAATCTCTAGGAGACCAAAGGTTGCCTTGCAAAGGGCAAGGTCTATGAGGAACATCTTGGTGAGGAGTGACGTGAGAGAAGAGAGGAAGACCTGGCTTAAACCTAAATATGGCTTCACCAGGAGTAATAAACGTATAGCCTGCAAGAAAGGGGAAAGCCTTAAGAAATTAAAACACTGAGTGGGACTACACACAGGATAAGAGGTCACTACAGATGTAGGAGTGATCATGTTGAGTTTATTCTCAAATGTACATATCCAAAGATCTATGTAGTCAATACTAGGTTACAAGTACATAAACTTATTCTACAACATTTGAAGGCAATAAAAAACCTAGATAACGCTTACCAAGTGACAACGCATTTCCATTTGTTGCACATAGGTGAAGAGAGTTAACTAAAATATAGTGTCATAGATGGAGTCCCAAACAAAGTAAATGGTGTAAACAGAGAGAAAAAACTTAAGATACTTGAATCCAAGTGGAGTTTTAGCCTTGGACAGTAAGGACAGAGAGGTTTGAACTGCAACAAAGCCCTTTATGTCCATCTGTAACTCTTCAAGTCCACCAACTTTGATGGGGGTTTCCCTTTGCAATTTTATTATGTACATAGTTAGAGGAAACAGTAATCCCACCACTGCTGCTTAATCCTCAGGTTACATTCAGGAAGAGCCGCTCACTTCAGGACAGTCTCAGTCATAACTTGGTCACACAAAACATCAAGTGTAGCTACAAAAGCAGCGGGTAGATTTTACTACTGCATTAAAAGTAAGGCTTGCAGCTACAGCTCCAGCTGCTCTAAACTCCAGATTCCCAACACATCAACACATTACACAATCAGGAAAAATTGACATGCAATAAGGAAGATTGTATATACTGTTTGTTGTGCCCTTGCGGCAAAAAGGTACGTGGGCAGTACAATTCATAAGGCCAAAAAGCGTATCCAAGAACACATACAAGCGATACACCAGAATGACAAACAATACCCAGTACAAAGACATTTTTCTGAGGCTCACTTCCAGGATGGAAAACTCTTGATATTTGTGGCAACTGATGCCATTGAATCTGACATTAGGGGTGGCAACAGGGAAAGGAAGATGCACATGCGTGAATCTAGGTTTATCATTGACTTTGACACAGGGGTTCCTAAGGGCCTTAACTTCAGTGATGAATTAGCGGTTCATTTGAGTGAATAATATGTTTAATATTACAAATGCTGCTTTTTCCTTTCTTCTAACGTAAATGAGTGTAGTAATGTTTTTAATGTGTTTTAATCACTTGTTTTGTTTCTTTCACTCAGGTATCTGAATTGATCAGTACTGTGATTAGTCAGCCGTGCACACCCCTCTTCATTTATTTAGATATGCACTATTTGGGTGAAAAAGGGCCTTCAGATGGAATGTAAAATGTTTGCCCTCTTTGTCTAGATTGTGGGTTCAATTATGTCAATATTATAATTTCTGTTTATCTGTATTTATCTGCATTGATATGAAATTTTGCAGGATCAATGGAGGAAATGTACATCAGCTCGCTTAATTGCATACTTCAATCCCTTATATGTTCTTTATTAACCCTATTTACCGGGTATGAGGGCGTTTGTAAAGAGCAGAGGAGGCAATTCTCAATTGGATTTATAGATAGTTACCCATGGGGAAGAGATTGTTTGGTTATCTTTTTGAAATTTTCAGAATTTATTTTATTCCTTTACTTGTTTGCCTCAAGTGATTTATTTTCGAATCAATCATCCTGTGTGTGGGGTCAGATGTGGTTGGTGCCCAGTTGGCTCTAACCATCGACCTTCCTCAAGGTGGGAATATGTGTGGATTGGGTATGCTCTGATAATGGTTTGAAATGGTGGTTACCTCAAGAAACCACATTACTTGTCCGGTTTTATGAAATGCAATGAATATTAGCTCACTGACAAAATGCAATGGTTCATTTCATTTGGGTCTACTGCTCATTGTTGCCATATTGCAAGATATTATGAATGTTCCGATGATATGCATTGACATTTGTTCATTTTTATACATTTGGAGCCTCATTTACAAGACCAGTGGCCAAGTGACTTGCTGACCCGCCCTGCGCCACTGGAAAAGGGCAGAAATGTGCAGTATCTACAAGATACAGAAGCTTTCTGTCCTCACCCCCTGTACTGGTGCACAAATTGGTGCCATGCACCAATGCAAGCACCCTTGCACCATGGTGCAAGGCTGCCTGCATTGTGGGGAAGATTGTTTTTGTGCAGAAAGGGACAGCTTCTTCCACAAAAACAATCAAAAGAGGTCTTTCACTATGTGTGCTGCATAATGCAACACACATAGCAAGAGAAAACAATAAGGGAAAATAAAGATATTTCTCCCCGCTGCCTGACTCAGCCCTGAGGCATGGGAATCTGACGCATTCTTAGACTTGTAAATGTGGGAATGTGTCAGATTTCTTCAGGGGAACATCCCAAGCAACACCAATGGAATCTCCCTTTTATGCAGTGTTAAGTGTGAAATGGGACCATATTTACAAGGCCATGAAAACCATGCAAGGTGGATTTGCATGGCCTTGTAAATATGGGCTGGTACACTGCGCCACCGGAGCATAAAAAATAATTACGCTCCTGTGACGCAGTGTTCCTCCAGGTTCTCGTAACTGAGGCCAACAGTCTTTTGACTTTTGTACAGCAACATATTAAGCATAGGATTGGCAAGTGCCAACCTCGCAGAGCTGTAAAATGAAAAAGCCTTTCACCACTCCAGGCACAGTATTACAGCTTAGGATTGGTATAGTACCATTAAAGCCAACTTGGAATGAGCAAAAGCAACCCCTGACATGTGTTTCACTATCATTATAGCTCATCAAAGTGGTTTAGCTGTCTCAAGCACAAGGGAGCACCCAGTTTAAGTTAAAGTGACGCATAAATTATGGGGGAAAAAAGCGAGAACTCTGAGTAGTTCCCAAGTTTAGGTGGAGAGCAGCTCAAGCAAGGGGCATCCTGCAACACCAGTGACACTCTAGATTTGCCACATCAATGACTGTTTTTCTAGCAAGGTTTTTAACCATAGGATTAGGACAGTGCTATCCACACTGAGCTAAAAAGAGACAAAGGCCTTCATTACGACCCTGGCGGTGAGTGATAAAGTGGCGGTAATACCGCCCACAGACTAGCGGTAAGATCTGCCAAATTTGACCATGGCAGTGATAACTCCGATAGACAGCCAATGTACCACACCGACTGCCAGGGTGGAGACAACATCCACCATGGCGGTAGCCACCAACAGCCAGGTGGAAGACAAAGTACCGTCCACCATATTTTGACCCTGCAATCCGCCAACATTTCCGGGGCGGTACCAATGCCAACAAAAGCCTGGCGGAAACAGAGCTCAGAAGTGAAAAGATTCACCATTGGAGACACAGGGAAGAACCACGCCGGCATGGAACTCGAACTGTATGTTTTCCCTATGATCTTCTACATTATGCTCCACCTGGAACACCAGCGCAGACAAAGATGATGATGGTGAGTACAGCCACCTAGCACACAAGGGAGGGAGGGAGGAAAACGACAGTGACACACACATGCACCACACACACCTGACACACACACACCATACAAACAACCAGCTGCTCAAGAAAAGCTATTTGTCCCCCAAAAATGCAGAATAATGCAAGGACAACAGGAATTGACTAAAGTGATAGTAACCAGATCAACATCAAAATTAATAATTGGATTTGTCAATGAAACAGATCTGTACACATGTACACAAAGGGGCACTGCCCAGTCTAATGTTCAAAGGGCCCATATGGCCACTGGGCACCGTCTAAGTCCCAACTCGAATCCTGACCACATCCGGATAGTACACTGCAGGGGCATCAGTTTGCAAATAGGCAGGCACCTCAGGGGGAGGTGGGGGCACCTCAGCCGGATGCGGGAACAAGCCCACTATTTCTGGAGGGGACTCTGTGCCCATTGCTTTGTCCTGGGAGTGCAAAGCCACAGTTTCTCAAGTGGGTGACTTTCCCACTGATTCTGGAAGGGGCAACATGCCCATTGCTTTGTCCTGGGGAGTGAAAGGCCACAGTCTCTCAAATGGGTGTCTTTCCCACTGGTTCTGGAGAGGGCCACAGGCCCATTGCTTTGTCCTGGGGAGTGGAAGGCCACTGTCTCTGGTTCTGGAGGGGGCAGCCCACACAGTTGCCTCTGGAGGGTGGACTACATGGCGCCGCCGCCGGTGATGGCTGCACTGTGGTGGTGGTTGGAGGAGGCTCCTGGGCAGCCCCTGCACTACCTGATGGCTGCATTGTGGTGGTTTTTGGAGGAGGTTCCTGAGCAGCCCCTACACTCACTGGTGGCTGCATTGTGGTGGTTGTTGGAATTGATTCCTGGGCAGCCCCTGCACTCATTGATGGCTGTATTGTGGTGTTTGGTGGAGGAGGCTCCTGGGCAGCCCCTGCACGCACTGATGGCTGCATTGTTGTGGTTATTGGAGGAGGCTCCGGGGCAGCCCCTGCACTCACTGATGGCTGCACATCCACAGCTGGCGGTGGGGGCCCAGTGACAGCTGGTGGTGGTGGGAGTGTTAGCCTGACAGCTTCCACTGGTGTAGAGTGCCTTGTGTGCTCCTGTTCATGGGTTGGGGATCTCTTACCCTTTCTGGCAGGGGAGATGGGCTCTTCCCTTCTCTGACGGGTGGTGCAGGATCCTTCCCCTTCTTCACAGCTGGTGCAGGCTCCTTCCTCTTCTTCACAGCTGGTGCAGGCTCCTTCCCCTTCTTTACAGCTGGTGCAGGCCCCTTCCCCTTCCTCACAGCTGGTGCAGGACGCTTCCCTTTCATCCCTGCTAGTGCTGGCTCCTTCCCCTTCAGTGTCGTAGGTCTAGTATCCTTACCACCGCGAGGTGGTAGTGCTACCATTGTCCCCGTGGACTGTTTGGCTGAGGTGCTGGTCTGTGTCCTCGGTTCCCTACCCATATGTGCAGGATGGGGGGATGGGGAGGGAAGAGGTCAATTTGGAAAAGTAAAAGCTTTTTAGAGACTTTGGGGTAGGAGGAGGGAGGAGTAATTGGAGTGGAGGATAAGGGAGTGGTTTTTGGAGGTGTATGTCTGCTGGATTTCGGTGCAGGTGTATGGGCTGTATGCTCATGTGAGGTGGATGGATGTTGGGTGTCTTAGGGATTAAGTTTGTGTCCTTTTGGAGGGTGGACAGACACAGTGGGAGAGGACACAGGGGACGCATGCATGGATGTTGGTGAGGTGTCTGCCAGTGTGGTGTGTGTTCTGCTTGGTGTGGTGATGCTGATAGTGGATGCAGATGTAGTGCATGCAGGTGTGAGTGTGCACGTACCTGGGAGGACATTGGAGGCTGTGGATGTTGTCGTGTCTGCAATGGTATGGTGTTTGTGTGAGTGCCTGTGGGATGAAGTGTGGTGCTTGTATTTGCCTGTGTCACTCTTGTGTGTTTCCTTGTGTGCATGCTCGTCTGTCTGTGTGCTTGGGATGGGTTGGGGTTGAGGAGAATGGGACTGGGAAGTGGAATTTGGAGGGGGGACGGTAGAAACCGGGACAATGGCTGCCATCAGAGAGCAGGCCAGAGCCTGAATCGATCTCTGTTGGACCACCAAACCACCATGAATGCCCTCCAGGAGTGCATTGGATTGCTGCATCTGGGATGCCAGCCCCTGGATGGCATTCACAATGGTTGACTGCCCTACAGAGATGGATCTCAGGAGGTCAATAGCCTCCTCACTCAGGGCAGCAGGGCTCACTGGGGCAGGGCCTGAGGTTACTGGGGCGAAGGAGATGCCCACCCTCCTGGGTGAGCGGGCACGGGTAACTCGCTGAGGGTTTACAGGGAGGGTGGTGCTGGTACAGGGGGTGGTGGCTGTACCTGTATCTGGGGTGGTCACAGAGGTGTCCACCACCATCAGGGAGCTTGCATCGGAAGAGGTATCAGAGTCTGTTTGGTCCTCTCCAGTCTTCCCCTTGGTGCTCCCCCTTCCCTCGATCCCACTTGTTCCCTCGGCGTCGGTGGACTCTAACTCCAGAGTCCTGTGGGATGCAGCTCCCTCTGTCGACAGTGCCTCTGCTCATCCGCCAGATGATGCTAATGCACATAAGGACAGGATGACAAAACAAGAAAGAGGGGGAGAGGCACAAAGGATACACTGGGTCAATGACTGCACCAACACCATCGTTGGGGTACACAGCTCCCTCACACACAGGGAACAAGCCTACACACTATGCATTGCACTACTAGTGAGATGGCTAGTCACCAAGACATGAGGAAGAGCACACAACGCCAAATGCAGCACACTTGGGACCCATGCAGCCCTGCCTAGAAGTGAATACTAACAAGATAGGTTACCTGTATTTGCCATGCAACCATTAGCCTTCAGAGGACCTAAGCTGCAATGTCTGGCCTGCCCTTAGGGGTACCCACTAATACACAACCACCACACGGATACCACCCCACCAGCCATAAGTTGTAATGATACCCACTGTACTTACCCCCTTGGGGCTGCTGTGATTCCTTCAAGCCCCCCATCCAGCTCAGGATATGCCACCACCAGCGTGCGGGCCATCGGGGGTCAGGGTCCGACGGGCACCCCCTTCCTCAATGGGAGGCCATCCCCAGATGGGCCTCCACAGTCTTCCATGCCCTGCATCTCAGGTCCTCCCACCGTTTCCGACAGTGGTTGTTCTGCCTTCCATAGATCCCCAGGGTCCGCACATCCTTGGCGATGGCATGCCATAATCCCTTCTTTTGATGGGCGCTGACCTGCAGAGGTAATACATATAGGAGAACTCCATTAAACAAACAGTCCAGCCTGTCACACACATGGCCCACCATACCCGATCCCATCACCATTGGCACACACATAGGCCAGGTTGAACCATGTACACTGCAATCAGACAATCATCCCCCCACCCACCCACCCTTACACAATGCCTTCACACACATTTCTATGCATTCATGCCACATGCATCGTGCCCACATTGTACTCACCTGTTGGTCTGGAGGCCCATACAACAGTCCATACTGGGGTAGGACCCCATCCACCAGTCGCTCCAACTCCTCCGAAGTGAAGGTTGGGGCCCTTTCCATGGGCACACGGGCCATTGCAGGTTCCAGAGACAAGTCACAGCAGCACATGCAGTGTAGGTCTTCTCCTGTGGAGGTCAGGAAACATGTGAGGATTGATAGAGAAAATAGCGGTTACGTCCATGGTGGTGTACACCATCACCACCGGCGTAGATCCCCATTGGCCACTGTGCCCCGTAGGGCCCAATATTATCCAATGAGGAATTGTACAGCGATTCATGACTGCCTACCGCCACGGTGCACAACATCAGTGGAATTACCTCACTTCCACCTATCCCTCTACACAGGACAGGCGGTCGCCATTTAAGGGGAGGGGGGTGAACAAACCTATCTCTAATTGTTGCGTCACAGAATAAATAGGCACATACTTTTAAATTACACTGTCCTAAAACATGTTTGCATGATGTGGACTGCTGTTGTGGTATAGTTGTTCAAATTGTGACAGCCTACTCACTCTTGTGTCCCTTAGATATCTACAGCTGCGGATAAATAGGAGATGGAGACATAACCCCGTGTACATACCCCTGGTGGACTTAGGGACACTGGAGGACATGCACATTATACTCACCTATAGACTGGAGAGGGCCACAATCACAGAGCTGTGTGCCCAGTTGGAGCCTGACCTGATATCAGTTATCCGTCATCCCACTGGGATTCCCCTCTTGTGCAGGGTCTATCAGTGCTCCATTTCCTAGCAACAGCTTCTTTCTAAGTGAAAGTGGGCTTGGCAGCAGGAATGTCACAGCCAATGTTCTCAATTGAGCTGTCAAGAGTCTTGTCTGTCCTTGGAAAAACACATGTGCAGCTACACGTCTTTCCCTCAGGTGGAAGATTTGGACACTGTGAAGGTCGGATTTTGTGCAATGGGACATATCCCCAATATTATTGGGGCGATTGACGGTACACATATTGCGTTGCCCCCCCCCACCCCCGGCAGAATGAACAGGTATTCAGGAATCGTAAGAGTTTCCACTCTGTGAAGTGCAGATGGTGTGCCTGGCGGAACAGTATATCTCCCACGTCAATGCTAAATATCCAGGGTCGGTGCATGATGCTTTTATCCTGAGGAATGCAGAAGACAAAATATCCAACCGGAATAGATCTATGTCAAATATCTAAGTAAAAAACTCAATTTTTTACTGAATCGTAATTTATTTTATTACAAATACATTAATTCAAACCTAATGTCCACTGATCACCTATCTAACTAGAATTACATTTTTCCGTTATAATTGAACCCTACACAGTGAGTTATACCGAGGCCCAAATAAACACTCTGCTAGGCAATCCCTCTCTATTAAGTGGTGATCAACTTATTCAACTCCTACAAATGTGGATAAAATTGAACGTCTAAAGCAGCTTAAAAAGAAAATATCTATTACAATTTAGTGGGGTAGGTACAAAATGTTCCCGTGATTGGCTAGCTCTTTCCATTGAGACAGCGCTAAGAATAAGTGAAGCTGAATTGAAAGAAATCGAATTACTTGAACTGGAACTTTCCCAAGATCAGACAATTCAAGATGTAAAACAACTATTAGAGTCAGCCAATAAAATCATTGCCGAGTTCAAAATCCGCACTGTTAATCAAAAAACATCTAAAGTGGTGAGGGATATTAAAACAATTTAATATCGAGGACGTATACCCGTTTTTGAAGGAAGATTTTTACAAATACAACAATCCTAGTAACTTGAAATTACAATTTCAATCTCGTTCACGTAGGAGATTCATCACTTTTTCAGATACTTCTTCAGACTCAGATACAGAACATTTATCTGATACTTTCTCTGGCCCCGCCCACCCCACTACTCAACCTTTTTTCGGCAGAGGTGGACGCAGAGGGAGAGTGGGCGGAGCACGAGTCAGATTTCAATACGTAACCCAGAACAGAGATCAGTATACTCCACAAGGAGAATTCCGTACCAGGAAAAGAACATACAGAAGATAATTGAGATGGGGGCACACACAATACCTGTTTATAATTTGTCTACCTATGCTCTCTCAGATAAAGAACAAGAGGTATTAAATAAAGGTTTGTCTTTTGTTCCCACTAAACTCCAAGATCCGGTCGATACCAAAACTGAAATATTAAGGTTCTTGCGTAAAGTAAGGTTACGGTCTTTTTTTCGAGATAACACAGTTAATATGACTCCTAATGAAGGTAATGTCAGTGGGTTACAGATACAATCTTCTTTTTTTCCCGATACCATCCATATGCCTCGTGAAGTATTAATTTTTTAAGACGTGGTCCTACGTGAAATTGATCGACTTAACAACACTAAAATATCGTTTAAGTCCAGTTGTTCTAAAGAAGAGAATAATGCTATTCTTTCTTTGTCAGCAAATGAGAACATCATAATCAAGCCAGCCGATAAAGGTGGTGGTATAGTGATACTAGACAAAGATAAATATTCTTTGGAGATACGTCGCCAACTAAACAATAGGGACCACTATCGCTTGATAACAGAAGATCCTACATCTAGAGTAACAGCTAGCATTACTAACATCACTGACAAAGCATTTAGAGAGGGATGGATATGTAAAAAAGAATACGATTCCTTAAATCAAAGACAATCACTCATTCCCCTTCTCTACATTCTTCCTAAAATACATTAGGATGCCATTAACCCTCTGGGGAGACCAATTATTGCCGCCTGTGGTTCCTTACTAGAACCTTTGGCTCAATATGTGGATTTCTTCCTTAAACCATTACTGTATAACACTAAGGCATATGTGCGGAACTCTATGCATATGATCCATAAACTTGAAGGAATTGCTTTTGATGAAAAAACACAAGTGTTAGTGACTCTAGACATTGAGGCACTTTACACTAATATTCCTCAAAATGAGGCATTACAAATCATGAGCATATATTTAGATCAAAGACCTCTCCCTCATAAGGTCCCCTCTTCATTTTTGCTTGCCCTGGCTACGTTATGCCTAAAAAACAATGTCTTTTCATTTGATAATGAAATGTATCTGTAAGTGAGGGGCGTAGCGATGGGATGCAATTTTGCCCCTGAAATAGTGAACCTTGTGAAGGCATTCTTTGAAGACAAATGGATTTTTGATACAAATAATCCCTTCCAAAACCACATTAAAACATGGTTAAGATACATTGATGATATCTTTGTGATTTGGGAAGGTGATCAGGAGGCAATTTCCCATTTTCACAATTGGATTAACCATTTAACACCTGACCTGAGGTTTACACACTGCCTTCTGATTCTAAACGAATCAACTTTTTGGATCTATGGATCCAATCCTTTGAAGGCCAGATTTCGGTGAGTTTATATAAAAAACCCATTGATAGAAATACCTTACTCCACTTCTCAAGTAATCATCCTCGTTCTCTTAAGGAGAATCTTCTGTACGGCCAATTTCTCTGAATTCGCCATAACTGTACCAATAAAGAAGATTACTTTCAAAACGCAGAAACCTTGACTTCTAGACTGATCAATAGGGGCTATCCCAAGAAAATTGTGAAAGGGGCTTACAAACGAGCGCGGTATACCCCCGAGAACATTTGTTAACACCTAAGTTAAAGAAAAGGGTTTGCCCCCTGACTTGTGTTCTAACATACAATCCTAAAGCAAATCGGGTCAGAGCGATCATTGAAATAAACTGGAATTTGCTTCTTCCCTTAGGCATAGATAAACCTCTTTTTGCATTCAAAAGAGGTCGGAACATCTATGACTCATTAGTACATGCCCCTTTTACTTCTAATAACAAGAAGAAAGCTGATTTAAGAAGTAAGCTAGCTTTACCACCCATCATCGGCCACTTCCCATGTATGAACTGCCTGGCTTGCGAATATACAGAAAAGACCAGACAGGTTGAGTTGAATGGTAAAATACATCACCAACGATGCTTTTCTAATTGCAACACACGCCACGTGATATATTGTATCACTTGTCCCTGCGCACTTACTTATATTGGCCAGACGACACAACCGGCAAAAACATGCATACTTCAACATATGTGCAGGATCAGATGTGCAGTAATTGGGGCCCATATGGTTGACCACTTGATGGTTTAGCAGCCTATTTTATGTATCACGGTGCTTGTTTGTAATTTTTGGGCTTGTCTTGGATTTATACATTTACACTTGGATGTCTTAATTTCTAGTTAGATAGGTGATCAGTGGACATTAGGTTTGAATTAATGTATTTGTAATAAAAGAAATTACGATTCAGTAAAAAATTGAGTTTTTTCTTAAATTTTTGACATAGATCTATTCCTGTTGGATATTTTGTATTCTGCATTGGCTTTGTCCCTAATCCAGGCGGGTCACAGGGACTCCCCCTCCTTTTGTCTGTTTATCCTGAGGAATAGCAGCATCCCAAATGTGATGGCCCAACTACAGAGGCACCGGGTGTGGCTAATAGGTGAGCCCGTGGTCCCCACCCAGTGGATGTTGGTATATGGGTGTGGGGTTGCCCCAAAGGGTTAGTGTCTGGCTAACTGGTATCCCTCGGTATTTGCAGGTGACTTTGGCTACCCAAACCTATTCTGGCTGCTGACGCCTGTGAGGAATGCCAGGACAAGGGCTGAAGAATGATATAATGAGGCACATGGGTGAACCAGAAGGATAATTGAGAGGACCTTCTGCCTCCTGAAGGCCAGGTTCAGGTGCCTCCATCTGACAGGTGGATCCCTGTGCTACTCACCGAGAAGGTCTGTCAGATAGTAGTGACATGCTGCATGTTCCGCAAACTGGCCCTCAGGCGGCATGTACCTTTGCTGCAGGAGGAGGAAACTGCAGATACCCCTGTGGCAACAGTGGACCCTGAGGACAGTGACAACGAGGAGGCAGGGGATGAGGATGTGGACAACAGAACACTAGTGATCTGTTAGTACTTTCAATAACACACAGGTGAGACAGTGCAACTTCACATTTACATGACTATTTGTGTATTCTGTGTGGCAGTGGCATACTGGCATTACCCACGTGTTTCCTCTACTTACTGTCACCTATGGATTATCATTTTACAGATGTTGGTGATATGACAACAATGTCCTGATGTGATCACTACAGCCTGCAACAGGTCATTCATTCTATGCTCTCACTATGTACAGTTCATTTGCAATGGATGTAGCTGTTTCAATCAATACAAATTTGGAATACATGAAATACTAGTAGTTGAGTTTTATCCAAAGGTGTTTATTGTAGTGCTAATAAATCGAGGGGAAGGTGCAATGGAATGGGGTGATGATGGAGGAAATTCCAGGGTATTGTTCCAGTCTGTTTGTAGTACAGATGCAGTGTCCAAGGGAACATAGGAAGGAGAGCAATGGCAGTTCAAGGTGGAAAGGTGACAGAGTGGGACACTAGGGGGACAATCAGGAGAGTCTCATTTCCTGGCGGGGTTTCGCAAGTGTCTCTGGCTTCTGTCTGGGTCGCAGGGAACGTTTGTGGGGTGGTTCACCTTCTGCAGGGGGAGGGATACTGGTGGCCTGTGGGTCCTGTGGCGGGGCCTCCTGCCCACTAGCGGCAGCGAAAGTGGAGGGCTGTTCAGTTGACTGGTTAGTGGTAGGGGCCCGCTGGTGTGACACTGCCTCCCCCATGATGTTGGCCATGTCTGCCAGCACCCCTGCAATGGAGATCAGAGTGGTGTTAATGGCCTTCATGTCCTCCCTGATCCCCTGATATTGTCCCTCCTGCTGCCACTTGTTCTCCTGCACGTTGTCAAGGATCTGGCCCATCATGTCCTGGGAATGTTGGTAGGATCCCAGGACTTTGGAGAGTCAATTCCCTGCTCCTGTCCTCCCCCTGGTACACAACAGTCCTCCCATTGTCCCTGTTGGCTTGTGCCTCTGTCTCCTGAGTGGTGTGTCCACTGCGACTGACCTCAGGGCCTTGATTGTCTTGTGGGTGAGGTGTGGACTAGGGTCCCTATACAGGTGAGCACACTGCTGATTGATGTGTCCTGATGACAAAAGTGTGGATATGCCAGGTGGTTGCTGTAGTGTTGGTTCCTGATGGGGGAGGCTCTGTGGTGGTCTGTGAGTGGGCTTAGGTGACCGGCTGTCCAGTGGTCCTTGATGGGCCAGGAAGGTCCTCCAGATCCAGAAGTCCAGAGTTACTGTCATCACTGGGGGCCTCTTCAGTTGGGGGATTGGATAGTGGTGGCACCTCCTCTCACTGACATTGGCATGGGGATATAAATGATGTATTAAGCATACGGATTAGCAAGTGCCATTCTCTCTGACCTGTAAAATGACAAAAGTCTTTCACCACTCCAGGCACGGTATTACAGCTTTAGATTGGTATATTACTATCCAAGCCTACCCGGAATGAGCAAAAGCACATGTTTCACTGTCAATACAGCTCATCAGAGAGGTTTAGCTTTGTCCAGACACAAGGGTGCACCGAGTATAAGTCAAAACAAAACCCTTTCAAGGTTAGAATAACGCATAAATTATGCAAAAACGATGAGTGAACTCTGGGTAGTTCCCATGTTAAGGTGGACAGCAGCTCCAGTAAGGAGCACCCTACAGCACCAACAACACTCTAGATTTGCTCATCTCAAATGTTTTTGTAGAAAGATCGTTAAGCATAGAATTAGCTCATTGCCATCCATGCCGAGCTACGGAGGGGCAACATCTGCTTTTCCACTTCACTGTCAAATGCCCTGTGGAAATGAGAAACAGCTTTGCTCTGTTCCTGGGTGGAGGGCAGGGACCTGCCTTCTGCCCTAGAGGTTTATAAATGCACAACAAAAACTGTTGTGAAAAGGACACATGTCACCCTTGCTTTTAAATCTGATTGTATGTCACAACACCTAGGCCCTCATTATGAACATGGCAATCTGTTCCGCTCCGCCGGCGGTGGCGGTAGAAACCGCCAACAGAGGAGCGGGCTGGACCGCCAAATAATGATCCAAACGAAACACATGCATCCGCGCACCACCCACCGCCAGGAAAGGAGTCCCGCTGACGATGGCAGAGTCCGTCCACAGGCCGTCGGAAAGGCCCAACCTGCCCATCAAATTATGAACCACCATTCCGCCGCCTGTTCCGGGGTGGGAACCCCCGCCACAAAAAGCCAGACGGAAATGAAACAAATAGAAGGAAAGACTCACTGGAGTTCCACAAAACGTGCAGCGTCAGCCATGGACAGAGAGCTGCTGATCATGCCAGCCTTGCTCCTTGCCATATACCTACATGACTGAGACCGCCGACGAAGACGACGACGGTAACTACCGCAACCTACGACACAAGGGAGGAAAAGGCACAGTTTCATAATCCATCCACTCCACCCACTCTGCAATGCCCCCCCAATCCTTCCCAGCAGCACAAGTCATACACCTCACACCAAGAGGTACGTACTCGACCGAAGGCCACTGCAACTTGACCATAGTACATAAAATAGCCCGACACCCATAAAAAAATAGAACAAACACCAGGGTGGAACTGCGTGCAGCCCAAACACAGGCCACACAGAAACTTTAATTAGTAGCTCACTGAGCTAAGCAGTGCCAACAGGGCCAATGGCCAGTCCATAAAATTCACATTGTACTTGGCCACAACTGGCCACACCTGACTCCCACAAGTGCTGGGTACTCCACAGAATGCGGCACCATACGGGGATCCAGGTACCTCTTGGAAGTGGGTCAAGGGGGTGGGGATTTTCGACAGGGTGGGACTTTGACTTGCGTGAGGAGGTTGGAGGCGGGGGTGGGCTTCTCCTTTGAAGGGGGTAGAGGCTGTTTGGCTCAGGTGGAGCTGGATGGCCGAGGCTCTGAGCGGGCCTTCTTCTTCACCAGGGAAGGGGCACGGGAATGGGAAGGCTGGATTGGGGTGGGCTGTGATGTGGAAGGAGCGGAAAGGGCAAGGAGGTGGGCACGTTTGGGACAAGACGGGGTGGGCCAGTGGGTTGGAACAGGTCTGCACAGGAGAGGAAAAGTTTCTTGGGAGAAATTGGGGTGGGCGTGAATGAGGGCGTGGGAGTGGAGGGAGTTGATGTTTGGGGTGTAGGTGTACGTGTAGTGAGTGCAGGTGACTGCTCAGTATGCTGTGGTGTGTCGATGTCTGATGGGTGGGTGTCTTGGTGCATTTGTGTGTTTTGGGAGGTGGGGGTGGACACAGTGAGAGAAGACAGACAGCTAGTGTGGATGTATGTTGGGTGGGTGTCTGCAAGTCTGGTGAGTGTGCTGCATGTGTCAACTACAGTAGAGGTGGTGAGTGCAGGTGTGGTGTATGGTGTGAATGTATTGCTGTCTGCTATCGTGGTGAGTGCACGAAGAGGAGCAGTAACAGTGAGTGAAGGTGCAGTGCATGAGGGTGTGGATGTAGAGGAGACAGGCAGGGAGGCGGAAGAGGTGGGCACACTGGGGGAAGTGGACGTTGTGTGTGCAGGTGTCTGTTGGCTGTGTGAATGCTTGTGATGGGAGGTGTGGTGCTTGTGTTTTGAAGTGTGCTTCTTGTGTGTTGATGTGCCTGTAAGCGGGTCTGATTGTGTGCTTTGGACGGGTGAAGGGAGTGGGGTGCTGGAAGGGGTAGAGGAGGTTGGAGGGGGGACGGAATGGCCAGGGAAACTGGCTGCTGTCCAAGAGGAGGCCAGAGCCTGAAAGGGTCTCTGTAGGGTAGACACGGCACTGTGAATGCCATCCAGATAGGCATTGGTCTGCTGCAACTCTGATGCCAGACCCTGGATGGCTTTGACGATGGTTGTCTGCCCTACAGAGATGGTTCTGAGGAGGTCAATAGTCTCCTCTGTGAGGGCAGCAGGGCTGACTGGGGCAGGGGAGGAGGTGCCTGGGTTGAAGGAGACACCCACCTTTCTGGGTGGGTGGGCACGGGCAACTCAGTGGAGAGCAGAAGGGAGGGCGGTGATGGTATGGGGGGTGGCGGAAGATCTCACAGTAGTGGTGTGCCACCACCGGAGGACCCCCATCGGAGGAGGTCTTAGAGTCACTACCCCTTGTGGTAGTAGCCTCCCCCGTGGAAGTCCCCTCGCCATCCCACCCACTGGTCCCCTGGGCGTCCGTTGTCTCTGCCTCAGAGGATCCGTGGGCCGCTGCCTCCCCACTTGCCGATGCCTCAGCTCCCTCGCCTGATGTTGATGCTGTACCAAACCAACACAAGAGAACAGGGAGGGGGAGACAAAACAGGAGAGACACTTGTAAATAGCTGAATGCTGATACACAATGGCCATACATACACCCACCCAGCAGACACACCCAACAGGCAGCACCGTGCACTATGCCCATGGCCATGCCCCTGAATACTGAGCAGAATACTGACCTACACCCATCCCCTGAAATAGTATTGGAGCTGAGGTAGGTGAAACCTGACAGGGACACCCCTACTCCCTTTGGGGAACATACAGTAGATGGACACCAGTTGAATTCGCTGTTCCAAGCAGCATGGGCCCTAACGCACACACACTCATCCTTCCAGACTGAAGTATGGTCTGTGAGTACTCACCCCCTTGTGACTGCTGTGCAGCCTTCAAGCGCCCATCCAGATCTGAGTACGCCACCGCCAGGATCCGATGCATGAGGGGGGTCAGTGCCTGACGGGCACCCCTTCCACGTTGGGAGGACTTCCCCAGCTGGGCCTCAGTGATCTTTCGCGCCCAGCACCGCAAGTCCTCCCACTTCTTTTAACAGTGGGTGCTCCGTTGGTTGTAGACCCCCAGGGTCCGTACCTCCTTGGCGATGGCATGCCAATGTGCCCTCTTCTGGTGGGCGCTGACCTAGTAGGGTGACACAGAAATGGAACACAGAGGTCAGGCACTTGCACGATGGGAACAGCTGGCAGTTTGTCAAACATAGGACTGACAGTACTCTCACACATGCAGGACAGTGGCACGCAGCATTCCATGCACTATGGCCCATCCTGGCTCACAGGAACACACATATGTGCAATCCACTCCATCCATTACTCACACAGTGCCACCCAAACCCGGACCCACCTGTACCTCTGGCCGTCCATAGAGTCTGTCGTACAGGGGCAGGACCCCTTCCACTAGCTTCTCCAGTTCTTCCTGGGTGAAGGCTGGGGCCCTTTACCCTCCACCACGGGGAACATCCATAGCCAGAGGAGGTGACAGCAGTACACAGAGTGGAGTACCTGTCCGCACGAGATGAGGGAGTCAAGTGATCAAACGATGACAAACGCGCGTATGTTCCGCAGCGATATGCACCATCACCTCCGGCAGCATCATGATACGCCAGGATTCCCCATTGGCATCCATGTTAGCCAATGAGGGTGTGAACAGCAGTCAACACCGCCATACGCTGTGACGTCAACCGCTAGCGGTATTAGGTCACTTCCACAACGAAGAGGCAGAACTACAGTGGACAGACATTTTGCCATCACCTACGCATCTTGAAATTCATACTACTCACAATGCAGGGCATACTAGCCACATGAAGCACCTAGGCCTCTATCCATTGTGTATAGTAGCACACATGATTTACTCTGTTCCCTCCTAGTGATGTACATGTCCATCTGTCATGTTGCAGTTATTGTACAGACACTACTATGAACAATGCACTGCATGTATTTAGCAAATATGCCAATGTATGTGTGCACATCACTCCTTTTTGTAACCCCACATAGGTACCGACCCTTGTGACGTGGAAGGGCACCATCAGTGTACAGACCACTTGTGAATATGGGTACCATGGTGGAGTGTCAAAGCATTATCACTTACAGACTCACACGTGCAACTATTCAGGATCTATGTGCATTACTGGATCCTGCACTGACTCCCGGAAATCGTGATCAGCATGCCATTCCAACTGAGGTGCAGGTGCTCTCCGCACTCCATTTCCTGGCCACAGGCTCATTTCAAGTGACAGTGGGCATGGGTGCTGGTTTCTCACGGCCAATGTTCAGCCAGGTACTGACAAGATTTCTGAATGCATTTGTACAACATCTGCAATCCTATGTGCGTTTCCCCAAAAGTACTGACCTCCTTGCCATCAAGTCTGACTTCTATGCCTTTGCAAACATTCCCCATGTCATAGGTGCCATTGATGGCACCCACATAGCTATCATCCTCCCAAGAGTGAGTGAACAGGTGTACAGAAACAAGAAGAACTTTCACCCCATGAACATCCAATTGGTATGTACTGCAGACCAGTACATTTCCCATGTGAATGCCTTGTTTCTGGGTTCAGTGTATGATTCATTTGTTTTGAGGAACAGTAGTGTGCCACAGAAGATGGAACAACTACAAGAGGACCGAGGGGGGATCATAGGCAAGTTTTCCTGTCACTAACTGACACATTGCATAAAACCTGCCTGTTTGACTAAGGGACATTACAATGACGACACTGTATTGACCCTTTTTCTAGGTGATTCTGGCTATCCAAACTTGCGTTGGCTCCTGACACCAGTGAGGAATCCCAGGACGGATGCGGAGAGGAAATACAATGAGGCCCATGGACGTACTAGGAGGGTGATAGAGCGTACTATAGGTCTCCTGAAGGCTAGATTCTGGTGTCTACATATCTCTGGGGGTTCCCTGGCCTATGGGCCTGATAAGGTGTGTAGAATAGTGGTGGCCTGCTGCATGCTGCACAACGTGGCTGTGAGACATTCTATCCCCCTTTTGGAGGTGGAGGGTGCTATAGGTCCTGATCAGGTACCTCAGAGAGGTAAGGAGAGTGATGGTGAGGATGAGGAAGATGTCAATTCCAGGAATCAACTGATACAACTCTACTTCCAATAACTGTCTGGGACTTAAGCCTGTAATTGTGGTTAGTGACAATTACTGTCAGTGTGCCATGTCATATAGGGGGGATTGGTCATGATAGGTGAGACATGGACCTCTTCTGCACGGTACTGACAGACAATATATGCATTCCCTCCTTGCCTAATTTGAAACACACATTACCACCACCAAGCACACATTGACAATAAAGTTGTTCTCTGCCAGTTGCATCCATACTCCACTTTGTTCAATATTGAAGACAGGGGACAGTGTTACAGGTGAGAAATGTGTTTTATTGGTCGAATACAGTGAATTGTGCTATATACAGTGATGGAAGTCGTAATGGTTGGGTGTCCTCAAAACCGACTTGGGGGCAGCCCTGTTGGATGCCATAGGTGGGTCCTATTTGTGGTATAGTACTTCAATTTGCCCTCAGCTAACTGTTGTTGGTGAATGGGTGGGATGGTTGCTTTGCAGTAGTAGCAGTGTCAATTGTTGGAGTGGGGCTTGTTCTTAGCTGGGTTTCCAGTGCCATATCTTGGCCTGTGACTACATTTGGGTGCCTGCTGTGGAGCTTCTTGGGTTGGCATGGTTGGCCCTTGTGATTCCTGGTAGGGTATTTCCTGTGCTGTTTCTGCTGCTTGGGTCATCTGATGCTGGTTGTCCAGGGCTGTTGTGGGGGCCTCTTGTCCGGTGTGGGTGTCTGACTGTTTGTTGACCAACTGCAGCAGTGCTCCAGCAATGGTGGCCATTGTGGCATTGTGCTCTTTCCACTGCTCCATAGCATGTTGGTGTTGTTGCTGCTGCATCCTCTGACATTGCTCCAGGGTGGACACAATCTGTGCCAACCTGTCTTGGGTAAGTTGGTAGGCCCCCAATACCGCTGCAATGACGTCCTGGGCTGCTGCATCCCTCTGGTGCCCTACCCCCTGACCCACTGGGGCACTTGAACTTGCCCTAGCCCCTTGTGCCTGTGTCCCCTGCACAGGTCTTGACGTGCCACTTGTACTGGGGCCCTCCCCTTCCTGCATGTTGGGAGTGGGAGACTGTGGCCTCTGTAGCTGTGTTCCACCTGTCTGTGCCCTGGATACACTGGTGTGGGTACGCCTCCCCTGGCCTGCTGGTCTTGACTGGGTGTTAGGGGTGAGAGTGGTTTCCTGGGTGGGGGTGAGAGTGGTTTCCTGGGTGGGGCTGCTGCATGGTGAGCATCCAGGGCTGTGTGAGGGGCCTGCCTGCTCATCAGTGTCTAGGGGTCCTTCGCCAAGGTCTTGTGATGTGCCTCTGTCTCCCTGGAGTGCTGTGGCACTCCTTGTCCCCTCCATTAGGATTGCATGGGTGTTGGTGCCTTTTCGGGGACATAGACATGCCTGTTACATATGCCTGAGGGTTTGAGGTGTACAGAACTGCGTAATTTTGTGCTGGTGTGACTTTCAGTGGCCTTCCAGGGTTCCTTTGTGAGGTGGACATTGCATTTAGTGGGAGTGGTGAGGTTACATTGTGGTGGGGGTATTATTCCATTGTGGGTACGTGCAGGGGTGGGTGGCTATGCACAGCGGGAGTGATGTGGGCCTGGTAATGGGTTGTAGGTCATGCAGGGTGGTGGATGTGGTGGGTAATGGCTGGGTGGGGTGTAGGTCCAGGTGGGTGTGGGTGTGGGTGGGGTGGTGCATGCATTGCAGCTGTGGTGTATATGGGGTAATTGTAGATGACTTACCTGAGTCCATTCCTCCAGTGAGTCCATTGAGTCCCTCTGGGTGCAGGATGGCGAGTACCTTCTCCGCCCAGTCGGTGTAGTCGGGTGGTGTTGGTGGCGGTCCTCCCCCAGTCTTCTGCACTGCGATGTGGTACCTGGATGCCATGCCACGGACCTTCCCCCGCAGGTCGTTCCATCTCTTGCGGATGTCGTCCCTGGTGCGTGGATGGTGTCCCACTGCATTCACCCTGTTGACAATGGTCTGCCACAGCTCCAATTTCTGCGCGATGGGTGTGTGCTGCACCTCGGACCCGAATATTTGTGGCTCCACCTTCAGGATCTCGTCCACCATGGTCCTTAGCTCCCTTTCGGTGAAGTGTGGATTTTTTGGGGGGGACATGGTGAGGGTGGTAGATGGCGTTGGGACTGGGGACGGGGTATTGGTGCTCCTGTGTGGGTCGATATGCGTGTCCTGTATGCTGGTGTTCACTGTCTGGCTCTGGTGCTCTCCGTCTTCTGATCCTGCTTTCGTTGCAAGGGATTGTGGGGTGTGCCTGGGGGTGTTTTATGGGGCTCTGGATGTGCGTCCGGTGTGTGGGTGATAGGCCTAGCCAATATGTGCACTTGTTGCTGTTGAGTCCACTTGCTGCCCGTGGTGGGCGTAGCCGCCAATGGTCGTCCAGCCTCCACTGCCCGCCGAGGTGATTTGTGCATCATTATTTGGAGGGCGGGATGTGGGTGTGCTTGGCGGTGGTGGGGTGGGGTGTGCTGGGATTCCCGCCGACAGGTTCCTGGCGGGGAGTGGTGGTCTGGGATTTTTTTTGACAGGTTGGGTTTTTCAATCATTTTATGGCGGGTTTCCATTTGCCCCCACCGGCGGGATTCTGTTCACCGCCGACACAGCGGTCGGCTTTCTTTCCCGCCATGTTCATATTGAGCGCCCTAATCTCTGGTGATCACATTTTAAATTAGTATTTCAACTAGATAGCCAATTAAAATGCAACAAACACATATATTTTGTTTCAGATCGAGGCAGGCAATGATTAATCTGCAAAAAAAAAGTAAGTGGCAAGGTATATATGTATATATCAGTATTCTATATTCCATTTTATATAAAAAACGTAAAAGTACATCACAGAATTCAATAGTCTTAAAAACCATAAAATCCAAAGAAAAAAGTTCAAAACATAAAGAAGCATGTTTATACTCCATTTGCGCTGAGTTTGCGTCATTTTGTTTACACAAATTCGGTGCAAAACTAACTCCATATTTATATTTTGATGTTAGACCCATCTAATGTCAAAATATTGGAGTTTGCACCATTTTTTTAGATGCATGAATCTACCTTGCGTCAATGAGAATCAAGGTAGGCGTTACCATCTAAATAATGGTGCTCACCCCATAGCCCCATATTTATCTCCCGTGCAAAAATGACGCACGGGTGGGTGGAGGGGCTAAATAATGGTTCAAAGCTTGCTTTGCACCAATATTTAGCACATGGGTGAGACCAGGCTTTAGGGGACCTGAGGACCCATTTCCATGGATATGCCCTCCTCAAGCCCTAGGGACACCCCCACCCACACCAGAGGGACACCAGAGGATGGGGACCTCATCCCAGGTAAAAATGTTAAGTATAGGTACGGATTTTTTATTTTTATTTCTTTAAATTAAAGTGCCATCGGGGGCCTAACTTGGGGCCCCCTGCATAGCACAGGGTGCAATGGCCATGCCCAGGGGACACTGCCCCCCTCTGCTGGCCACTGGGGTGATGGGCGTGACTTTCATCCTTGGAATGGTCTCCCTTAACTTTTTGCCTCTGTTTCCCAGGTTGTTGATGTGTGCTGGAATCTGTTTTTGCTGTTTTTGTTACTCTGGGCACTTTACCACTGCTAACCAGTGCTGAATTAGAAGTGCTCCTATACAAAATGTATATGTATTTGGTTCATCCATGATTGGCATATTTGATTTACTGGCAAGTCCCTAGTACAGTGCACCAGAGGTACCCAGGGCCTAGAAATCAAATGCTGCTAGTGGGCCTGCCTCACTGGTTGTGCCACCCACACTACTAGCTCTGTAAACATGGCTCAAACCTGCCACTGCAGTGTCTGAGTGTGCAGTTTTAAACTTGCAATTCAACTTGGCAAGTGTACCCACTTGCCAGGCCTAAACCTTCCCTTTTCTTACATGTAAGACACCCCTAAGGTAGGCCATAGGTAGCCCCGTGGGCCGGGTGCAGTGTATGTTTAAGGTAGGACATATACTAATGTGTTTTATATGTCCCAACAATGAAATACTGCTAAGTTCGGTTTTCACTGTTGCAAGTCCTATCCCTCTCATTGGTTAACATTGGGGCTGCCTTTAAATATGATTAAAGTGTAGATTCCCTTTGGGAGCGGATAGACATGTGGAGTTTGGGGTCTCTGAGCTCACAAATCAAAAAATACATCTTTTAGTAAAGTTGATTTTAAGATGTGTGTTTGAAAATGCCACTTTTAGAAAGTTAGCATTTTCTTGCTTAAACCATTCTGTGACTCTGCCTGTTTGTGGATTCCCTGTCTGTGTCAGTTTGACAGTTGGGCTGTTTGCACCTCTCTCTAGACAGTGACACAAAGGGAGCTGGGGTGTAGCCTGCATATCCTGATGAGCAATCTGTGCTAGGAGGTAGGGGAGGAGTGGTCACTCATATCTGAAAGGGCTGTGCCTGCCCTCACAGAATGCAGTCTCCAACCCCCTGGTGTGTGTCTGGGGCCTGGCCTGTGCAAGGCGGGAGTTCACAAACAAGAGAGTCTTTTCTTTAAAGTAAGCCTACTTCAAAGGGCAAAATGGGTATAAGAAGGACACCCAAAACCACAGACTTTAGATCACTTATGGAAACTAAGAGGAACTTCTGCCTGGAGAAAAGCTGAAGAGCTGAAGAAGAAGAGCTGCCCTGTCTGTGACTGTGCTTTGTGGAGCTATCCTGCAGTTGCTGCTTCTGCCTGTGCAAGAGGACAAAAAGTGGACTTTGTGTGCCTTCCTGCTTGTGAAGAACTCTCCAAGGGCTTGAAACTGAGCTTTCCTCCTGTTGTTGAAGTCTCAGGGACAGCAAAGACTTCTCTCTGCCAGCACCTGGAGCCTCTGCTGAGACTCCTGCCCTGCCAAGTGGTGCTCTATCCAGTTTCTGGGGCCTTGTCAGATGAAGCTGGTGACTAAGGTTGGAAATCCACGCACAGATCGCCGTTCGGCAAAATTTCAGACGCAACCTCCGAGAGCGGCTAAAAGAACGACGTACCTTTGGCTTCACGGCTGAAATCGAGGCAGCGCTTGCAGCGTGGCTGTGGAATCGACGCACATGGCTGGAGAAATGTCACTCGGCATCGCTGATGGAGGCTGCAATGACGCAACATCGCTGGGCGCGGAAAAACAACGCAAGCCTGAGGTGCTTTGTTCGGATCAACGCATCTCTCTCCTGCGGGGAAAGAAATGACGCACACCGATCGGACCAGAGATGGAGACGCACCACTCACTTTTTTCAACACACTTTCGCCCGTGCGGGTTATTTTGACGCGACCCAGGTACATTTTCACACTAACAGCGATAGCGTTGTGTTTAAAAGGACATGAAGGCTCTTTTTGCTTTTTAATTAATAACTTGACTTGTGTATTGTGGATTTTTGTCGTTTTGGTCTTGTTTTGTTTAGATAAATATTCTCGATTTTTCGAAACCTGTGTTGTGTCATTCTGTAGTGTTTTCATTAAGTTACTGTGTGTGTTGGTACAAATACTTTACACCTAGCACTCTGAAGTTAAGCCTGCCTGCTCTTGCCAAGCTACCAAGAGGGTTAGCTGAGGGTGATTCTCTTTTACCCTGACTAGAGTGAGGTTCCTTGCTTGGACAGGGGGTAAACTGACTGCCAAACAAAGACCCCATTTCAAACAGGCGCGATGTGGTATGGATGGTGTTGCGTCAGAAAATGACGATAGGCTGGTTAGAGGCATTTTATTTTGTGCCTCTAACCAGCCTAACGTCATTTTTGGGTGCAAACCCCCCTTCTCCCATACCACCACCCCCACCCAGCTAATGTAAAAAAAAATTACACTAGCCCACCCTTGTGGGAATGGCGCAAGCTAGTGCTAAACATTTTGATGCAAAACTGTGTTGGTGCAGTTTTGCATCAAAAAGTATAAATATGCCCTAAAGTTTTCAACATTATACTGGGAGAAGCCATTAAATAATCTCTAAAGTGCATATGTGCAATATTCAGCCAGGGGTCCATCTCTTGGACAACCCCTCTTGGGATATCAAGTTTAATATACGCCTGGGTTCACTCCAAATGTGCCTAATATGGTGTAAATCTACTAAGAGATAAGTTGCAGTTCATAGTGGTGCAAATTGTCTGTTTAGTAAATTAAAATTACCAAAAATGTTAAAAACAGATCAGTTCAGTTATCAGTTGAAGTAAGCCCTCATTACTATCATTCTGTATCCATAAAATGCATGTGCTCATTAATAAGATAAAACAAATCCTTATAAACATAAGAATAACAATCTTACAATCCAGCAAACCAGAAAGTCGAATTCATGTCCCTAGATTTGTTACTAATTTTTTCACCTTAGCCACCAAGTGTGCAACAAATATCTAGACAAGGCAAACACTAACCATGGCATTCTACCACTCTTTAACATTCTAACAGCATCCTTCAGATGTTTCAGGGATAGAATACAACAGGTCAGAATTAGCCAGGTTTATCCTGGCAACAGTACAGTATATTTGGGGAAAGAAAACAAAAAAAGTGATCAAATGTTTCAAGGTTAAACAAACAAGTAGGGCCGTTTGGAGAGAAATTACAGCCCACCCCTAGTCTGTTGAACTCGGTCAGTGGTAATATGTCATATCTGAATCTTAAGTACAAGGATCTGCCCTCAGGTGGTTAAATACAATTTAGGAAGTCTTTACAAATCATTTTGTCCTTAAAATCCAGAAATCTGCCAGTAACTCTTTGGCAGGAGTACGACATAACCACTAATCATTAATATGATCCAAGTATCTCTCCTTTACACTAGGTAGGGATTAATTTCTCGATTGACTCAAGATTAGTCCATAATTAAGACATCCCTAGACTAGAATAGCCTTTTCCTAACATATTTAAGCCAGGTATATTTCCTTTGGGATCGAGTGCAATTATCTCAGCAACTGATTCTCACCGGAAAAGTAGTGACTCATTAGTCCATATTCTAATCCAAAAAGCTAGTGGACTAAAGGCAGCCACATGAACTATGTTTTACAGGCCAAGATCCAATCAAATGGGGATTAGGGGTGCATTACGAGAAATATCTAGCACAGATCTCATGAACGTTTTCTCTACTCTTTCAATACCATCTGTATTATTCAAACCCTATAACTCAGCACAGGGATGCTGCAATACCTTTTGCCCGATAAATTTCTGTTGCCGGTTCTACTGGTCTAAAATTTGAGCTCTTCAGCTTTTTGAATATAGCATAGCTTACATTCCGGAGTGCCAGCTGACTCTTGGGTTTTTGTGTGGACTATGGTAGCGTACTACTAAATCTAATCCACAGATAACAGAATTGTTTCACTTGCTCCAAGTATGTGTTACCAGTTTGATCATCCCTTTAAAAGACCTAAGAGGGCTAAAAGTCATGAATTTTGTTTGGGCAATGCTAGTTTCTATCCCATATTTCAGACAGAAGAGTAAAAACCAATTGTGCAAATTCTACAACCCCATGGGGAATTTTGAGACTCATACAGTATCATCAGCTAATAACAGTGGTGATGATGCCTTCTGTCCAGCATTTGTAGGAGGATCACCATTGCAATCAGCCAAGAAATCTATCATCCCATCAATGTATAGAGTGATTAGGGTCGGTGTTAGTACACAGCCTTGGCACAACCCCCTGTAAACCTTAATACGTCTGGTCATTTCACCTTTCTGGCCCAATCCTATTTGAGTGCAATTATTTTGTGGAGACTTATTGTTATACACAATAGGGTCTGTGGGACCCCTATTCATGTCAGGTCTAACCACAGTGTCCCTCTAGAGATGAGATCAAATGCTGCGTATAAATTTACATATATATGTTCTTTCTTAACAGTCACATGATTCCATAAAATTATAAGAAACCTGAAAATGTGATCAACAGTACTCGTGTTTTCTCTGAACCCAGGATCCAAGCAGTGCGGGAAGCCACACAACTTCGCAGGAATAGTTTGATTTTTTACAGTTGGACTGAAGGTCAAACCGAAGACATTGGAAAGGAAAAATAAGACCAAAAGGAAGAGGCAACAAATGAGGGAAGGCCAAGGCAAAAGGAACACCAGGAGACAGCACAAAGAGAGTAACCAGGAGCAGGAAGAAATAATGACAGACAATAAGACAGTAATTAACCTGACAGGCATTTCTTTATCAGAGAATGACCTTAAGAATCTCTCTCTGGGACTATTGTACTACGAAAAGAATGAACATGATTACGTACAAACTAGGATAGATCTGTTTAAATTTTCCATAAAACTTACATTGATTGAACAGCACAAACAGAATAATTATAGACAAGAACAATGCTATACACCTAGTATGGCTTATTCCTCTAGTTTTTCTGGTGGTAGGAGATGTAGACCTAATGAAGGGATTGTTTGAGTTGGAAAATCAAAGCAAATGCACAATAGGGGAAAGGTATGTGATTGAGATGCCTGAAAATGAAGGGATATTGATGGCAGGGGAGGGTGGCTCCTCTTTTAAACCCAAATCTAAATTCGTGCCTTTGAGCACCAATGATCCCATCAACCAGTTTGTGGAAGTAATAACCAAAGAGTTCATGGATATACAAATCCAAAACACGAGGAGGACTCAGACATACAATGGATAAATTAGCCAGTGGATCAACTGGCCAAAGATCCTAGAGTAGTCAGGAGCTCCGATAAGGGCAGCAATGTGTCTTGCAGCGCTGCCTTGGTGGATTATCACCGCCGGGGCTAAAACGGCGGGAAACCGCCGGCCCCGGCGGTGCGAGCGGCGCTACCGCCGCGGTCGTAATAAGGGTCTCAGTACCGCCAGCCTGTTGGCGGTACGGACGCCACATTACCCCTGGCGGTCTCCGACCACCAGGGTCGTAATGACCCCCATAGTGTCATAGATGGAGTCCCAAACAAAGTAAAAGGTTTAAACAGAGAGAAAAAACTTAAGATACTTGAATCCAAGTAGATTTTTTGTCTTGGACAGTAAGGAACCGAGAGGTTTGAACTGTGACAAAGCCCTTTATGTCCCTCTGTAACTCTTCAAGTCCACCAACTTTGCCGGGGGTCCCCTTTTGCAATTTTATTATGTACATAGTAAGAGGAAACAGTAATCCCACCACTGTTGCTTAATCCTCGGCTTACATTCCGGAAGAGTTGCTCACTTAAGGACTGTCCCAGTCATAACTTGGTCACACAAAACACGAAGTGTAGCAACAAAAAGCAGCGGGGTAGATTTTACTGCTGCATTAAAAGTAAGGCTTGCAGCTACAGCTCCAACTGCTCCAAACTCCAGATTCGTAACACATCTACACATTACACAATCAGCAAAAATTGACATGAAACAATGAAGATTGTATACACTGTTTGTTGTGTCCTTGCATCAAAAAGGTACTTGGGCAGTTCAATACATAAGGCCAAAAAGCATATCCTAGAACACATACAAGCGATACACCAGAATGACAAACAATACCCAGTACATAGACATTATTTTGAGGCTCACTTCCAGAATGGAAATCTCTTGATATTTGTGCTAACTCATGCCATTGGCAACAGGGAGAGGAAGATGCACATGCGTAACTTCAGTGAAGAATTAGCGGTTCATTTGGGCGAATAACATGTTTGGTATTATGAATGCTGATTTTTCCTTTCTTCTAACGTAAATGAGTGTAGTAATGTTTTGAATCTGTTTTTAATCACTTGATTTGTTTCTTTCACTCAGGTATCTGCATTGATCAGTACTGTGATTAGTTAGCCATGCACACCCCTCTTCAGCCTCTTGGGCTAGATTGTGGGTTCAATTATGTCAGTATTATAATTTCTTCTTATCTGTAAATTGATATGAAATTTAGCATGATCAATGGAGGAAATGCACATGAGCTCGCTTAATTGCATACTTCAATCCCTTATATGTTCTTTATTAACCCCATTGACAGGGAATGAGTGCACTTGTAAAGAGCAGAGGAGGCAATTCTCAATTGGATTTTTAGATAGTTACCAATGCAGGTGCGATTGTTTGGTTACCTTTTTGTAATTTTCTGAATTTATTTCATTTCTTTACTTGTTTGCCTCAAGTGATTTATTTTCAAATCAATCATCCTGTTGGTGGGGTCAGATATGGATGGTGCACAGTTGGCTCTAACCATTGACCTTTCTCAAGGTGGGAATATGTGTGGATTGGGTATGCTGTGGTAATGGTTTAAATTGGCGGTCACCTCAAGAAACAACATTACTTGCTCGGTTTTATGAAATGAAATGAATATTAGCTCATTGACAAAATGCAATGTTCATTGCATTTGGGTCTACCGCTCATTGTTACCATATTGCAAGATATTATGAATGTGCAAGGGTGCCTGCATTGTGGGGGTGATTGTTTTTGTGCAGAAAGGGACAACTTCCTCCACAACAACAATCACAAGAGGTCTTTTCCTCTTTCTATATGTGCTGCATAATGCAACACACATAGAAAGAGAAAACAATAGGGGAAAATAAAGATATTTCTCCCCGCTGCCTGACTCTTACACCACCCTTGAGGCATGGGAATCTGACGCATTCCTAGAATTGTAAATCTGGGAATGTGTTAGATTCCTTCGGGTTCCATGGGTGTTGCGTGGGAACATCCCAAGCAACACCAATGGAACCTCCCTTTCACGCAGTGTTATGTTTGAAATGGTACCATATTTACAAGGCCATGAAATACCATGCAAGGTGGCTTTGCGTGGCCTTGTAAATATGGGCTGGTACACTGCACCACCGGAGCATAAAAACAAATTATGTTCCTGTGGCGCAGTGTTCCACTAGGACCTCGTAAATGAGGCCCACAGACTTTTGTACAGCAACATATTAAGCATAGGATTGGCAAGTGCCATCCTCACCAAGCTGTAAAATGACAAAGCCTTTAAACACTCCAGGCACAGTACTACAGCTTAGGATTGGTATAGTAACGTCCAAGCCAACCTGGAATGAGCAAAAGCATCCCCTGACACTTGTCTCACAATCATTATAGCTCATCAAAGTGGTTTAGCTTTGTCAAGACACAAGGGAGTACCCAGTATAAGTTAGAATGACTCATAAGTTATAGAAAAAAGAAGCAAGAACTTTGGGTAGTTCCCAAGTTTAGGTGGAGAGCAGCTCAAGTAAGGGGCATCTTGCTACACCAATGCACTCTAGATTTGCTCACCTCAACGTCTGTTTTTCTAGCAAGGTTTTAAAGCATAGGATTAGCACAGTGCTATTCACACTGAGCTAGAAAGGGACAAAAGGCCCTCATTACGACCCTGGCTGTGGGTGATAAAGTGGCGGTAATACCACCAACAAGCTGGCGGTACGATCCACCAAATTATGACCATGGCTCCCATAGACAGCCAATGTACCACACCGACCGCCAGGGCGGAAACAACAGCCACCACGGTGGTAGCCGCCAACAGCCAGGTGGAAGACAAAGTACCGCCCACCATATTTTGACCCTGCAATCTGACACCTTTTCCGGGGCGGTACCAACGTCAACAAAAGCCTGATGGAAACAGAGCTCAGAAGTGAAAGGACTCACCATTGGAGACACAGGGAAGAACCACGCCGTCGTGGAACCCGAACTGCATGTTTTCCCGATGATCTTCTATGTTATGCTCCACCTGGAACACCAACGCCGATGAAGATGACGACTGTGAGTACAGCCACCTAGCACACAAAGGAGGGAGGGAGGAAGATGACAGTGACACAGATGTCATACACACAACCAGCTGCACAAGAAAAGTAATTTGTCACAGAAAAATGGCAGAATAATGCAAGGACAACAGGATTTTACCTAAGTGATTGTAATCAGATCAACATCAAAATTAATAATTTGATTTGTCAATGAAACAGATATGTACACATGTACACAAAGGGATACTGCCCTGTCTAATGTTCAAAGGGCCCACATGGCCACAGGGCATAGTCTAAGGCCCAACTCGAATCCTGACCACATCCGGATAGTAAACTGCAGGGGCATTAGTTTGCAAATAGGCAGGCACCTCAGGGGGAGGTGGAGGCACCTCAGCTGGACGCGGTAACAAGCCATCTGGTTCTGGAGGGGGCTCCGTGCTCATTGCTTTGTCCTGGGGAGTGCAAAGCCACAGTCTCTCAAGTGGGTGACTTTCCCACTGGTTCTGGAGGGGGATACATGCCCATTGCTTTGTCATGGGGAGTGCAAGGCCACAGTCTCTCAAGTGGGTGTCTTTCCCATTGGTTCTGGAGGGAGGCAACATGCCCATTGCTTTGTCCTGGGCAGCCCGCACAGTAGCCCCTGGAGGGTGGACTACAAGGCGTCCGCCGGTTGTGATGGCTGCACTGTGGTGGTGGTTGGAGGAGGCTACTGGGCAACCCCTTCACTCACTGATGGCTGCATTGTGATGGTTGTTGGAGGAGGCTCCTGGGCAGCCCCTGCACTCACTGATGGATGCATTGTGGTGGTTGTTGGAGGGGATTCCTGGGCAGCCACTGCACTCACTAATGGCTGCATTGTGGTAGTTGTTGAAAGAGGCTCCTGGGCAGCCCCTGCACTCACTGATGGCTGCATTGTGGTGGTTGTTGGAGAAGGCTTCTGGGCAGCCCCTGCTCTCACTGATGGCTGCACATCCACAGCTGGCGGTGGAGGCCCTGTGACAGCTGGTGGTGGTGGCGGTGTTAGCCTGACAGCTTCCACTGGCGAAGAGTGCCTCATCTCCTCCTGTTCATGGGTCGGGGATCCCTTACCCTTCTTGGCAGGGGTGGATGGGCTCTTCCATTCTCTGCCTGGTGGTGCATGATTCTTCACCTTCTTCACAGCTGGTGCAGGCTCCTTCCTCTTCTTCACAGCTGGTGCATGCTCCTTCCCCTTCTTCACAGCTGGTGCAGGCCCCTTCCTCTTCTTCACAGCTGGTGCAGGCTCCTTCCCCTTCCTCTCAGCTGGTGCAGGACTTTTTCCTTTCATCCCTGCTGGTGCTGGCACCTTCTCCTTCAGTGTCGTAGGTCTGGTCCCCTTACCACCACAGGTGGTGGTGCTACCACTTTCCCATGGACTGTTTGGCTGAGGTGCTGGGCTGTGTCCTCGGTACCCTGCCCATACGTGCAGGACGGGGGAAGGGTACGGAAGAGGGCAGTGGGGAAAGGAAAAGCTTTTTAGGGACGTTGGGGTGGGAGGAGGGAGGAGTAATGGAAGTGGAGGATGAGGGAGTGGTTGTTGGAGGTGTATGTCTGCTGGATTTGGGTGCAGGTGCATGGGCTGCATGCTGATGTGAGGTGGATGGATGTTGGGTGTCTGAGTGCGTGTGTTTGTGTCCATTGGGGGGACAGACACGGTGAGAAAGGACACAGGGGACGCCTGCATGGATGTTGTGGAGGTGTCTGCCAGTGTGGTGTGTGTTCTGCTTGGTGTGGTGATGCTGATAGTGTCTACAATGGTATGGTGTTTGTGTGAGTGCTGGTGGGATGAAGTGTGGTGCTTGTGTTTGCCTCTGACACTCTTGTATGTTGCCTTGTGTGCATGCTCGTCTGTCTGTGTGCTTGGGATGAGTTGAGGTTTAGGAGAATGGGACTGGGAAGAGGAATTTGAAGGGGGAACGGTAGAAACAGGGACAATGGCTGCCATCAGAGAGGAGGCCAGAGCCTGAATCAATCTCTGTTGGGCCACCAAACCACCATGAATGCCCTCCAGGAATGCATTGGATTGCTGCATCTGGGATGCCAGCCCCTGAATAGCATTCACTATGGTTGACTGCCCTACAGAGATGGATCTCAGGAGGTCAATAGCCTCCTCACTCAGGGCAGCAGGGCTCACTGGGGCAGGGCCTGAGGTTCCTGGGGCAAAGGAGATGCCCACCCTCCTGGGTGAGCGGGCACGGGCAACTTGCTGAGGGGTTAAGGGAGGGTGGTGCTGGTACAGGGGGAGGCGGCTGTACCTGTATCTGGGGTTGTCACAGAGGTGTCCACCACCATCAGGGAGCTCCCATCCGAAGAGGTATCAGAGTCTGTGTTGTCCCCTCCAGTCTCCGCCATGGTGCTCCCCTCGCCCTTCATCCCACTTGTTCACTCGGCGTCGGTGGACTCTAACTCCAGGGTCCTGTGGGATGCAGCTCCCTCTGTCGCTTGTGCCTCTGCTCATCCACCAGATGATGCTAATGTACACAAGAACAGGAGGACAAAACAAGAAAGAGGGAGAGAGAGAGAAAGGACACACTGGGTCAATGACTGCACCAACACCACCGTTGGCGTACACAGCACCCTCACACACAGGGAACAGGCCTACGCACTATGCATTGCACTACCAGTGAAATGGCTAGTCACCAAGACATGAGGAAGAGCACACACTGCCGACTGCAGCACACCTGGGACCCATGCAGAGTCCCATGCAGCCCTGCCTAGAAGTGAATACTAACAAGCTAGGTACCTGTATTTGCCATGCAGCCATTACCCTTCATTGGACCTATGCTGCAATGTCTGGCCTGGCCTTAGGGGCACCCACTAACACACAACCACTGCCCGGATACCACCCCACCAGCCATAGGTTGTTATGATACCCACTGTACTCACCCCCTTGTGGCTGCTGTGATTCCCTCAAGCACCTACCCAGCTCAGGGTATGCCACCACCAGCATGCAGGCCATCAGAGGGCTCAGGGTCCGATGGGTACCCCTTCCTCGTTGGGTGGCCATCCCCAGCTGGGCCTCCGCAGTCTTCCGTGCCCAGCGTTTCAGGTCCTCCCACCGTTTCCAACAGTGGGTGCTCTGCCTTCCATAGACCCCCAGGGTCCAAACGTCCTTGGCGATGACACACCATAATCTCTTCTTTTGATGGGCGTTGACCTGCAGAGGTAATACATATAGGAGAACTCCATTAAACAAACAGTCCAGCCTGTCACACACATGGCCTCCCATACCCGATCCCATCACCATTGGCACACACATAGGCCAGCTCGCAACATATACACCGCCATCAGACAAACCCCAACCCCCACCCACCCTTACACGATGCCTTCACACACATCTCCATGCATTCATGCCACATGCTTCGTGCCCACATTGTACTCACCTGTTGGTCTGGAGGCCCATACAGCAGTCCGTACTGGGGTAGGACCCCATGCACCAGTCACTACATCTCCTCTGAAGTGAAGCCTGGGACCCTTTCCCCAGTCACACGGGCAATGGTAGGTTCAAGACACAAGTCACAGCAGCACATGCAGTATAGGTCTTCTCCTGTGAAAGGTCAGGAAACAAGTGAGGAATGATAGAGAAAATGGCGGTCACGTCCACGGTGGTGTACACCGTCACCGCCGGCGCAGATCCCCATTGGCCACTGTACCCCATAGGGCCCAATATTATCCAATGAGAAATTTCATGGCGGTTCATGACCTCTTACCACCAAGGTGCCCAACGTCGGCGTAATTACCTCACTTCCACCTGTCCCTCTAAACAGGACAGGCGGTCACCATTTCAGGAGGAGTGAACAGGCCTATAGATAAGTGCTGCATCACAGGATAAATACGCACATAGTTTTAAATTAGACTTTCCTAAGACATGATTGCACGATGTAGACTGCTGTTGTGGTACAGTTGTTCAAATTGTGACAGCCTACTCACTCTTGTGTCCCTCAGATACCTACTGCTGCAGATGAATAGGAGATGGAGACATACCCCCGTGTACAGACCTCTGGTGGACTTAGCTACACTGGAGGACAGGCATATTGTATTCACCTACAGACTGGACAGGGCCATAATCTCAGAGCTGTGTGCCCAGCTGGAGCCTGACCTGATGTCAGCTATCCGTCATCCCACTGGGATCCCTCCTCTTGTGCAGGTTCTATCAGTGCTCCATTTCCTAGCAACAGGTTCTTTCCAAGTGACAGTGAGCTTGGCAGCAGGAATGTCACAGCCAAAGTTCTCAATCGAGCTGGCAAGAGTCTTGTCTGCCCTGGGAAAACACATGTGCAGCTACCTGTCTTTCCCCCAGGTGGAAGGTTTGGCCACTGTGAAGGCTGGATTTTATGCAATGGGACATATTCCCGATATTATTGGGCCAATTGACGGTACACCTATTGCGTTTGTCCCCCCGTGGCAGAATGAACAGGTGTACAGGAATCGTAAGAGTTTCCACTCCATGAATGTGCAGATGGTGTGCCTGGCGGATCAGTACGTCTCCCACATCAATGCTAACTATCCAGGGTCAGTGCATGATGCCTTTGTCCTAAAGGAATAGCAGCATCCCAAATGTGATGGCCCAGCTACAGAGGCACAGGGTGTGGCTTATAGGTGAGCCTTGGACCCGACCTAGTATATGTTGGTGTATGCCTCTGCTGTTAGCCAAATAGGATAGTGTGTGGCTAAATGTTGTCCCTCAGTACTTGCAGGTGTCACTGGCTACCCAAACCTATTGTGGCTGCTGACTCCTGACAAGGGTTGAAGAACGTTATAATGAGGCACATGGGCGAATCAGAACGATATTTGAGAGGACCTTTGGCCTTCTGAAGGCCAGGTTCAGGTGCCTCCATCTGACCGGTGGATCCCTGTGCTACTTACCTGAGAAGCTCTGCCAGATAGTGGTGGCATGCTGCATGTTGCACAACCTGGCCCTCAGGCGCCATCTACCTTTGCTGCAGGAGGAGAAGACTGGAGATGCCCCTGTGGCAGCAGTGGACCCTGAGGACAGTGAGGATGAGGAGGCAGGGAATGAGGATGTGGACAACAGAACATTAGTGATCTGTCAGTATTTTCAATGACACACAGGTGAGACAGTGCATCTTCATATTTCTTTGACTATTAGTGTATTCTGTGTGGCAGTGGCATGCTGGCATTACCCACTTGTTCCCTCTACTTACTGTCACCTATGGTTTATCATTTTACAGATTTTGGTGATATGACAACAATGTTCTGATGTGATCACTACAGCCAGCAACAGGTCATTCATTCTATGATCTCATTATATACAGTTCATTTGCAATGGATGTAGCTGTTTCAATCAATACAATGTTCGAATACTTGAAATACTAGTAGTCGAGTTTTATCCAAAGGTGTTTAATGTAGTGCTAATAAATTGAGGGGGAAGTGCAATGGAATGGGGTGATGATGGAGGAAAGTCCAGGCTGTTGTTCCAGTCTGTCTGTATCACAGGTGCAGTGTCTAAGGGGAGCAATGGCAGTACAAGGTGGGCAAGGTGACAGAGTGGGACACAAGGGGGACAATTAGGAGAGTCTCATTTTCTGGCGGTGATCTTGGCAAGTGTCTCTGGCTTCTGTCTGGGTCGCAGGGGAACGTTTGTGGGGTGGTTTAAATTCTGCAGAGGGAGGGATGCTGGTGGCCTATGGGTCCTGTGGTGGGGCCTCCTGCCCACTAGCGGAAGTGCAGGGCTGTTCAGTTGACTGGCTAGTGGTAGGGGTCCGCTGGTGTGACACTGCCTCCCTCATGATGTTGGCCATGTCTGCCAGCACCCCTGCAATGGAGATCAGAGTGGTGTTAATGGCATGCAAGTCCTCCCTGATCCCCTGATACTGTCCCTCCTGCAGCCACCTGTTCTCCTGCTCGTTGTCAAGGATCTGGCCCATTGTGTCCTGGGGATCTCAGAGAGTGCCTCCTGGAGAGTCGGTTCCCTGCTCCTGTCCTCCCCCTGGTGCACAGCAGTCCTCCCATTGTCCCTGTTGGCCTGTGCCTCTGTCCCCTGAATGGTGTGCCCACTGACTCAAGGTCCCTTATTGTCTTGTGGGCGAGGTGTGGACTGGGGTCCCTGTACAGGTGGGCACATTGCTGATTGACGTGTCCTGGGGACAGAGTTGTGGATACACTGGGTGGTTGCTGTAGTGTTGATTCCTGATGGGGGAGGCTCTGTGGTGGTCTGTGAGTAGGTTTGGGTGACCGGCTGTCCAGTGGTCCCTGATGGGCCAGGTAGGTCCTCCAGATCAGAGGTCCAGAGTTACTGTCATCACTGGGGGCCTCTTCTGTTGGGGACTGGATAGTGGTGGCTCCTCCTCTCCACTGACATTGGCTGAGGTACCTGTGGGGATGTAAATGATGTATTATGCTTCAAATGTATGACATTTGTACTTCCATAGCTTCCCCTCTATGGTTGGTGTTGCCCCGCCAGCTTTTGCTTGTGCATGGTGATGTATTGTGGTTATGTTAGTTTCCCTACGCTGTGCATGCTTTAGTGATGGGTGTCAATGCAGGGCTGGAAGGGCTGTCCATGCATTGGCATGGCATGCAGGGCTTGGCATTTTGGTTAGTCAGATGTGTAGGTGCAGTGTGTGGGATGGTGTGGAGTGATGGGAGTGAGGGTGAAGGGGGTGTGATGGCATGCAGGTATGGGGGGTGATAAGTAGTAAATGTTCACTTACCAGTGTCCAGTCCTCCGGCAACTCCAGCGAGACCCTCGGGATGCACTATTGCCAGTAACTGCTCCTCCCATGCTGTGAGCTGTGGAGGGGGTGGTGGGTGTCCACCACCAGTCCTCTGTATGGCAAGCTGATGCCTTGCTGCTATGGAACATACCTTTCCCCATAGGTCGTTCCACCTCTTCCTGATGTCGTCCCTTGTTCTTGGGCGCTGTCTCACGGCGCTGACCCTGTCCACAATCCTCTGCCATAGCTCCATCTTCCTTGCTATAGATATCTGCTGTACCTGTGCTCCAAAGAGCTATGGCTCTACCCTGACAATCTCCTCCACCATGACCTTAACTCCTCAGTGAAATGGGGGCGCCTTTGTGGTGCCATGGGTGTTGTGTGATGTGGAGTGCGTCAGGGGTGTATGGGTGTATGTGGTGTGTGTGTCTAGTTGTCTCAGTGCTCTTCTTCTCAGTCTCCTGAAAGTAATTGTTTTTGTAAAGGATTGTGGGGATTGTTGGTGTATGTTTTATAATGCTGTCAGGTGGGTGTGATGTGTGTATGGTTGTCAGGTGTTTGTCTTTAGTATTGGCCAATGTTGTCTTGTTTTGTATGTGGGTGTCCATTCTGCGAGTGGCAGATTGTACCACCAATGGTTTACCGCCGTTGAATGTCTGCCGTGGTGATTCGTCGGTCTTAATGTGATGGGCATTGTTTTGTTGGCGTAACGGTATGGGTTTCGGGACCGCCAGTTTATAACTGACCTTTGGTCTGGCGAATTTGTGTATGTGGCTGTATTCTGTCAGATTGGTGTGTGTGTGTCATAATATGGTGAAGGTATATCCGACACTGTGGTGGTAAGTTGCCGGCCATCAGTGTGGCAGTAAGCAGGATTTACCACCAGTGTCATAATGAGGGCCAAAGTCTTTTAACATTTATACATCAAAATCTTTAAGCAAACAAGTTAGCAAGTGCCATTCTCTCTGAGCTGTAAAATGACAAAAGCCTTTCACCACTCCAGGCACAGTATTACAGCTTTGGATTGGTATAATACTATCCAAGCCTACCTGGAATGAGCAAAAGCAAAAGCACATCTCTCACTGTCAATATAGCTCATCAACGAGGTTTAGCTTTGTCCAGACACAAGGAAGCACCTAGTATACGTAAAAAAAAAAAACTTTCAAGGTTAGAGTAACGCATATGAGAGAGCGTAGTTTAAACATTACCTATTTTTAGATGTGAAATGCTTATATTTAACAATGCTGCATTAATAATATTATTCATTGAAACGTACTTTAAACGTGGAGAATTTTTCACATGCATAAACTAATGTCGACTGTAAGAATTAATTGCTTGTATTATGACTAACTGAAAATATTAACACGTATAAAGATTGCATTAGAATTCTTACATCTTAAGTTAGCGTGAGTCGAAAACTAGCTATGTAGCTCTCATATTAAAGCGTATTTTTCTGTTTCTTCAGTGTGCTGACTCGCAAAAGGCCATGACCCAGCATTTGTTCTTTTCTCCGCTTATTGTATCATTAACAGTTGTGTTCCCATCCGCATGCTAGCAGCTTTAGTATAAAAATTATAGGCTTTGAAACAAATATGGACACTTTCAAGGACATTAAATAGCGGAAAAGAGAACTCTTGACCCGAAGAGTGTGCCAGAAAATGAAGTAACCCCGGATGTGCCACCTACGAAAAACGTCAATTATGAAGACCAATTGGAAGAATGAAAATTATCATAGAATGACAAATGCATTACTTAATGTATAATTTGATAGGTTACAGATAGTGGGGTGTAGTGATTGTCCAATAGAATTTTGGGGGAATGTATTATGAAAAAGGGATAAAAACTCATGACACAGGAGACTCGAGAGCATTAGGTAGGGAATGATATCAATTGCATCCAGAAACTCTGTCACTCTATTTGGTGATTTGAGACTTAGACAAAACCATCCTCACCCATAGACTGCCCATTACACTTTCTTCCTTATGAGGGAAGTGTCCCCTGCTATTCATTTAGATAGATTGACGGCGATCTAACTGATGTCCTGAAGATGAAGTCTGATCCTGTATGCTGACCTACTTCGAGGAGGGTAATTATACTGTTGCTAATGGAAATTAATTTGTTTGCCTTTTCTTTCTAGGTACCAACTGCTGTGTATTTTTGATAAGAGACCTTAGTTAGATGTTTTCCAAATTGATGTTCTAAATTGTTTTGCATGAAGCCCAACATGCTGATGCTAATTAGTGGCTAGATGAGGCATTCACTTTGACTGACGTAGCTGACTTGACTGACATGGTGCTATGCTGAACTAAGACATATAAGAGGTTCTATGCATTTTGACTTGTTTACTTCCTTATTACTATCTTATGTTTGTGATCATTGCATTGTGGAAACCTTATCATAGTTGCCGCATTGTGACTATGCTCTTTTGCTTCTTGGTTTTGAGATTAATACATTTGCTATTAGATTGTAATCAATAGGGAATAAAATTCACAAAACTTCAATAAGGTGTGGTTATTCATGACTGAAAGGTCATGGTTGCGCCAAAGGTTTACTAATGTCTAAAGTGAAATATATTGTGGTGATATATGTTGACAGTATTATTGACATATTGATTGGTATATTAATCAGTTATCTCGTCTTACGGTGTCTCACCACTGGGTCCAAAGATTAATCGGCCTAAAAACGAGTCCCGATGTGTATAAATTAACATAGAAGGACGCGTTAACAGTTCTGGTAGCAGAGCGACGGTTTGGCCCTTGGGGGCCTGGGACGGAGTTTCATTGTTTAATCTGTTTTTCTGTGATAATGCAATTTGGAGAGATGATGGGTTGCTAGGTTCGCCATGGCTTTCCCGGGATCTCGGAGCCTGCCTAAATGAGTTGGGAATGTTCTCGGCGCCATAGTATGTGTGGTTAGGGTCTTTGCGCTTGCCTAAGCTTATGCATCTTGCAGGAGATTGTGAAAATTTGTGTGTATTTAGGCCAAATTAAGTGTTGTTTAGCAGGAGTAGGCTTACTCCACAGTATGAGAGTAGGGAAGTTGGCATACTTCATGTGAATGTAGCGCTTGTTGCTCAAAATTATCCACGTGGTTGACTATCGTGTACGGACCTGTTGAGGTCTAAGACTCCGGAGTATGATGATAAATGTGGTTTATGTTGTAATCTGTGCGGTTTAATAGGTCAATCGGGTGTGGTTGACAAGTCGAGTTTGAGTTATGATGTATGTGTGAAACCTTCAATGGAGATTTGACAAATTCTAAAGTGCACTAGAAGGAGTCATTGACAAGTCGAGAGTAGGATTTGTAGGTCGAATTCTGCTTGCGTATATGGGAACTGAAAAGGAGAGAGTAGCGGCCGAGGCTTCAAGTGAAATCTCTGTAAAGTTCTGAAGCAAATGTGTTACCCTCCCTGTAGTAAACCGACAGATTTGTGTTGTCATTTTAAGGTGCTCGCAATAATTCGCATTAGTTTGTATGAGTTGTAAGGGGTCAGTGAAGAGTGGACGAGCTGCAAGACTTTGTCAGCTGCAGTATGTGCGAGTGTGACGTCAGTGGTGCCGCGTTGAGATAGGTCAGATGCCGAGAGGGGTCGCGCACGGATTGGCTGCCGTCCGTGAGAGGCAATAGGTTGAGAAAGGGCAGGTGAAGAGTTTCCTGGGAACTAAGCCATTTCTGATTAAATACGAAATAAAGAATTGCAAAAATGAATTTTGTCAAGGCATTCAAAAGCGCTCTAAAAGGAGATGTATATATTGTAGCAACTGATGGTGAACCTACACCACCTTAGGGTACTCCGGCTTACATAGTGATGGAAAAAAAAGGTGTTGCACCTTGTTTATGGATGAAACAGTGGCGCAAATTAACAGAAAAAGAAGGGTGTTTAGCGTTCCCAGAACATGGGACGTTTAATCCAAAGGTATTAGAAAACCTGAGGTGGATGTTAAGTACACAGAAGCCACCTCCGAGACCGGCACAGTACGAGGCTTTGGCGATTTGGGACTTGATGGCCCTTAAACATAGACAAGAAAGGTTTCAGAGAAGATTGAAAAGGGCAGAAAAATCATATGCCGAGGCTAGGTGGGACAACGAGAGCAAAATGTGGAGAAGGGGAATCGTAGATGGGTTGAAGTTATTCCCAGCAATAACCCAGGGAGAAGAGACACAGGGAAAGAAAGCCTCTTGTAAAACCGACAAAGATTCAGGCAAAACTAAAGAAAATAAAAGGTCTTGGGAAGAGGAAGATGATTCAGATGATGAGGAATTTATGGATAGATTGTTACATGATCGTCCGCCACCATATGCGGTAAGTGACAGTGCTCCAAGTACTAGCTTGGACCCTGGGAACCAGACGCAGGAGAAGGGAGTTACTGATACGGTACAGACTAGTGATACGGCTTTGATACAGAATGGTGTCAGTGTACCCACTGCACCAGACTTGCCAATACAGTTGCAGCCTCCACTGCAGATAAAAAGAATTTACCCTGATGTCCCAGTGCTTGAGACTACTACAAACTTGATAGTGCCGCCAGACCCGATATACACAAAGCCAAAGTTAATACAGATTGAATCGACCCCGAAACTAGTGTCTCAACCGCCACAGCTGATACCTGGGTATAACCCTGTAGCAGGACCACCGTTAGTACCTGTACCGGGTACACTGGAGCAGACCTATGGTGTTGCTGCCCCAAGGAGTCTGGGTCCAGGTCAGACACCTGCTGCTATATCACTACCTATTACTGTTGGTCCCCCAGTGCCGTTATATGCACAAGGTAAAACAGGTGTGTGTGAACAGGGAGTGATGACACAGGAAGAGATAAGAGGAGGGCCTATGGGGACTCCACAGATAATGGCCCCTGGTGAGCAAGCAAATGAGCCACCGAGATCTTTAATGGACCTTAGTCCAGTAGGGGCACTCCTCGAAGCAATGCGTCAAGCAGGGTTGGGAGTTTTGACTCCCCAAACCATGAGTACAAATACTACACATTCTCCAATGATACATGCAGGGAACATTTCACTGCAGGGTTTTACAGTACAACAACTAAATGAGTGGTTAGAAAAAACTTGTACCTCACAAAAGACTACAGTGACCACAGTCGAACCTGAGAAAGAAAAACAAGATGAATACTTGAATTTTGTATGACTAGGGGCAGAAGCTGCAGAGTTAGTAGAAGGAACAATGGGAGTAAATAGGTTGGAATCATACACTGAGGCAGAATTGAGGTACTTATGCCCCAAGATTACCAAAGAGGTAGGCAAAGTACATCAGAGATTAGCGAATTTGGCAGACAAATACAATATTGATATCGGAAACACTAAACATTTGAAAAGAAGTTACAGATTAGATTTTGACTCCAAAGATTTTGAACACATCAGATCTGCAGGCATGAAGGCACACCTGAGAGAATTGTTGCAAAGTGCACAGATTTGGGGTGCATTAGAGAAATGGGATGGCCGATGGGCAAAGAAAAGAGATAAGGGAAAGGGAGATAGCCCAGGGTCCAATAAAATTGGGACCGCACCTAATCTAGATTCAGTAAAAATCCTACCTATGAGAGAGACAGCTGGTGGTGTTTTGGTACACGTGCCATGGACTAGAGGAGACATTTTATCCTTTATGAATGATTATCCTAGGCTAAGAGAAAAGCCGATCGAGTGGTATCAACAGACGGATAGGTTTGTGAAGCTTGCAAAGTGTCTCTGGGGAGACTTGAATACTTTGTTTGAGATTATTGTTCCGCCAGATTTATGGCTCGAGTGCAAGAGAGGGGTAGATTGGCCCACGAAGGAGCCGGCAAGAGATAAGGTGACTGGAGCACCTTCAGAAGAGGTGATGAAATATTATCATAAAGTAATTGAGTTCTTGAAACAAAAGGTGTCGCCGAAGGTGACCAATTGGCAGAAAATTGACCGGACCTCTCAAGAGGTTAAGGAGTCAATACATGCGTATTACGAGAGATTATTAAAAGCGTTCAAACATTACAGTGGTACTGAGACTATCGAACCGAAGGACATGAATCACCTTGTGTTTAGGTTCGTCGAAGGGCTGAGGCCGGAGGTCAGCCAGATGATTAAGAACCATTTGATTTGTTGGCAAGCTAAACCGATTGATGAAGTGTTGCAGTATGCGAAATACTCTAGTGATGAGATTGAGTTGAAGCAGAAAAAGTTGAAGGAGAAAGTGATGGTGATGCAGATAAAGGCTGCACAAGCTGGAATACAGGGGAATGGAGTTCAGCAAATGATACAGCAACAACCGCAAATGAATGGTGTGTTTCAGGCACAGCCGAGAGGCAGAGGTCGAGGGTTTGTGAACCGCGGTTCGGACATAAACAACGTTGTTATTCAAAACGATGGTCAGGGAATGAAAAAGATGTCACCATGTCATGCGTGCGGGGGCATGGGGCATTGGAAACAGGATTGTCCGAATATGATGCAGGATGGTGCAGTTCAGCAAAGCATTAATGTCGGTACATTACAAAATCCACGAGGTCCAAAAATGAGACATCAAAACCCGAATTTTCAGAATAATTTGGTACAAATGCCAGGGGTACAACCCATGCAGCAGATGCAAATGCCGCGTTTTCAATCAGTGTCAATGCAACCAGTGCAGCAGCAGATTCCTATGGTGCCTAGACAGCAAATGCAATTACCCATGGCTCCGATGGGACAGCAACAGGTGATGCTTCCTCAGCAGGTCACAGGCCAGGTACCCAACCAAAACAACACTGTGCAACAATTCCCATTACGAGGTGAAAGTGGCATGAATGAGGATTGGTCAGATGACAGCTCAGACAGTGAAGAGTGCAGGCTTGCAGCATCTTTAGAGGTGGATCAGAGAGGTCCATATGTAGAAGGAAAAGTAATGGGCTATAAGGTTTCATTTTTGGGCGACACAGGAGCTACACGCTCTACAGTTCGAAGTGCAGAAGTCCCGAGATTACCTCTCTCAGGGCGTACTATACGAGTGGTTGGTGTGGCAAACCAGTACCTGACTAATCCGATTACTGATCCGGTGCAGGTTGAAATTGGTAATTTCCAAGGCCTGCATAGATTTGTTGTATGCGATTCAAGCCCAGTATCCTTATTAGGAAGGGACTTACTATGTAAGACAAAATGTTCGATTACCTGTTTCAATGATGGAATAGAAGTACAAACAAACAGTGACGATGAGGGAGATGAGAGTCAATGCATAGAGGAAGGAGGAGAGACAAATGAAGACTACCCTTTGATTACTTTATTCCCAATGCATACTTTGATCGACCTACCTGTTGATTTACAAGGGACCGTAACAGAGAAGGTATGGGATTTGACTGGGAAAGAAGTAGGGTTGATAAAGGGAGTAGAACCAGTCAAGGTTCAGATAAAGCCGAATGCAGTGTTCCCACAAGTACCGCAATACCACATGACCCAGGATGTCCTCATTGAGGTATCACAAATAATTGCAGATTTTCTCAGACAGGGAAAGAAGTTTTGAGCAGTCCGTGCAACTCTCCCATTATGGGTTTGAAGAAGCCCTGTGGGAAGGTTCGAATTGTGCAGGATTTGAGAAAAATAAATGAAATTGTGATAAAATGCTGCCCTGTGGTACCTAACCCAGCAGTAATAATGTTCCAGGTTCCTTGTGATGCTGAATGGTTTACTGTAGTAGACCTATCACAAGCATTTTTCTCGATACCTCTTCATGAAGACAGTCAATTTTTGTTCAGTTTCAAATTCCTGGATAAGGTGTACAGTTGGTGCAGAATTCCTCAGGGGTTTTCTGAGTCACCATCCATCTTCAACCAGATATTGAAAAAGGATTTGGAACCTCTTGTGCTGCCTTTTAATTCGACTCTTGTGCAGTACATTGATGATTTGCTGATTGCATCTAAAACCAGTGACAGTTGTAAATATGATACGATTGCATTGTTGAATCATCTGGGAAAGAATGGACACAAGGTGTCACCCAGAAAGTTGCAATACTGTCAAAAAGAAGTGAAATACTTGGGACATCTGATTGAGAAAGGGTCCCGAAGAATATCAAAGGAAAGAATAACAGCTGTTTTGCAGATGAATCCCCCAACAACAAAAAGAGATGTCAGGATGTTTTTGGGAATGGTGGGCTACTGTCGCCAGTGGATACCCAACTTCTCGATCATCTCAAAACCTTTAATAAAATTGACAGGAAAAGAAGTCAAGGATGAACCATACACAATACCTTTGACAAAAGAGGAGCTTGAATCATTTCTAGAATTGAAGGAATGCATGTGCAGGGCACCAGCATTAGGAATGCCTGATTATGAAAAACCTTTTCTGTTGTTCTGTCCTGAACGTGATGCTTGTTCTTTGTCTGTTTTAACACAGGTCCACGGAGATGCAAATCGCCCTGTAGCATATTTTTCCGCTACCTTGGACCCTGTCGCAGCAGCCTTACCGGGTTGTTTGCGAGCAGTTGCAGCAGTTGGTCAAAGCCTTTCACAATGTGAAGGCATAGTCATGGGATACCCCCTGACAGTAATGGTTCCACATTCAGTTGAAATTCTGTTGACACGAACTAAGACACAACACATAACAAATGCACGACTCACTAGATATGAGACGATTATACTGGGGTCACCAAATGTCACATTAAAGAGATGCACTGTGCTGAACCCGGCAACCTTACTTCCCAATGAAAATGCAGAAATCAAAGATGGGGAAGAATTTGAGCATGATTGTCTTGAGGTGACTGAGCTCTGTATCAAACCTCGCCCAGACATAGAGGATACCCAGTTAAAAGAAAACAATTGCATTATGTTTGTTGATGGGTCCTGTCTAAGAGATTCAGCAGGAACATTGAGAGCCGGTTACGCGGTATGTAACATAACTGGCATTGTCGAAGCCTCCTGGCTCGAGAAAGTGTTTTCCGCACAGGTGGCAGAATTAATAGCCCTTACAAAAGCATGCCACGCAGCTGTAAATTTGAAAGTCACTATCTATACTGACAGCAGATATGGATTTGGAATTGTGCATGATTTTGGCCAACTCTGGTCACAGAGGGGTTTCATGACCTTATCTGGTTCTCCTGTGAAAAATGGCGAACAAATAAGAGATTTGTTACATGCGATTCAGTTACCTCTTGAAATTGCCGTGGTGAAGTGCAGTGCCCACACCAGATCACAAGATTTTGTGTCAATCGGAAACAGCTATTCAGATCAGGTCCCAAGATTTTGTGCATTAAATTGTATATCATTTAAAGAGCAGTGGGAATTGTTACCACAACCTGAAAACGACATGAGTCTCAGTCTAGCAATACGAGTGGTTGACACCTTAGACGAACTAAAGACATTACAAAGTCGTGCTAGCAAAGAAGAAAAACGTTCCTGGCAGAGAATGCAGTGTGTACAAAGGGCAGATGATTTGTGGGTTTCAGAAGAGGGAAAACTGGTTCTGCCAAATAGTCTTTTGTCGCAGTTTGCACGGTTATACCATGGGCAGGCCCATTTAGGAAGAGACGCCATGATCAGATCCTTTAAGATTGATTGGTTCAATCCAAAATTCAGACATGCCGCAGAAATCACTTGCCACAGGTGCGTCATCTGTCAACAGATGAATGCTGGAAAAGGGACTGTGGTAACTTTGAGCCACATTGGGAGAGCTGGAGGTCCATTCAACAAAATGCAAATGGATTTTATTGAAATGCCTGTTTGTGGAGGATTGAAGTACGTGTTGGTGATTGTGTGTGTTTTCAGTCATTGGATTGAGGCATATCCCACACGTAGGAATGACAGTCTTACAGTTGTAAAACTACTACTCAGAGAACTGATACCAAGACTCGGGTTTCCGGTTTCTATAGAATCAGATAGGGGGAGACACTTCGACAATGAGGTGATTAAACTTCTGTGTGCCGCACTCAACATTGAACAAAAGTTGCATTGTAGCTATCTCCCTGAAGCATCAGGACTAGTTGAACAAATGAATGGTACCTTAAAATCAAGAATAGCAAAAATGTGTGTTGCAACAAACATGAAATGGCCAGATGCTTTACCTCTAGTACTGATGTCTATGAGAAACACCCCAGATAAGAAAACGGGACTATCCCCCCATGAAATCCTCATGGGCAGAGCAATGAGATTACCAGCGGTACCTGCAAATGCACTAGTGAATATTACAGATGATATGGTGTTGGATTACTGCAAAGGTTTGGCTGACGTGATTCGCTCTTTCTCTCACCAGGTGGAAGCTAACGCATTGCCACCAATTGGCGAACCAGGTCACTCTCTGCAAGCTGGAGATTGGGTGGTTGTCAAGAAGCACGTGAGAAAATCGTGTCTTGAGCCCTGTTGGAAGGGGCCGTATCAAGTAATATTGACGACCACCACTGCTGTGAAGTGTGCCGGGGTTCCCAACTGGATACATGCCAGTCACACAAAAAAGGTAACGTGTTCTGTTGAAGAGGAACTTGAAATTTCCGGTACAGCAACTTCAGGAAGAGAAATCTCAGAGTCAGAGATCAGTCAAGAAGGAACTGAGACTACTGGAGAGCCCACTGAGAACAGCCTTGTCCCTCAAACTGTTAATGAGTTCGAGAGAGGTGACAGAGTGCCTATCTCAGTTGAGGCAGCAGGAGAACTAAATCAAGGAGAGGTTCTCCCAGAAGTAGACGAATACGGATTAGAGTCCGAACTCAGCATAGAACCAGAAGACGAAAGAGAAGGAGAAATTGTAGATACAAATCAAAACGTGTCAGAGTCTCTTGAACCAGTTGCAGGTCCGTCAAGAGGAAACACCATATCACAAGAGGAGGGTGCTGTCCAACGTCCTGAAGGAAAACACCGAAACAAGACACATAGGGCCTCATTATGACCCTGGCGGGCGGCGGAGGCCGCCCGCCAGGATCCCGCCCTCCAAATTACCGCGCCGCGGTCAAAAGACCGCGGCGGGTATTACGAGTTTTCCCCTGGGCTGGCGGGCGGTTCCAGTTAAACCGCCCGCCAGCCCAGGGGGAAAACGACCTTCCCACGAGGATGCCGGCTCGTAATCGAGCCGGCGGAGTGGGAAGGTGCGACGGGTGCTACTGCACCCGTCGCGTATTTCACTGTCTGCAAGGCAGACAGTGAAATACATTTTGGGGCCCTCTTACGGGGGCCCCTGCCGTGCCCATGCCATTGCCATGGGCACGGCAGGGGCCCCCAGGGGCCCCGCGACCCCCCCCTACCGCCATCCTGTTCATGGCGGCTTTCCCGCCATGAACTGGATGGCGGTAGGGGGGGTCAGAATCTTCATGGCTGCGGAGCGCGCTCCGCAGCCATGGAGGATTCCAATGAGCAGCGGAAAGTCAGCGGGAGACCGCTGACTTTCCGCTTCTGACCGCGGCTGAACCGCCGCGGTCAGAATGCTCATTGGAGCACCGCCAGCCTGTCGGCGGTGCTCCCGTGGTCGGTGGCCGCCAGGGTCAGAATGACCCTCATAGAGGTGATAATTGGCCAGACAAGTCACATCCTAAAATAAGAGAGATATCGAATGAGACAATAATAGAAGAAAGTGATACTTCAAAAGCAGATGATCTGAGTGAAGGAGAACAACAAGGTGAACGAAGGCTAAAAAGAAAAAGAATAGCAAACAGAAGATATATAGGTCCTGAATGGGCATATGCTACAACCTCTGAATGGCAAGAATTCTTAGCATTCTGTTTTGATCGAGAAGTACCAGGCCAATACTATGGTACCTGAAGATATTCAAAGGGAAAAACTCGGCTAAAATTGAATTCGTGAAAACTGAAAAGAGAAAGAGACTTTAGAAACTCCTGGAAAGTGACACTAAACCTGGATTTGACTTTAAAGAAACCTGATTACGACAAGCTGCTAACCTGAATTGACGAAAAGGGTCCTGGAGTGAGTGAAGACGCTGTAACATACGCAAAAAGAGTTTTCTTCTCAAGTTGATTGTTGATCTGCTAATCTGATTCTATACAAACATGGCTTACAGTAGCAAAGGAAGTAAGGTGTGTGGTTGGTTAGGTCTTATAATAGGCGTTATACGCGCAGTAATGATTGTGGGAGTGATTGTGGGAATGCCATGGAGAGAGAAAGAAACTATTAATGCAACCTCGAAACCTGAAACTACCACTACTAAACTATCACCGTGGGAGAGATTTGAGCAAGACGCAAGACATATGCATGAGGGAACTAATGCAAAAGGGGAACTTTCTACTAATGTCTTCTATCGCTTATTAAATGAGTATGTGGAGACTATGGATGCGAAAGATTGTTATGTATGTACTAAAATTCCTTCATCTGTGCAGGAGGAAGTTACTTATCATAGCCTCCCTCTTACTTATGTAATTAGTTGCAGCTTGCTATTAACAAGATTCTATAATCAAGAGCATGTACAATACTTTTATTCAAATTTGGATGTTGTATTTTCTTTTGTGCCTGTGATTGAATTCCTAAATAAATTAGCTAAAGAGCATGATATTAAAATAGTTAGAGGATTCTTTGAGCCAACACTTACATTTGGGACTGCTTATGCACATCACAACAATTTGACTTGCTTATTGTCTCCTGTAGAGAAAAGCTTTTTAGATCACACAGATGATAGACGCAAAGCACTGAAAGAAAGGTTAGAAAAAGGCCTAGAAAAACGTACTTATGCAAATGATTATGCTTATACTGCAATCAAAACACAAGGCAAATTAGCTATAGATGCATTACACGTAGGTAGGCTCTGTATATATAGACCAAAATCCGATCAAGACAATGTGTTTGTGGGTACGAGTGAATGTAGGCATGTGTTTTTGTTTCAGAGTAAATGGACCTTTATGTTAAATGTACAAGATTCAGCAATCCCTGGAATCTATTATATTTGTGGACTGAATGCATATTACCGTCTCCCTAAGGGATGGTATGGGACATGTTATTTGGGAATAGTATTTCCAAAGATATACCAGATTGATGACTTGAAACAAATACCTAAAACGTCTGAATTACAACATCCTAGACAAAAACGAGAATCAGTGGCGGCTGTCATTGGTGATATATTTGGAGCCATAATCCCATCAGTAGGGGTTATCTTGAATTCTATGAAAATTCAAAAGTTGTCTACTATTGTGGATAACATGCTGACAAATTTTACAGGAGCTATACTCCTGATGGATACTGAACTTGCTGCAGAAAGAGCTATGACTCTTCAAAATCGGCTTGCTTTAGACATTCTTTTAGCAAAGAGTGGAGGTGTTTGCAAAATGCTTAATGAGCGTCATTGTTGCTCATTTATTCCAGATAACAGTAAGAAAATTAGAAACATGCTTACTAACTTTACCAGAGATAGTACAGATTTGAAGAATCTGAAAGAACTTGGTGTTTGGGAGAAATTTGGGAAAGGAATTGCCCGAGTGGGAAGCTGGTTTACCAACATTTGGAATGGGGTACTTGCAAAAATTATGATGGGTCTATTAATTGTTTTAATTTGTCTATTAGGATTATGGGGGGCATGTAAAATTTATGACAAAATAAAAAGAAATTGGAATAAAAGAACCAGAAGAAATGAAGAAAGTGAAAGAGAGAAAATATTCAATGAAATATGGGAAAGCTCACATAAAGGGCAAGATGTTGAAATGCGTATTATCAATCAATCAATCAATCAATCATTCGCATTTATAAAGCGCGCTACTCACCCATCAAGGGTCTCAAGGCGCTGGGGGGTGGGGGGTCAGTGCTCGAAGAGCCAGGTCTTGAGCTGCCTTCTGAAGGAGAGGTGGTCAGGTATGGCGCGAAGGTGGCTGGGCAGAGAGTTCCAGGTCTTCGCTGCCAGGAAAGAGAAGGATCTTCCTCCGGCGGTGGCTTTGCGGATGCGGGGTACGGCTGCCAGGGCCTGTCCGGTGGAGCGCAGAGTGCGCGGAGGGGTGTAGAAGGAGACGCGGTTGTTGATGAGTTTGGGTCCAAGGTTGTGAAGGGCTTTGTGTGCGTGGGTGAGTAGTCGGAAGGTGATCCGCTTGTTGACGGGTAGCCAATGGAGTTTTTTCAGGTGTCCGGAGATGTGGTGGTGGCGAGGGATGTCCAGGATGAGTCTTGCGGCAGTGTTCTGGATCCGTTGGAGTTTCCTCTGCAGCTTGGTGGCGATGCCGGCATACAGGGTGTTCCCGTAGTCCAAGCGGCTGGTGACGAGGGCGTGGGTGACGGTCTTCCTGGTGTTGGTGGGGATCCAGCGGAAGATCTTGCGGAGCATGCAGAGGGTGTTGAAGCATGCCAAGGTCACCGAGTTCACCTGTCTGGTCATGGTGAGGGAGGAGTCCAGGATGAAGCCGAGGTTGTGCGCGTGGTCGGTGGGTTGGGGAGTGCTGCCTAGGGCGGGGGGCCACCAGGAGTCGTCCCATGCGGTGGGAGTGGGGCAGAGGATGAGGACCTCCGTCTTGTCTGTGTTCAGTTTCAGACGGCTGTCTGTCATCCAGTTCGCCACTTCCTTCATTCCTTTATGTAGTTTGGTCCTGGCTGATGTGGGGTTGTTAGTGAGGGATAAGATGAGCTGGGTGTCGTCGGCGTATGATATAAGGTTGAGTCCGTGTTTGCGTGCGATGTTCGCCAGGGGGGTCATGTAGACGTTGAAGAGAGTGGGGCTGAGGGAGGATCCTTGAGGTACGCCGCAGATGATCTCCGTGGCTGTGGATCTGAAGGGGGGCAGGCGGACTCTCTGAGTCCTTCCGGAGAGGAAGGAGATGATCCATTCCAGGGCCTTGCCTCTGATGCCGGCGTTACTGAGGCGGCGTATCAGGGTGCGGTGGCAGACCGTGTCGAAGGCTGCAGAGAGGTCCAGGAGTATGAGGGCCACGGTCTCTCCCTTGTCGGTCAGGGCTCTGATGTCGTCCGTGGCTGCGATGAGGGCGGTTTCGGTGCTGTGGTTGGTCCTGAAACCGAACTGTGTGGGGTCGAGGGAGTCGTTGTTTTCCAGGGTGTTGGTGAGTTGAGCGTTGACGATTTTCTCAATCACTTTGGTGGGGAACGGCAGGAGAGAGATGGGCCGGAAGTTCTTGAGTTCGGTGGGGTCTGCTGTAGGTTTCTTTAAGAGGGCGTTGAGCTCTGCGTGTTTCCAGCTTTCCGGGAAGGTGGCGGCGGTGAGGGAGGCGTTGATGACATCTCGGAGGTGCGGTGCGATGATGTCGTCGGCCTTGTTGTAGATGTGGTGCGGGCAGGGGTCCGATGGGGATCCGGAGTGGATCGAGTTCATTACGCGGGTGGTCTCCTCGGTGGTGGCAGGGTTCCAGGTGAGGATGGTGGTGGTGTCGGTGGCGGGTTCCGGGGGGGGCTCGTGTCGGCGGTCGGGAAGCTGTTGTATATGTCGGTGATCTTGTGGTGGAAGAAGGTTGCGTGGGAGTCGCAGAGGTCCTGTGAGGGAGGGATGGAGTTGTTTTCTGCTTCCGGGTTGGAGAGCTCTTTGACGATGCCAAATAGTTCCTTGCTGTTGTGGGCGTTGTTGTCAAGTCTGCTCCGGTAGGCTGTTTTTCGTGCGGCGCGGAGGTGTTGGTGGTGTTGACGGGTGGCGTCCTTGAGAGCTGACATGTTCTCTTCGGTCTAGTTAAGGCGCCACGTCTTCTCGCGGGCGCGGCATTCTTTCTTGGAGTTCTTGAGGTCGGGGGTGAACCAGGAGTTTTTCTTGTGGTTGTTGGTGCTGGCTTGAGTCTTCAGGGGGGCCAGGAGGTTGGCGCAGTCGGAGATCCAGTTTGTGAGGTTGTTGGCGGCTACGTTGGGGTCGGTGGTGCTGGTGGGTTGGTTCTGGGAGAGGGTTGATGCGAGCTGTTCCGTGGTGATACGATTCCAGTGTCTTCTTGGTGGTTGCTGGGTGTGGTGGAGCACGGTGGTCTTCTTGAAGATGAAGTGGACGCAGCTGTGGTCCGACCAGGTGAGTTCAGTGGTGTGGCTGAAGGTGATGTGTTTGCTGGAGGAGAAGATGGGGTCGAGCGTGTGTCCAGCGTAGTGGGTGGGGGTGTTGACTAGCTGATTCAGTCCCAGGTTGGCGAGGTTGTCCAGTAAGGCGGTGGTGTTGTTGTCGGTGAGGTTCTCCAGGTGAAAGTTGAGGTCTCCTAGGAGGATGTAGTTGGTGGATGAGAGTGCGTGAGGGTTGACGAAGTCTGCGATGTCTTCGCTGAACTTGGTGCGAGGTCCTGGTGGTCTGTACATGAGGGTGCCTCTGAGGGTGGTTTTGGGGTCGCTGTGGATCGTGAAGTGGAGGTGTTCGGCGTCGGGGAGTGAGTTGGCGGTGTCGGTCGAGATGCGGATGGAGTTTTTGTGTGCGATTGCGATGCCTCCTCCGATGCGGTTGGTGCGGTCTTTCCGGATAATTTTGTAGCCGTCGGGGATGGCTATGGCGATGTCGGGTGCCGTGGTGGGGTTCATCCAGGTCTCGGTGAGGAAGGCGATGTCCGGGTTCGTAGAGTTGATGAGGTTCCACAGTTCGATGGCGTGCCTGTGGATGGATCGGGTGTTGACCAGGATGCAGTGGAGGTTATTTCCGGGGGAGTAGTACTTGGCGGGAGCGGAGTGGGTCCGGAGGCAGGTGAGGCGGCAGTTGCTGCAGGTGAAGGGTCCGAGGGTACGTTTCGGGGTGGCGCGGTAGCAGCCCGGCGTGCGGCCGGGGTTGAGGTTGGCGAGGAAGGCGGAGTCATAGGTCAGGCGGGGGGCGCGGGGGCCAGGGGTTCGGGCGCTGGGCGCGGTCCAGGCGCGGACGGGCGCAGACGGGCTTGCCTTATGCGCGCCAGCGGCGCGCCCGCTGCGCGCGGCCTCGCAGCGGCCGCCATATAAGGGGTAGCCGGGGAGGCGGGGACAGCTGGGAGGCGGGAGGAGGGGGGAAAAAGAGCGGGAAAACCGGCAAAGGGCCTTGGGGAGGCGAGGAGGCCCAAAAAAGCGGAAAAGTACCTAGAAGGGGTACAAAAAGCCGGAGAAGCGAGAGAAGAACGACAAAAAGCGGCGGAAGGACGGAGGGGGACGGCGGGGGCACGAGGGGCAGCAGGCAGACAGGGATACAAAATGCAAGGGGAGCGCGATCACAACGGGGAAAGCAGGCACTCAGGGATACAGAAGGCAAGGGGAGCGCGGTCACACGGGGAAAGCAGGCACTCTGGGATACAAAAAAGCAAAAGGGGACGCGATCACACACAGGGGAAAAAGGCAGACACTCTGGGGGACAGTCAGCACAACAACAGAGCAGAGGGCAGGCACAGAGGATCTGGTGGCGCCGCGAGGGCAGGGGAGCGACCTACCCTGGGGTCAAGGGTCGCTACCACTGCCTCGCAGCGGCCGCCATATAAGGGGTAGCCGGGGAGGCGGGGACAGCTCGGAGGCGGGAGGAGTGGGGAAAAAGAGCAGGAAAAGCAGCGAAGGGCCTCGGGGAGGCGAGGAGGCCCAAAAAAGCGGAAAAGTACCTAGAAGGGGTACAAAAAGCCGGAGAAGCGAGAGAAGAACGACAAAAAGCGGCGGAAGGACGGAGGGGGACGGCGGGGGCACGAGGGGCAGCAGGCAGACAGGGATACAAAATGCAACGGGAGCGCGATCACAACGGGGAAAGCAGGCACTCAGGGATACAGAAGGCAAGGGGAGCGCGGTCACACGGGGAAAGCAGGCACTCTGGGATACAAAAAAGCAAAAGGGGACGCGATCACACACAGGGGAAAAAGGCAGACACTCTGGGGACAGTCAGCACAACAACAGAGCAGAGGGCAGGCACAGAGGATCTGGTGGCACCGCGAGGGCAGGGGAGCGACCTACCCTGGGGTCAAGGGTCGCTACCACTGCCTCGCAGCGGCCGCCATATAAGGGGTAGCCGGGAAGGCGGGGACAGCTGGGAGGCGGGAGGAGGGGGGAAAAAGAGCGGGAAAAGCGGCGAAGGGCCTCGGGGAGGTGAGGAGGCCCAAAAAAGCGGAAAAGTACCTAGAAGGGGTACAAAAAGCCGGAGAAGCGAGAGAAGAACGACAAAAAGCGGCGGAAGGACGGAGGGGGACGGCGGGGGCACGAGGGGCAGCAGGCAGACAGGGATACAAAAAGCAAGGGGAGCGCGATCACAACGGGGAAAGCAGGCACTCAGGGATACAGAAGGCAAGGGGAGCGCGGTCACACGGGGAAAGCAGGCACTCTGGGATACAAAAAAGCAAAAGGGGACGCGATTACACACAGGGGAAAAAGGCAGACACTCTGGGGGACAGTCAGCACAACAACAGAGCAGAGGGCAGGCACAGAGGATCTGGTGGCGCTGCGAGGGCAGGGGAGCGACCTACCCTGGGGTCAAGGGTCGCTACCACTGCCTCGCAGCGGCCGCCATATAAGGGGTGGCCGGGGAGGCGGGGACAGCTGGGAGGCGGGAGGAGGGGGGAAAAAGAGCGGGAAAAGCGGCGAAGGGCCTCGGGGAGGCGAGGAGGCCCAAAAAAGCGGAAAAGTACCTAGAACGGGTACAAAAAGCCGGAGAAGCGAGAGAAGAACAACAAAAAGCAGCGGAAGGACGGAGGGGGACGGCGGGGGCACGAGGGGCAGCAGGCAGACAGGGATACAAAAAGCAAGGGGAGCGCGATCACAACGGGGAAAGCAGGCACTCAGGGATACAGAAGGCAAGGGGAGCACGGTCACACGGGGAAAGCAGGCACTCTGGGATACAAAAAAGCAAAAGGGGACGCGATCACACACAGGGGAAAAAGGCAGACACTCTGGGGGACAGTCAGCACAACAACAGAGCAGAGGGCAGGCACAGAGGATCTGGTGGCGCCGCGAGGGCAGGGGAGCGACCTACCCTGGGGTCAAGGGTCGCTACCACTGCCTCGCAGCGGCCGCCATATAAGGGGTAGCCGGGAAGGCGGGGACAGCTGGGAGGCGGGAGGAGGGGGGAAAAAGAGCGGGAAAAGCGGCGAAGGGCCTCGGGGAGGTGAGGAGGCCCAAAAAAGCGGAAAAGTACCTAGAAGGGGTACAAAAAGCCGGAGAAGCGAGAGAAGAACGACAAAAAGCGGCGGAAGGACGGAGGGGGACGGCGGGGGCACGAGGGGCAGCAGGCAGACAGGGATACAAAAAGCAAGGGGAGCGCGATCACAACGGGGAAAGCAGGCACTCAGGGATACAGAAGGCAAGGGGAGCGCGGTCACACGGGGAAAGCAGGCACTCTGGGATACAAAAAAGCAAAAGGGGACGCGATTACACACAGGGGAAAAAGGCAGACACTCTGGGGGACAGTCAGCACAACAACAGAGCAGAGGGCAGGCACAGAGGATCTGGTGGCGCTGCGAGGGCAGGGGAGCGACCTACCCTGGGGTCAAGGGTCGCTACCACTGCCTCGCAGCGGCCGCCATATAAGGGGTGGCCGGGGAGGCGGGGACAGCTGGGAGGCGGGAGGAGGGGGGAAAAAGAGCGGGAAAAGCGGCGAAGGGCCTCGGGGAGGCGAGGAGGCCCAAAAAAGCGGAAAAGTACCTAGAAGGGGTACAAAAAGCCGGAGAAGCGAGAGAAGAACGACAAAAAGCAGCGGAAGGACGGAGGGGGACGGCGGGGGCACGAGGGGCAGCAGGCAGACAGGGATACAAAAAGCAAGGGGAGCGCGATCACAACGGGGAAAGCAGGCACTCAGGGATACAGAAGGCAAGGGGAGCACGGTCACACGGGGAAAGCAGGCACTCTGGGATACAAAAAAGCAAAAGGGGACGCGATCACACACAGGGGAAAAAGGCAGACACTCTGGGGGACAGTCAGCACAACAACAGAGCAGAGGGCAGGCACAGAGGATCTGGTTATGCGCATAACTGCGCATAAATGCGCAGAGGATTATGCGCAAAGTGAAAAATTAAAACCAATGAGAAAGATTGTGTGATGACGAGCGTCATCAGAGGAGGGACTGAGAGAGCGTAGTTTAAACATTACCTATTTTTAGATGTGAAATGCTTATATTTAACAATGCTGCATTAATAATATAATTCATTGAAACGTACTTTAAACGTGGAGAATTTTTCACATGCATAAACTAATGTCGACTGTAAGAATTAATTGCTTGTATTATGACTAACTGAAAATATTAACACGTATAAAGATTGCATTAGACTTCATACATCTTAAGTTAGCGTGAGTCGAAAACTAGCTATGTAGCTCTCATATTAAAGCGTATTTTTCTGTTTCTTCAGTGTGCTGACTCGCAAAAGGCCATGACCCAGCATTTGTTCTTTTCTCCGCTTATTGTATCATTAACAGTTGTGTTCCCATCCGCATGCTAGCAGCTTTAGTATAAAAATTATAGGCTTTGCAACAAATATGGCACTTTCAAGGACATTAAATCGCGGAAAAGAGAACTCTTGACCCGAAGAGTGTGCCAGAAAATGAAGTAACCCCGGATGTGCCACCTACGAAAAACGTCAATTATGAAGACCAATTGGAAGAATGAAAATTATCATAGAATGACAAATGCATTACTTAATGTATAATTTGATAGGTGACAGATAGTGGGGTGTAGTGATTGTCCAATAGAATTTTGGGGGAATGTATTATGAAAAAGGGATAAAAACTCATGACGCAGGAGACTCGAGAGCATTAGGTAGGGAATTATATCAATTGCATCCAGAAACTCTGTCACTCTATTTGGTGATTTGAGACTTAGACAAAACCATCCTCACCCATAGACTGCCCATTACACTTTCTTCCTTATGAGGGAAGTGTCCCCTGCTATTCAATTAGATAGATTGACGGCGATCTAACTGATGTCCTGAAGACGAAGTCTGATCCTGTATGCTGACCTATTTTGAGGAGGGTAATTATACTGTTGCTAATGGAAATTCATTTGTTTGCCTTTTCTTTCTAGGTACCAACTGCTGTATATTTTTGATAAGAGACCTTAGTTAGATGTTTTCCAAATTGATGTTCTAAATTGTTTTGCATGAAGCCCAACATGCTGATGCTAATTAGTGGCTAGATGAGGCATTCACTTTGACTGACGTAGCTGACTTGACTGACGTGGTGCTATGCTGAACTAAGACATATAAGAGGTTCTATGCATTTTGACTTGTTTACTTCCTTATTACTATCTTATGTTTGTGATCATTGCATTGTTGAAACCTTATCATAGTTGCCGCATTGTGACTATGCTCTTTTGCTTCTTGGTTTTGAGATTAATACATTTGCTATTAGATTGTAATCAATAGGGAATAAAATTCACAAAACTTCAATAAGGTGTGGTTATTCATGACTGAAAGGTCATGGTTGCGCCGAAGGTTTACTAATGTCTAAAGTGAAATATATTGTGGTGATATATGTTGACAGTATTATTGACATATTGATTGGTATATTAATCAGTTATCTCGTCTTACGGTGTGTCACCACTGGGTCCAAAGATTCATCAGCCTAAAAACGAGTCCCGATGTGTATAAATTAACATAGAAGGACTCGTTAACACATACATTATGCAAAAAAGAAGAGTGAACTGTGAGTAGTTCCCATGTTAAGGTGGACAGCAGCTCCAGTAAGGAGCACCGTACACCACCAGCAACACTCTAGATTTGTTCATCTCTAATGTTTTTGGAGAACGATTGTTAGGCATGGAATTAGCTCAGTGCCATCCATGCCGATCTACAGAGGGGCAACATCTGCTTTCCCACTTCACCGTCAAATGCCCCGTGGTAATGAGAAACAGCTTAGCTCTGTTCCTGGGTGGGGGGCAGGGACCTGCCCTCTGCCCTAGATGTTCATAAATGCACAACAAAAACTGTTGTCAAAAGGACACTTATTTCATCCTTGCTTTTAAATCTGAGTGTATGGGTCACAACACCTTATCTCTGGTGATCACATTTTAAATTAGGATTTCAACTAGATAGCCAAATAAAATGCAACAAACACATATATGTTCTTTCAGATCGAGGCAGTCAGTGCTTCATTTGTAAAAAAAAGTAAGTACCAGGGTATATATGTATATATTAGTATTTTATATTCCGTTTTATATATAAAACCATAAAAGTACATCACAGAATACAATAGTCTTAAAAACCATAAAATCCATAGAAAAAATTTAAAACCATAAAGAAGCATATTTATACTCCATTTGCGCCAAATTTGCATCATTTTGTTTACACATATTCAGCGCAAATCTAACTCCTTATTTATATTTTGACGTTAGAACCATCTAACATCAAATTATTGAAGTTTGCACAATTTTTTCGATGCATGAACCTATCTTGCGTCAATGAAATGCAAGGTAGGCGTTCCCATCTAAGTAATGGTGCTAACCACATAGCCCCATATTTATCCCTGTGCCAAAATGACGCACGGGTGGGAGGATGGGCTAAATAATGGTTCAAAGCTTGCTTTGCACCATTATTTAACACATGGGTCAGACCAGACGTTAGGGGGACCTGTGGACCAATTTCCATGGTTAAACACCATGAAATGGGTCCTCAGATGCCCTCCTCAAGCCCTTAGGAACACACCCACACACATCAGAGGGACACCGGTGGACGGGGACCCCATCCCAGGTAAGAAGGTTAAGTATAGGTAAGCAATTTAAATTTCTTTATTTTAAAGTCCCATCGGGGGCTGAACATGGGGCCCCCTGCATGGCACACGGTGCAATGGCCATGCCCAAGGGACACTGGTCCCCTCTGCTGGCCATTGGAGTGATGGGCGTGACTCCTGTGCTTCCTAAGTCAGAAGTCATGTGGTATGGATGGTTTTGCGTCAGAAAATGATGATAGGCTGGTTAGAGGCATTTTTTTTGCCTCTAACCAGTGTAATGTTATTTTTTGGTGCAAAACACCCTTCTCCCATACCACCAGCCCCACTTAGCTAATGTCATTTTTTTTTTTACACTAGCCCACTCTTTGCACCGGCTTGCGCCATTCCATAAATATGGTGCCCGGCTGGCGCTCAAGAATGGGGCAAGCCGGTACTAAACTTTTTGATGCAAAACTACGTTAGTGCAGTTGTGCATCAAAAATTATAAATATGCCCCAAAGGTTTCAATATTATACTGGGAGAAGCCATTAAATAATCTCTAAAGTGCCCATGTGCAATATTCTACCAGGGGTCCATCTCATGTTTAATATACACCTGCTTTCACTCAAAATGTGCCTAGTATGGCGTATATCTACTTCGAGATAAATTGCTGTTCGTAGTGGTGCAAGTTGTCTGTTTAGTACATTATAATTACTAAAAATATTAAAAACAGGTCAGTTCAAGTATCAGTTCAAGTAAGCCCTCATTATTATCATTCTGAATACATAAAATGCATGTGCTTATTAATAAGATAAACAAATCCTTATAAACATAAGAATATCAATCTTACAGTCCAGCAAACCAGAAAGTCAAATTCATGCCCCTAGATTTGTTACTATTTTTTTCACCTTAGCCGCTATGTGTGCAACAAATATCTAGACAAGGCAAACACTAACCAGGGAGTTTTATCACTCTCCAAAATTCTAAAAGCATCCTTCAGATGTCTCAGGGATAGGATACAACAGGTCAGGATTAGCAAGGTTTATCCTGGCAACAATATATTTGGGGCAAGAAAACAAAAAGTGATTAAATGTTTCAAGGTTAAACAAACAAGTAGGTCCGTTTGGAGAGAAGTTACAGCCCACCCCTAGTCTGTTGAACTCGTCAGGGGTATTTTACCTTATCTGAATCTGAAGTACACAGATCTGTCCTCAGTTGGTTCAATACAATTTAGGAAGTCCTCACAAATCATTTTGTGCTTAAAATCCAGAAATCTGCCAGTTAACTCTTCGACAGGATTACGACATATCCACTGATCATTAATATGATCCAAGTATCTCTCCTTTACACTAGGTAGGGATTAATTTCTCGATTGACTCAAGATTAGTCCATAATTAAGACATCCCTAGACTAGAATAGCCTTTTCCTAACATATTTAAGCCAGGTATATTTCCTTTGGGATCGAGTGCAATTATCTCAGCAACTGATTCTCACCGGAAAAGTAGTGACTCATTAGTCCATATTCTAATCCAAAAAGCTAGTGGCCTAAAGGCAGCCACATGAACTATGTTTTACAGGCCAAGATCCAATCAAATGGGGATTAGGGGTGCATTACGAGAAATATCTAGCACAGATCTCATGAACGTTTTCTCTACTCTTTCAATACCCCCTGTATTATTCAGACCCTATAACTCAGCACAGGGATGCTGCAATACCTTTTGCCCGATAGATTTCTTTTGCCGTTTCTACTGGCCTAAAGTTTGAGGCCTCCAGCTTTTTGAATATAGCATAGCTTACATTCTGGAGTGCCAGCTGAATCTTGGCTATTTGTGAGGACGATGGTACTGCATTAGTAAATCTAATCCACAGATAAAAGAATTGTTTCACTTGCTCCAAGTTAGTCTTGCCATTTTGATCCTCCCCTTAAAAGACCTACGAGGGCTAAAAGTCATAAATATTATTTTGTCAATACTAGTTTCTATCCCATATTTCAGACAGAAGAGTAAAAACCAATTGTGCAAATTCTGTAACCCCATGGGGAACTTTGAGACTCATACAGTATCATCAGCAAATAACAGTGGTGATGATACCTTCTGTCCAGCACTTGTAGGAGGATCACCATTGCAGTCAGCCAAGAAATCTATCATCCCATTAATGGTGATAGTGATAGGGTGGTTAGGGTTAGTACACAGCCTTGGCACACCTCCCTATAACACCTAATACGTCTGGTCAATTCACCTTATTGGCCCAATCCTATTTGAGTGCAATTATTATGTGGAGACTTATTGTAATGCACAATAGGGTCTGTGGGCCCCCTGTTCACTTCAGTGCTAAGCACAGTTTCCCTCTAAAGATGAGATCAAATGCTGCGTGTAAATTTACATATATATGTTCTTTCTTAATAGTCACATGATTCAATAAAATTATAAGAAACCTGAAAATGTATTTGAAAAACAGTACTCATGTTCTCTCTTAACCCAGGATCCAAGCAGTGAGAGAAGCCACAAAACTTTACATTAATAGTTAGATTTTTTTACACTTTGACTGAAGATCAAACCAAAGAAATTGGAAAAAGAAAAGAAGACCAAAAGGAAGAGGCAACAAATGAGAGACGGCCAAGGCAAAATGAACACCAGGAGACAGCACAAGGAGAGTAACCACGAACAGGAAGAAATAATGACAGACAATAAGACTGTAATTAACCTGATAGGTATTTCTTTATCAGAGAATGACCTTAAGAATCTCTCTCTGGGACTATCATACTACCAAAAGAATGAACATGATTATGTGAAAACTAGGATAGGTCTGTTCAAATTTTCCGTAAAACTTAAATTGATGAAACAGCACAAGCAGAATAATTATAGATAAGCACAATGCTATACACTTACTATGGCCTATTCCTCTAGTTTTTCTGGTGGTAGGAGATGTAGTCCTGACGAAGGGACTGTTTGAGGTGGAAAATGAAAACAAATGCACAATAGAGGAAAAGTATGTGATTGAGATGCCTGAAAATGAAGGTGTATTGATGGCAGAGGAGGGTGGCTCCTCTTTTAAATCCAAATCTAAATCAATGCCTTTGAGCACCAATGATCCCATTAACCTGTTTGTGGAAGTAATAACCAAAGAGTTCATGGAATATAAATCCAAAACACGAGGAGGTCTCAGGCATACTCTGGATAAATTGGCCAGTGGAAAAGCTGGCCGCCAAAGATCCTGGAGTAGTCAGGAGCGCTGATAAAGGCAGCAATGTGTTGTTGTGGTCTACAAAGTGTGTACAAGTACTAAATCTGCTGTCCTACAGCAAGGACACCACAGACTTTTTTTTTTAAAGAATATTTGACATAGACTGGAAGAGCGGCATGTTCCTTGTGACACTAGATGTTACTTCGTTATATACAAGCCTCAACAATGATGATGGTCTCAGGGCAGTGGAACAGTTCCTTAGAGCTTGACAAATCAGGTTCTATAAACACACTAAAATGCTTGTGAGCATGTTTGAATGGTGTTTGAAACAGAATATATTCTTTTTCAACCATGACAACTATAAACAACAGCAAGAGACTGGGTGGGCACCTTCTTCGTCCCCCGCTACACAAACCTTCACATGGGTTTGTGGGAGGAACAGGCGCTCAGCAGTCTCCCACAGAACATATGGAATGAGAACATCATCATGTTGGTGAGGTTCATTGATAACATTTTTGTAATTTGGAGGGGTGATGCTAGATCTGCTGATTTGTTTGTTTCTGAAATAAATGAACTTCAACAACTTGAATTTCAGATTTACCAGCATCATAAATGAAACTTAAGTTGATTTTTTTTATGTTATGGTAGTGGTTGATACAAATAAACTCACCATGTCACTTTATAGAAAACAAAAGCTGGCAACAGTACTCTCCATGCCCATAAATCTCATCCAGTCTCAATGAAATAGAGCATCCCCTACGGAGAGCTAGTCAGAGCAGGAAAAATCTGCAGTGCAGTTATAATACAGCAGAAAGAAACATGATTAGCAGGTCTGAACAGAGAGTTTATAGCTAGAACAATTTGGAAACTGCATGGAACAGGGTGGACAAACTCAAATGAGATGATATTTTGTTTAGTAGGCAGAAAACACACACAACTAAGAAGGTTGAAAATAGATTTATTACCACATAGCACACCAATCATCTAGTCATGAGGGCAGCCTTGAAAAAACACTGGCACCTTTTAACCTCTTAGCTGCTGGGAATTCTCCCCCCCCCCCCCCCCACACCACCAGTGCTGAGCTCTTTCTTGGCTATTTGGGGTAGTTCACGCTTAGGCCTTCATAACTTTTTGTCCACATAAGCTATCCACGCCAAATTTGAGTCCTTTTTTTCCAACATTCTAGGGAGTCTAATGGTACCTGGAGTTTGTGGTTTCCCCTGGAGGAGACTAAGAAATTAGCAAAAATACAGTGGAAATTTCGTTGTTTTAAAAAAAATGGGGAAAAAGGGCTGCCGAAGAAGGCTTGTGGTTTTCTCCCTGAAAATGGCATCAACAAAGGGTTTCTGGTGCTAAAATCACCATCTTCCCACCTTTCAGGAACGGGCAGACTTGAATCTGAAAACCAAATTTTTCAACACAATTTTGGCATTTTACTGGGACATACCCCATATTTACTATTTTTGGTGATTTCAGCCTCCTTCCAGTTAGTGACAGGAATGGGTGTGAAACCAATGCTGGATCCCAGAGAGCTAAACATTTCTGAAAAGTAGACAAAATTCTGAATTCAGCAAGGGGTCGTTCGTGTAGATCCTACAAGGTTTTCCTACAGAAAATAACAGCTGAAATAAAAAAATATTGAAAGTCAGCTGAAAAAAACAGCTGTTTTTCTCCACGTTTTGCTCTGTAACTTTTTCCTGCAATGTCAGAATTTTTAAAGCAATATACCGTTACGTGTGCTGGACTCTTCCGGTTGCAAGGATATATAGGGCTTGTAGGTTCATCAAGATCCCTAGGTACCCAGAGCCAATAAATGAGGTTCACCTTGCAATGGGTTTTCAAACTATACCGGGTATACAGCAATTCATTTGCTGAAATATAAAGAGTGAAAAATAGGTATCAAGCAAACCTTTGTATTTCCAAAATGGGCATGAGATAAGGTATTGAGAAGCAGTGGTTATTTGCACATCTCTGAATTCCGGGGTGCCCATACTAGCATGTGAATTACAGGCCATTTCTCAAATAGACGTCTTTTTTACACACTGTCTTACATTTGGAAGGAAAAAATGTAGAGAAAGACAAGGGGCAATAACACTTGTTTTGCTATTCTGTGTTCCCCCAAGTCTCCCGATAAAAATGGTACCACACTGGCATGGGTAGGCCAAATGCTCGCGACCGGAAACGCAACATGGACACATCACATTTTTACATTGAAATCTGACGTGTTTTTTGCAAAGTGCCTAGCTGTAGACTTTGGCCTCTAGCTCAGCCGGCACCTAGGGAAACCTAGCAAACCTTGTCATTTTTTAAAACTAGACACCTAGGCGAATCCAAGATGAGGTGACTTGTGGTGCTCTGACCAGGTTCTGTTATCCAGAATCATTTTCAAACCTCAATATTTGGCTAAAGAAAAACATTTTCCTCACATTTCGGTGACAGAAAGTTCTGGAATCTGAGAGGAGCCACAAATTTCCTTCCACCCAGCGTTCCCCCAAGTCTCCTGATAAAATTGATACCTCACTTGTGTGGGTAGGCCTAGCGCCCACAACAGGAAATTCCCAAAACACAACGTGGACACATCCCATTTTTTGACAGAAAACAGGTGTTTTTTGCAGAGTGCCTACCTATAGATTTGGCCTCTAGCTCAGCCGGCACCTAGGGAAACCTACCAAACCTTTGCATTTTTTTAAACTAGAGACCTATGGGAATCCAAGATGGGGTGACTTGTGGGGCTCTGACCAGGTTCTGTTACCCAGAATCCTTTGCAAACCTCAAAATCTGCCCAAAAAAACACTTTTCCTCACATTTTGGTGACAGAAAGTTCTGGAATCTGACAGGATTCAGAAATTTCCTTCCACCCAGTGTTCCCCCAAGTCTCCCGATACAAAATGGTACTTCACTTGTGTGGGTAGGCCTAGCGCCCACCAATGGAAATGGCCCAAAACACAACATGGACACATCCCATTTTTTCACAGAAAACAGAGGTGTTTTATACAAAGTGCCTACCTGTGGATTTTGGCCTCAAACTCAGCCGGCACCTGGGGAAACCTAGCAACCAGCGCATTTTTTAAAACTAGAGACCTAGGGGAATCCAAGATGGGGTGACTTGTGGGGCTCTGACCAGGTTATGTTATCCAGAATCCTTTGCAAACCTCAAAATGTGGCTAAAAAAAACACATTTTCCTCACATTTCGGTGACAGAAAGTTCTGGAATCTGAGAGGAGCCACAAATTTCCTTCCACCCAGAGTTCCCCCAAGTCTCCTGATAAAAATGGTACCTCACTTGCATGGGTAGGCCTGGTGCCCGCAACAGGAATAGATCACACAATGGTCAATGTTGGTCCTTACATGAGGCAGCTGTTGACCCTGGGGTGATCCATTCCTGACGCAGGCACTAGGTGTAGGCACTCAAGTGGGGTAGTGTTTTTATCAGGACAGGTGAGGAATCACTGGGTGGTAGGACTTTTGTGGATCCCAGCATATTCCTGTAGTTTGTGTGACAGAAATGCGAGAAAAAATGAGTTTTTATTCAACATTTCAGCTTTGCATGGTATTCTGGGTAAGAAAACTTTGTGAATCCACACAAGTCACACCTCTGTGGACTCCCCCAAATGTCTAGTTTCCAGAAATGTTTGGGTTTAGTGTGTTTCTCAAAAAACACCTTGTCACGTACCATTCGTCACAGTCTTTAGCACTTCCTGCGCTCAGTCCAACAATCATTATTGGTGCTCCCACTCCCTCCTCCTCGTATCCCCTCATTACCACCCAGCAAAAGTGTCCTTCATCTCTCCATAGCCGCCCTCCACCCCGCACATACATTTCATTTGTATTATAGCGCAGGTAATGGCTGACTTTACTAATGTACTCAGCTATTTACATAAAATACAGATTTGCTCTTTGCAGTAGGCATATAAACCTTCTGCGCTTCTTTATGGCACTAAAACTGCCACTAGACAAGTCTGACCCTTTTGGTCACAATACTTACTTGACTTTTTTATTGCTGCCTAAAAGCTACAGTTGAAAAGCGTCAGTTGAAGTATGTGCATTGCTTTGAAGACGCAAGCTGCAACTGCAAGACAACTGGTGGCAAATATATATATATATATATATATATATATATATATATATATATAGATCACTTTTATATGTGGGTCTGGTTTTGCTGGGTGCCGATCGCAGCCCCCAGGAAAACCACACACGATTGACAAAAGTGATCTACATAGTATATATATATATATATATATATATATATATATATTTTTTTTTTTTTTTTGTATGGTTTCCTTGGGGGACAAAATGGCCCCCAGGGAAACCCTACAACAACTAAAAAAAATATTGCCCCCACAGGGGATCGCCCTGCCCACGGGCGACCCCCTGTCCATTTCTTTTTCTTTCTTTTTTTTCTTTTTTTAAAAATAAAATTTACCTAAGCTTCTGTGTCTCCCGGGGAATAAAAAAAAAAAAATATCCTCAAGCGCGACGCACCTGAGGATTTATTAACACCCTCCCTGTTGTCGGCCACTGGTCGTGACCCGCACCAGGGAGGACTATGAGGGGCATCTTGCTGAGGAGTGACATGAAGGAAGAAAGGAAGACCTGGCTTAAACCTAAAGATGGCTTCACCGGGTGTAATAAATGTATAGCCTGCAAGAATGGGGAAAACCTTGAGAAATAAAACACTGGGTGGGAAAACATACAGGATAAGAGGTCACTACAGATGTAAGAGTTGTTGCACAGAGGTGAAGAGAGTTAACTAAAAAATAGTGTCATAGGTGGAGTCCCAAGCGAAGTGAAAGGTGTAAACAGAGAGAAAAAACGTAAGATACTTGAATCCAAGTAGACTTTTTGCCTTAAACAGTAAGGAACCGAGAGGTTTGAATGGCGAAAAAGCCCTTTATGTCCATCTGTAACTCTTCAAGCCCACAAACTTTGCCGGGGGTCTCCCTTTGCAATTTTATTATGTATAGTAAGAGGAAACAGTAATCCCACCACTGCTGCTTAATCAGTAGGTTATATTCAGGAAGAGCCGCTCACTTAAGGACAGTCTCAGTCATAACTTGGTCACACAAAACACCAAGTGTAGCTACAAAAAGCCGCGGGTAGATTTTACTGCTGCATTAAAAGTAAGGCTTGCAGCTACAGCTCCAAACTCCAGATTCCCAACACATCTACACATTCCACAATCAGGAAAAATTGACATGCAATAAGGAAGATTGTATATACTGTTTGTTGTGCCCTGGCGCAAAAAGGTACGTGGGCAGTACAATACATAAGGCCAAAAAGCGTATCCTAGAGCACATACAAGCGATCCACCAGAATGACAAACAATACCCAGTACAAAGACATTTTTCTGAGGTTCACTTCCGGAATGGAAAACTCTTGATATTTGTGGTAACTGATTCCATTGAATGTGACATCAGGGGTGGCAACAGGGAGAGGAAAATGCACATGCAGGAATCTAGGTTTATCATTGACTTTGACACAGGGGTTCCTAAGGACCTTAACTTCAGTGAAGAATTAGCGGTTCATTTGGGCGAATAAAATGTTTGGTATTATGAATGCTACTTTTCCCTTTCTTCTAACATAAATGAGTGTAGTAATGTCTTTAATCTGTTTTTAATCACTTGTTTTGCTTCTTACACTCGGGTATCTGCATTGATCAGTACTGTGATTAGTCAGCCATGCACATACCTCTTCATTTATTTTGATATGCACTATTTGGGTGAAAAAGGGCCTTCAGATGAAAAGTAAGATGTTTGCCCTCTTTGGCTAGATTGTGGGTTCAATTATGTCAATATTATAATTTCTTTTTATCTGTATTTATCTGCATTGATATGAAATTTCGCATGATCAATGGAGGAAATGCACATGAGCTTGCTTAATTGCATACTTCAATCCCTTATATGTTCCTTATTAACCCCATTGACCGGGTATGACTGCGTTTGTAAAGAGCAGAGGAGGCAATTCTCAAATGGATTTATAGATAGTTACCTGTGGGGGTGCGATTGTTTGATTACCTTTTTGTAATTTTCTGAATTTATTTTATTCCTTTACTTGTTTGCCTCAAGTGATTTATTTCCAACTCAATCATCTTGTGTGTGGGGTCCGATATGGTTGGTGCATATTTGGCTCTGACAATTGACCTTTCTCAAGGTGGGAATATGTATGGATTGGGTATGCTCTGGTAATGGTTTGAATTTGGCTGTCTCCTCAAGAAACCACATTACTTGCTCGGATTTAGGAAATGCAATGAATATTAGCTCATGGACAAAATACAATGGTTCATTGCATTTGGGTCTACTGCTCATTGTTACCATATTGCAAGATATTATGAATGTTTGGATCGCATGCATTGACGGTTGCTCATCATGATACATTAGGAGCCTCATTTTCAAGGCCCGTGGCCAAGTGACTTGCTGACCTGCCCTACGCCACCGGAAAAGGGCAGAAATGTGCTGTATCTACAAGATACAGCACCTTTCTGTCCTCTCCCCCTGTACTGGTGCATTAATTGCTGCCATACGCCAATGCAGGCCCCCTTGCACCATGGTGCAAAGGTTCCTGTATTGTGGGGGTGATTGTTTTTGTGCAGAAAGGGACAGCTTCCTTCACAAAAACAATCACAAAAGGCATTTTCCTCTTTCTATGTGTGCTGCATAATGCAACACACATAGAAAGTGAAAACAACACGGGAAAATAAAGATATTTCTTCCCACTGCCTGACTCTTACACCACCCCTGAGATGTGGGAATCTAGTAAATCTGGGAATGTGTCTGATTCCTTCGGGTCCCATGGGATTGTGTGGGTACATCCCAACCAATACCAATGAAACCTCCCTTTCACGCAGTTTTATGTGTGAAATGGGACCATATTTACAAGGCCATGAAAAACCATGCATGGTGGCTTTACATGGCCATGTAAATATTGGCTGGTACACTGTGCCACCAGAGCATAAAAAACAAGTACGCTCCTGTGGCCCAGTGTTCCACTAGGGCCTTGTAAATGAGGCTCACAATCTTTTGTCTTTTGTACAGCAACATATTAAGCATAGTATTGGCAAGTGCCATCCTCACCGAGCTGTAAAATGACAAAGCCTTTCACCACTCCAGGCACAGGATTAAGGCCTAGAATTGGTATAGTAACCTCCAAGCCACCCTGGAATGAGCAAAAGCAACCCGTGACAAGTGTTTCACTATCATAACAGCTCATCAAAGTGGTTTTGCTTTGGCAAGACACAAGGGAGCACCCAGTATAAGTTAGAGTGACGCATAAATTATGGAAAAAAGAAGCGAGAACTCTGGGTAGTCCCCAAGTTTAGTTCAAGTAAGGGGCATCCTGCAACACCAGTGACACTCTAGATTTGCTCACCTCAATGTCTGTTTTTCTAGCAAGGTTTTTAAGGATAGGATTAGCACAGTCCTAGCCGGACTCAGCTAGAAAGGGACAAAGGCCCTCTTTATGACACTGGCAGTGGGTGATAAAGTGGCGGTAATACAGCCAAAAGGCTGGCGGTAAGTTCCACCAAATTATGACCATGGCGATGATAACTCCCATAGACAGCCAATATACTACACGACTGCCAGGGCAGAAATAACACACACCACGGCAGTAGTCGCCAATAGGCAGGTGGAAGACAAAGTAGCGCCCACCGTATTTTGACCCTGCAATCCGCCACCTTTTCTGGGGCGGTACCAATGCAACAAAAGCCTGGCAGAAACAGAGCTCAGAAGTGAAAGGACTCACCATTAGAGACACAGGGAAGAACCACACCGCCATGGAACCCGAACTGCATGTTTTCCCGATGATCTTCTATGTTATGCTCCACGTGGAACACCAATGCCGACGACAATGGTGAGTACAGCTGCCTAGCACACAACATAGGGAGGGAGGAAAACGACACACACATGCACCCCACACTCCTGTCACTCCCACTCCATACACACCACCAGCTGCACAAGAAAAGCAATTTGTCCCCGAAAAACGGCAAAATAATGCAAGGACAACAGGAATTGACTAAAGTGATTGTAATCGCATCAACATCAAAATTAATAATGAAACAGATATGTACACATGTATACAAAGGGACACTGCCCAGTCTAATGTTCAAAGGGCCAACATGGCCAGAGGGCAGAGTCTAAGCCCCAACTCGAATCCTGACCACATCCGGATAGTACACTGCAGGGGCATCAGTTTGAAAATAGGCAGGTACTTCAGGGGGAGCTGGGGACACCTCAGCCTGATGTGGGAACAAGCCTACTGGTTCTGGAGGGGGCTCTGTGCCAATTGGTTTGTCCTGGGGAGTGCAAGGTCACAGTCTCTCAAGTGGGTGACTTTCCCACTGGTTCTAGAGAGGACAACATGCGCATTGTTTTGTCCTGGGGAGTGCAAGACCACAGTCTCTGGAGTGGGTGTCTTTCCCACTGGTTCTGGAGGGGGCAACATGCCCATTGCTTTGTCCTGGGGAGTGCAAGGCCACAGTCTCTCAAGTGGGTGTCTTTCCCACTGGTTCTGGAGGGGCATCTATGGCCATTGCTTTGTTCTAGGGAGTGCAAGGCCAAAGTCTTGCTAGTGTAGCGTGTGCTAAAGTGTTTTACTGAAGATTGCAGTTGGATATGATACACTTCTTCCATCACATGGTTCTTTGTTCCCCTAACTATCACATGCTAAAACTGCAGGCTGTCCTTTGATTTTGCTGCACACATAAGATCTCGCCAAAACACCTCTTCCCACTTTCTTTTAGCCGCATTTTGTGCTTCTCAATATTTTTTCCTGTTTACAGCCACTAGATTCCTATGGACATTTTTTATGGCAGCCATTAACTCGACCCTGGGTACCGTACAGTGTTCATCATACTATTCAGCTTAGGTTTTGCTAATTAACTCATCCCTTTTCTCCTTGTGGAAAAAAATGCAATCTCCCCACATAAACTATTATATATTTTCATTATAATATGGGCTTCTTCATGCTTTTTGAGATCATGTAAAGATTGGACTTCAACAGTATAAATTTGTGCTCAAATGGTTGCATTACCCTTAATCATGGACCACTTAACGCTTATTCTGTTGTTGCTCAGCTCTATAAGGTCAAATGTATTCCCCTCTATTGGTGTCTATGATGGATTACAAATGTGATCCAACTCTAGTGCAAAGGTGTTATGGTCACTGTCTGATCGTCCGGCATGTCAATTATAAGAGACCAATATAGTGTACCAAACAAGAAGTAATTGTTCCTTTTTTGGCAGTTTACCCATTTAAATGTGTAGCTGAGGTCTCTATCTGATCTAGTGCACCTGTTGCAGACTCATAAGCCAAATTTTAGAAAGGTGTGAGAAAGTAGCCTCTTTCTAGCATGGTTACCCTACTTGTTGGCCTGTTTGTCAGTGTGTTTTGACTGTGTTACTGGGATCCTGCTAGTCAGGACCCCAGTGCTTATGGTTTGTGGCCTACTTCTCAGTATGTTTCACTGTTTTCGTCAGCATGCTTTAGTAGGTCACTGGAATCCTGCTCACCAGGACCCCAGTGCTTATGCTCTCTCTAGTTCCAAATTTGTCCTTACATACTGGTAACCCAGTATTTCACTCCAAATTGGCATACTGGTCCCCCCTTCTAAGTTACCTAGTATATGGTACCTAGGTACCCAGGGCATTGGGGTTCCAGGGGATCCCTATGGGCTGCAGCATTTCTTTTGCCACCCATAGGGAGCCCATGCAAAGGCTTCTACAGGACTGCCATTGCCATTGCAGCCTGTGTGAACTAGTGCATGCACTTTTCACAGCCATTGTGACTGCACCAGGTCACTTATAAGTCACCTGCATGTCAGGCCTTCAAACCCTGAAGGCTGGGTGCAAAGTACCTGTGTGTGAGAGTACCTCTGCACTACCAGAGGTGCCCCAATGTTGTCCAGGCCCATTTTCCTGGAGTTTGTGAGAGCTGGGATGCCATTTTAAATGTGCACTGGACATAGGTCAATACCTATGTACAGCTTCACAATGGTACGTCCGAATATGGCCATCTAAGGTGTCTAACAACTGGCAATCGTACCCCAAGACTGATTCCAGTATTGGTTGCACAATCCCATGCACTCAGGGGGCTCCACAGTGGACTCTCAGTACTGCCATACCAGCCTTCTAAGGCTTTCCAGCCACAGCTGCTGTCACCTCACAGGCTTCTGCCCCCCTGGGGCTTGAGCAGCTCAATCCAAGGGAAGCAGAACAATGCAGTTCCTTTAGGAGACGAGTGTTACACCCTCTCCCTTTGTAAATAGGTGTTACAGGCATGGGGGGGATTCCTTCCAGAGCCTCTGGAAATGCTTTGAAGGGCACAGATGGTGCCCTCTCTGAATAATCCAGGCAACACCAGTTCAGGGACCACCCAGTCCCTGCTCTGGTGCAAAACTGGACAAAGCAAAGAAGAGTGACCTTTCCCCTGTCTGTCACCACACCAGGGGTGGTGCCCAGAGCTCCTCCAGAGTGCCCCTGTGTTCTGCCATCTTGGATACCAAGGTGGTGGGGCACTCTGAGAGTACCTGAGTGGCCAGTGCCAGCAGGTGACGTCAGAGAGCCCTCCTGATAGGTGCTTACCTGGTTAAGTGACCAATCCCCCTCTCAGGGCTACTTATGGTCTCTCCTCTGGGTGTTTTTTCAGATTCAGATTGCAAAATTCCAGCAGGAATCCTCTGCATCCTTCACTTCATCTTCTACCCACAGATCAACCACTGACTGCTCCAGAAACTCTACAAAACTGCAACAAAGAAGATAGGACGACTTCTGCAACATTGTGTCTTCAGCTCCTGCCAGCAACTGCAACAGTTTCCAGGTTGTGCATCCTCTGAGGACTGACTGTCTTCAGTCTGTACCAGAAGAACCGAAGGACTCTCCCATGGAGTGACAGAGTCACTTCCCTGCTTCAGCAGGCACCTACAGCAATGACCGGTGGCTTGGGTCCCCTCTCCAGAAGACAGGCATGGATCCAGCGACATTGGTGGTGGATTAAAGTGACTCCGATAGTCCCAACGTCCAGTTGTCCAAATTTGGTGGAGGTAAGAGCTTGCTTTCCCATGCAAGACAGTACCCCCGTGCACCATGTGACTTGCAGTTGCAAAGGCTTGTGTGCATTCTTCCAAGAAGTTCTTCATGCACAGCACAGCTTAGGCAGCCAGCACTCCATTGTGTGATGTACAGCTTCTTGAGTGGTTCTCCAGTGGCCTGGGAATCCTTTGCATCATGCTATGTACCTATGTACAGCTTCACAATGGTATGTCCAAATATGGCCATCTAAGGTCTCTAACAACTGATTCCAGTACTGGTTGCACAATCCCATGTACTCTGGGGGCTCCACAGTGGACTCCCAGTACTGCAATACCAGCCTTTTGAGGTTTTTCAGGCAGCCCCAGCAGCTGTCACCTCACAGACAGGCTTCTACCCTTCTGGGACTTGAGCAGCTCAATCCCAGGGAGGCGGAACAATGCATTTCCTTTAGGAGAGGGGTGTTACACCTCCTCCCTTTGGAAATAGGTGTCACAGGCATGGAAGGGGTATCCTTTCAGAGCCTCTGGAAATGCTTTGAAGGGCACAGATGGTGCCCTCCTGTCACAGTGTCCTTTCCTCGGGATCTGCACGTCGCTGAACAAAAGGCCCACCTTCCGGCGTCACTAACTCAGAAACCTATTATAGCACAGAGTTATGATGAAGCCAGTTGGGGGGGATGGGTATTAGGGTAGGGAACAACAGGGAGAGAGATCTGAAAAGAAAAAGGTTAGAACAAATATGCATTTACTCATTCATAGAAATGTAATTCATCTATAGACTCTTGACTAAATGCGTCTCCGAGATATCAGATGGAGACCCCTTTTGAAATGAGGGCAAAGCTCCTTCTTTGAAACATGGAACAAGAGTAAACTATGACCTCAGAATCAAGAGATGGCAAGAGTTTTGGATTATGATTATACTCAGAATATCAATCCTGTAACATCTATGCATTCACAACATAAACCTTTGATCATGACCTAGAAAATCTTAAAGAATTAAATATGCTTTTCACATCTTAGGCTTTTCAAAGAACAATGAAAACTATGATTTCCTTATCTTCAAAAATGCCGAAAAGCTTTTACTCATTGAACTTGAAGCGCTTTACTTATAATATCATGAAGCGCTTTTTCTTGTGTTGCCTTAAAGCGCTACGCTAATTATGCTAAGGGGGCGCTTTTACTCAAGTGGCCTGAATCACTTTGATTGTTGTGCCAAGAACCTTTTACTTCTGTGAATTGAAGCGCTTTGATTGTCGTCCTCTGAGGACTGCCTGTCTTCAGTTTGTACCAGAAGAACAGAAGGACTCTACCGTGGAGTGACTGAGTCACTTCCCTGCTTCAGCAGGCACCTCTCTGCAGTGACGACAGGTGGCTTGGTCCCCTCTCCAGATGACAGGCATGGATCCAGCGACACTGGTTGTGGATTAAAGTAAGTCCGACAGTCCCAACGTCCAGCTGTCCAAATTTGGTGGAGGTAAGAGCTTGCCTCCCCACGCAAGAGAGTACCCCTGTGTCCCGCGTAACTTGCAGTTGCCAAGGCTTGTGTGCGTTCTGACAAGAAGTTCTTTCTGTACAGCACAGCTTATACCGCCAGCACTCCATCGTGTGACACACAGCTTCCTGAGTGGTTCTCCGGCAGCGTGGGATTCCTTTGTATCATGCTGCATGGGCTACCATTTGCACCTCCTTTGTACCCGTGCTGTGGGTCTCCTGTGCACGCTGCTTGGTCTTCTGAGGGCTCTCTGAGTTGCTAAGAGCCACCTCCGTCTGCCCCTCCTGGGTAGAAGCCACCAGGTCCCTCCTGGTCCCGGGCAGCGCCATTGTAGGAAGTTAGCCTCTCTCTAGCCTTGTTACCCCCACTTTTGGCCTGTTTGTGAGTATATATCAGGGTGTTTTTACTGTCTCACTGAGATCCTGCTAGCCAGGACCCCAGTGCTCATAGTGGAAACCCTATTTGTCAGTGTGTTTGATATGTGTCACTGGGACCCTGCTAGCCAGGGCCCCGGTGCTCATAGTTTGAGGCCTATATGTGTTCCCTGTGTGGTGCCTAACTGTATCACTGAAGCTCTGCTAACCAGAACCTTAGTGTTTATGCTCTCTCTGCATTTAAAATTGTCACTGCAGGCTAGTGACCATTTTCACCAATTCTGATTGGCACACTGGAACGCCCTTATAATTCCCTAGTATATGGTACCTAGGTACCCAGGGTGTTGGGGTTCCAGGAGATCCCTATGGGCTGCAGCATTTCTTTTGCCAGGCAAAGGGAGCTTAGACAGTTCTTACACAGTACTGCCAGTGCAGCTTGAGTGAAATAAGGTCCACGTTATTTCACAGCCATTTTACACTGCACTTAAGTAACTTATAAGTCACCTATATGTCTAACCCTAACTTAGTGAAGGTTAGGTGCAAAGTTACTAAGTGTGAGAGCACCCTGGCACTAGCCAAGGTGCCCCCACATTGTTCAGGGCAATTTCCCCGGACTTTGTGGGAGCGGGGACACCATTACACGTGTGCACTACACATAGGTCAATACCTATATGTAGCTTCACAATGGTAACTCCGGACATGGCCATGTAACATGTCTAAGATCATGTAATTGTCCCCCCATGCCAAATCTGGTATTGGGGTGCCAATCCCATGCATCCCCGGGGCTACTGAGGCTGCAACAGCAACAGTTGGCCTTAGGTAGGGAAGCCTATCCTGTGGAAAGGGGAAGACAGGGGTTGGGGTTAGTTCCCCATGGTGGCAGCAGCAATAACAGTTTCAGGAGCTATGGTGTTAGGGAGAACACATTTAACTCTAGAAACTTGCACAAGATTGTTCCCCCTTACAAGGAGGGGGTGACATCTACAAGTGGTTTGCTGCACCTGAGAAGGCCTGTAAAGTTCAGAGGGTCTCTCAGATGCAGTTGGCCTGCTATTCTGTGGTTGTCCTTCTCTGGCAAGGGGAGAGATAGACTCCTTACTGTAAGAGAAGATGATTGAAGTAATTACAATATTTTGAAGACAGCACTCTTTGATGAATTTGGCTTAACCACTGAACAATATAGGATTAAGTTCAGAGGAATCAGAAAAGAGGCTTCACAAGATTGTACAGACGTTGTGGACTGTTCAGTGAAGGCTTTAGAAAGCTACATGGCAGCAAAGTGTCTGAATATGAGGGTCTATTTAATCTAATCCTGAGAGAACATATTCCTAACAAATGTGTGTCTGACTTGTCGCACCAGTACTTGGTAGACTCAGATTTGACCGCTCCCGAAGAATTGGGAAAGAAGGCAGACAAATGGGCCAGAACAAGGGTGAGCAGAAAAGCTCATACAAGGGGTGCCAAAGAAAAGAAGAAAGATGGTGAAAAATCTCAAGACAAGCATGGGGACAAACATAAACATAAAGATTCCTCTTCAGGTCCACAACACTCTTCTGTGGGTGCGGATAAAACCTCTTCTGCTTCCTCTTTTACACACAATAAAAAGCCTTGGTGCTTTGTGTGCAAAGGTAAAGGCCATAGGCCAGGAGATAAGTCCTGTCCAGGTAAAGCCCTTGAGCCCCCCACCACTAATACATCCACTTCAACTTCTAGTTCCCCTAGTAGTAGTAGTAGTAATAGCGGTGGGACTACTGGCAATACTCAAAATAAATGTGTAGTTGGGTTCACTTTTGGGTCCATTATAGAAACTGGGGTAGGTGTAGAAGTCCCCAAAACAGTTTCTGTCCCACCTGGTGGTATTAGCCTTGTCACCTTGGCGGCTGCTTGTCCCCTTAACATGGACAAGTGCAAGCAGCCAATCCAAATAAATGGTGTTGAGGCCCAGGCCTACAGGGACACAGGTGCCAGTATCGCTTTTAAATACTTTACACATTGCCTCCAAGTTAAGCCTGACTGCTTTTTGTGCCAAGCTAGCCAAGGTTAAGCACAGGTTAATTTAGTGGCTTTTTGTGGTTCACCCTGCAAGGGATTGTGGCTGTTGCTTGTCCAGGGCTCACACTCCAGTCAAGCAACCACCCAATTTCTTGCATTGGTGCTCAGTGGTGTGGATCAGGACTTGTGTTTGTGCAGTACCAGACAGTGATTTGTGTTACACAAAAATCCCATATAAATAATTTGGCATCAGAGTTGACCTCTTTATAAAGTCTGCTTGGTTGGCTCTATATTTCCTTTTTCTAAATTTGATTTCTGCCTCACATTTTTTGTGCCTGTGACTCTTTCTTACCAGGATGGCATTGCATGTCACTGCCTTTGAGAACTACAGTAAGACTGAACTGAAGAAGATGTGCAGGTAGAGGGGACTTGGAATCCCCAAGGGTTATTGTTAAAAATTGGGTCTCTAGTTGCAGAGGCATGTACCCATTCCATATAGGGGCCACAATCCTAGTCAGGGTAAGTTACAACACACCCTAAATTATCCTTTGCTCACCCACGGTAGCTTGGCACAGAGCAGTCAGGCTTAACTTAAGGCAATGTTTAAAGTAGTTGTGCAACACCCAAGCTATAACACAGTGAACACACCACAAAAATAATCCACACTAGTTTAGAAAAGGAAAGTATTTTTTAGAAACAAAACAAGAGCCAAATGATAAAATCCAATAAGTATGTCAAGATATGAATTTTTAAAGAATAAATTAAACTGTAGCGCTTACATGCAGAAAGCGTCAACTGGGGCTATTAGGTCATGCTAAACAAGGCCATAGTCAAAAGTTCAGGGGGACTGTGATGGAGTGCTGGCCGGCTACAAGACCCACGCAGGGCCTGATGAGCAGAAGTACCTTTGTCCTTGAGATGCAGCAGTTCTGATCTAAGCAATGACGTTGATGCATTGGTTCTGGATCCGCACTGAAGAAAACAATGAAACGATGCATCAATCTGGAGAATGAAGGCGATGCATAGATTCTTGGCCATGAAGAGGGGACAATGCATTGCTCAGTCGGTAATGCGATGCTCCAATTCTTGCAACAGTGGCGTGCTGTTGTTGTTGATGATGCAGCGGCAATGTGGTAGCAAAGCATTTAAGGGGAATGCATCAGTTGTGATCAGCACAATGAGGTTGATGTGCAGTTCTTTGCAAGACCGCCAGAAAAACCGACTTTCGGGGCCCAGGACTGGGTTGGTACAACTTTGCAGGGTAGGACTCAGAGTTGGCAGAGTTTACTGGTTGTAGAAGGATTGTTGGAAGTATTTTGTGTCCCCGAGACTTCAGAAAACAGGAAGCAAACCAGAAAGACCTTGGAGTCAATCTGGATTCAGGTAATGCAGGTCCAGTCCTTCTCACCCAGGCAGGGGAACAACAGGCATCACAGCAGCTCAGCAAGGCAAGGAATCCAGCAGAGTAGCAGTCAGTTAAGCAGCACAGAATTCCTTATTCCTGGCAGAGTCTTCAGAGGGCCAGTAGTGTGCTGAAGTGGTGATGTCCGACATCCAGTACTTATACCCAGGTGTGCCTTGAAGTGGGAGAGACTTCAAAGGAAGCTTTGAAGTGCACAGAGGTCCACCCTTCCTGTGCTGGCTTCAGACTCACCACAGGGAGTAATAAGCCCTTTGTGTGCGTGCAGGCACAGCCTATTCAGCTGTAAGTGTCAGGTTGGGCCCAGGCCTTCCTTCCCATCCTCCCAGGAGATGCATGCAGTCACATTGTGGTTCTTTTTGTGTGTGACTGTCTAGATGGAATACACAAAGCCCACCTGTCACCCAGCCCAGACTGATCAGAGACAGGCAAAGGGCACCAAATGGCTAAAGCAACTAAATGCCAACTTTCTCAAAGCGGCATTTGCTAAACTGCACTTTTAAATCCAACTTCACCATAATTTGTAATTTTATATTGTGTGTCCAGTGACACTAAACTCATTTCTTCCAGACTGTCAATTAAACTTATAAGATGGGATAAGGTAATCCTAATAATAGCCGATGGGAGAGATAGGCCGTGCAGCAGTGAAAAATTACTTTGGCAGTTTTTCAATACCTGGACATGTAAAACTTAAAAGTGCATGTCTTACCTTGTATATACATGGCACCCTGCCCTCTGGGTTCTTGAGGGCCTACCTTAGTGGTGACCTATATGTGTAAAAAAGTAAGGTTTAGGCCTGGTAAGAGGTTTAACTTGCCAGGTCAACATGGCAGTTTAAACAGCACAGACAGTCTTTGCAATGGCAGGCCTAAGACATGGTTACAGGGCTACTTAAGTGGGTGGCGCAATCAGTGCTGGAGGCCCACTAGTAGCATTTAATGTACAGGCCCTGGGTATGTGTAGAGCACTTTACTAGAGAGTTATAAGTAAATTAAATATTCCAATTGGGTATGAGTCAATGTTACCCGGTTTTAAGGGAGAAAGCACAAGAATTTTTGCACTTGTTAGCAGTGGTAAAGTGCACAGTGTCCTAAAGCAGCACAAAGGAGGTCAGAAAAAAGGAGGAGGAAGGCAAAAAGTTTGGAGTGACCCTAGCAAGAGGGCCATTTTCCAACAACAGTTATACAAAATTGGAGTATTAGATAGCCCTTAAAGCCTGGGAGGAGGTCGACAGAATGCCACCTTCAGCAGAGGAGGATGGCAATGATGAGGAAGCACCAGCAGAGAAGGAGGATCCAGCCCAGGGTCCTGAGCTGCCTGGAGAGCCCACCTCAACCCCAGCAGATGACCTGGATGGCCCAGATTCCCAGGATGGAGCAGAAAAATTGTGTCTGCCGGGGGCCTGACCCCAGAGGAGCTTGAGGACAGGAAGGAGGAGAGGAAACTACAAATGGATCAAGCCAAACTAAGGATGGAGGACAATAGGTTGGCCCACGAGCTCAAACTCAAGGAGCTGGACATAAAAGCCAAGCAAGTGGGAAAGGTTCAGAGACAGCCACAAACTCCAAAATCAGTCTTGGGGGGACTTTGTAGACTATGCCAACAAGGCACTGAAGGGTTGGGTGAGGGGCAGCAAAGTAGATGCTTTCAATGGGCTGTACAGCCTGATTTTGAGAGAGCACATGATCAATACCTGCACTGAAGGGCTGGGTGAGGAACAGCAATGTAGATGTTTTCAATTGGCTGGACAACCTGATTTTGAGAGAGCACATGCTCACTACTTGTTTTACAGAGCCTCTACAACAACTGGTAGATAGCAAGCTTGCCAACCCCAGGAAGCATGGTGAAGAGGCAGACCTCTGGGTCAGCACCAGAGTGTCCAAATAGGTACCTGGGTGTGACTCCAAGATGGGTGGTTCAGGTTCCTTCAGAAGTATGAAGGGGAGGTCAAGGGTGACCCAGACAAGTCTCTGGTTAAAGAGGAATCAAATGATTCCCATGTCTCTTGTGAGAAGAAAGAGCAAGGCGCTGGTGGGTGGTGGCCCAGGGCACCCAATTTTTAACCCCCCTGCTTTGATTGTTCTCAACTAGGACACAAGCAGGGGGATTCTGTCCGTCTAAAGAAACCACCCACTGTTGGGAACTCTACAGGATTGGCCCATGTGGCCTTAGGGGGAAGTACTCCCCAGGTGCAGGAGGTAAACCATGACCTTGTCTCCTTTAGTTGAGGAGTGAACTCAGAGGGTAAACTGGAGATCTCTGGAGGTGGAAGTCAGCACTTCCACCAGGTCAAGGTGAATGGGATCCTTGTCACTGTTCTGAGGGACACTGGAGCCAGCCAGACCATTGTAGTGGAAAGGCTGGCTTCCCCACAGCAGTACACCGGTCATGTGTGTAGGGTAACACAGGCCCTAGGGCAGGTTTTTGTCAGCCCCATGGCCCAGGCAAACCTAGAGTGGGATGGAGAGGTGACCGGGAGAAGTGTTATTGTTTGTCTCCTGATGCCCATTGACTGTATTCTGGGTAATGAATTGTCACCAGTGACAATGACAGAGGAGCTAGAAGGAGCAGACGCCTAGGGTGCCCTGAAAGCTCAGACATCTGGGCAAACCACTCCCAAATGTAGAGGACAGGAGTCCAGATGGTGGGACAGGAGGTGGAAGGACTCACCCCTGACTCCTGTTTAACCTCAGGGTATAGTTCCTGGGCTTTGTGACCAGTCTCACACTCCCATCCTTGGATTGGTGGGAAGGAGAATGGAAAAGGTGTGCCTAACACCTGGGGCTAGTGCTCCACATTCTGAGAATCCTCAAAGGTCAAACACCCCAGGGAGAACTGGGGCCTGGTTCTTGACACTGACAGCTGCCAGTGGCCTTTGTTAGTTGATGACCTAATGGGCAGAGTTTTCCTTGAGTTGAGAACAGAAGTGTGGTCTAAGACGTGAAATGGGCCACATCACTCTGTTGACCATGGTGGTGCTGTCTGCTTACTTGGATGCATCTGTGAGCAAGTTAAGGTTAGATGCTGCACAGATGGGGTCTGCAGGTGAGTAGAAGTTTTTCCTATGGGTCAGTTCAGTGGCTCAGGAGAGTGTAGACAGAGGCATCCAATGGAATTCAGAGTGGCATAGAACTGGCACAGGCCTCTGCAGTAGAGCACCAGTGTCCATGTTCTATCGCCCAAACAGGATAGTCCACCAAGGTATTGATTAGTCTTACTTTCGGCTGAGGGGGTTCATATCGGACCTGGCTCACTATACAGGGTCACCACAAAACCTTTTGCCGTTTACACTCCACTTTTTGCTGAATTAATTTTTGTTGGCCTTAGGACTCTGTGCACTGTACCACTACTAACCATTGTTTAACTGCTTGTGCTCACTCCCCAAAACATTGTTTAATTGGCATATACCTGATTGACATATTTGATTTACTTGCAATTGCCTTGTAGAGTGTGATCCCATATACCCAGGGCCTGTAAATTAGATGCTACCAGTGGACTTACAGCATTTATTGTGCCTCCCATTCAAGTAGCTGATCCAAACATGTTCCAGGCCTGCCATTGCAGCCTGAATGCAGTGTTCCACTGCCATGTCAACTTGGCATTTAACCCCCTTGCCAAGCCTTAAACTCCCCTTTTATTACAGATAAGTCACCCCTAATGTAGGCCAGAGGTAGCCCATACGGTAGGGTGCTGTGTACATGAAAGGTTGGACATGTACTTTTTGTTTTTTACATGTCCTGGGTGTGAAAACTCCCAAATTTGTTTTTCACTACTGTGAGGTCTACAACTCTCATAGGATAACATCAGGGATTCCTTATTGCATTTAATAAGCTGGAGTTCTGAAATGCGAAACTGTAGACATGTAATGTTTGGTACCTATAGAATTGTAATGATAATCCCTCCTCACAATAGGCCTAATGACCCTGTATTGTCACTGCAGCCAGCTTGACGCCAGGGCAGGGAGGTCAGGAAATTCCAAGAACTGAACCTTTCCAGAATCCTCTCCTACCTTCTAGGAGAAGGTCACCAGGGTATAAAAATAGGACCTTGAGACTCACTCTTCAGTTAAATACTGGACCTGCAGAAGGACTCTCAGAGGACTGCCTGCTGGTGTGAACTGTTGTGCACTCTGCCAGACTGCTGCTGTACCTGGAAGCACTGCTTTGCTGCCTGAAGCCCACCTTAAACCCTCAGATGCCAGCCCTGCTTCTATTCCTGCACCTAGGACTACCAGAAGTGACTCCAAGGGCTAGTTTGCTGGCCTTCTGTTCAGAGTCATAGGCACATGACAGGCCTCCACCATCTTAAACCTGCACATAGACACTGCCTGAGTGAGGCCTGAACTCCCAAGAGGTCTCTATAAACCCCTGGACCCTTGGTTGTTGTGATAAAGGTGACTAGATGTCTATGGTTTTATCTTTTAGGTGCTATTTTAAACCTTAAACTTTAAAAATTCATAATGCTGTTACTACTGATTAGATTTCTGTAGTCAAATAATGTATTTGAATTTTTTCTATTTTCTAAATTGGGTTGGGGTTTTCTTGTGCTGTGTTTTCACTTTATTACTATTTGTGTGCTGCATAAATGCATCACACATTGCCTCTTAGTTAAGCCTCGCTGTTTTTTGTGCCACGCTAGCTAAGGTTAAGCACAAGTTGATTTAATGACTTTTTGTGGTCAGCCCTTCAAGGGGCTGTGGCTGTTGATTGATCGGGGCTCACACCCCAGTAAACTGACAACCCAATTTCTCACAGTGACCTCACTGATCTTCACTCTCATCCATATATTTTTGTACAAATGTTGAATGCCCATGAGCAGGCTCAATGATATTCACGAATTAACACATTTTTCCTACGGTTCATTTCTTGGGACATGGTCAAAGGCTGATTTAATTTCGATGAAGCTTAGATACAGTGATGAGTGAATTGCTAGTGGTTTATCAGTAAATAATTAAAGAGCAATTAGGTTTGATTTTGTGCCCATGTCTTGGTGAAAAACTATTTGGTTTGTGGGATTTAACTTTTGCTTCATGGCCCAGGCGTTAAGAGATTGCAACAGGAGGCCAGAAAAGTATATGGCCTCACTATTGAGGGAGGCAATGAAGCAATAGTTTGCCGGGTTCAACTTGTCAGCCCCCTTAAATGTTGGGTGAACTATTCTTCCCCTTCCCCGAATCTGAGACTTCCTCTCTCTGTAAACAGAGATCATCTTGGAAAACCAAAGCTCCGGGTTTGTTTTAAAGTGGGCTTGCGAGTGCACCATCAGTGTAACTTTTAGACAGCATTTTCATTTGTTGGATGTATTAGCCATCATCTTAACTTCAACTTTGGGGTCTGCAGTGGTTGTAATTGCATTTTCTGAGCTGGAAGCTGCAGGAAGTATCATTGTGTTGTTGGGGATAAAAATTGTATTTTCCGTCCTGCTTGTTGACTTTACATTCACATTGCTTGCAGTCAGGTTACCGCTTACGAGTTGATTCACTGTTTTGCAGACCACTTTAGAATGCTTGCCCTGGCTTGCATGCAAATGAGTAGCCCAAAATTGATCATAAAATAGTTTCTTTGTAGTAGAGAGCTATTTTCTATGGTTATGCCTTGCTTCTCTTAGCTTGGTTACGTGATGTAGATCTTCAATATTTTTCGTCCACGTTCCTAATTCTGGGTTCAGTGCTTTTTTCCACATTTTAAGCCTCTTGGTAATACATTTCAAATTATTGCATTCAAGTCCCATGCAAAGAGCTCTATACGATTTTGTGCTGAGAAATTTTAAGGAATGTCTTTGTAAAATACACCCATTATGAGGAAAGATTTTATATGCAATTCTTTTAGTAGAACTGCACATTGAGCCTCAATGCTTTTTAAATTCTTTTTGTTCGATTTCAGTTTCTTTTGATTCTCTGTGAATGCTGGCCAATTAAGGGGCCAGATTCACAAAAGTAAACTTAGACGTTTGGTCTAAACTTACACCAAATGTCTACGTTTACTTAGGAATTCACAAAGGGCATTTACGAGCTCTACCTTTAGGTCCACACTCTGGACAGAGATCTGCCATGAGTGCAGACCTAAAGATAGTACCGTAATGTTTAGGCCAAACGTCGAAGTTTACCTTTGTGAATCGGGCCCAACGTGTTTGCTTTGTGGTAGAAGTGACAGCCTGATACCAAGCTCAAAAATCTGCAGGAGATGGTCACTTTCAGATGGATTGTTGATTCTGAAATTGGTAATGTGTCTTAGCAGAGACAAATTTACTAACGCATATTCAGTCATAGTGATGGTTTTGGTATAAGCATGTATATAAGTTGGTGGTATATCCCGAATTCATCTACAATTCAGTACTCTTAGCATGACCAGTGAACACTCTGCCTGAAAATTTCTCCAATTCTGAAATGTTCACGTTGGGGTGGAAAGACCTGTTTTATAAGGTTACATATAAAATCTTGTCTGGATATTAAGGGGGCATATTTAGAAGAGGCTTGAGCTGCCGGAGCGCCACTTTATTTTGTGCTCCGGCAGAGGAAGCCTCTCAACCATATCTGTAATGTCATGCAAAGCACTTTTGCATGGCTTTTCATGGCCTCATCAATATGGCGTAAGACAAAGCAACGCAAGTCACTGTGTTATTTTACTCTGCTCCAGATGTATGTTCATTGGACGTTGCAGTGCATTTTCCCACACAACAGCCATGGATTTTAAACTTCACCAGATTTACAAGGGCCTGTAAACCCGGGGCAGTGCTAAATCCTTACCCCTCCCCCACAGCACACATAGAAAGAAGAGAGCGGCTTTCGGGATTGTTTTCCTGCAGAAAGGTGCCCCTTCCTGCACAAAAACACCCTGCATGCAAGGCATGCACCCCTGCACCATGATGCAAGATTGCCAGCTCTGGCTTTAGACAGCCAATTTTGCACCAGTGCTTTTTTATACAATGTATTAATGTAGAAGTTAATAATGATGAAAGAAGAGTTTTGCAACAATCTCTGTGTTGACATCTAGGATCCATGGTTTTGGGTGTTTCAGTGAGTTGGATAATTTTCATGTTGATATCGGAGCAGATAAATATTGTCAGTTCTCCCTTTGGGCAGCCTTTAGGCCTAGATCTTATTGCAAAATGATTACATTTAACAAAGCCAATCAGAGTGATGGAATATTAAGTCCATGGGCCCACTGGGGCCCTAGGGGCACTTTGGTGTTACAGAAGGGGGCCATGGGAGCTTGTGCGATCTCTTCAGTAATACAGATAGAGCTGCTGCATGTAGGAAGGTAGCCTCTTTCTAGCCTTGTTACCCCCACTGTTGGCCTGTTTGTGAGTATATGTCAGGGTGTTTTTACTGTCTCACTGGGATCCTGCTAGCCAGGGCCCAGTGCTCATAGCGAAAACCCTATGTTGTCAGTGTGTTTGATATGTGCCACTGGGATCCTGCTAGCCAGGACTCCAGTGCTCATAAGTTTGTGGCCTATATGTGTTCCCTGTGTGGTGCCTAACTGTATCACTGAGGCTCTGCTAACCAGAACCTCAGTTTTTATGCTCTCTCTGCTTTTAAAATTGTCACTGCAGGCTAGTGACTAATTTTACCAATTGTTATTGGTACACTGGAACACCCTTATAATTCCCTAGTATATGGTACCTAGGTACACAGGGTATTGGGGTTCCAGTAGATCCCTATGGGCTGCTGCATTTCTTTTGCCACCCATAAGGAGCTCAGACAAATCTTACACAGGACTGCCACTGCAACCTGGGTGAAATAACATCCACGTTATTTCACAGCCATTTTACACTGCACATAAGTAACTTATAAGTCACCTATATGTCTAACCCTCACTTGGTGAAGGTTAGGTGCAAAGTTACTTAGTGTGTGGGCACCCTGGCACTAGCCAAGGTGCCCCCACATTGTTCAGGGGAAATTCCCCGGACTTTGTGAGTGCGGGGACACCGTTACACGTGTGCACTACATTTAGGTCAATACCTATATGTAGCGTCACAATGGTAACTCCGAACATGGCCACGTAACATGTCTAGGATCATGGAATTGTCACCCCAATACCATTCTGGTATTGGGGGTACAATTCCATGCATCCCCAGGTCTCCAGCATAGAGCCTGGGTACTGCCAAACAAACTTTCCGGGGTCTCTTCTGCAGCTACCGCTGCAGCCAACCCTCAGACAGGTTTCTGCCCCCTGGGGCCTGGGCAGCCCAGTCCCAGGAAGGCAGAACAAAGGATTTCCTCTGAGAGAGGGTGTTACACCCTCTCCATTTGGAAATAGGTGTGAAGGGCCTGAGAGGAGTAGCCTCTCCTGGCCTCTGGAAATGCTTTGAAGGGCACAGATGGTGCCCTCCTTGCATAAGCCAGTACACACCGGTTCAGGGATCCCCCCAGCCCTGCTCTGGCGCGAAACTGGACAAAGGAAAGGGGAGTGACCACTCCCCTGACCAGCACCTCCCAGGGGAGGTGCCCAGAGCTCCTCCAGTGTGTCCCAGACCTCTGCCATCTTGGATGCAGAGGTGTGAGGGCACAATGGACAGCTCTGAGTGGCCAGTGCCAGCAGGTGACGTCAGAGACCCCTCCTGATAGGTGCTTACCTTTCTCTGTAGCCAATCCTCCTCGGTGGGCTATTTAGGGTCTCTCATGTGGGCATCTCACCAGATAACGAATGCAAGAGCTCACCAGAGTTCCTCTGCACTTCCCTCTTCGACTTCTGCCAAAGATCGACTGCTGACTGCTCCAGGACGCCTGCATAACTGCAACAAAGTAGCAAGAAGACTACCAGCAACATTGTAGCGCCTCATCCTGCCGGCTTTCTCGACTGTTTCCTCGTGGTGCATGCTCTGAAGGCTGTCTGCCTTCACTGTGCACTGGAAGCCAAGAAGAAATCTCCCGTGGGTCGACGGAATCTTCCCCCTGCTAACGCATAGCACCAAACTTCTGCATCACCGGTCCTCTGGGTCCCTTCTCATCCTGAGGAGCGTGGTCCCTGGATCACAGAAGCTGGGTCCAAGTGTCTTCGACAGTCCAGTGACCCTTCTGTCCAAATTTGGTGGTCCTTGCCTCCCCACGCCAGACAGTAATCCTGTGTACTGCGTGAACTGCAGCTGCTTGGGCTTCTGTGCACTTTTGCAAGACTTCCTTTGTGCACAGCCTAGCCCAGGTCGCTGAGTTGGACTCCGACGTCGTGGGACCCTCTTTTGTGGCTCTGAGTCGACTGTTGTCCTCAGATCTTCTAAGTGCCTGTTCAGGTGCTTCTGCGGGTGCTACCTGCTTCTGCGGGGGCTCTCTGTGTTGCTGAGCAACCCCTCTGTCTCCTCCTCCAAGGGGCGACCTCCTGGTCCTTCCTGGGCCCTAGCAGCACCCAAAATCCTCAGCTGTGACTCTTGCAGCTAGCCAGGCTTGTTTGTGGTCTTTCTGCGGGGAAACAACTCTGCATCCTCCAGCACTCCGTGGTACATCTTCTGACCAAAGGAGAAGTTCTTGGCACCTTCCGTAGTTGCAGAATCTTTGGCTTCTTTCACCAGGAGGCAGCCATTTTGCACCTTCATCCGGGGTTTACTGGGCTCCTGCCCCCCCTGGACACTTGCGTGACTCTTGGAATTGGTCCCCTTCCTTTACAGGTCCTCAGGTCCTGGAATCCATCTTCAGTGTTTTGCAGTCAGTTGTTTTCCTTGCAGAATCCCCTATCTCGATTTTACTGTCTTTCTGGGGTAGTAGGGTAACTTTACTCCTACTTTTCAGGGTCTTGGGTTTGGGTATCTTGGACACCATTAGTGCTTTCTTACACTTCCAGCAACCCCCTACACACTACACTAGGCCTGAGGTCCATTCGTGGTTCACATTCCACTTTTGGAGTATAAGGTTTGTGTTGCCCCTAGGCCTGTTTCTCCCTATTGCATTCTATTGTGATTCTACATTGTTTGCACTACCTTTCTAACTGTTACTTACCTGATTTTGGTTTGTGTATATATACATTTTGTGTATATTACTTACCTCCTAAGGGAGTATATCCTCTGAGATACTTTTGTCATAATGTCACTAAAATAAAGTACCTTTATTTTTAGTAACTCTGAGTATTGTGTTTTCTTATGATATAGTGCTACATGATATAGGTGGTATAGTAGAAGCTTTGCATGTCTCCTAGTTAAGCCTAAGCTGCTCTGCTATAGCTACCTCTATCAGCCTAAAGCTGCTAGAACACCTCTATTCTACTAATAAGGGATAACTGGACCTGGCACAAGGTGTAAGTACCACAAGATACCCATTATAAGCCAGGCCAGCCTCCTACACTGCACATGTAGCATCAGCGCTTTCGAAAGGGGACATTCCCTCTTTTTCATGGGGGTGTGGCCCTATGCAAATGATGGAATCACTTTGCCTGTACGCTCACAATGTATTACTGATGTTGGCACAGAGGCAAACATGCCCTTACTTTCAATGCGCCCACTGATGACAGCCTTCTCCAGGGATAAGTTGAGGTCCCACAGACCCCTCAACATTACCCTGCAGATGGGATCTCTAACCCCTTTTGAAAGTGCAGGAGGGTGGCTGCCTACACTGAGAAATATGGAACAGCTTTTAAACAGCTCATCTGTATTCCTCTAAAATGAAGCGTGAGTTCGCAGCAGCTCTGAGGGCAGAGCATTCTATATAGTAGGGCGCACCTTGCATGCTGGCACACAGCGCACCTGCTTACAGGTGCACTGTGACGCAAACAGAGAAAGTGTATCCTTACAGTAATACGGGCCCATGCCTATTTAGAAATCAGAATATGATTTCTTTTTCCAGTAAGAGATCAATTCATGGTCTTGGATCTTATTCATTAGGCCACCAGTAATTCTGTTAGACAGAAATCATGAGCAAATAAAAAATGGAGTAGATTTACTAAGATGAACAGTTGTTCAATTTGTTGTCTGCTCATGTAAGATTACAGGCAGTCTGCTCCAGTCTGAAGTATAGCTTGGGTGGCTAAAAGCCTCCTGCGAACGTGCTGGGGCGTTTGAGGGCCTGTCTTTCGCGACATTCATAGTTTTTCCAATTGCATGTCACAGGTTTGGATGTGTGGCCTCTCTTTTTGATCATAGAAAATGTGTAGCTTTGAGAGGTTCATTTTGTAAATCATCTTCTTACAGGGTTAGACATAGGTTTCCCCATTAAATGGGGATTTTAATCCTCCATTTACTAAATATTTCTTTTTTTGAATGAACTAATTGTGATGCCCCAGGTGTAGCCCATATAACTAGGGTTGCCTTACTTAATCAATCCTGCTGGGAGATAAGAATCCCGTAGTAACAATGTGTGTTGATTTTAAATATGAGAGAGGTTTGCGGCTCAGTGGCAACTTGACTAGGTCACCCAGGTTCAAAATGTCATACTGGCATTTGGAGTGTCATTCTGGCAACAGCAGTAGTTTTTTGTGTTGGCCTTACATGCCTTTTTGATGTGTCTCTAATTGATTTTTTGACTGTCCAATGTATTTGATCCATGTATTGCTGACTTATTTCTCTAGAACTTTCTGTATTTCCTCTTTTTGAGGAGGCAGGAAAGGGTATGAGGATCATTTGAATTGTTAGTTCTGTGTTTTGCTGAGTCATAACCACAGTTTAGTATCTGTCTTGTAATTACCATATTTTGTACTTTTTGAAGTGTTAGATGAAGGTTTGTGCCACTATTTACGTTGTCAACATGATGTTTAGCGGTAGGCAGATAATTTGGGGGCAACTTTGTTATAGCTCCGTGGAGAGGTATATAGTTTTGTTGGATTCCTGTTTACCATTGGAGTAGCGCAATTTTAGACTCCATCCATTATATGCCAATTATTGCATAATTATATATTTATATTTGACATTATATTTACTATGTGTTTAAATATTATTAACATGTACGCATACCACAAGGTATAAACGAAATGCAACCTGTGAAAGTCAGAAGCTTTATAAATGTGTGCACTAATGTTCATTTAAAATACCTTAATGCATTTATTATTCACATTTATACTTTAATTTGTATGTGATGAAGTAAAATGTATTTTCTTATTCACGTTTGCATTTATTGTGAAAAGTTAAAAAAGATCATATATATCTATTCATTCAAAATACAGATTAAATGTTTAGTTAAAGTTAGCATGACTAAAGGCCTTAATTTTTAAACGTATTATTTGTATGGTTAGTGAGATTTGTCTTTGCAGGTGCATTTCAAGGCTTCGGTAGCTAGAGAGAAGGAGTATAACATGCATTAGGTTCACTGATAGTAAGGCCTGAGAAAATAAATCTTGGCAGAGTATGTGAAGGTTTAATGAGCAGCAGAAGTCTCATATTCATCGTGCACCAGGTACGCAGGGCATTGCAGGTTGCAGAGACTGTTCGAGTTCCATGGAATGAGAAACCTGGGTGATATTACATGTTACGAGACAGATGAAAATCCAATTGGTCCTTGGAAGGGAGGGGGAACTTCCACTGATGTCGAAGGTTCTGTTTTTTTTAATTAGTGTTTATGCTGTTAGAAGTTAAGGCAGATTCCCTTAGACTTAGAGGGGTACAGACCTCTCTGCTTCCTTTATTCTTGAAAGTATGAAGCTTTATGCTAAATACTTGTTCGTGCTTCGGAGTCTTCTACTGAAGTCTTCACTATACTGACACCTTCTCACATTCCTAAATTGCCTTAAGCATCTCTCCACTCATTTTTCAACCTTTAGTCCAACCATCCTTAAGATTTATTTCCGAACCATACTCATTCTCTACTTAGAACTCTGACTAGATTACCATAGAATTATTTCATTTTAGAGAGAGAAAACAGGAATTTCTCTATGGAACACCTATTTCTAACTCTCAGCTTCTGTATTACTGTGATTGTAATTGCTCTGTACCTAAATCCATTGAGACTGACCTGAGTGCTATATTTCAGCTTGCCATCTGTAATTATGTCCCTTTTCAATATATTCAATACATACATATTTATTTAATCGATTATTGATTGGGAATAAATTAATTTACCTTCAATCCTTGATTCCTAGTCCTTATTGTGGGGCCACATGGGCTTCATGGAAATTACATTGTTTATTATTGTAAGTCTTGTCAGCTTGACCAATGAAAAAGGTCCATCTGATGAGAGTGTAAAATCACACTCCTGCGCGCTCTCACCATGAACCTTAATTCATAGGTGACATCCAGTTGAATGACTTTTTTTTACTTTTGGTTCTCATGATGTGCTTCCATATTGATGAGATTTTGGTCCCTTGCATCAACAGCATTTTCTACGCAAGAGCCTAGCTTTACTGCTTTGCTGATTTGGGATGTTTTCAGAGTGTCAGCAGTTTTATTGCATATTGGAAAAATGTTTTTAAAAAAATTGCTGCTTTGGTAGAGTAGTTGTTTTAGGGTATTATTTTTCATTTTCCGAAGACTTTTCCATTCCCTCGTTGACAGCGGTTTGTGACTGGATAGATTCACTGATACTTGTCTCTGGTGAGTTTTAATAGCAGTTATGCCCCATAGGTTTTTAACTTGATGAACTCAAGCTTGCCTCTGTGTCATATGCCCAGAAGTTATTGCGTTAGTTTGCATTTTTAAGTTCTAATCTTTTATATCCATATTTATCTCACATGGCAAGTAAGATAACAACAAGGTGGCTTAGTGCCTATGAAATTACTTAACCCAAACAGCTGTGTAAAAGCCCCCCACCCCTAGAGTACACATGACGGCAAATACACCTGTTACTGCGTAACGTGGCCTCAGCGGTCCTTCCACAGGCCTTCCCTGTAATCTACGGAGGGTCATCTACAGCTGTCAGTCATAGGAGTCTCAAGTATTTGGGACAAGTCAGTTCCGTGAACACCCCAGAGAGAAGGGTCAAATATAGGCACCACAGCTCTCTGAAGGAATCTGTTTGAGCAATGAGAACTAAGGAGAGCTTTGCGATCCCCAGCATGTGCATGAATCTATAAAGGCACCCTAGATGTGTTGGGATTGTGTAGGTGCCCCAGTGAGTGAGGATATTTTGTAAGACTGCTCCTAACACCAAGCCGATCTGTCACCCCCTGTGTGACTTGAGTGGGAATGTTAGGAGATTGGGGAGTCCCAGGGTGACATATGCGGGGAAACGAGGTAGCTGGGTGTCAAGAGGAGTGTCAATATCAATCAGGATTCCCTCCCAGTTTTGGATGAGCCTAGGGCATTCCCAGAGCAAGTGTACCAATGTCCCAGAGGCACCACATTGCCTCTAACAAACATTGCTACGAGTGGAGTTACCTTTGTGCAAACATACTGGGGTAAGGTACCAATACGTGGCGATTTTGGTGGCTGTTTTAATGCCGGCTGTATTACGCTGAGTGTGGAGCACCCTATAATAGACCTTCTCCCACTGCTTAGTTGTGAGCGTCCTCCCTACTTCTGCCTCCCAGCGCGTTTGGCCTGGGGACCTAGACAACAGGGAGGATCGTTGTAATAAACTGTACAGTTCAGTGGTAAGGTGTTTGTCATTAGTCTTCGTGAGCAACCATTTTTCATGATCAGTGAGGGGCCGCTATGCTCCAGTGCGCATCCCTGGATGCATCACCTAGTGTCAGATTTGCAGATAGCACATCCTCTCCAGGAGTGCAGAGTCATCCCTCAGTCCCTCGAAGGGAAGTGGGCCCTCTTCATCAAATAAGTGTCCAGTAGAGTGACAGCCAATGCTCAGCCACAGGCAAACCGCAACCTGATACAGGCGCAACGTAAAAGCTGTGTTACCCACTATGGGGGTCAGTGGAGAAGGGAATGTGTTGAGGCCCGTACGCTGGTCAGTCTGGTCCCATACTTTCAGAATTGTGTGAGTGATTGGTGACGAATGAAGGCCCCACAATCTCTGCTGTTGCTTTGGGAATGGAATCTTCCAAAGGGAGGTGCCTGTGATTGCTCGCTCCATAAACAGCCAACATTTGCTATATTCTTCCCTGGACCACTTCACCAGGTAGCTGAGCTGTGCTGCTTCCTAGTATTGGATGATGTTAGGAATGCCCAGACCTCCTTTCAGCCGAGACTGATAAGTCAATGCCCGACTCATGCATGGTCACTTCGCTGCCCACACAAACAATGCATTTTGCTCTGCAAGGCATGGAGTATACTGGGGGGTCGATCGATAGGGCCTGAAAAAGGAATAGGATTCTCGGGAGCACAGTCATCTTTATGGCCAATATCCTTCCTAGCCATCAGAGGGGGTAAAATGTACATTGTGCCTTGTCCCTCTTCACTCGCTAGAAGATGGATTTTGGTTGCTATTGAATATGATAATGGCATGCAAGGAGCATCACAATTTCTGGGAGGAGCGAGAGATTTAGGGCGTGGGATTTATTAATAGTTATCTGAAAGCCCACTGCCCTGCCGAATGCCTCAATCTCATCTACAAAGGTGGGGAGGGCTGTTTGAGGGTTGTCCATTGACATCGTCAGATATAAAGGGAAAAGGTATATATCGTCTCTCAAAAAACAAAGCTTGCAATGCACTGATTGTCCCATACCTGCTTGGCAAAGCGCTCCATATAGAGAGCGAACAGCAGGAGTGAGAGTGGGCATGGGAAACGGAGATGACATCAGGCCGTTGACCTGTACAGTTGCCCTCGTAGACTGCAGTAGCTTTTGATCCATGCTCAATATCTGGGCCCAAAGCCAAAATGTTCCATGGTAGCCTCCTGGTATGGCCCGTGGACCCGGTCGAACGCCTGATCCGCATCTATGGCTAAGAGCATAATTTTACATTGGGAATGTTTTACTTTGTCAAGCAAGTGTAGGATTTCCTGGGTGTTGTCACTACAGTGTGAGCAGCTTGATGTCCACTTGACATCAGTGTGTAGGACTTCCATTGCTTGGGATCTTTCCCTGGTTTGGGGATAACCACAACAGATGCCTCAAACAGCGAGGACGGGACCGTACCAAGTCTGGTTATCATATTAAATAGTTGCGTCAAGATGGGCTGCAGGCTTTGACAGAACGTTTTATAAAACAGGGCCGGGAAGCCATCTGGTTCTCGTGATTTAAGAGGCTTTAATCTTGCTATGGCTGCTCCTCCTCTATTCTGATCGGGTGATCGAATGACTCCTCTTATGCAGCCATCAGGCATACTCTGTGGGCACTTCTTAGGTATGAGCCTGGGCCCTTCCCATTCGGGGTCTGGGAAGAAGAAAGTTCCTCGTAAAAGCTACAGAAGTTGGATGCAATATGGGGATCTTCCACCGTTTAAGTGCCATTGTGGGTCAAAAGAGACTCAACCCCTTCGCCTGTCTCTGGGCACAAAGGCCCTCATTATAACATTGGCGGTAAGTCCCGCTTACCGCCATGCTGACTGCCACCAACATAATGCGACCGCAGCGGTATACCGCTACCCATATTATGACCCACAGAGCAATCAGTGATTATATGGACACAAACACAAGTCCACCAGCCCAAAGGTCAGTGACAAAATGGCGGTAGCAAAACCCACACTGTTATGGCAACAGAACTATGCCCCCAGCATTATGACCCACAAATCACCACAGCGGACATTCAACCTGGGTAAACCATTGGCGGTACATACCGCTGCGCTCAAACTACACACACACATACAAACCAACACCACATTGAAAAATTCAAACTACACACAACTGACACTCAAACACACACAACACCACTATAAAACACACACCCACACTACCCAAATCCCTTTATGACTCAAAGAAATTGACAACTGAAAGAAAGACACCAAGAACACCCACAGAACCAGAGCCAAAGAACACCATCACCCATACACCACCCACGCACCTCACAGCACACACCCTAACACATCATCCCACACACACTCACACAAACCACAGAGACTACACCCATGGCACCACAAAGACACCCCAGGTTCTCAGAGGAAGAGCTAAGGGTCATGGGGGAGGAAATCATCCGGGTAGAGCCACAACTATTCAGATCACAGGTGCAGCAGACATCCATTGCAAGGAAGATAGAGCTATGGCGAAGAATCGTGGACAGGGTCAATGCCGTGGGACAGCACCTCAGAACAAGGGGTGACATCAGGAAGAGGTGGAATGACCTAAGGGGGAAGGTGCGTTCTGTGGTAGCAAGACACCAGATAGAAGTACAGAGGACTGGCGGTGGACCTCCTCCCTCACAACTAACAACATGGGAGGAGAAAGTCTTGGCAATACTGCATCCTGAAGGCCTGAAGGCCTGGCAGGAGTAGCAGGAGGACTGGACTCTGATAAGTCAAATCTTTACTACTTTCACCCCCTACCTGCATGCCATCACAGAGAGGACTGCTGTGTGACAGGGAGATGACAGGCCCAGGGAACCGACTCTCCACGAGTCCTGGGAGCATACCACCATTCCCAGGAGACAATGGGCCAGATACTGGCCAAGTTGCAGGAGACCCAGCGGCTGCAGGAGGGACAGTACCTGGGGATCAGGGAGGACCTGGGGGACCTCCACACCACACTGGTCACAATTGCAGGGGTGCTGGCAGACATGGCCAACACCATGAGGGAGGCAGTGGCACACCAACGGGCCCCTGACATTAGCCACACCGATGACCAACCCTCCACTGACGCTAGTGGACAGGAGGGCCCGCCACAAGAACAACAGGCCATCAGCACCCCTCCTCCTGCAGAAGGAGAACCACCCCGCAAACGGTCCCTGCGATCCAGGCAGAAGCCAGAGAACATTGCCAAGACCCCCGCAAGGAATTAAGACTCTCTTGAATGTCACCCTTGTGTCCTACTCTGTCACCCTGTCCACCTTGAACTGCCGTTGCTCAACTTCCTATGCCCCCTTGGACAATGCACCTGTGATACAAAGAGACTGGACTCTATCCTGGATTTTCCTCCACCATCACCCAAGCCCACTGCACATCCCCATTAAATTTTCAGCAATTAAATAAACACCCTTTTAAAGAATACAAGTATTTAGTATGTCAAATGATTTAAGTATGTATTCCTTTAACAATCTGTAAACATTGCAAGTAAACTGTACAGTAATGTATACATAGGTATGACCTGTATTGTGCTGCAGTTAATATACCAGGAGCCAGAGTAGGGCACAAATATCTGTGAATAGACTTGTCAAAGGGAAGAGTAAGTGACCATAGTAGTGGGAACAGCAGCCTGCCAGTGAAAATTTACAACACAAAACTGCAATGGAAGGTGAAGTTACAGTGTCTTATCTGTGAGTCACTGGAAGTACTGTTGAATGAATGATAGATGTTCTGTTGTCCACATCCTCATTCTCTGAATCTTCTTCGTCACTGTCCACAGGCTCCACCACTGCCCCACCCCATCTCCAGCCTCATCCTCCTGCAGAAAAGGCACCTGGCATCTCAAGGCAAGGTTGTGCAACATGCAACATGCCACGATGATCTGGCACACCTTCTTGGGTGAGTAGCACAAGGATCCACCTGTTAGATGAAGGCACCGAAACCTGGCCTTCAGGAGGCCAAAAGTTCACTCTATAATTTGTCTTGTTCGCCCATGTGCCACATTGTAACATTCCTCTGCCCTTGTCCTGGGATTCCTTACTGGGGTCAGTAGCTATGAGAGGTTGAGGTGACTAGAGTCACCTGTAAATATCGAGGGATACCTGTTAGCCAGACACTCACCCTTAGGGCCAACCCCACACCCATATATCAACATACACTGGCTGTGGACCATGGGCTCACCTATTAGCCACACCCTGTGCCTCCGGAGTTGAGCCATCACATATGGGATGCTGCTATTCCTCAGGATATAGGCATCATGCATCAGGATACTTTGCATTCACATGGGAGATGTACTGGTCCACCAGGCACACTATCTGCACAATCATGGAGTGAAAGCTGTTTCGATTTCTGAACAAATGCAATATGTGTATCATCAATTGCCCCAACAATGTTGGGGATATGTCCCATTGCATAGAAGTCAGCTTTCACTGTGGCCAAATCCTCTACCTGGGGGAAAACAATGTAGCTGTGCATGTGTTTCATCAGGGCAGACAACACTCTGGTCAGCACGTTTGAGAATATTGGCTGGGACATTCCTGCTGCCATGGCCACTGTCACTTGGAAGGAGCCACTTGCCAAGAAATGGAGCACAGATAGGACTTGCACAAGAGGGGTGGATCCCAGTGCGCTGACAGATAGCTGAGATCAGGTCTGACTCCAATTGGGCACACAGCTCTTGGATTTTGGCCCTATCAAGTCTGTAGGTGAGGATAATGTGCCTGTCCTCCATTATTGCCAAGTCCACCAGGGGCCTGTACACGGGGGGATGTCTCCATCTTCTATTCATCCTCAGCAGTTGTACTCTAGGGAGCAAAACGATGAGCATCTGGTCAGTTTTCAACATTTCCTCAATGTACAATGCATTGCATGTTGTGACAGAAACAGTATGTTTATGTTTATTCCCAAAACGTGCTTATGTCAGCTGTGACACAGTTATGTGCCATGGTCTGCCCCCCCCCCTGAAATGGCGGACGCCTGTCCTGTGTGGAGGGGCAGGTGGAAATGAGGTAATGCTGCTGATGTTGTGCGCCGTTGCGGGAGGCGGTCGAGTACCGCCGTGCAACTCCTCATTGGTTATCATTGGGCCCTATGGGTTACAGTAGCCAATGGTGATGTACGCCAGCGGTGACGGTACGCAACGCTCCGGGTGTGACCTCCATTTTCTATCTGATCACTCACTAGCTACCTGACCTTCAACAGAAGAGGGCCTACACTGCAAGTGCTGCTGTGACCTGTGTCTGGAAGCGACCATGGCTCGAGTCACTGGGGAAAGTGCCCCTGCCTTCACCGCTGCGGAGTTGGAGAAACTGGTGGATGGGGTCCTACCCCAGAACCGATTGATTTATGGGCCTCCAGACCAACAGGTGAGTACACTGTAGGCACCATGCATGTGGTATGATGGCATGGTGTGATGTGTGTGAAGGCCTTGTGTAAGGGGGAGGTGGTGAAGGGATCCTGGGCAGCGTGCAGCATGTATGGTGGGCTATGTATGTGTGTAAGGGGATGGGAGGGATATGTTGGGCCATGGGTGTAACAGGCCGGACGGTATGACTGATCCCTTTTTCCATTTTCATTTTTCTGCAGGTCAGCGCCATCAGAAAAAGGGTATATGGCGTGCCATCACCAAGGACGTGCGTACCCTGGGGGTCTACGGCAGGCAGAGCACCCACTGTTGCAAACGGTGGGAGAACCTGAGAAGCTAGGCAAGGAAGACGGCAGAGGCCCAGCTGGGGATGGCCTCCCAACGAGGAAGGGGTGCCCGTCGAATCCTGACCCCCCTGATGTTCCACATGCTGGTGGTGGCCTATACAGAGCTGGATGGGCGCTTGAGGGCATCACAGCAGCCACAAGGGGGTGAGTACAGTTTCCAAATCTGCAAATTGCGCTTGGTGGGGTGTCTCTGGGTGGGGGATGTGGGCTTGTTAGTGCCCCTAGGCCAGGCCGGACATTGCAGGGTAGGTTCCATGTTGGGCAGGGGCTGATGCACTCCACCCCCAAACATGCTAGTGGGCATCTACTACTGGGCAGGGATCTGTGGGTCTCAGGTATGCTGCTACTGGCATTAGTTATTACTGTCCATGGCCTGGTGACTAGCATTGTGGGTGTAGTGCATCGCCTAATGCGTAGGGCTGTCCCCTGTGTGTTGTGTACGCCAACGGTGGTGTTGTTGCTGGCATTGACCAAGTGTATCCTCTGTCTCTTCCCCCCGCTTTTTGTTTTGTCAACCTGTCCTTCTGTGCATTAGCATCATCTGGCGGAAGAACAGAGGCACCGTCGACGGAGGGAGCTGCATCCCACATGGCCCTGGAGGTCGAATCCATCGACCGTGAGGAAACCAGTTGGACGGAGGGCGAGGGGAGCACCACGGCGGAGACAGGAGGGGACAGTTCTGACAGTGATACCTCCTCCGATGGAAGCTCCCTGCTGGTGGCGGACACCTCTGTGGCCACCCCAACTACAGGTACAGCTGCCACCCCTGTACCAGCACAGCCCTCCCAGCAGCCCCTCAGCGAGTTTCCCGTGCCCGCTCACCCAGGAGGGTGGGCATCTCCTTTACCCCAGGCACCTCAGGCCCTGCCCCAGTTAGCCCTGCTGCCCTGAGTGAGGACCTCCTGCGATCCATCTCTATTGGGCAGTCAACCATAGTGAACGCCATCCAGGGGCTGGTAGGGCATCTGGAACATACAAATGCATTCCTGGAGGGCGTTCACTCTGGTGTGGCAGCCCAACATAGATCATTCCAGGCTCTGGCCTCCTCCCTGATGGCAGCCATTGTCCCTGCCACTAGCCTCCCTGCTCAAACTTCCTCTACCCAGTCGTATTCCCCTGAACCCCAACCTATCCCAAGCACACAATCAGACCAGCATGCACCCAAGACAACACACAGGAGTGGCTCAGGCAAACAAAAGCACCACACATCATCCCACAGGCACTCACACAAACACCATCCAGAAGCAGACACACCAACATCCACTGCCTCCACTGCGTCGCCCTCCTCCTCCTCGTCCACCTCCCTCCCAGTACCGTCTCCACTCACACCTGCATGCACTACATCCTCATCCACTACCTCCATCACCATCACGCCTATCACTACACGCCCCTCACTGGCAGTCACCACCCCCACATCCATGCACACGTCCCCTGTGTCCTCTCCCACTGTGTATGTGCCCCCTCCTCCCAAAGTACACAAACGCAAGCACTCACACTCAACAGCCATCCACCTCACAACAGCATCCAGCCCATGCACCTACATGCAAACACAGCAGACAGACACCTCATACAAACACTCCCTCTTCCACCACTCCCAAACCTTCACCTTCTTCCAACCCCAGTGTCCTTAAGAAGCTTTTCCTCTCCACCCTTGACCTCTTCCCTACCCCTACCCCCCATACTTCACTTCGGGCCAGGGAGGGCAGAACCCAGGCCAGCACCTCAGCCACGCAGTCCACAGTGACTGTAGTTTCGGCAGCTACTGCAGGTGTGAGAGGCTCCAAGGAGACACCCATCAGCACTGGCAGTGTACCTGCACCAGCTTCTACAGGCAAGGCCAAGGAACAACCACCAGCTGCCAAGGGCAAGAAGGGACCACCAGCTGCCAAGGCCAAGGATGCACCACCAGCTGCCAAGGGCAAGGATGCACCACCAGCTGTTAAGGGCAAGGAGGCACCACCAGCTACCAAGGGCAAGGGCAAAGAGGGAGGCAGGAGGGACAAGAGGTCTGGTGCTGGGACAGGATCTGAGCCCCCACCACCAACCATGCCGCTTCAGCCATCCAAGGCTGCAGGGGAAGGGCTGGAGCCTCCCCCACCACTGGCAGCACCAGCACCACTGGCAGCAGCCCCAGTGGGCGGCCATCTGAGGCTGCAGGGGAAGGGCTGGAGTCTCCTCCCACCACTGGCAGCACCACCACCACGGCATGGCCACCAACACCACTGGCAGCAGCCCCAGTAGGCAGCCGTCCGAGGTTGCAGGGGAAGGGCTGGAGCCTCCCACCACCACTGGCAGCACCAACACCAGCACCGGCACTGCCACCACAGTACAGCCGTCACCGCCGGCGGATGGACTGTAGTCCTGCTTCCATGGAGTGTCATGCATCCTGCCCACAGCAAATCTCTTGGTTCTGACCCAGGTGAGAGACTGTGACCTTGCACTCCCCATGTGCTGGATCAGAGGGCACAAAGCCCCCTCCAGAACCAGTAGAAGAAGGCATCCACTCACCCCCTCCTTGCCAGGATGAAGCACACTGGGCACAAAGCCCCTCCAGAACCAGTGGAAGAAGGCATCCATTCACCCCCTCCCTGCCAGGATGAAGCACACTGGGCACAAGGCCCCTCCAGAACCAGTGGAAGAAGGCATCCACGCACCCCTCTCCCTGCCAGGATGAAGCACACTGGGCACAAGGACCCCTCCAGAACCAGTGGAGAAGCCATCCACTAGAGATACTGTGGCTTTGCACTCCCCAGGACCAAACAGTGGGCAAGCCACCCACTTGAGAGACTGTGGCCTTGCTCTCCCCAGGACCAAGCAGTGTGCAAACCACCCACTAGAGAGACTGTGGCTTTTCACTCCCCAGGACCAAGCAGTGGGCAAACCACCCACTTGAGAGACTGTGGCCTTGCACTCCCCAGGGCCAAGTAGTGGGCAAACCACCCACTAGAGAGACTGTGGCTTAGTACTCCCCAGGACCAAGCAGTGGGCAAACCACCCACTTGAGAGACTGCGGCCTTGCACTCCCCAGGACATCACAGAGGGCATGTAGCCCCCTCCAGGGCCAGTGGCGTTGTACCATCTTCCGGCTGAGGTGCCCCCCCACTTCCCCTTCCCCCTGAGGTGCCTGTGTATTTTCAACCTGATGCCCCAGCAGTGTTCTCTCCGTATTGAGGCAGGAATCAAGTGGGGTCTTGGCCTATGTGATATGGCCCTATGGCCCACGGACATTACGGACTGGGCAGTGTCTCTTCATTTGTATATCTGTAAATACTGTTTTGATTTTTGAAGATGTATTTCTAGTATTTTATCTTATTACACTCACTTTCTTCAAATCATTTTGCTCTTGCATTATTCCAGAGGGGTAGGGGGTGAATATGTAATGTTATTGTATCTGTTTGTATGTATGGTGTTGGGGTGTTGCGTGTGTGTGTCACTCTCTTTTTCCTCCCCCCTCCACTGTGTGCTAGGTAGCAGTACTCACCGTCACCGGCGTTTAGTTTAGTTTAGTTTCGTTTTATGGTTTTATAGAGCGCATAGTTACCCTAGGGCATCCCAGCGCTGAGATGCGTGAAGGACTCCTAAGAGAGAGAAAAAAAGAAGAAGAGAAAAGAGAAAGATTAGGGCAAAGGATTAGCTACAAAAAAGGACCGTTTTTAGATTCTTCCTAAACTGACGTTCCGAGGATTCATGACAAAGCTTTGAAGGAAGGGAGTTCCAGAGCCGAGCAGCTTTGACCGAGAAGGAGTTACCTCCCCAGGATCTCTTAAATCGTGCTATATGGACTTGCCTGGAGGTGGAAGACCGCAAAAATCTAGCGGGGACATGGATAGAAAAGCGATGTCTGAGAAAAAGGGGACCCTTGTTATGTAGGGCTTTGTGGACCAAACATAAGGCTTTAAATTGAATACGCTGTTTTATGGGCAACCAATGGAGTGCTACAAGAGCTGGCTTCGCAGAAAGATGTCTAGGTAGATTAGTGAGCAGTCTGGCTGCAGCATGCTGTACAACTTGAAGCTTTTTTGGCACATAGTCCGAAGAGCTGAGGAATAGAGAGGTGCCATAGTCAAGGCGAGAGAGAATCAGAGCCTGAATAAGGATTCTTCTGGCCATGGGAGGTAGAAGATTAAAAACCTTCCTAAGAGATCTTAAAAGACAAAAGCACATAGAAGAAACCTTTTTGGACTGGAGCGCCATAGTTAGACGGGGCTCAAGACAAAAACCAAGGCTTTTGATGTGTGTCTTAGGAGGGGGAAGGCTACTGAAGGCCTCTGAGTGTAAGGTCAAAGGGATAGCAGGAGAGCCATCACCCACAATCATTATCTCTGATTTTCCATCGTTAAATTTCAATTTAGATAGGGTCATCCAATTGGCAATGTCCATCAAACAGTGGGAAAGACTGGCAGAAGAGGAATGCACAGTGCTAGAGAGGGATACTACTAGCTGGGTTTCGTCAGCGTAGGTGACCATAGAGAGGTTGTGGGGGGAGACAACCTTAGCCAAGGAGGATAAAAAAATATTAAAGAGAATCGGGCTTAAAGAAGAGCCCTGAGGAACTCCACTTGTCAGAGGATTGGTATCTGACAAAAATGAACGGTCTAAAACTTGAAAGGATCTTCCTTTAAGGAAAGAAGAGAGCCAAGAAAGAGCAGTACCTCCTATCCCCATCTTAGAGAGTCTGTGGCAGAGGAGGTTATGGTCCACAGTATCAAATGCTGCACTAAGATCGAGTAGAATGATGGCAGCATGACCCCCTTAATCTAGAAGTTGCCGGGCAGATTCAGTGACTGCTAAAAGAGCAGACTTAGTACTATGTTGGGCTCTGAAACCCATTTGAGAGGGATCCAGGAGCTCCTGGTTCTCTAGATAGCTGGTCAATTGATGATTAACATGTTTTTCTAGGACCTTTGCTAAGATAGGGAGAAGAGCAATGGGTCTATAGTTGTCCAGAGAAACGGGATCTAGTTTGGGTTTTTCAGAAGGGGTTTGATGACGGCGTGTTTAAAAGATTGAGGCAGAGAGCCCACAGATAAAGAATGATTTAGAATTTGTGTTAGTGGCGGAACAATAATGTCTGAAGCCAACGACAAAATTGCCGGAGGAGCGGGGTCAAGAGGAGAACTAGATGTAGTATTAAGAATAGAATTGGTTACCAAAGTGTCTGTAAGAGGTTGGAAAACATTTAATGCCATTCCAGAGAGAGAGAGATCATTGGACTGACAGTCCAGGGGTTCTTGAGGTAAAGGAGGAAATGCAGGGTACATTTTAATGATTTTTTCCTGGAAATGAGCAGCTAACAGATTACTCTGTTCGATAGATGCCTCTATAGGAGAGTCAATTTGAGGAGCCAAGGTAAGTTCTTTAAAATTCGGAAAGATTTATTTTTGGGAGTTAGATGATTCTTCTATTTTAGTGCTATAGTAAGTAGTCTGGGCTGCTTTAATATTCTGATGGTAGCATCTGATGGATTGCCTATAAGCCTTCTTGGAGAGAAGGCTATAATTCTTCCTCCAAATTCTTTCCAGTTTTTTACAATTCTTTTTAAGTTCTAACAGAAAAGGTGAGGACCAAGGATTAGTCTTGTGAATGGTTTTCTTTAATCTTGTTTTAATGGGCAAAACAGAGTCCAGGGAGGTAGAGATCCATTTATCAAATGACTCTGCGGTAGTCAAAGCCGAGTGATTATGGGTCATAGGAGAGGCACGAAGTGCATTATGCCATTCAATGGGTACCAATTCTGACCAGATTTGCCCCGATATTTTAGTCTTGGGTTGTGCACCTAAGGAGTGCTTATAAGAGGGAGAGAATGACAGAAGATAATGATCTGTCCAAAGTAGGGGCAGGGGAGTGAAAGTCACAAAATCAGTTGATAGTGTGTCCTTTAAGGTGGGTGGGACCAGTCGAATATTGGGTTAGATCTAAAGCAGTCAGAAAAGCTAGTAAGGATTTGGCAGAAGGACAGTCTGCATTCTCGGAATGAATATTAAAATCTCTGAGAATGGTTAAATTAGACGTTTTACAGATGAGACTGGCCACAGCATTGGGTAAGGCTTCTAAGAAGCTAACACAAGAGCCAGGATGCCGATAAAAAAAGAATGCCAGAAAAGGTGAAGGTGGGCGATAGATATATTATAAAAGTCATGCTCTCACAACCCGGAATATCAAGTGACGGAGCAACACATTTAATCGTTGTCTTATGGTTAATAGCAATGCCACCACCTCTTGTGTGAGGTCTATCTACATGAACTATGGAACAAGTAGATGGTAAAGTTCTACAAATATCGACAGACGAATTTTCTGTCAACCATGTTTCAGTAAGAAATAAAGCATCAGGTTGGAGAACTTCTAAAAGGGTATAAATGTGTAGGTAGTGTGCCGGCAAAGAACGACAATTAAGCAAAGTCATTCTGCCTAATTGATGAGAGGAATTTTTAGAAGGAGGGGAGGTAGTAGGTCTCCAAGAACAACTGGGGCATGGTGAGGGGTCAGCGCAAATCATAGGGGTTCTAAATGCAGGTAATTGTGAGGGAGAATAGACTAACCTATTAGTGGCGTTGGTATTCCTGGTGTAGGAGGAGGTAGACCAGCATGGGGAACACCTGCAGTTCGGGTTCCATGGCGACGTGGTTCTTCCTTGAGTCTCCAGAGGTGAGTCCTTTACCTTCTGTGTACTGTTTCCATCGTGCTTTTGATGGCGTTGGTACCGCCCCGGAAAAGGTGGCGGATAGGCCAGTTTTAATATTGTGGGAGGTACATTGTCTTCCGCCTGGCTGTTGGTGGTTACCTCCGCAGTGCTTGCTGCTACCGCCGTGGCGGTCGGTGTGTTAAAGTGGCTGTATGTGTTGGTAGTTTCTGCCGTGGTCATAATTCTATTTTTTTTACTGCTGGCCTGTTTAGGGAATGGGCTTGAATGAGAGTAGTGCTTGGTCAGCAAATGCAGTGGAGCGCCTTAAAAATAATTCTTCAGCTGCCTCTCTAGCTTTCCCAGGTGTCCGGTGGGAAAGATATGAGGAGGTGTGTGCAGTCAAAAGGGGCAACATCTTGGTAGGTGTCAGAGGGTATCAGTTGTCTGTTTCAGGGCTTCTGGAGTGTCCCACATTGGGCCCCTAGTTTTCTTTTTTAAAGTGCTTTTCTTTAATTGCAGTGTTTCACCAAGGGTTTTTTCGATAGAATTAGCGTTGTCTGAGAGTAATCTTCCTTCTGTATTGTACTTTGCTGCTGCTCTACATGGTATCGACTTTGTGTATGACTGCATTTTTGTGTTAGTGTTATTTGATTTACTCCTGTTTACTTCAGAATTCTGTCTTTTTAACTTTGTTTTGAAGTAGTTGTTGGAGATGCGAAAACAGTGAAGCTAGGCTGTTATACACTTTGGAAATTAATGTCATTTCGCCTTTTTCCATTAGTGAGTGAATGATTAGGCATAATTATTATCTCCTTTATTACATTGTTTAAAACTGTCAGAAGTGATCTTAATGTGTTGATCCTGGGAGAATATTGACAGTAATTGACGTTATCCTCAACCTCTGATTGAGCCCTTATATGAAAGTTATTTATGTTTGCTAGTTTTTTGTCGGTTCCTGAAACAAAAGGAGTTGGTGCATTTAAAAGATTGACTTGCATATCTAATTTATTTGTGTGGTAATTTAGAGCATTGACTGTGGTTTGCATGGTATCCAACAGTGAGAAGCAGCAATCTTTAAATGGTGCCACTGCCACTAGCTCGGTGGGGCACTTTAAGGGGAAAATTAATTTCAGGATCCTATTCAGATGTTAACAGATGTTTATCTACACTAATGCACTCAGGAGTTCCTATATTTATTTCCATAGAATTCTCCCACCTTGTCACCTTTTGTAGATTACACTTGATTGCAATATGTAGACCTTCCATTGTTAGGTAGGTTTACACATATAGGCATGTTTCACTGCATTGACTGCCCCTTGTGATTTTCTTTTTTCTTGGATACAATGTAGTGGTCCTTATTTTACCAGATCTCATTTTGTATTGGTGTTATAGTGCTTTAGTCACAATTTTCTGCAAGCCACATATTATTTAGATTCTTTACTTAATGTACTCCCACTGCAGAAACAGGTAGCTAATCTCCCCAAACCTCAACCAAGCCACTGCACTATGATTCATCCTATTCCTTTCCCAAAATATGCCCTACCTCCCTTCTCTGACTCAGCCCAAACCTCTTTACAACTATGAACTGCCAAATTACCCTTACCAAACTCTTCCCCCTTCCATCCACCCTTCATCCTATTCATCCAATTAACAAGCTCTCTGACACCTCTCAAACCTCTTTTACTACTATAAACTCCCACATAATTGTTTCTAAACTCTTCCCTCCTTTATCCATCCTTTATCCTATTCATCAAACTTACAGTCTCACATGCCTACCACTCCCACTGTTCCCAATAATAATTTATATTTTCCTCTACTAATCTACCACTAATCCAATCCGTTCTAGTGTAGCGTTCTACTCACCAAAAAGCACTTCAATGCCTCATCAGGTGTAGTAAACGCTATGTAAATATAAATGTAGACCTTCCATTGTTCCAAATTGTCTTGGGTCTGGCATACAGAAGGCAGAGGGAACAACTCTTTCCACATTTCTTTCTGGAGGAGACTGACTGTGAAGCCCTCTATCTTGTGTGAAACGTACACTATAGAACTTTTGACAATTTCTTCAATTGGCTTTAATCTCCATTAGCTGAAGAGTTGCCAGCATGCAAGATCATTAATCTGAGGTTTAGAGGTATTCTACAAGGAGTTACACCTTCACTTAGCTCCCGTTTACTAATCAGATTGAAAAACTTTATTTTTTCACAGGGATTTATTAGAAGCTGATCACCAGTTACATTTTTTTATTGTGGTAAGAACTTTTCCTAAATTGTGGAGCAGCGTTATTTTTTACTTCACACTCACATGTTACACCAGCAATACAAATGTGTAACCAACATCATATACTCTGTGTGCCTTAACATTATTAATGTAAATTGAAGCATCAAACATATTATTGGAGATGTATTCACTGTAGAAACTAGATTTGTATCTTATGTTTACCTTTAATATGAAGATTTGTAGTTCTTGTTCACATTTACACTTGTATTTTGATATATTGTATTTATTTAAAGCACATTGCATATGTAATCGTGAATTCATGTATTCATGCTTTGCATTAATCCTAACATTATGATTGCACCTTTAATTGTGTATTAGGAGTGCACTTTGACAATGATTAACTAAAGTTAGCTAGACTAGGGCTTCATTATAACACAAGATGTGTTTCTCCGCGCCCTGTATGTTCTTCTTTTTCAGGTGTGCATTTGTGATGTCCTAGTTAGAGAAAGGCATATTGTGTATTAGAGATAGAGAGGCCTGGGAAGAGAAATCTTAGCAAAAACAGGACAATTTAATGAGTAGACAAAGCCTTCTATTCATTATGTATCAGGAATAAAGGTGCTCAGGGTTAACTTGGTCATTCGAGCTCTGTGGCATGGGAAAAATCAACAAATGTTGCTGATGTCTCCTGTGAGAAAGAGAAATAATTGGGCTTTCAGTGACACGTTTAGAGATATGGACTTGGAAAGGGACAGACCTCTTCACCTTCCCTTGCCCTTATAGTGCGTAGCTTTATGCTAACACTGATTCCCCTTGCTAGAAGACTTCTAATGGAGTCTTCATGATGCTGACACTTACCTTGCTTCATTCCCAAATCTGTTGAGACTTTTAGTCTGTACTTTACCATTTTAGTTCTGAACCTGAATTAGGATAGCTTAGATTTGTTCACATTTAGGTGGAGTAATCCGAATTCAGCTAAGGAATGTAAATTCCTGTTTCTTAGTATCTGTATCTTTGTGACTGTAATTCCTGTATAGCTTATGCTATTGAGACTGAATTCATTCTGGCTTTTCAGCTTGCCAATTTTGATTCTGTACCTTTATTATATGATTTTGTTTGGCGCCTATATTAGATGTATTACTAATTTGTAATAAACATACTAAACTTTCCTTATTGATTCCTGGTCCTCATTGTGTATCATATTGGGCTTCTTGAAATTTAAATTGTAAATCCGTTGCTAACTCTCTTGCTTCCCCCTCATCTACAAGGTCCATTGGTTGGAGAATACCTTCCCCTTCCATGCCGCTCCTGCAAATGAGAGTTACAATTTTTAACTGATTTCCAGGTATCACTTCTAGGAGTTCTTCTATGGGAGCACTTATAAGAGAAATTATGTGTTCTTGACAAAAGTTCGTTTTTTCTTGGGGATCTAATTGAAGTTTCTTTTATGTTGTGCATTTGCCCTAGTTCTTGGGTTTCCTTTATTACCTGATATTCAGGTGTTGCGTCTGGGCTATCTCAACTGAAGACCTTTGTTGGAGAAAATGTAAGCTCTTGGTTGCAGTCCTTTATTTTCTTCTGGTCTGAGTCACGCAGTTCCTCTGTACCCCTCTTGTTGTTAGTGCTACAGTTTACTGTGTTTTTGAAGAAATTGAAAATTGTTGGTACTTTAGCTGCTTTTAAGTTACTTTGGCTGCAAAAAGATAGATAGGTTTACACATATAGGCATGTTTCACTGCATTGACTGCCCCTTGTGATTTTCTTTTTTCTTGGATACAATGTAGTGGTCCTTATTTTACCAGATCTCATTTTGTATTGGTGTTATAGTGCTTTAGTCACAATTTTCTGCAAGCCACATATTATTTAGATTCTTTACTTAATGTACTCCCACTGCAGAAACAGGTAGCTAATCTCCCCAAACCTCAACCAAGCCACTGCACTATGATTCATCCTATTCCTTTCCCAAAATATGCCCTACCTCCCTTCTCTGACTCAGCCCAAACCTCTTTACAACTATGAACTGCCAAATTACCCTTACCAAACTCTTCCCCCTTCCATCCACCCTTCATCCTATTCATCCAATTAACAAGCTCTCTGACACCTCTCAAACCTCTTTTACTACTATAAACTCCCACATAATTGTTTCTAAACTCTTCCCTCCTTTATCCATCCTTTATCCTATTCATCAAACTTACAGTCTCACATGCCTACCACTCCCACTGTTCCCAATTATAATTTATATTTTCCTCTACTAATCTACCACTAATCCAATCCGTTCTAGTGTAGCGTTCTACTCACCAAAAAGCACTTCAATGCCTCATCAGGTGTAGTAAACGCTATGTAAATATAAATACTATTACAGAATTACTGGTCTTTAATTTTAACCGAAAGGTATATCTTGACATTTATCTCACACAGATTTTTCGACTGTGGTGTTAAAAATGTTTTTTTTTTTTATTTGCACAAGAGTAGCCTTGTTTGGTAAACAGAGGGTGCCCAAGTGTAAACCCTTGTGAGCTGCAAGCTGAACTAAGGCCGCCTGCACACTTCTGCCCCTTTGCAGCAGGTTACCACCCTACTAACGACCTGCTGCCCCCACTCCTGTCCCAGCAGAGCCCAAGTGACACGCCCCACAGATGGACTCACCTCAAACCTCAGCTGCCAGTGGGTCCCTAAAGGTCAGCTACAGCTGCACCTGGTGCCACAATGATGTGGGTTGGTGCTGCACTGTTCGAGGGCTCTGAACCAGCACAAGTGCCCCAGTCTCTTTCACAGCCATGATTCCCAAGATGGGACTCTTGCTGGCATGCTGATTTACTCCCTATTCTCTGGGGTGATGCACGCAGCAACGAACAGTCTAGGTCATGGAGGCTAGGGGATTACTCTTCTCCTGAGTACTTCGTTTAGGAGCTCCAGTGCTTATTTTGAGCAGGTGGTTCTTGGTGTGGGCCTCTGGCACTCATTTTTAGGGACCAGCACTTATTTTTCTGCCTTAGATATTTGCTGACAACAAGAGAGGGAAAAACAAACTAAGCGGAAAGATGGAAGAAGAGAAAGATCATCCCAAGGGGAGAAAGTAGAGATGACAAGAGCGACACAAAGAAGCAGAGAGTGTCTGGAAGTGGGTTAAAGTGTCATGAGGTTGATCTAAGGCTACACAGTCTTTGGCATTTAGTGTGCTGACACTTAATAGCGGCAGCCACGGGCTTCTGAACAGAACTTTTGGGGACTGGCACTCATTTTTCTACAAATTATCTACTTGGGAGCTCCCAGGGAATTCTAAGCTGCAAAGGCGGACTCCTTGCGAGACCTTATAGATATCAACAAAGCAGAAAGGGGTGCAACATGTGCTCAGCTCGGTGTATCACCTGTACATCTCTTGGCTACTTCGGTCAACTGTGTGCAGGTGTTATGGCATTAGTAGTAGTGTGGGCCCAAAGGGTTTAATATTGCATTGAAATGTAATTGTATTTATATAGCAATTACCACCCCTTACCAGTCGATGAAGTGATTTACGCTGATCAGCACACTTCTTCAGGACCAAAGATTAGTGGGTTTTTTCACCAGGTGGTTGTAATTGGTTAATGGGATTAGTCTTGCTGTCCTGAGGAAAGTATGGTATGCATTTACTCTAATTTCTATTTAGGAGACTTTGGGGCTGATTTAAGAGCCTCTAGCGCCTCCTAGCGCCACATTAGCACATTTTTTTAAAGCTAATGTTGCCCAACAAGGCCAAAATCAAAGCACCACATTTTCAAAGCTGAACAATGCATGCATTGGGCCACTTTGTAACCCATTGTGCTGCATTATGCCTGCGCCAGGCATAATGTATGCAAAGGGGGCATTCCACTGCTGGGAGGGGTGGAAAAATGGTACAAGGAAATCTAAAAGATTTCTTTGAGTCATTTATTTGGGCACTTTTAATGCCTGCTTAGTTATTCTGAAATAATCTTCCTTTTACATGTAGAAAAAGCACATCTAAGATTTTGTATGTATGATACTGTATAACAAAGTATCCTTAAGCAATAATAAATTATAGCAAGACATAACTGCATGCCATTAGCAATGTATCCTCGCATGTGATTTCCATTTCCACAATTGATTTCCTTGCTTTGCAAATCCTTCATGAAAATACCCTAAGTTGAACCTCGCTGTTTTTGCAGGGTCACTTCCAGAATTTTGTCCCCTATAGCTGAACCCGTGTTTGTTGGCATAAGGACCCTATGCATGTTTTCATGTTTGCATGCTTTCCCTGCTAATCATTAGTAAAGTGCTTTCTCCCTAAACCATCATACAAATATCATTCATCTTATTGTAAGTCCCTGGTAAATGATACTTTATGTACCCTAGGGGTTGCAAATTAGCTGCTACTAGTGGGCAGCTGCATTCATTTTGCCATCACATATATCAGGCCTGCCACTGCGGCTGGTAGTGCAATTTAAAACTACTATTTTGACGTGCCAAAATAGACATTTTGCTAGGCCAAAACCTTCCTTTTTTAATATTTCTAAGTCACCCCTATGGTAGGTTCTAAAGGCTGATAGGACAGGGTCCATTGTATTTAGAAAGTAGGGCACGTGTACTTAAGTTTTACATGTCCTGGCAGTGAAAAACTCCTAAAGTAATTTTTTCACTTATGTGAGGCCTATCTCTCCCATTGGCTAATACCGGGTTACCTTATTGAATTTAGTAAGCGCTAACTTTAGATTGGGAGCAGATAGAGATATATTGTTTACACTGAAATGAACTGTAATGTTATATCCTTTTTAATGATGAAGTCACATTTTAAATTACAATTTTGAAAATTGAAAATACCACTTTTGAAAAGTTGGCATTTTTTGTCTCAACCAACTGTGCCTTCTTCCAGTGTCCTGGGTCACATGACTGTGAATGGCTCTACTTTTGGACTTTGTGTATTACTTGCAGATAGTGATACGAAGGGGGCTTAGGAGTGGACAGGGTGAGCCATTCTGGCAGGATGAGCGGGGGGCTGTACCCAGCCCAACTTACATTTCAGGGGAAGGGGATGAACTGACCAGGACCAGAACACTCCTGAACTTGTGGAGGATTCAGGAGAAGGACTTCCCTTCTGATTGAAGGACTGCCCTGCAGTCTGAAGAAGGATGATGGGACCTGCTTGCTTTGGTCTCAGGCTACCCAGAGTGACTCCAAGGCACAGTTGGCTGATCTCCTGTGTGAGCTACAGGGACACAACAAGCTTCAGAGGCTTCCCTGCAACTGCCCAGCTGATCAGCTGCAACTGGGCCTGCCTAGGCCTGCCTGAGCCCTGCTGCCGACCCTCCTGGAGTGAGCCCTGATCCCCAGGGTCTAGGACCCTTGACTGGCATCAGTGGAAGCTCCTCCATGCAGAAATGGTGAAAGTCCTGAAATTTGGGCTCTTCCAAACCATAAATGGTCCTATTCACATAGAAACACTGCTGCCCACCATGACTGGCAACACAAAGCTCCTGTGAGACCAGCTCTGTGCACCAACAGAGACCATCCACAAAGACCAGCAACTCAAAATCTACACTTTGCCCTACAGCAACAGCAGCCCATGACGACGGCCAAGGCGAAATTCCAGTGATGACCAGATCTTCAAGCTCCAGCAATGACTATCTGTGACCTGTTCTTTGTGCTGAAAGCCTCCTCATTGCAGTCTCCTTCAACATGAATGGAACTGTTTGTGCTGGTCTTGGAAAGGTTTTTCTTAAGCAGGATTAAACTAATCCCTGTATCCAACCCGCGCTCCACCATTATTAGCCTTAACTTGACATTCCCCCAACGTAGCGCAACTTGGCAAGCATGACCATGAGTGGCACTTTGTGGTTTTGTGCCCTATTTTCACAAAAACATTTAAAATGTATTATCTCTGATTCTACTAGTTGGATTTATGTTGTTATGATATCATTTTATTTATCAAAATGTACTCTATTGTTCCCTGTTGGTTTGGTATTTTTTTGTGTTGTAGTGTGACTTTATTACTGTTGGTGTACTGCATAAATACTTCACACGTTGAATCTATGTTTAGTCTGACTGCTTTTGTATCAAGCAGCCAGAGGATTAACCACAGTGACTTTTGTGCTTTACCCTGACAAGGATTGTGGTTGCTGCCTGAGCGGGGCTCCCACCCCTCTCAACCAATAACTCACTTTCGTACATCCTATCTGCAGGACTTCCCTGTCTACTGCTCTCCTAGCAGCAATCCTGCATGATAATTATTCAGTGTCCACATTAGCTGCCTTTTTAAGTTTGTTCTGCTCCTTCTTGATTTTATAATACATGTATTTTTATCCTGAAAGATCAAATACTCTCTAATAGTTATTTTATTTTTGATCAGCCTACTCAGTTGTGCAGAAACCTCAGGTGTATATCCTTGCTCAATTCCCAAATCATTGTAAACCTGTCCACCAAAAGCACATTATACACCACCATATGGCTCATTATTTAGCTTTTCTTTACAAAACTAGCAGAGTTCATGTATTAGTTTACTGAATATGTGACCATAGCCTAAATCATCATACTTAACAATGATGCCCATACCGGACTATGCCCTCTTAATGCTGGTGATAAAATCACCACCTTTCATCCACTGAAACATTTGCTTAATATAAGTTAGGGAAGTAATCAAAATTTGATGATACACTATGAACTGACAAAAAGTAAGGGAATTTGCCTCAGTCTATCTGTCAGTGTTTCTGCAGTGTAATAGAATTGTGGAAGAACATGTTGGCTGTCCTAAAAAATGATATCCTGCATAATTTCTGTGTCAGTAACTTCATGAGGTTTGTACATATTTATTTGTACTTTGTGAGGAGTACACCTAAAGCACATGAGATGTGTTCTCTTGTTTTTCTTCCAATTACAATTGTCTCTTGAGACTATAACAAAGTGACACTCTCAGTGATAGCGGTGTGATGCTAAAAAATAACCATACCTTAAGAGGAGGAGAAATATTTCTTCATCATGAAATGTGTGGGGAAGTGACAATGATGACTATCATTAAGATAACTATGCCCTCCCCTGTTTGAGTTACTGATAACAGGTACATTGGAAACTTCGTGTGGTGTAGTTACTTGGCATGATACGTGGAACCCTGAGGTTTCACTTAGAAATTAGGAGTTATCAGGCAAATTGGTAATTGATTTCCAAATTCGCTTTGTTTTCCCTCTTATCTCAGTCTGTATTCCCCTTCGAGGCTCAATTTGCATTTAAAGCATTGTGAAAAAAATGTTTTTAAAGGGAGAGGGGATAGGTTTGCTATAATATCCTCCTATAACATCAATTAATTATATATCATGTAATTTCAGTAAAGCCATGCACACGTAGTGCATGAATCATACCAGTGTAAACCTTTCTGCTTGTGGTATGACACTATTATTTTGCTTATAGGACCCCTATCCACAATTTGCGACATGCTTCATCATTGGGTCCTGTCTTATCACTTGCATACTACTATAGCAATGATGAGCAAAACCAAGCCTGGGAGCTCCTAATTTAGTATATTGGGATCCATGATACCAATGGAACTGCAATGACAAAAATAGCTAGCATGTAAAAACCAGCTTTCCTTTACTTGGGGTGCCCGAATAATGTTTAAAAGATCAACGAATGCTAAAGGATCCTATTTATCTCCACATCCACTTGTCAACATGTTTCAGCTAGTTAATTTCAGGCACTTGTGGGTCAGTGGCCTTCATCCGGACTAACGGATCCCTAGGTACGTTCACTCTACCTGACCCTAAAACACTGTGAAAGTGTAGTGACATGAAAATAAGCAACAATAGTCATACACAAATACTCACTTGTTTAGTCAACTAGTCCTAGATTGTTCCTACTGAAAGGATACCACAAAGCCATCAATATAGACAGTTAGGGCCTGATTCTAACTTTGGAGGACGGTGTTAAACCGTCCCAAAAGTGGCGGATATACCACCTACCGTATTACGAGTTCCATAGGATATAATGGACTCGTAATACGGTAGGTGGTATATCCGCCACTTTTGGGACGGTTTAACACCGTCCTCCAAAGTTAGAATCAGGCCCTTAATGTTTTCCTTTTGGAATTATTCTTTCACAGATTGTAAGCAAAGGGTGACTCCCAGGATGCAAATTAAGCATCATTATGTTGCACGGCAAACAGGGTTACACGCCACTTCCCACTAGTGCTGCACAACAAATGATATGTTTGCAATACTGTGTCACATCATCAAATGAAACCTTTACAACATGAACATAAAATCACACTCTGACTCACCCTTCATTTGGGGAAGCACAACCTCCTGGAATTGAGGAGAGAACATATCCCTGTAGTCACACACTCAATGAAAATAAAATGCCAAGTTTGTTAAAAAGGCTATTGGTGTAGGTTGAGCACTTGTTAATTCTTCATAGACAAAAGGTTCTAGGACAAAATATTACTCTATCTATGAACTTTCATCATCAAGGGCACATAAAGATCTGTGGACCTCTAAGTTGGTGGTGCTGTTGCTAGCAACCTATCTATCACAACCCACTGTAAGTCCTGATCAGTGTGGCCACAATCACCAATGTTGTCGGTCATACTGTTTTTGCTCCTAATGTTGCTCTGACAGACTTAAGAAAATAATTAACAAAAGTTCACATATTCTGGTCTCCAATAACTTAATTTTGCAGAAACCTATATTCTCGATCTTAAGAAGTGCCAACCTGCAGTGTATCTTGGTAAGGAAGAAGATGGCCCCTCAAACAAGCAATTCTGCCACCAGATTCTCTCAGTTCTATTCATCTGCACCAAAATGCAGCTTAATCAGATGCCAATACTAATAACTGAATCTTCCTTCATCAAAGACCAATTCTTGTCCACATTTTTGCTACAAGAATAATCATGGAGGGGATAACAGCAAGAAGTCACTGATTGTCCTATCAAGTGCTGAGCAACACACGCTAATGCTATTCCGAAAACATTGAAATCTTGGTGTCCCAAAGTCCTTGATCTAAGGTTCTTTATGCTAAAGCAGCGCATTTACTAACTATACAAGTGTATCTTCCAATGGCAATTTTGCTTGCATACTGTACATAATTTAGAGTTAAAATACAACTGTACCTAACCAAGATTGGGGCCCACGGCGATCAAGCATGGCTTTCTGGGTGATCCACAAAGCTGCACGAATAAAAGCCATGCCATTTACGTTTCTTGTGATTCCTATTTTAGGACACTCTGACAGCAGTAATCCTATTTTAGTTGCCATTTATCACTTCGAGACAATAAAATAGAGGGCTCTCAACATGGAGTAGATCTCCCAGAATACCGTCCCACTGAAGAAGGTTGGGTTTTTACCAGAAATCCCGTCTCCAATTACAAACTATGCAACAGTATACACAGCTCTAAAAAAATTCCAAAATGTGCAAGCTCAGCTTGAAGACCAGCCCATCCTGCCAATTTTCTGCAATGGTGTTTTCCGTACTGTAGCTGACACTTTTTATGAGTAATCCAGTAGAATTTGATGATCTTTGTCCAATGATGGGTGTTTTCCACATGACAAAAGTTATGTTGCAGTCTGCAGGAAGTTATCTCAGTGGATGTGGGATGAACAATGCACTATTTGAGGCAAAAATCTAAGCAAAACTGTCTAGTCAGTATTGAGCTGAACTCATTATGTTCTTTTGTTGCAAGGTATGCTCATCATATCTGAGGTTATATAAACATTGCGTTGGAATGCTTTCTGGAACAAGAATGACAAATTAGGTTTTCCATATCTTATCTCAGAAGTGAACAAGGCACAGGGTGTACTTCATTCAAATGCCATAATGTAAAGTCAGGCAATGTTCAATACACACAGTTCAAAATCAGAAAACCAAGGGGCAGACTTTAGAGCCCCTAGCACCACCATAGCGCCACCATAGCTTCATTTTCTTTATGCTACCCTAAAAGGGGGCCTGAAAATTGGCGCAAGGATCTCTAAGAGATTTCCTTGCGCCATTTTGTACAGCACTTTTAACGCCTGCTCAGAGCAGGCATTAAAAGGGGGCAGACCATTATTTATAATGGGCCCCTATGTACTGTGCAGGAGTAGCACCAAAATGTTGGTGCTAATCCTGCAGAGTACATTAATAGCGTAAATAAAAATGATGTTATTGCCCCCTACCCTGTACCATAGTGGACCATATTTTAAATACAACACACACATAGTGGTGGTAGGGGGCCGCTGAGGGGTGAAAGAAAAGTGGTGCTGCACTATGTGCAGCGCCACTTTTCTTAAATCTTCCCCCAAGTACGTAGAGTTTGCCAAAGAATGTGAAGACAAATCAGAACTTTGCAAGTACTGAGGAAACGTTCTACACTTGGTACATGCTGATCAGTAAGGTGATTGAGAGCTGCATGTGAAGAATGGAGAGTCACTGATTACTGTATTTTGTAAATTTGATTGCATATACTACCTGAGCTATGGGTCCTGGTATTGGAAAGAGTGAAGACTTTAGAGGTAGAAAAACTATACCTCTACAAAAAATTCATCCACAGACATTTTGTTGTGAAAGACAGAGAGGTAAATGTGAATATGTTGCTCAGTGGCACCTAGTTTATCATGAAGTCCTTTCTATATGCAATGTTTTCAGGGAGATGACAAATTCAAATTCAATGGACCATCGTGAAACTGTTCCTCACCAGAACCTTGTGGGAAAGAGAGGGGAACGTTTTAATAAACATTTTGATAGCCTTCTTCATTTCATGCACCAGCAACGAAACCCCTTTGAAATGACTGAACCTGTGCGACTACACAACTTTGTGACCAAACAATATGTGGATAATTATATAAAGACACGTCTACTAGATGTCCTGGAACATGGATCGAAACTATTCACAGAACTGAAGCAGAAGAGATTTGTATTGAAAGAGAAACAGCTGTTTGACATCATCACTAAAGCTAAACGTCTGTGCTTTAACTGCCATAGCAAGAGTTTACTCCAACCAACCAAAACAAAACAGGTTACAAAAAAAGAACTTTGGCAAGCACATAGAGAGATGGATGTAGCAAAAGAAAGAGGTGAATCTATCAAGGACATTCTGTTGTATGATCTTCTTCTAACAAACGCATTATATTTAATGGAGATGCTGCAACCAAACCAGTGAAGCACAAACTCGTACAAGAGCTAAAAAAAAAACTTTCACCTGAAGAATTACAATTTGAAAATGTGTCCGTATTGAAAACTGCTGTTGTTGTGTTCTGTATGCTACAATTGCAAATGGTCAAGATTTCATCTATGCAAATCTTCGGAGAGGTCATTCAGACTGTTCTACAGATGTGAAAGTCAGTGTGCACCTTGCAAGAACTGCACATTGTCTTTGACAGTTATCTTGAACTATCTGTCAAAGAATGTGAGAGAATCAGACAAAAGTCTACAAGTGTAACAATTGACATTGTCTGCATCACAAATTCAACACCTATACCTGTGCAACTTGATAAATTCTGGTCATCAACATCAAACAAGATGAACTTGGTGATGTTAACTCGCCAAAACATTGCTGATGCTTCAGTGAACACTGAATTTCCATTTATGGTAAGTGGAATGATTGTCAATGAGGAGTTCCTGCCTGCAGAGATATATTCAAAAGGTAAAGACCATATTGTTCAAGAACTTAACAAAAACTAGTGCTACAAAAACATGTCCCTGTCGATATGCTCTTCTCAAATGTTCAATATTCTGCAAATGTACCACAAGCGATTGCCGAAAACAAATAAATAAGGCGAACTATGAAAATGGGTCTAAAACAGAGTGATACACATTATTTTTTCATATTCAGATCATAGACATTGTTTGGTGCGAGAATGAAAGGATTAAAAATCATTATTGTTTGTTTCATTCTATAAATGTCTCTTCTTCCTCTATTATAGCCGCCATTTTGGAAAATGGAAGAAAGGTTGCTCTGAGGGCTTATTTTCTGTCTCTATAAGACTACTTGACCCCCAAAACCTATGTTTTGACCAAAATGAAGGATATAGGTCTAGTGGTTCTGGAAATATTACATCACTGCAATCCATTTTTTAAAATGTCGTCCAGTAGAAATCGGCCCGGATCAGCAGTGTCTACCCAAGCTAAATTACTTCTCTAACGATTCAAAAACCATACATCAAAAATTAAAATCTCTGGACAGCAATTTTGTAATGGAGGTATATCAGGGGGCCGGGATTATTTATAAATGACTGACATTAAAAGCGCCCATTTCAAAGAATACCTATCTTTCCCATCAGGATCCATCCATGTTATCATTAATTAACAAGGTTAAAAAGACAAGTCATGTTGTATCTAGAATTTATGCTTTACCAAAGCCAGCTAACACCTCACATGTGGTCACTAAAAAAAATGGTTAATAAATTGGTCCATTAAAAGCAGTGATCTGCCTGCATCAAGGGCCTGCTCTAAGGATGGTAAATCCTCATTTACCCAAAATATTTACTCCAAATTCAGACCAACTAGATTTTTATTTCTATGCAGAGCTTTCTGGACATGGGATAAACTTTTTAAGATAGGGATTTTGAACATACAGGCCAGAGGTACAAAGGCTTTTTTTGTGTACGCAAAAGGTCTGAATCGCTAAACTGGGACATTGGTGGACTTTTTGTATGTGCAAAAGGCATTTACTTTGCTATTTTAGCAAACCAAATAAATACTGAAATTATTATTTGGTACTTCCTAATAGAGATTCAGCATTTGTTTATATCAAGCATTTGCAAATTGTGACTTGTTGCAGTATGCTAGTTATGCATATGCAATTTACCACCATCTCAAAACAGGAGGTAACCAGGTGCATTGTGCAACCTATGTAAACAACTCCTTAATACATCGGTGTTTTTCACAATGGCTGCTTTGTACATGATTGGGAGGAGGAGGAGGATACTGGCTGGTTTGCAGAGTAGGAGGAGACAGGACCACGTATTTAGAGTCAAATACTCTTTTTCAACAGAGGAGGACATTTTAATACAGGCTAAGTAATGCACTTAAATTAGATCGTATAGCTGAAATTAACCCTCAGCTATAGAGAACAATTCTTATGAATAATTCAATCCTCATCCATATGCATTTATTATGCTCACTCCCTCTTAGCCTCTTGGAGCGACAAAAGTGTGAATGCTGCAGCAGATCGGGTATCACAAAGTGCACTCTTCCACTTTTTCAGAGATTTTCTTGCTGCAGTGCTAATGAAAACTATTTTTTGCATTGCATTTTCAAGATCTGCAAAGGAGTTGCGGTTAACCAAGTTGGAATGTTATCAAATCAGGCAGTTTCCCAATGTTTTTGGAGGAATTGATGGAACTCATTTTCCAAAATGCCTACCATTGACAATGGCTTAATTTTTTGAAATAGAAAGAATACACATTCTAGAAACACACGTTATTTCCAATGCATCAAACCTAATTTCAGATATAGTGGCTAGATTCCCTGGAAGTACCCACAATTAATTTATATTTAGGCATAGAGTGATTTACGCATACCTTCTCAGAGTAGAATTTGGAGACGGGTATTGGCTTGGAAATTGTGAACATGTATACACATAGATATATGTTGAAAACGTTCATGTATTTTATTTGTAAACTATTTCATAGCTTCACATTGAAGGGGACTGTGCATATGCTTTGCAAGCCTGGATTTTAACAATGTGTCATAATCCCGCAATATCAAATCAGCAGTCCTTCAGTGCTGCTTATAGACCTGCACAATGTGTGATTCGGCATACATCTGAGATGGCAAAAAGTAATTTCTGCTGTTTCTGTAAAAGCAGTGGGACACTCCAATATACACCAGAGATAGATTGCAAGCCAGTAGCAACATGTGCTATATTGCACAAAATAGCAATGCCGAGAGAGGAATACCTATCATCTTATCAGAGCCAGAGTCGCATGAGGATAGATCTGCTAATACCACAACACCCTCAGGATGGCTCAAGGGCAAACAAGGAAGAACGAGACATGCAGCTTTTTCTGGGAATTATTTCTAAAGTAAGCATAAGATTCATTGTGATATAGAATGTAGACACCACCTTACTTTTACCTTACCTATTACCGTTTCTTCAGGTTTAGATGTATTGTCAGTGATCGTTAGGATAAAACAAAAACCATGTTTCACTTAATAGGTTCTGCTTTTTTAACAATGCAAACACTTGTCCTTTCTGTGGTCTCAATATTATGACTTCCTGATCATTTACTACCGATAGTTTGTCTTCAAGTGTGACGCAGACTTGTGGCTTCTGGTACAGAAATGCTACTGAGGCTTGAAGCCTCCACACTTTTGACTCCACCCAATTCACTAGTTCCAAAGATGTGTGATGTTTGTCTATTTTCTATAGCATTGATAACCTGAACAAAGCCACGTTTCATCCTCCTTGTGGTGAGCCATCTCTACCTTCAAGTTGACAGTGTGCCTACATAAAGTGGCAGTAGCATATATCAGCAGGTAAATAGACCCTGTGATTCCATCTAATTGACACATAAGCAGATGATGATGGTGTCTGTAATTTATGCTATCTTGTATAAACTGTACACATTTGTTACCGCCTCTGCTAGTTAGTTTACATTATCAGCAATCACTTTTTGACCCTGCTTAATGGTGTTATTAATCTTATCTAAGACATCTTTCCAATATTTTCATGCATGGAGACTGTCTATTAAGTGATTTACCATTCTTATTTTGTTGGCACTGCACTGCCAACATTTTTCCCTCTGAACCACTAAAAACATTAATAGTGTCACCATCATCTCGTAGGCCTCACAAAGCCTGAATCTCCTAGTCTGTAAGCAAAGTGGCGCCACCGAATAAGCCTCCTATGCATGTGCCTGCCTCTTCTAGCAGGTTTGTTGTATCTGTGTCTGTTGTTTGGTCCTCTGATTCCTGAGGGGAAACTGGTGGTGGAGACACTGATGTTCTGCATCAGGAAGGCACAGGTGCTATTGGTAGTGTTGCATTACCTTCCTCCATGTCTGAGGGAGTGTTTTGAGGTGCCTCATGTTGTGAGTATTCTCCTCTTATGAACAGGACTTCTGTGATATATAGAAAAATATTGATTATGCTGAATTTAATTGTTATTTGTTGATGGTTTTGTTTGTTAAAATGTGCTTAGAACCTTTTAATGTGATTAAATGCCTCATAATTTTTTTATATAATCACATATTTAATTTTAGAGCAATTCTAAATGGTAGGGGCTTCATCTGCAACTATGCATCAGAGAGGTTTAGTAAGCATTGATCAGGATACTTGTTTTCAAATGCTTCTAACTTCACCGATCTTTTGGATAACTATTACAACTTACAAGAAATAATTTTATAATGTCACACTTACCTTTGGATTTACTGGCGAGGCAGTATTTACAAAAGCCAAACAATACTTTCTGACTCAGAGGTGCTTTCAATCAGGCCTTCCAGAGATGTTGAATGTGACTCGGTTGAAGGATCTCCAACTGTTCGGTGGGTCTCAGCAAGTCTATTTGCCACCTTTTCCTTAGTACGTGAACGTAGGTTGCATCACAGCTTTCTTATCATCTCAATGGTATGCTACGTGACTCTCATGATTTTAATTTTGTTTTGGATGGCCTTCCGATTTCTTTCTGGCTATCAGGGAACCTGGAAAGAGTTTTATTCTCATAAAGCTCATTAGGATGAAGAATACATTGGTCTGTGAGCACCTTCAGCTCCTTCTCACTGAAATTCAGCAATCTTTGCAACCACCAGTTTCCTTTTCTGTCACCTCTTCGCACATGAGGTTACAAGGATGCTCACAAAGCCTCAACTATGTAAACAGGATACTCAGCTCACACAGCCTGTCTTCCTCTCTGATCCTGAGTACTCTAGAGAGCATGTGTCAAAGCACTTCCTCACTGTGATATCATTAGGCTGTTGCCTTATGTGACTTTTGCAATTTGCAATTCCTCAATATCAATTTGCAGTTTGTTGTTTAGGATCAGTCCACTACGGCACCAGTCTGCAGGTTTGTCCCTAAAGAAAACTGCATTTGTTGCTGAGCCCTAACTTTGGGACGCGCCTTGCAGCAGGAACAGAGGGGCAGAGGACTACAGCCCCCAGCACTCCTTCCTCTGAGGCCTTCATCCAGGGCCGGCATCACCGCGGCGCAGGACGTGTCTTGCAGCAGGAACAGAGGGGCAGAGGACTATAGCCCCCAGCACTCCTGCCTCTAAGGCCCTCATCCAGGGCCGGCATCACCTCGGCGCGGGACGCGCCTTGCAGCAGGAACAGAGGGGCAGAGGACCACAGCCCCCAGCACTCCTTCCTCTGTGGCCCTTATCCAGGGCTGGCATCACTGCAGCACGGGACGTGTCCGGGTGCGTGCCTGGGCCAAGACAAGCCCGTCTTTGCCCGTCATCGCCTGTAGAAGACTGGGCTGGGCCAGCACTCTTGAGTTGGATTGCAAGCGCCCTGGTAAGGAGTTCTATAGGCTAGCCCTTGATATCTATTTTTTACTCTCTTTTTTCTTTTTTTTTTCCTTTCCCTAACTGGGTGACTGCACACATGATATGGGGAAGCGGAAGGCTGATGACACACCAGTGCCCCATTCTGGGATCAAGAAACATAAAAAGCGGCCGACTGGGAAAGTGGATAGATGTTCTGCTATCAGCAGGAACCAATTTAAAACCATTGACTCATTGTCTGAGGAGGTTGAGGCAATATTGAGGAGCCCCTCCATTTCTGCCCTTCCTAGCCCTGCTATCCCCTTACCCAAGAAGATCCCTGATCTTTTCGGAAAAAAATCACAGAGACCCAGATTGGACGTAAAGGTGGATCTTCATTCCCCCCAAAAAACTCATGACGTAATCTCATCACCACCGAAGGGATCTGCTCTGCATGTGGAATCTGTTGAACGTATTCTAGTTGAGGACCTTTTACTTCCAAGGCATAAGGCCCTAGCTTCCATTGACATTCCTTGTTCAAATAGATTCTCGGTCTTGTCTTCCTCTAATGAAAGCCCAGAATGTCCTGAAGCTCCAGTTTTAGATGAATTTGAGGAGGGGAATCAGGGTGGGAAGTTGGAAAGCAATGAAGCTTCCAAATTGGCAACTGTTTCTCACAAGCTGGATGACCTAAAGCTCTTTCTGGTAACACTTTTGAATACGATTTCGGGACTCACTGAACAGAGGGCCACATGTAATTGTAAACAATTTAATGAGGCTGTCCACAACCCCAAACTGATTGTGGGACCAAGCATGACTATTACACCTAATACTGGCGGCAAAGTGACCACCTCCTCTCCACGTAAAGGGTCTAGGGCCTTATCTGGAAGCAAAGCAGAGAATGACAGGCCGATTTGCACGACTGTAGTGGTAACTAATGGGCGAGCTTCCAAATTAGACACAAATAAACATGAACATATCCTTGAGCTGCGGGATCTAGGTAGTGTTCGTCAGACAGCTTCTAACAAAGACCCCGGGGGAGCTTCAGATGTGCATGCTGCTGCTAGTTATCCTAGAGTTTCACCCTCTGGCCAACCAAGATTAATAAAGTCACATGATATGAAGGGGAGTCCTGGTTGGAGGAGAGAAGGTGCCCATTTATTTTTGACGGGGTCCCCAGGCTGCCTTCTGGACATAGAGAGTCCAATGACTCTTTCACCAACAAAGTTATATACTAGATACGCTCACAGAGGAATTGTCTCTCTGTTATTCGGTCCGAAATTCAAGAGGTGCATAGATATATTCAACCGGGGTCGGAATTCGACTACATCTCTATCCTTTTTACTGATAGTACCATGGTGAACAATCTTATATCTTTCAATACCCAAACTGGCTCCTTAAGAGCTGGCAGGAAAACTGGTATTAATTTTGCATACATCCACCTGGAGAAAAGATACGCAAATGCTACTGTCCGTTTAATGACCATGCAGGTGGGGTTGAAGTTTCACCTGAAAACCATCTACCACTTCAGGTAGAGAATTCTTCCCCCTCGTTATCTGACTTGGACTGACTAACTAATGACCCTTATGTAGGGATGTTAAAAGTAGCAACATAGGTGTGTCAAGTAGAATGCCCAGGGAAATTAGAAATGGCTCCCCAAATGAGAACCAAGTCAGGAACTACATCCCCAAAACATATCATTATGCCTTGGAACGTAGCAGGAATAGAGCAAAAGCTAGAGGATCCAGAGTGGGTCAGTTTTATTAATAACTATGGTGTATGCCTGTTCCAGGAAACTTGGGCTGCAGAATCAATCCATCTTGCAGGCTTTACAACCTACTTCTCTGCGGCTCAAACAGCTTCTGGGGGCTTTGGTAGAGGGATAGGGGGGCTTATGATTTTGTTGAATAACAGATCAAAATGCGATCACTCCATAATATGGTTTAATTCTCATGGCCTGTTGGGTGTACAACTCACATTTCGGCCTGGTTTCAAGATGATCATGATAAATGTGTATGCAAGATCTGTCCCATGTGGTACTGAATCTAATGTTCTCACTCAGTTAGCTGACTTTGTGGAGCTCTTACATCCATCGGATTATCTGATGATTGCTGGTGATTTTAATTGTTCCTTTGCATTAACGAACATTATTAGTAGCCTGACAATTGAGGAAGATGAGCTATGGGGTATTCCTCAATCCAAAGAGACTGTCTCTACCTCTATTTCTCACGTCGCAATGCAGATGGCCACTTTATGCTTAAAATTTGGGCTAAGAGAATGCAATGGTCGCACAAGATCCAATCCCATCAGTGCTTCCACCTTTAAGCGAGGGCTATCCTCTGGTACCATTGACTATCTCTTGGTGGATATTAGACTATGGACAAGTAGCTTAGATATATATCATAATCCCTTGTGCCTTACCTTAATTAATCATGTATTTGCAAGAGTCCAGCATCTAAAGACCACTGAAGTTTCGACTCCTCGGTTGAATCTTAGACAAACCTGTGTCAGCTGGCCAAAAGTGATATCAAACCCGTACTTGATTAGGGGAATCTACTTATCGTTTTTATCTTTTATTTCTAGTTTTGGGGAACAAGAGGCTGTTATTATTCCAATTATGGCTATTCATACAGAAATGGTAGGCCCCCTTCAGGGTATCTTTTATAAGGAATCCTCTTCTAGGCAGACACCCGACAATATTTCAAGTAGGGAATGGTATAACAAGGATTGTGCTTGTGCAAGATCCAATTTAAAAGTAGCTTTAAAAAATCACTCACAGGGGGAGATTAGGAATGCCAGACTCAGGTATATTAGGTCCCTGGAATGAGCTAAAAAAAAGCTAGGAACATGAGATTTGGCAGAGGTTGTTGGATGCAGTTAAGAACCGAGATGATGGTTCCTTTTGGAGGTTGTTGGCTTGTAGATCAAGAGGGGGCAATGATAATATAAGCATGTACATTGAGCCTGAAAGATGGGTGACTTATTTTTCGGAGATTTATGCTTCCCCTGCTCAACAGGATCCTGTAGATATTGGGTGCGTTGACTAGAGTGCTTTTGACAAAAGCTCAGCGGAGGACATCGTTTTTACAATAGATGAAACAACAGCAGCCATCAATTCCATGAGACTAGCGAAAGCTCCTTGCCCTGACAAGATATTGGGGGACCTGTTTAAATCTGAACCCACCATATGGTCATGGTACATGAATACACTGTCAAATGCTATAGCAGCAGGTAGTCCCATCCCAGACTTGTGGCATGGGGCAGAAATAATTCCTATACATAAGAAAGGTGATGTGGGTTCGCCAGCTAATTATCGGCCAATCAGCCTTATTGATAACCTGCAAAAGATCTTTGCAAAGCAAGTCTTAGACAGGCTCACAGAATGGGTTCAGAATAACCAGGTTTTATCCCCTCTTCAGGCCGGCTTTCGCCCAAAAATCAGTACCATGGACCAAGTTTTTAGGCTTTCATTGCTATTTTGGAAATATTTCACCTTAGACAAGCAACAATTGCACTTTGCTTTTGTAGATTTAATATCTGCTTTCGACCTTGTTCCGAGAGAGAAGCTATGGGAAGTCTTAAACAAAATTGGTACCCCAGGAAACCTAGGGCACTTAATCCAAAGGCTACATGAGAATACATATACACGAGTAAGATGGGGTAGCCAGGGGGAACTTACCGACAGAATAGACATTAGGCGAGGGGTACTTCAAGGCTGCGTCCTTGCCCCGACTCTTTTCACCCTGTTTATCAACGAGGCGGTGCAAGTCGTATCTGATTGCTGTAATGACGCGCCCTCGTAGAACAATCAAAAAATCCCGATCCTATTATTTGCTGATGACTCCCTTTTGATTTCCAAAACTCCTATGGGTCTTCAGGTCCTAATGGACAGGTTTAGCTCATTCTGTGTCGATTACGGATTGGAGCTTAATCATAATAAAACCAAACTTATGACCTTGGGTTGAGGTAATACTAAGAGATATCCCATCTTTCACAATGGGACCCCTCTAAGTAATGTATGTTCCATCGATTACCTGGGGGTAAGAATCAGCAATAATATGCATTGGGAGGCTCAAATTGATAAAAGCATAGCCCTTCTATCGCACAGATCTGGGGCCATTTTGCATTTTCTTAAATCCACCACAGAGAGAGTGGTCTCTACAGCAATCAAAATCTATTTGTCGAAGGCCCAGGGTGCTGTGGTTTATGTGGTAGAAATTTGGGGATTTTCTAATGTAAGTAAACTCTCTGTGGGGGAAAATAGGTTTATAAGATCGCTTCTGGCATGTCCTCGGAATACCCCTCTGATCCCAATGTTTTAGGACCTTGGTCTTTCGCGTATCTCAGATGTAATTGTCCTAAGGCCCCTGCTTTTTTGGGTTCACATCTGGACTACTCCTGAACTTATTGTATACAAGGAGTCCCTCCAAGATATTCTAGATAGACCCAATGCACTTTCTATTCCTTGGCTTAAGCATATCTCAAATTGGCTTCATATTTTGGATCTTAAAAACTTTTGGAGTCAACCTTACAATTTAAGGAGGGACCACAAGAAACACTTGAAAACAGTTTATTGGACTTATGTCAGGGAAGACTACCTGCTACATATGTCACATGGCAGATTGACATCCCAATTTCTTGATCTCAAGTGGTATCCTCATCTTGAACCATTTATGGATTACATTTCTGACCGCTAAGCAAATGTTTATATATTCAGTTGAGGTACGGATGCTTACCTCTTAAATCTTTCAACAGCACGTGGAGTTCTACTACAACAGCTGATTTGTGTCCTAGCTGTAATTGCACTCCAGAATCCGTAGTACATTTTATGTTTATATGCCCCACGTGTAGTCTGCACGGCGGAAGTGGCTACGCCGAATTTTTAGGAATATGGGCATGAGACATTGCAAAGATGCCCTAAGGATTATGATGAGGTATACCTCCACTCCCCTGTTCTGTGCGGTCAGCAAATTCCTTGCGGCCGCATGGTACATACACACGTTATCTAAAAAACTATAATGACTAGTTCTAAGGTTTATAGTTTTAATTATTTATTTCTGACTAATATATGTCTTTTAAGATGACTGTGATTGTTCACCAGCTGTTAATGAGACTGCTAAGAGGAATAGGCTTTCAGGTGTTTAACCCCTACCACCCTGGTGGGGGTCACGACCAGTGGGCGATACCAGGGAGGGGGATAATAAATCCTCAGGTGCATGGCACCCGAGGATTTAAAAAAAATAAATTCTCCCCGGGAGACACAGAAGCTTTTCCGTGTCTCCCCCCGCCCCTTTGAACGTCAGCGCGTCGCGAGATCACTTGGGGGGGTCAGCCCCCTCGGAAAACGGGCCAGCCCCCCCCCCAGGTCATATATATATATTTTTTTAAAGGTAGGTGTCCCCCTCCCCCCCCGGGGCTAAATTTTATTTTTTTTAAAAAGAAAAAAAAAGAAATGGACAGGGGGCAATATTTTTTTTAGTTGTTGTAGGGTTTCCCTGGGGGCCATTTTGGCCCCCAAGGAAACCATACAACAAATAAAAACAAATATAGATCTATATATGTATATATATATATATATACATAAATCACTTTTGTCAATAGGTGTGTGGTTTCCCTGGGGGCTGCAATCGGCCCCCAGGAAAACCAGACCCACATATAAAAGTGATCTATATATATATATATATATCAACACATTTCTTCCGCGTTTACGAAGAAAGACAGCACTCCACGAACACAACCTTGAAGAAGGCGGCAACGCCGAAACGCGTCCCTGTTGGCGATTAAATAATTAACTTGCTGTGTTCGTGGAGTGCTGTCTTTCTTCGTAAACGCAGAAGAAATGTGTTGGTAAAATACGCGGTGGCACGCGCATTGAGACTAGCACCTTTGACGGTCTGGTGCAGAAAGGAAACGCCGAGTTCGAGTGTCTATATATATATATATATATAAATATATATATATATATATATATATTTGCCACCAGTTGCTTGCAGTTGCAGCTTGCGTCTTCAAAGCAATGCACATACTTCAACTGACACATTTCAACTGTAGCTTTTAGGCAGCAATAAAAAAGTCAAGTAAGTATAGTGATTATGTTTCTGCTACAAAAGGGTCAGACTTGTCTAGTGGCAGTTTTAGTGCCATAAAGAAGCGCAGAAGGTTTATATGCCTACTGAAAAGAGCAAATCTGTATATTATGTAAATAGCTGAGTACATTAGTAAAGTCAGCCATTACCTGTGCTATAATACAAATGAAATGTATGTGCGGGGTGGAGGGCGGCTATGGAGAGATGAAGGGAACTTTTGCTGGGTGGTAATGAGGGAATCCGAGGAGGAGGGAGTGGGAGCACCAATAATGATTGTTGGACTGGGCACAGGAGGTGCTAAAGACTGTGACGAATGGTATGTGACAAGGTGTTTTTTGAGTGTCTTGAAAGAACGTGCTGATTGAGGGAAGAAGCGCAGGTAAGGTGGCCTCTACTGTTGCATATATCTCACAAACCCCATCGATTTTGTGACTGTCTACGTAGGCTAGTGTTTTAGAGCAACAGTTTAGCCAATAGCAGAGATGGCATCTTGATGGATGACTGCTGCAGTCACTCGGGTTATAGAGGACAGCTCTGACATAGGATCAGAGACTGAGGCAGCATTAGAGAGATAGGACAATGGCGCAGACTCTGGGAGTGATTTTTCAGTCGGAGGAGTCCCATTCATAACTCCTCTTCCAGTAAATTATGAGGGAGGTGATGAGGACAGTCCTGCTGTCCCTTCGCAAGCACAGTCTGTGCAACGGGGTAATAGGGGGTTACCCCAACCCAGAGAGCAGGTGAATGCAGCGGCAAGCAGAGAGAGAGAGTGCTCTCTTGGGAGCTCCCCAATTTAGTTCAGCCCCAAATTCCACCGCCCAAATCGTATTGTGGAGACATCAAAATTATCTATTGCTAAACAAACTGGTTTTGTAAGGCAGACACCTGTGTTTTTGGTCCTGGGTTTGGCGGCCATATAGAGAAACACACTAAACCCAAACATTTCTGGAAACTAGACGTTCGGGGGAGTCCACAGAGGTGTGACTTGTGTGGATTCCCCAAAGTTTTCTTACCCAGAATACCCTGCAAAGCTGAAATGTTGAATAAAAACTCTATTTTTCTCGCATTTCTGTCACACAAACTACAGGAATATGCTGGGATCCACAAAATTCCTACCACCCAGTGATTCCTCACCTGTCCTGATAAAACACTACCCCACTTGAGTGTCTACACCTAATGCCTGCGTCAGGAATGGATCACCCCAGGGTCAACAGCTGCCTCATGTAAGGACCAACATTGACCGTTGTGTGATCTATTCCTGTTGCGGGCACCAGGCCTACCCACACAAGTGAGGTGCCATTTTTATCAGGAGACTTGGGGGAACGCTGGATGGAAGGAAATTTGTGGCTCCTCCCAGATTCCAGAACTTTCTGTCACCGAAATATGAGGAAAATGTGTTTTTTTAGCCACATTTTGAGGTTTGCAAAGGATTCTGGGTAACAGAATCTGGTCAGAGCCCCACAAGTCACCCCATCTTGGATTCCCCTAGGTCTCTAGTTTTCAAACATGTACAGGTTTGGTAGTTTTCCCTAGGTGCCGGCTGAGCTAGAGGCCAAAATCTACAGGCAGGCACTCTGCAAAAAACACCTCTGTTTTCTGTCAAAAACTGGGATGTGTCCACGTTGTGTTTTGGGGCATTTCCTGTCGCGGGCGCTAGGCCTACCCACACAAGTGAGGTATCAATTTTATCGGGAGACTTGGGGGAACGCTGGGTGGAAGGACATTTGTGGCTCCTCTCAGATTCCAGAACTTTCTGTCAGCGAAATTTGAAGAAAATGTGTTTTTTGTAGCCAAATTTTGAGGTTTGCAAATTATTCTGGGTAACAGAACCTGGTCAGAGCCCCACAAGTCTCCCCATCTTGGATTTCCCTAGGTGTCTAGTTTTAAAAAATGCCAAGGTTTGGTAGGTTTCCCTAGGTGCCGGCTGAGCTAGAGGCCAAAATCTACAGCTAGGCACTTTGCAAAAAACACGTCAGATTTCAATGTAAAAATGTGATGTGTCCATGTTGCGTTTCCTGTCGCGAGCATTAGGCCTACAGACGCAAGTGAGGTACCATTTTTATCGGGAGAATTGGGGGAACACAGAATAGCAAAACAAGTGTTATTGCCCCTTGTCTTTCTCTAATTTTTTTCCCTCCAAATGTAAGACAGTGTGTAAAAAAGACGTCTATTTGAGAAATGGCCTGTAATTCACATGCTAGTATGGGCACCCCCCGGAATTCAGGGATGTGCAAATAACCACTGCTTCTCAACACCTTATCTTATGCCCATTTTGGAAATACAAAGGTTTTCTTGATACCTATTTTTCACTCTTTATATTTCAGCAAATGAATTGCTGTATACCCGGTATAGAATGAAAACCCATTGCAAGGTGCACCTCATTTATTGGCTCTGTTTACCTAGGGATCTTGATGAACCTACAAGCCCTATATATCTTCGCAACCGGAAGAGTCCAGCACATGTAATGGTATATTGCTTTAAAAAATCTGACATTGCAGGAAAAAGTTACAGAGTAAAACGTGGAGAAAAATGGCTGTTTTTTTAGCTCACTTTCAATTTCTTTTTATTTCAGCTGTTATTTTCTGTAGGAAAACCTTGTAGGATCTACACAAATGACCCCTTGCTGAATTCAGAATTTTGTATACTTTTCAGCAATGTTTAGCTTTCTGGGATCCAGCATTGGTTTCACACCCATTCCTGTCACTAACTGGAAGGAGGCTGAAAGCACCAAAAATAGTAAAAATGGGGTACGTCCCAGTAAAATGGCAAAATTGTATTGAAAAATGTGGTTTTCTGATTCAAGTCTGCCCGTTCCTGAAAGGTTGGAAGATGGTGAGTTTAGCACCTGAAACCCTTTGTTGATGCCATTTTCAGGGAAAAAACCACAAGCCTTCTTCGGCATCCCTTTTTTCAAATTTTCTTGAAAAAAACGAAATTTCCACTGTATTTTGGCTATTTTCTTACTCTCCTCCAGGGGAAACCACAAACTCTGGGTATCATTAGAATCCCTAGGATGTTGGAAAAAAAGGACGCAAATCTGGCGTGGATAGCTTATGTGGACAAAATTTTATGAAGGCCTAAGCGCGAACTACCCCAAATAGCCAAAAAGGGCTCAGCACGGGGGGGGAAATGCCCAGCAGCTAAGAGGTTATATACAACTTGCGGGGAAGTATGTTTATGATTTTAAGCATTTATGCTTTTATTCTCCTCCTAAGTTATTTCTGATAGCATGATAGTTGTGTCCTCTCTTTTTGAAATTGATTTTATCTCTGTATTTTTATGATGTTATTGCTTTGATGGTTAATTATAACCAAATAAAGCTGTGTTTGATAAATTTGCAATTTACTGATTTGCTATTAGGAGACAACTAAATTGAAAATGTGAATAACACTGATTCCCAAATCGATGAAGGGTAACTATGATACATTAACAATATTGATTTCCCAACTGTGATTTAGTCAAATTCAAAACCTTTGTACATCTGGCCCTCAATCCTACTGGAGCTATAACAGAGGCATAGGTCATCTACCATGTTTTTTTGACTGTCCTCTTCTTTGCAATTTCTGGGATAAGATTTACACATATATTCATGATATATTAAACTTCTTCTCTCCCAGGAATTTCACTTATGCTGTTCTGGGTACATAATTGGGCATAGACAAGCTGTCCTTATGCAACTCTGATCTCTTTTTGTTTAATCTAATGCTTCTACTTGCCCACAAAGTGATTATCAATAACTGGAAGGATTTAGGAAACACTTCTAAACATGCCAGGTGGGAATAGTTAAGATATACTAGAGATGCTAAATTTGTCATGGCACAACAGTAATCCATATTTATGCAAGTTGCCCAATTTGGAACAATTAAGATGCATATTTAGAGAAAATAAGAAAAATGAAAAAACATAATTCAACAACATATCGCAGCCTCCTCATCTGAACATCTTAATATTGATGGAACAAGTCATTCCATGTTAGCATCTGGCACACATATCAGCATCCAGGTGACACACATACTTTGTGGCTTTCATTCTTGGTCTCTCTCCATTTAGCTTTCTGTCCTCTTTTCTAAGTACTCCTTTGTTTAACACCAAGTTTTCTTTTCTATCAACTATAACTTTATTGATCATTTATCAGTAATATCATTTCAATCACAAGTGCCCTACTCATATACCCTATCATAGCATTCAGGTGCAAACAACGTTCACATGTTCCATTACACAAGAATGTTTTGTATGATTTATAATCTAAAGGATTTGATATAGCTGTGATAGTGTGCTCAACAGTGTAAAAATCTGATTGTTTTTTTCTTGCTTGACAATACTTCTTTTGAACACTGTGAAATTATATGTAATGCTTCTCCTACCATCTTACAATCAGTAAAATTATTTTGAATTAGAAAGACATGCCAAACCTACAAGAAGAATTGGTACACACAGGACCTCAAACCTCTGACCTTGAGACTACTCTATGGGGTCACTCGCAGCTTTATACACTGAGGTAGATATTAGTAGCACTGTTCCAGGTAGCTGGAGAGGACCCATTATTAACCCGATATTCAAGGATGAGGACCAATCTAACTTGGTGAATTACAGACTGATTTATTTAATTGGCTCAGAAGCAGAGTACTATGCCTCCTAAATTATAGATTATTTAGTAGAATGGTATAACTCTGTTAACTTGGTCCCCTTAAATCAGACTGGCTTCTGGAAGGGTTATGGTTCCACGATTAGCATATACTAGTGTTAATTACAATAGCCGATAAATGCAGGCGCTTTAATACAAAATTGCATTTATGCTTTATAGATTTTAAAAGCACCTTTGATCCGGTGGACAGATCCTCCTTATGGGGGAAGCTAAGAAGATGAGGCTGCACGACAGAATCTTACGCGTCATTGAACTGCTGTATGAAAAAACATGGGTTGAAATAAAACTTGCAGATGGGACGAGGTTATCGAGGAAGATTTCAACAAACATTAGCCTTAATCAAGGGTGTGTACTCGCCCCGCATCTGTTTAACCTTTTTATGGCAGACCCATCTCCTGAGCTGGATTAGATTAATTCACATACACTGAAGCTGGGGTTACGAACTATATCCAACCTTTCATATGCAGATGACATCGTTCTTTTGAGTCACACAAGAGGGGGTCTATAGAGATCAGTCAATGCACTGGCTTAATTTGCTTTGGCTAAGAAATTGGAAATTGACACTGTCAGATCAAAAACCATGTTCGTGTGAAATGCCTTTGGTCCTGTCCTTAACCTCAAGCTAGCCAATGCAACATTAAGGAGAAGACACGTTTTATAAATATTTGGGTCTCGTCATAGATAACAAGTCAAACTTCTTGGCGCACAAGCATTACATGATATGGAAATGCAAGGCTCTGACCTTTGCTTTCTGTGCTATTGTCGAGAAGATGGATGGCGCTTCATTTAAGCCATTAATGTCTGTCATGACTGCAACATTTCTCCCAGCAGTGACTCATGGGAAATGCTCTAACCAGGGATCAACCACAAACTAAAATTTACAAGCGTGTCCTGCATCTTCCCCAGAGTGCCTCATTAGCTCAAGTCAGATTAGAATTTGGCCTTATGCAGCAACAGCTAGCAAGAAAGTATCATACCATCAAAACCTGGTACAAAATCGAATCATTAGTGCCCACGAGTGCACTATAGCACTCCGTGGACAATGACCCAAAATCAGCATACAGCCGATATCTAAAATACTCCCTCCATGAAACCAATGCCTCACATTTATTACATTCCAACCTATCATTTCCTCTTTTCTGTTGTGCACTGAACAGACTAACTAAGCTGCACTCCCTATTGAATGATAAGCGCACATTTGCGGCCCGGTCACATGCCTGTATAGTCATGCGCAACTATAATAGTTTGGAGTCAGCTCTGTGTCTGAGCATGACATATCTCGCTCACTTGAAACACCAGCTGTTAGCTTTATGATTAGGGGCTCTGCCATCGCTGGCTCACCAATCTCTATGAAGGCATCGCAGTGTGACCATGCAGACTGTGTGGTGCTGGGGAAGAGGACTTTGTCCACTTGGTCTGCATTTGTCCGGCGCTAAGGAAAGCCCACCTCCAATCACTGAAATCAGTCTTTGTCAAGGAGGAGTTCGATCTTGCAGGCCGGCTACAATAAAAACTTTGGACCCTGCCGATGGTATGATTCCTAGTGACACATACTAAGCTCCTCAAAGCACATTCTGGCCTTTCCTAATATGCCCCTTCGTTTGTGTGATAGGTACGACTCCAGTGTTACAGCAACATGCTTTTCAAACATGATTAACATAGTTGCAGGTAACACACACTTTCTTAGATTTAACTGGTTAAGCGCTTTTATAATCTTGTATCTCTTTATTGTCTCTTTAAAACACTGAATAGCACCCACTGCAAATGCTTTAATAGAAATGCACAAGGGAAAATTAGTAATTTTAGTACAATGGTTTTATTACATACTGAGCTTCTGAGTTTTATCAAAATGTTATCAAATACTAAGGGGGTCATTCTGACCTCGGCGGTAAAAGGCTCTTACCGCCGGTCAGAAGACCGCCATCATACCGCCGTGGCCGCGGTAAACCGCCACGGTCATTCTGACCCACAACTGCCAAATCGCCAAAAACCCGACATCCACTGAAGGCCGCCTCATCAGCGGTCAGCGATAAACTGGAGATGACCAAACCTCCACCGTCACGCCAACACAAACACGCCCATGCCATTACGACCCACGAATCCACGCGGCGGTCTTTCAACCGCGGTATCCTATTGGCGGTACACACCGCCGCGGTCAAAATACACACACATTTACAAAACACTACCACATTGGACAATTCGAAATACACACACCTGATACACATACATACACCACTCCCACACACCCATCACTATATAAAACACACACCCACAACACCCACAAACCCCCACAACTCGAAATTCAGAGACAAGGCGCAAAACACAGAGAGAGAGCACAGGGAACGCAAAGCACAACACACACAGGAACCCAACATCATCACCCACACCAAATCTACGCACAAAACACCACACACCACCACACTCATCACCACAAACACCACCCCACACCTCATCCACACCACCCCATGGCACCCCAAAGACACCCCAGGTTCTCGGACCAAGAACTCAGGGTCATGGTGGAGGAAATAATCAGGGTAGAGCCCCAGCTCTTCGGCACACAGGTGCAGCACACCACAATAGCCAGGAAGGCGGAGCTATGGCAAAGGATCGTCGACAGGGTCAACGCTGTGGGACAGCATCCCAGAAATAGGGAAGACATCCGAAAGCGCTGGAACGACCTACGGGGGAAGGTGCGGTCGATGGTGTCAAGACACAACATCGCTGTGCAGAAGACTGGCGGCGGACCCCCACCCACTCCACCCGAATTCACAGCATGGGAGCAAGAGGTCTTGAACATCCTGCATCCTGAGGGCCTCGCTGGAGTAGGCGGAGGAATGGACTCTGGTAAGTTCAATCTCAACTACTTCACCCCCCCACCCACCAGCATGCCAACCCACACCCCCACCCTCACCCCCAACCCCCCAGCACACATCCTCCCTGTTAATGTCTCACCAGCACAACCCACCCAACCCAACACCAACCCCTGAATGCCAACACAAACCATGGACACCCATCACCTAAGCATGACCACTGCACATACCCATCCCCCCCCCCAAACCACCCTCACAACTCCTCCCACAAGGGACTGCCAGCACTGGGGGACAAGGGCACCCACAAATCGCACGCCATGGCACACACAAAAGCAATAACCATACTCTTTTACCCCTGCAGGGCCCGAACGCCAACACACCGGCCAGGAGGGTCCAGATTTGTCCATCCCACCCCCAGAACAGGCCCCCAGTGATGACAGCAGCTCTGTCGACCTAGAACCTGATGACCAGCCCGGACCATCGGGGACCTCTGGACAGTCGGTTACCCTCAGTCAGCCACAGGCCACAGCAGACCTACCCCCCTCTGGAAACACCAGCACAGCACCCACCCAGCGGGCCCATGCTTCTGTCTCCAGGACAGGTCAAGCAGCGGTGTGTCTACCAGTACAGGGCACCCAGGGTAACCCACAACCCCAACAACAACAGGGACCTGGGGGCACTGGTAGTGGGCACACCGTCCAGGGGACAGAGGCCCAGGAACAAAGGGGAACTGGGAGGGCTGCTGTGCGACAGAGGGAGGACAGGCCTAGGGAACCCACTGTCCAAGAGGCCCTCACCACCATCATGGGAGCGTACCACCACTCCCAAGAGACGATGGCAACGGTCCTGGCCAGGTTCCAGGAGATCCAGGCCATGCAGGCCATGTACTGACATGGGGTTCCGGGAAGAACTGCGCAGCATCAGTTCCGCAATGGGTACAATCGTGGTGGCACTCAACCAGATTGTCACCACATTGCGGGACCATGTGGCCCCCCAAAGGGCCCCTGCCACTAGCATGAGGAAGAACAGCCCACCACCTCCGCCGGCGCTAGTGGTCAGGAGGCCCCGACACAACAGCAACGGGCCACCCGGACCCCACCCGCTGCAGAACAAGAACCACCCCGCAAGAAAGGCCTGAGATCGAGGAAGAAGACAGAGTAGGATGTCAAGACCCCTGCCATGCACGGAATCCTCCGGATGTCATCCCACTGTCCCACTTGTACACCCTGTCCAACCTTGAACTGCCCCTGCTCCACCTTCCACAGGCATATGGACAATGGACCTGTAGGAACGACAGTCTGGACACTGCCATGGACATGCCTCCACCATCACCCATCACCATTTTAAAACTATACACCTATTTGAAAACTACAATAAACACAATTTTTTGCACAAAAACAAACTGGATTCTGCTATCTATTTATTTAAACCAAATGTATTCGAGGTAACCAACAAAACTCTTCTATTAACATTGTGATGACAACATACCAGTGTCACACAGCAGTAGTCCATGGGGAAAAAAACCAGAGGGCACTCTGTGGGGATCAGATCACTGAAATAGGAAGTGAAATACACAACTAAGTTACCATACATTGGGGTGAAAGGTCAGACAGTAGAGAGCCTCTACAGTTACAGAATTAATACAATGCAGGAGAGATTCTTACCTGTGTGTCACTGGAAATACTGCAGTATCACTCTGTCCCTGTTGTCTGTGTCGTCCTCTTCGTCTTCCCCCTCTTCACTCTCCGCAGGCTCCACAGCGGCCACAACACCACCATCTGGACCATCCTCCTGCAGGAAAGGCACCTGGCGTCGCAAAGCCAGGTTGTGAAGCGTGCAGCAGGCCACGATGATATGACACACCTTCTTTGGTGGGTACATTAGGGATCCACCTGTCATATGCAGGCACCTAAACCTGGCCTTCAGGAGGCCGAAGGTACGCTCAATCACCCTCCTAGTACGCCCATGGGCCTCATTGTACCGTTCCTCTGCCCTGGTCCTGGGATTCCTCACTGGGGTCAATAGCCAAGGCAGGTTGGGGTAACCAGAGTCACCAATTAGCCACACACGGTGTCTCTGTAGCTGTTCCATCACATAAGGGATGCTGCTATTTCGCATGATGTACGCGTCATGCACTGACCCTGGGAACTTGGCATTTGAATGGGAGATGTACTGGTCAGCCAAACAGACCACCTGGACATTCATCGAATGATAACTTTTTCGGTTCCTCTACACATGTTCATCGTCTTTTGGGGGAACCAAAGCCACATGGGTACCATCAATGGCACCAATGATATTGGGAATGTGTCCCAGGGCATAGAAATCACCCTTCACTGTAGGCAAGTCACCCACCTCAGGGAAAATGATGTAGCTCCGCATGTATTTCATCAGGGCAGACAACACTCTGGACAACACCTTTGAAAACATAGGCTGAGACATCCCAGATGAAATGGCCACTGTAGTTTGAAATGATCCACTGGCAAAAAAATGCAGTACTGACAGCACCTGCACTAGAGGCGGAATCCCTGTGGGTTGGCGGATGGGTGACATCAGGTCTGGCTCCAGCTGGGCACACAGTTCCTGTATAGTGGCACGGCTGAGTCTGTAGGTGAGTATGACGTGTCTTTCTTCCATTGTCGACAGGTCCACCAGCGGTCTGTACACGGGAGGATTCCTCCATCTCCTCGCCAGTCCCAGCGGACGGTGCCTAGGAAGGACAACATGGAGCACTGAGTCAAGCATCCCACAGGTAAGTGCCCACAGCATGCACAGTACACGAATCTCTCGGTATTGAATGGCTAGTATGAATGTCGGTGCAAGGCCTAGCCATGTGTGACGCAGTAGGAATTAAGGCATTTGGGCCCTGGAAATGGCAGCTGCCTGACCTGTGAAGTGTGACAATGTGAAGTGAGGTCATTGCGCAAGCGTGGCACACCGTGGCGGTAGGCGGTCGCAGTCCGCGGCGCAAAGCCGCATTGGACAACATTGAACCCTATGGGTTTCAGGAGCCAATGGCGGTGAGCACCGGCGGTCGCGGTACGCACCGCCGCAGTACGCACCGCCGCGGCCGTAACCGCCATTTTCTCTATGCTTATTCACACGAGACCTACCATCCACAGGAGAGGACCTATACTGCAAGTGCTGCTGTGACCTTGGTCTGGAAGTGACAATGGCTGCTGCGACTGGGGAAAGGGCCCCCGCCTTCAGTTCCGAGGAGTTGGAGAAGCTCGTGGACGGGGTCCTCCCCCAGTATGCGCTACTCTACGGGCCTCCAGACCAACAGGTGAGTACACGGGGGCAATGCATAGTGCCCAATGCCTGGGTTGAGTGGGGAGGATGTACGATGGAGGCGAGGGCAGCGAATGACGAATGCATGGCACGACAGATGAGAGCATGTGCCACATGGCAAGGTTGGGGAAGGGGGGCCACTCACATCGAGCATGCAGAAAGCTGATGATGTTTCTCTTCCCCCCCTGTACATGTCACATAGGTCAGCGCCCATCAGAAGATCGACATTTGGCGTGCCATCGCCAAGGACGTCCGGGCCCTGGGGGTCCACAATAGAAGGGGCACCCACTGCCGCAAGAGGTGGGAGGACATCCGCCGCGGGAGCAGGAAGACCGCGGAGGCTCTGCTGGGGATGGCCTCCCAACCTAGGAGGGGTGCCAGTCGTACCTTGACCCCCCTGATGTCCCGGATCCTGGCGGTGGCCTACCCCGATTTAGATGGGCGCTTGAGGACATCACAGCAGACACAAGGGGGTGAGTACCAGCACATTCGGCTATTTAGCGCGCAGTGGAGGTGCCTTGGGGGGGGAGGAGGGCTGTGGGTATCCCTAGGCCAGGGCGATTTCTGTAGGATAGGCCCGTCCGTGAGGTATGGTCCTGTGCCCCCGCCCCCCACCTCTGTAGGGTGCCTAGTAATGCGATTCATGGACCAGTGTATATTGTGTGGGCAGTTGTCGCCCATAGGCTTGTAGGGCATGTCCCAGTGAATGAGTAGTGTACCCCAAGTGCGCAGCGTAGTGCAGGGGGCTTCTGTGTCTGTCCTCTCCGCCAACGGTGTCCCCAATGCATGCACTCAACTTGTCTTTATGTTTCCCCCCCCCCCATTTTCTTTGTTTTTCTGTGAATGTGTGCATTAGCATCATCAGGCGGAGGAGAAGTGGCATTGGCGCAAGAGGGAGCTGCATCTCACATGGCCCCGGAGGGCCATGCAACTGACTCCGACATGACCAGTGAGACGGAGGGCGAGGGGGGCTCCACCACGGGGACCCGTGGAGACCTCAGCGACACCGACACGTCCTCGGAAGGGAGCTCCCTTGCGGTGGCGGCAACATCCGTGCCCACCGATCCTACAGGTACAGCCGCTACCCAGCGCACCAGCTCCGCCCTCCCAGCAGCCCCTGGGCCTTCGGCCCGTGCCCGCCAGACCAGGAAGCCGGCCATCTCCTTCGCCCCAGGCACCTCAGGCCCTGCCCCAGTCACCCCTGCTGCCCTCAGTGAGGAGGTCATTGACCTCCTGAGGACCATCATTGTTGGGCAGTCTACCCTTTTGAATGCCATCCAGGGTGTGGAGAGGGAGGTGCATCAAAGCAATGCATACCTGGATGGCCTTCATTCAGGTCAGGCTGCCCATCAACGATCGTTCAACGCTCTGGCCTAAGCACTGACGGCAGCGATTGTCCCTGTCTCCAGCCTCCCTCTTCTGACTCCCTCCACCCAGTCCCACTCCCCTGTTCCTCTGCCTATCCCATCCACACCTACAGACCAGCCTGCACACACCTCAACACCCAAGGGCAGCTCATCCAAACATAAGCACCACAGAACACACAAGCATTCACCCAAGCAACATCCAGATGCAGACATGCCAACAGTCACTACCTCCTCTGTGTCCCCCACCTCCTCGTCTCCCTCCTCCCTCCCTGTGACATCTCCACACACACCTGCAAGCACACCACCATCAGCCATTGCACCCATCACCAGCACACCCTCCAGTACAGTCCGCACACTTGCAGTCACCACCCCCACTGCCATGTACACGTCCCCTGTGTCCTCTCCCAGTGTGTCTGTCACCCCCGCTTCCCAACCACACAAACGCAGGCAGGCACCCAAACAACAGCCATCCACCTCACGTCAGCCTCCAGCCCAAGCACCTGCACCCAAAGACAGCACACTTGACTCTCCTACAACCATATCCTCTTCCTCCACTCCCATACCCACTCCAGCTACCCTTCCCATGGCTCCAAAGAAAATTTTCCTCTCTAAACATGACCTCTTTTCCTCACCTGACCCACCCCCTCCATCCCGTAAGAGTTCCACAAACACCTCAGCCACCACCAGCCCAGCAACTCCCAAGAACGTCGTGCCTGTTTTTTGGAGTCCGCCCTTTCCTTGGGCAGGGACATCGTCCAGCAGCAAAGGCACAGCCAGCCCCCCCCCCTGGGAAGAGGAGCAAAAAACTCAAGGGCAGGCGCGACAGGCCTGATACGCCTGCCCCCAAGGAGGGTAGCCTTACACCGTCACCTGCCACATCGGGTAAGGGAGCCAAGGGCCACGGACAGTCTGCCAAGGAGGGCAAGGGCAGCAAGGAGCAAAAGGCAGGGAGCAGCCGACCTGGCCATGAGGGCCCCACCAGCCCCATTCCGGGGGTATCGGAGGAGACACAGGGCCCGAGGGCTCCATCACAGGAGGGCCCCGCAACGGAGAGGTCCGATGCAGACTGAGCGGCAAGTACTGGCCAGGTGTGGTTCACTGGAAACACAAGACAGGCACCGCTGAACATGGCACCGCCGTGAGAAGCACCGCTGAACAGGGCACCGCCGTCTCAAGCACCGCTCCGCTGGTCCCTTCCTGTCAAGCACCGCTCCGCTGGGCCCTTCCTGTCAACCACTGCTCCGCTGGGCCCTTCCTGTCAAGCACCGCTCCGCTGGGCACCGCCGTCTCAAGCACCGCTCCGCTGGGCCCTTCCTGTCAAGCACCACTCCGCTGGGCCCTTCCTGTCAAGCACCGCTCCGCTGGGCCCTTCCTGTCAAGCACCGCTCCGCTGGGCACCGCCGTCTCAAGCACCGCTCCGCTGGGCCCTTCCTGTCAAGCACCGCTCCGCTGGGCCCTTCCTGTCAAGCACCGCTCCGCTGGGCCTTTCCTGTCAAGCACCGCTCCGCTGGGCACCGCCGTCTCAAGCACCGCTCCGCTGGGCCCTTCCTGTCAAGCACCGCTCCGCTGGGCCCTTCCTGTCAAGCACCGCTGGCCCATTGGCAGTCCCGGTTCTTTGTCGGGCAGGCCTTCACGACGCACTCTGCCCACCATGCCTCCTCCATGACCAGTGGTCTCTGTCATCCACTTGAGAGACTGTGGCTTTGCACTCCCCAGGATGGCACAGTGGGCAAGCCACCCACTGTAGAGACTTGAGAGACTGTGGCTTTGCACTCCCCAGGATGGCACAGTGGGCAAGCCACCCACTGTAGAGACTTGAGAGACTGTGGCTTTGCACTCCCCAGGATGGCACAGTGGGCAAGCCACCCACTGTAGAGACTTGTGAGACTGTGGCTTTGCACTCCCCAGGATGGCACAGTGGGCATGGAGGCCCTTCGTGGATCTGGCGTCGTGGACTCATGTGGCTGAGGTGCCCCCCCTTCCCTTCCCCCTGAGGTGCCTGTTTTATCTTTTTGTGATGCCCCAGCAGTGTTCTCTCCAATGGACTCGTTCTCGTGTGTGGGCTTTGCCCATGTGTTGCTGCACATTGGCCCACGGACATTTGGACTTTGAAAGACTGGGCCGGACTTTTGCTACTTGTATGTATATAGTTCTAGATGTGTATTTATTATTCATATATTGCTAAGATCGCTATACTTTATTGTTGCAATAATATAGTTCTACTTTTACATTCATTGCCTTTTGTCTTAGCTTTTTTGGGGGGGGTTTGGGGGTGTCACTCTGACTTTTTATATGCATAGGTGTGTAGGTATTTCGGTCGGGGTGAGGGTGGGGGTGGGTGTGTCGCGTATGTGTGTGCCCGTAACCTTTCCTCCTCCCCCCTCCCCTGTGTCGTAGGTGCAGTACTCACCGTTGTCGTCTGCGGCGAGGTTCGTGATCCTGGAAGAAGAGCAGGAAGGCAATGGCTAGGAGGATGTGGAGTTCGGGTTCCATGCTGTTCCGATTCCTCGTGGAGTGTGTCGAGGTAAGCGTTTTCCTTTTGAAATGTCTGTTTCCGCCGTGTTTTTATCAGCGGGGCTCCCGCCCCGGAAAAGGTGGCGGATTGGTGAGTCGTGATAGGGTGGGCAGTACATTGTCTGCCGCCTGCCTGTTGGCGGTGACCGCTGCGCTGTTTGTTTGTACCGCCGTGGGGGTCGGAGTGTTAATGCGGCGGCCTGTGTTGGCGGTTCCCGCCATTATCAGAATTCAATATTTTTGGCCGCCAGACTGTTGGCGGGTTGGCCGCCGCTTTAACACTGACCGCCAGGGTCAGAATGACCCCCTAAGTGTTAGAAATTGGGTTTCTTGTTGGGAGATGTATGCACCCTTGTCCAAGTAGGGACAAAATCCTAGACAGGGTAAGTGTGAGACGCTGGCCTTGTTTGTAGTGGGTACCAGAGGTACTTACACCTTACACCAGGTCCAGTGATCCACCTTAGGGAAAAGTAGGCAGTGTCTAGCAGCTTAGCTGTCTAGGGGCAGCTGTAGCAGAGCAGCCAAGGCTGAACTAGGAGACATGCAAACCTCTTGCAATACCACTATAGTCACACAGTACTTATACACAATAAAAGACAATACTCAGTGTTACTAAAAATAAAGGTACTTTATTTTAGTGACTCGAGGCCAAAAATATCTTGGAGGCAATACTCCTTCTGGAGGTAAGTATTATATACAATATATACACTAGTAACCAAAATCAGGTAAGTAAACCGTCATAGAATAGTGCAAACAGTGAAAAACACAATAGATTGAAATGGGCCTAGGGGCAACACAAACCATATACTAAAATAGTGGAATGCGAATGTCGGTTTCCCCCCAGGCAGGTGTAGTGTGTAGGGGGGCACTGGGAGTGTAAGAAAACACCAAAGGTAAGTTAAATACCCCAACCCAGAGCCCAGGAAAACAGGAGTAAAGTACAGCAAGTTTCCTCAGAACACACTAGAAGCTGTGGTAAACGATTATGCAAACACCAAGCAAGACTGCAAGAAGCCAACAATGGATTCTTGGATCTGAAACCTGTGGAGCAAGGAGACCAAGTCCAGAAGTTGATGAAGAGTCCAGGAAGAACAGGAGTCCCTGCCAACCTGGATGAAAGCGTAAAAGTGGATTTTCCGGTTAGAGGAAAAGAATTGTAATGCACCAAAGAAGACAGCTGTGGGTTCCTGCTTGGTGCAAGAGATGTCCCACATTGAGTCGTTAGATGCAGGCTGTTTTCGACACTGGATTCCACCAACAAGCCTTGGTTTATGCGAGGACGCGTTTTGCGTTAAAGAGGTGCTTTCTGGGCCCAGGAGGGGCCTGGGGGTCTCAACACAGACTGAGGAGACAGAGAGGGCTCTCAGCACTTCAGAGAGCCCTCAGAAGACCAGGCAGCACCCACTGGTGTCCCAGTACATGGGGACAAAGGAGTTGCAAATTGTGGTCATCGCAGCGCTACACAAAGGGGTCCCAAGCCGCTGGAAAACAACTCAGGGTGCTGAGCAGTGCAGGGTAGAGTGCTAGGGACCTGGGCTACATTGCGCATGAAGGACTTTTGGAAGAAGTGCACAGAAGCCCAAGGAGCTGCAGAACACCCGGCGCATAGGGATACTGTCTGGCACGGGGAGGCAACCTCTTACCTCCACCAAATTTGGACAGTTGGACCATTGAACAGACAGGATCACTTCAGTCTACCACCTGTGTTCCAGGGATCATGCTCGTAAAAAGGAGAGGAATCCTAGAGTACCAGTTGTCATTGCAGAGAGGTGTCTGCTGAAGCAGGAAAGTGACTCCGTCACTCCACAGGAGATTCCTTTGGTTCTTCTGCTGCAGAACGAAGACAGGCAGTCCTCAGAGCGTGCACAACCTGGAAAATGTTGCAGTTGCTGGCTGGAGCTGAAGTTGCAGGGTCACAGTAGCCTTCTTGGATACTTTGTTGCAGTTACAGAGTTCCTGGAGCAGTCTGCGGTTGATCTGATGGTCAGAAGCTGAAGCAGAGGATGCAGAGGAGTCCTGGTGGAGTCTGAGGAGACACCCTGAAGAGAGACCCTAAATATCCCTGAGAGGAGGATTGGCTACCTAACCAGGCATGCACCTATCATGAGGGGTGTCTGATGTCATCTGCTGGCACTGGCCACTCAGATGCTCTCAGAGGGTCCCCACACCTAGGATTCCAAGATGGCTAACTCCAAGGATACTCTGGAGGAGCTCTGGCCACCACCCCTGGGGTGGTGATGGACAGGGGACTGGTCACTCCCCTTTCCGTTGTCCAGTTTCGCTTCAGAGCAGGGACTGGGGGAGACTGAACCGGTGTAGACTGGATTATGCAAGGAGGGCACCATTTATGCCCTTCAAAGCATTTCCAGAGGCTCTGTGACAATACCCCTCCCTTGCCGGTAACACCTATTTCCAATGGGAGAGGGTGTAACACCCCTCTCCTAAAGGAAATGCATTGTTCTGCCTTCCTAGGATTGAGCTGCTCAGTCCCTAGGAGGGCAGAAACCCGTCTGTGAGGTGGCAGCAGCTGGGGCTGCAGTGGAAACTCAGAGAGCTGTTTGGTAGTACTGGGGGTCCATGGTGGAGCCCCCAGGGTGCATGGAATTGGCCCCCAAATACCAGAATTGGATTGGGGGTACAATCTCTCAATCTTAGACACCTCACATGACCATATAAGAGGTTACCATTGTGAAGCTACATATATGCATTGACATATCTGTAGTGAACGCTTATAATGGTGTCCCCACCCTCATGAAGTCTGGGAAATTGGTCCTGAGCAATGTGGGGGCACCTTTGCTAGTGCAAGGGTGCCGTCACACACAGTAACTTTGCACATAGCCTTCAGTAACTGAAGGTTAGACATATAGGTGACTTATAAGTTACCTGGTGCAGTGACAAATGGTTGTGAAATAGTGTGTGCACTATTTCCATCGGGCTGCAGTGGCAATCCTGAAGGAGTGCTTGTATGAGCTCCTCATGGGTCGCAAAAGAAATGCTGCAGCCCATAAGGATCTCCTGGAACCCCAATGTCCTGGGTACTTTGGTACCATATACTAGGGACTTATAAGGGGGTTCCCGTATGCCAATCTGAATTGGAATATGGAGTCCCTAGACTATAGTGACAAATTTGGTAAACTGAGAGAGCATAAGCACTGGAGTTCTAGTTAGCAGAACTTCAGTGATACAGTCAAGCATACTGGCAACACATATAGGCCACAACCTGAGTACTGGGGCCCTGACTAGGAGGATCCCAGTGAGACAGTAAAAACACACTAACAAACAGGCAGAAATTGGGGGTAACGTGCCTAGAAAGATGGTACTTTCCTACAAAACACCCCCCAAACAAGGTACAATAAGGCTAACCTTGCCCAGATGAGTCTTCATTGTCTAAGTGGAAATATTTGGAGACTCCATCTGCTTTGGAGTGGTTACTCCCAGGTCTATGTTCCCCTGTAAAGTCCATCCCCTGTAGGGAAATGTACCACCTCAACAATTTTGGGTTTTCTCTTTTCATCTGTTTTAAACATAAGAGAGGTTAGTGGTCTGTCTGAACTATGAAGTGAGTCCCAAATAAGTATGGTCTCAGCTTTGTCAGGGCCCAGACCACAGCAAAGGCCTCCCTTTCTATGGCTGACTGACCCTTTTCTCTGGGGGTCAACCTCCTACTGATAAAAGCAACAGGTTGATCCTGGCCCTCTGAGTTTAGTTGTGAAAGCACTGCCCCAACCCCCGGTTCAGAAGCATATGTCTGGACAATCATTTTCTTTAGAGTAATTTAGGCTTTTTAGGACAGGTGCAGTACACATACTCTGCTTAAGCTCCTCAAAAGCTTTTTGACAGCTGGCTGTCCTTAATACCTTCTTGGGCATTTTTCTCAGAGGTGAGATTATTAAGAGGAGCAACAATGGAGCAATAGTTCTTAATGAACCTCCTGTAGTACTCAGTGAGATCAGAAAGGCTCTGACCTGGGTCTGAGCAGTAGGGAGAACCCAGTACAAAATTGTCTGGATCTTGCCTGTAGTGGTTCAATCTGTTCCCCACCAGCTAGGTGTCCCAGATAAACAACTTTTCCCTACCCTATCTGACATTTAGAAGCCTTGATAGTGTGCCTGCCATTTGCAGGGCCTCCGACACTTTCCACAGGTGGACCAGGTGGTCATCCCAGGTGGAGATAAATACAGCAATATCATCCAGATATGCTGCACTGAATGCTTCCAGACCTTGGAGGACTGTGTTCACCAGCCTCTGGAAAGTGGCAGGTGCATTTTCAGACCAAAGGGCATAACTGTGAATTGATAATGCCCTCAAATGGTTGAAAATGCAGTTTTTGGTTTAGCATCCTCTGATAATTTGATCTGCCAATACCCTGCAGCCAAATCAAGGGTGCTTAGATACCTGACAGATGCCATTGTATCTTTGAGTTCATCTGCCCTGGGTATATGGTGAGCATCTGTTTTTGTAACTGTATTGAGCCCTCTGTAGTCTACACAAAACCTCATTTCCCTTCTTTCCATTTTGACTATGAGGTTTGGGGACAAACACCACTGGGCTGGCACAGAGGCTGTCTGAGTGCTCAATAACTCCAAGGTCCAATATATTCTGAACCTCGGATTTAATACAGTCTCTGACATGGTCCAGCTGCCTTTTAAATCTTACATTTGACATGCAAACTGTCTCCATTATCAATAGTATGTTCACACCAAGTAGTCTGACCAGGTGTGAGTGAAAAGAGTTCAGAAAATTGTCCTAGGTGGTTCTTGCAGTCCTCCTTTTGCTCTGCAGTAAGGCAGTCTGCAAGCACAACCCCCTCCACTTAGCCATCAGCTTCAGTGTTGGAGAAGAGGTCAGGGAGAGGGTCACTCTCTTCTTCCTGCCCCTCATCTGTGGCCATGAGTAGGGTCAAATCTTCCCTATCATAGTAGGGTTTAAGGTAGTTGACATGAAGTACCCTGAGGAGAATTCTGGGACTGCCAAGGTCCACCAAATTGGGGACCTATCCCTTTTCCACAAAAAGATGTGGTCTACTCCAATTGTCTTGGAGTGTTCTTGGAGCCACAGGCTCCAATACCCACACCTTCCATCCTGGGTGGTACTCAGTCAGGGTAACCTACTGGTCATGCCATTGCTTTTGAAGTTCTTGGCTGGCCTCAAGCTTCTTAGGGGCCTTTTTCATGTACTCCGCCATTCTTGATCTTAGGTCAAGCACATAGTCTATAATGTCTTGTTTAGGGAGCTTCAAGGTTTGCTCCCATCCCTCTTTTACAAGTGCAAGTGGACACCTAACAGGGTGACCAAATAGGAGTTCAAATGGGCTGTAGCCCACTCCTTTCCAGGGTACCTCCCTGTAGGCAAAAAGGAGGCATGGCAGGAGGACATCCCATCTTCTGATTTTTTCAGAGAGTCCCACGATCATGCCTTTGAGAGTTTTGTTAAATCTCACAACCAGTCCATTTTTTCTGTATGGTAAGGTGTGGTGAATTTATAGGTTACACCACATTGCTTTTAAGTATGCAGACATGAAGTTACTACCCCTGTCTGATACTACCTCTTTAGGAAAGCCCATGATGGAAAATATTTTCAGGAGGGCCTTTGCCACTGCAGGAGCTGTAGTGGTCCTTACGGGGATTGCTTCTGGGTATTTTGTGGTAAGGTCCACTACCACTAAGATGAATCTGTTTCCAGAAGCAGTTGGAGGGTCAAGGTGGCCAACAATATCAACCCCTACCCTTTTAAAGGGCATCCCAACTACAGGCCGTGGGGTCAAGGGGGCAAATGGGGTGCCACCAGTTTTGCCACTGGCCTGGCAAGTGAAACAAGAGCGACAGAACTCTTTTGTGTCCTCTGACATGTGAGGCCAGTAAAAGTGAGGGACAAGTCTGTCCCAGGTCTTACTTTGCCCCAGAAGTCCAGCCAGGGGAATATCATGTGCAAGAGTTAAGAGGAATTCCCTACACTGCAAGGGAATGACCAGTCTCCTGGTAGCACCAGGCATTGGGTTCCTTGCCTCAAAATAAAGGAGATTGTTCTCCCAATAAAATCTATGTGAGTCACTGATATCCCCAGCTTGCTCTCTGACAGCTTGCTGTATTAGACCCTATAGTATGGGACAGGTCTGCTGTGCCACACTCAGTTCCTCCCTGGCAGGTTCCCGTGCACCAAAGAGTCCAGCTGTGTCAGCCTGAAGCCCCTCTGGTGTAGGTTCTGCACAAGGAGTTGACTCCTCATCAAAAGGGGAATCTTCTGGAGATTGAGAGATAGTGGACAAGGGTTTCTCCTTTCTACCCCTGGTTTTTGGGAGCACATGGTCCATTGTTCCAGGATCCAAGTATCCCTGTCCTCTTTGCTTCTTGACCTGAGCCCTGGTAAGAGCAAAGTTGTGCCCTGAATGCCCACCATGGCTGCATGGGCCTCCAACTCCACTTCAGACCAAGCTGAAGTTTCCAAATCATTGCCCAATAGACACCCTACAGGTAAATTAGTGGATCACCATAGTGACACTGGCACCTGTGTCTCTGTAGGCCTCAACCTGAACACCATTTATTAGGGGTAGTTGTTTGTACCATATTAAGGGGACAAGCAACTAAAGTGGCAAGGTCAATGCCACCATCAGAGACTAAAACAGCCTCAGTGGTCTCCCTAACAAGACCAACCCCCACTACGTTACCAAAAGTGGGCCCAGCTACACACTTTGTTTGCCTATTTGTAGAGTTTTTCCCACCAACACTGCTATTACTGGGGACACTAGTGGAAGCAGTGAGAGTTGTGGTGGTGGGAGGTTTGGTGCTTCTCTTGGGACAAGTGGGATCATTTGCCCAATGGCCTTTGATTTTACACAAATAACACCAAGGCTTTTTCTCATGGTTAGAAGAGGATTTGGCTCCACCACCCCTAAGGATTTTTGTGTGCCTGATGAAGACTCTGACTTTGTATCTTTGTCCCCACCCTTGTCATGTGACTTACCATCCTTCTTCTTGCTGCCCTTGTCACTCCCTATATGAGCTTTTCTGCTCACCCTTGTTCTGACCCATTTGTCTGCCTTCTTTCCCAATTCTTGGGGAGAGGTCTGATCTGAGTCCACAAGATACTGGTGTAACAAATCAGACACACAATTTTTAAGAATATGCTCTCTCAAGATTAGATTATATAAGCTTTCATAAACTGACACGTTGCTCCCATGCAACCAACTTTCTAAGGCCTTCACTGAACATTCCAAAAAGTTTATCCAATCTTGTGAAGACTCTTTTCTGGTTTCTCTGAACTTAATCCTATCAGTGGTTAAGCTAAATCCATCCAAGAGTGCTGTCTTCAAAACATTGTAATTATCTGAGTCATTTTTGTTGACAGTAAGGAGTCTATCTCTCCCCTTGCCAGAGAAGGACTACCACAGAATAGCAGCCCTCTGGACCTGAGGGACCCTCTGAACTTTACAGGGGCTCTCAAGTGCAGCAACCCACTTGTAGATGTCCTCCCCGCTTTGTAAGGGAGGACAATCTTATGCAGGTTTCTAGAATCAAATCTATTCTCGTTAACATTGAAACTTCTAAAACTGCTGTTTCTGCTGCCACCAAGGGGAACTAACCCCAACCACTGTCTTTGCCTTTCCACAGCTAGGGATTCCCTATCTAAGGCCAGCTGTTGCTGCAATAGTCTCAGTCTGGCCCCCTCCAACCTCAGCTTTCTGAGTTTCCTATCTAGGGACTGGTCTTCAGGGTTGGTTATGTGGGACGCTTCTGACACAGAAGTGATATGGGAGTGGACAGAGGTTGATCTTTCCCTAACTTGTGTAACCCTAGTAACCTGGCCTCTAGGGGTAAAGGGTGCCCTACTTGTGTGTGACCCCTTTTCACTACCAGTTACACTAGGAGGTTTGTTAAGTGAAAGATCTGTGGAAGGACCCTCCCCTGCATCTTCAGGACCCTCTCCTGAATCTACCTAGTCAGAATTTCCCTCTACATCCCCCTTTGGTTGTACATGACCATCATGATGCTCCTGGTCATCATGCAAGAGGAGATTCAAAAGGAAATCCTTGTTGAGGTTCTTCTCAATCCCTAAGCTTCTTTCTAAGCAGAGCCCCCTCCCACATTTGAAATTGAGATTCTCAAAGGTTGTCTTTACAACCCTGGGGATAGCCTCAATAGAAGACATAGTGATAGAAAAGTTAGGGAGAAAAGTAAGAAGTAAGCAAAACTATTTCACCTAACTTTTTTTAGAGAAAAAGAAAAACATTTGGAAAGAATTTCTTGTAAGTGAAAATGAGACTGCTAGGTATAATTGTATATAGCTCTAAGTTATTAGAGTACACAACTTTATTTTGTGACAAAGTGATAAGGCAATTGCAAATACCTATCTCACCTCTGCACCACCAATGTGAAAAGCTGGCCCGGTTTATAGTGGGTAGCAGAGATACTTACACCTTACACCAGGCCCAGTGATCCACCTTAGTGAAATCCAGGCAGTATCTAGCAGCTTAGGCTGTCTAGGGGCAGCTGTAGCAGAGCAGCCAAGGCTGAACTAGGAGACATGCAAAGCTCTTGCAATACCACTATAGTCACACAGTACCTATACACAATAAAAGACAATGCTCCGTGTTACCAAATAAAAGGTACTTTATTTTAGTGACACAAGGCCAAAAATATCTTAGAGGCAGTACTGCTTCTGGAGGTAAGAAGTATACACAATACGTACACTAGTATCCAAAATCAGGTATGTAAACAGTCAAAAAATAGTGCAAACAGTGAAAAACACAATAGATTGAAATGGGCATAAGGGCAACACAAACCATATACTAAAATGGTGGAATGCGAATTTCGGTTCCCCCCTAGGCAAGTGTAGTGTGTAGAGGGGCGCTTGGAGTGTAAGAAAACACCAAAGGTAAGTAAAATACCCCACCCCAGAGCCCAGGAAAACAGGAGTAAAGTACTGCAAGTTTCCTCAGAACACACTAGAAGTCATGGTAAAGCATTATGCAAAAACCAAGCAAGACTGCAAGAAGCCAACAATGGATTCCCGGACCTGAAGACCTGTGGAGAGAGTAGACCAAGTCCAGAAGTCAATGAAGAGTCCAGGAAGAACAGGAGCCCCTGCCAACCTGGATGAAGGTGCAAAAGTGGATTCTCCGGTTAGAAGAAAACTACAGTAATGCACCAAAAAAGACAGCTGTGGGTTCCTGCTTGGTGCAAGAGATGTCCCACATCGAGTCATTGGATGCAGGCTGTTTTCGTCGCTGGATTCCACCAACAAGCCTTGGTTTAGGCGATGATGCCTTTTGTGTCAAAGAGGCACTGCCCGGGCCCAGGAGGGACCTGGGGGTCTTTGCTCAGACTGAGGAGGCAGAGGGGGCTTTCAGCACTTCAGAGAGGCCTCGGAAGACCAGGCAGCACCCACAGGAGTCCCAGGACATGGGGACAAAGGAGGTGCAAACTGCGGTCATCGCAGCACTACACAAAGGGGTCCCACGCCGCCAGAGAACAACTGAGGGAGCTGAGCTGCATAAAGTACTGGGGACCTATGCTACACTCTGCACGAATGACTTTTGGAAGAAGTGCACAATATCCCAAGGAGATGCAGAACACACGATGCACAGGGGTACTGTCTGACACAGGCAGGCAAGCTCTTACCTCCACCAAATTTGGCTAGCTGGACCTAAGGACAGTCAGGATCACTTCGGTCTACCACCTGTGTTCAGGGGTCACGCTCGTCAACAGGAAAGGAATCCCAAAGTACCAATTGTCGTTGCAGAGAGGTGCCTGCTGAAGCAGGGAAGTGACTCTGTCACTCCACAGGAGATTCCTTCAGTTCTTCTGGTGCAGAATGAAGACAGGCAGTCCTCAGAGCGACCACAACCTGGAAACTTTTGCAGGTGCTGGCTGGAGCTGAAGTTGCAAGGTCACAGTAGCCATCTTGAATACTTTGTTGCAGTTACAGAGTTCCTAGAGCAGTGTGTGGTTGATCCGACGGTCAGAAGCTGAAGCAGAGGATGCAGAAGAATCCTGGTGGAGACTTGCAAACCGAATCTGGGGAAACGCCCAGAGGAGAGACCCTAAATAGCCCTGAGAAGGGAATTGGCTACCTAACCAGGTATGCACCTATCAGGAGGGGTCTATGACGTCACCTGCTGGCAATGGCCACCTAGATGCTCCCAGAAGGTCCCCACACCTTGGATTCCCAGATGGCTAACTCCGGGGATACTCTGGAGGAGCTCTGGGCACCACCAATGGGGTGGTTATGGACAGGGGAGTGGTCACTCCTATTTCCTTTGTCCAGTTTCGCACCAGATCAGGGACTGTGGGTCCCTGAACCAGTGTAGACTGGATTATGCAAGGAGGGCACCATTTGTGCCCTTCAAAGCATTTCCAGAGGCCCTGGGAGGATACCCCTCAATGTCTGTAACACATATTTCCAATGGGAGAGGGTGTAACACCCCTCTCCTAAAGGAAATGCATGGTTTTGCCTTCTTGGGATTGAGCTGCCCAGTCTCCAGGAGGGCAGAAACCTGTCTGTGAGGAGGCAGAAGGTAGGACTGCAGTGGAAACCTCATAGAGCTGGTTTGGCAGTACTGGGGGTCCATGGTGGAGACCCCAAGTTGCATGGAATTGGCCCCCATGCCAGAATTGGATTTGGAGTACAATTTCTCAATCATAGACACCTCACATGGCCATATTTGGGGTTACCATTGTGGAGCTACATATAAGTACTGACATTTTTGTAGTGCATGCTTACAATGGTGTCCCCGCACTCACGGAGTCCAGGAAATTAGTCCTGGGCAATGTGGGGGTACCTTTGCAAGTGCAAGGGTGTCCTCACACACAGTAACTTTGAACCTAGCCTTCGGAAACTGAATGTTAGACATATAGGTGATTTATAGTGTTACCTGGTGCAGTGGAAAATGGTTGTGAAATAGTGTGTGCACTATTTCAATCAGGCTGCAGTGGCAATTCTGAAGGAGTGTTTGTATGAGCTCCTCATGGGTGGCAAAAGAAATGCTGCACCCCATAAGGATCTCCTGGAACCCCAATGCCCTAGGTACAATATACTAGGGACTTATATGGGGGTTCCCGTATGCCAATCTGAATTGGCATATGGAGTCCCTAGACTATAGTGACAACTTTGGTAAACAGTGAGAGCATAAGCACTGGAGTTCTGATTAGCAGAACGTCAGTGACACAGTCAAGCATACTGACAACACATATAAGCCACATACTATGAGCACTGGGGTCCTGACTAGCAGGAACCCAGTGAGACAGTAAAAACACACTGACAAACAGGCAGAAATTGGGGAGAACATATCAAGAAAGATGGTACTCTGCTACAGTAAGCCACTACACAATCCAAAATATCATGTGCCCACCTTCTGGTAGCTTGGCACTGAGCAGTCAAGATTACCTGAGAAGGCAATGTGTAAAGTATTTGTGCAATAACATACAGTATCACAGTGAAAACACCAGGAAAAAAAGATAATATTTATCTCAATAGAATAAGGTGAAAACAACAAAAATCCATTAAGTACAAGTTGAAATATCACTATTTAGAGGTTTAACAGAGTTTCAATTCTTAAGAAACAGTGGTTGTATCCTTGTAACACACAATTACTCGGATGTGTTTCTTCTTTCTACATTGCAAGTTGATGCATCAATTTCTTGGAGCACAACCTTGGTTCCTTACTGCGACGCAGGGATGTTTTAATGCCCAGGGACGATGTGTTGAAAATCCTTGATGTGCAGGGAGAAGGAGGAGATGCTGTGTCGATCCAGTTCGTGATGCAGTGAAATTTCAGCCAGGAGTCAGGTGCTGCTTGGTATTTTAGGCTGCCAAGCTGTTGCTGCATCGTTCCGCTCGGCGGTACAGTGATTTTCCAGCCGCAATGCAGGTGTCAAGGTGAAGTCTTTGTGGACCCTGAGACTTCGAAACAGGAGCAAGCTCAATCCAAGCCCTTGGAGAGCACTTTAGGAGGAAGACAGAGTTTTTCCAGCAGAGTCAGGAACACCAGGCAGCAGGGCAACAAGCAGGAAAGCAGTCCTTCGGCAAAACAGTTCGGATGATTCCTTTGGGCAGACAGGCAGCCTCTCTGACAGAGTCTAGGTGTAGGTCCAGAAGTGACTGATTTGGTGGGGTCAAAGACCCAGTTTATATACCCCAAAATGTATTTGAATTGGGGGAAACTTCAAAGTGTGGTTTTGAATTGCACAAGTTCCCCTTTCAGCCCAGTCCTTTCTGCCGGGATTATTTTGGGGGTTATCAGTCCTTTGTGTGAGGGCAGGCTACTGACATTTAAAGTGTAAGCGAGAGCCCCTCCACCTTTCCTGCTCAGGGAGGCCCATTTAGAATGCAGATGAATGCAGATGTGACTGAGTATCCTGTGTTTATTGCTTTCTGGGTGGAATGCACAAGGGGAGCTGTCAACCAACACAGACCAGACGTAGATTGGAGACAGGGTTATAAGGAACAGATGGCAGTAAGTGCAGAGAAATGCCCTCTTTCTAAAAGTAGCATTTCTAAAATAGTAATATTAAATCCAACTTCACCAGTAAGTAAGAATTCCTATTACCATTCTGACAATACCAAAAAAGACAGGACTACTCCTTCCAGATCAGAATCTACCACTTAAATGTACATGAGGGCTGTTCTAATACTAGTCTATGAGATTTTCAGTACCAGGACATGTAAAACACATAGTTACGTGGCCTGTCTTTTACTTACATACCACCCTGCCCTATGGTTTACCTAGGCCCTACCTTAGGGGTGAAGTATTTGTAGAAAAAGGGGTGTTTAAGGCTTGGTAAATAGTTTTAAATGCCAAGTCAAAGTGGTGGTAAAACTGCGCACTAAGGTCTTGCAATGACAGCCCTGAGACATGGTTAAAGGGCTACTCATGTGGGTGGCACAATAAGTGCTGCAGGCCCACTAGAAGCATTTAATTTACAGGCCCTGGGCACATGCAGTGCACTTTGTTAGGGACTTTCAGGTAAATTAAATGTGGCAATTGGGTAGTAACCAATCTTACCATGTCCAGGGGAGAGAACATATGCACTTTAGTGCTGGACAGCAGTGGTAAAGTGCACAGCATCCTAAGGCCAGCAGAAAGAGGGGCAGAAAGATGAAGGGAGGCAGGCAAAAAGTTGGGGGATGACCACCCTAAGGCTGCCAAGTCTATCATGTGTCCCCCCCAGCTGAAAGTGGGGCTAGCTACCCATCCCCCTGGAGCTTTCATCTCTAAGGCGGAAGAATCTGGAGAGACCATCAGCATTGGCAATGCTCCACTGTAAAGTCCATTGCCTGTAGGGAGATGGACCACCTTAAGAATTTAGGATTTTCACCCTTCATCTGCGTGAGCCATCTGAGGGGCCTGTGGTCTGTCTGAATTCGGAAGTGAGTTCGAAACAGGTGTGGTCTCAGCTTCTTCAGTGCCCAGGCCACAACAAATGCTTCTCCTTCAATGGCACTCCACTTCTGTTCCCATGGAAGTAACCTCCTTCTAATGAAGGCTACCAATTGGTCTAGGCCCTCCTCACTCAGCTGTGCTAAGACTGCCCTTTTACCATGCTCCAAAGCATCCATCTGCACTATGAATTCCTTGGAGTAGTCAGGGACCCTGAGCATAGGTGCTGTGCCACATGGCTTCCTTGAGGGAATTAAAGGCTTTCTGACAAGCCTCTTTCCAGATCACCAACCTGGGATGCTTTTTAGAAGTCAGCTGTTAAGAGGGCCACAATGGTGCCACATCCCTTAACAAATCTGCGGTAGTAACCAGTGAGCCTAGGAAGGCTCTTTCAGTTAGGGTTTTAGGTGGTTGCTAAGCCATTGTTGTTTCCTGCACCTTGCCACCACGCCCCAGGAGGTGTCCCAAGTACACCACAGAACACTGCCCAATCTGGCTCTTATTGACCTTGATTGTCAGTCCTGCCTATTGCAGGGCCTGGAGCACCTCTGGGAGGTGAAGCAGGTGTTCCTCCCACCTGGCACTATAGACAGTGATGTCATCTAAATAGGAGGCACAGAATGCCTCTTTACCAGCCAGGACCCTATTAACCAACCGTTGGAAGGTAGCAGGGGCATTATTCAAGGCAAAGGGCATCACCCGGAATTGGTAATATCCCTCAGTGGTTGAGAATGCTGACCTCTCATTTGCCTCCTCAGTCAAGACGATCTGCCAGTATCCTGATGTCAAATCAAAGGTACTGAGGTATTTGGCAGTGCCTAGCCTATCAAAGAGCTCATCAGCTTGGGGGATGGGGTGTGATTCCATCTTGGTGATGGAATTGATACCTTTTGAGTCCATGCAGAACTGAAGATCTGGTTTGGCACCCTGTGGAGCAGCCTTCGGTACCAGCACTGCTGGGCTGGACCAGGAACTATTAGAGGTTTCAATTACCCCCAAAGCCAGCATCTTGGCAACTTCCTCCTTCCTAGCCTTCGCCGTGTCTGATAACCTGTACATTTTGTTCTTTACAGGGGAACTATCTCCTGTGTCAGCATCATGGATACACAGATGTGTGAGTCCAGGGTGATGGAAAACAGGGAGGAAACCTGTTCCAGTAACTAATAACAGTTGCCTCGCTGATCTAGGGTCAGAGAGGTTGACTCCCTCCACTAGCTCATCACTGTGCACAGAGGAGGTCAGGGAGAGGTTCACTCTCCTCCTCCACACCCTCATCTGTCACTAGGAGCATGCTGACTTAAGACCTCTGACAGTGAGGCTTCAGTCTGTTCATGTGGATCACCCATAGGAGGTTCTTAGCGATCTGGTGGTCCACGAAGTAAGTGGCCTCCCCCTTATACTACTTGACTCCATATGGGCCAGTCCAGTGATCCTAGACAGCTCTGGGCTCTACTTGTTCCATGCAACTCCACCAGAGTGGCCTTCTGGTCGTACCACCGTTTCATGACCTTTTGATTTGCCTCCAGGTTGCTTTTGGCCTTTTTCCATAAACGGTGTATCTGGTTGCGGAGGGTCAACATGTAGCTGACCACATTCGGGGGGGTTCTGGGAGCTTTCTCCCACCCCTCCTTGACAATGCTTAAGGACCCCCTGACAGGGTAGCCATAGAGAAGCTCAAAGGGACTAAATCCTACCCCTTTTTGGGGTACCTCTCTGTAAGCATTAAGAAGGCATGGCAAAAGGACATCCCACTTACCACTCATGGCCTCAGGTAGGCCTGTAATCATGCCCTTCAATGTCTGGTTGAACCTCTCAACTAGACTATTGGTTTGAAGGTGATAGGGTGTGGTGAACCTGTAGGTTACACTACTCGCATCCCACATGGACGTCATGTACCCCAACATGAAGTTAGTGCCTCTGTCCGACACTATCTCTTTGGGGAATCCCACACAGGTAAAGATTCCCATCAAGGGTCTGGACACCACTGGTGCAGTCACCGCCTTCAGAGGGATTGTCACAGGGTAGCGTGTGGCATGGTCCACCAAGATTAGGATGAACCTGTTGCTTAGGGCTGTCTTGGGGTCCAGTGGACCAATGATGTCAATGCCCACCCTTTCAAAGGGGATGACAATGACAGGAAGTAGGATCAGGGGAGCCTTCAACTTTTACCCTGTCTTCCCACTGGCTTGGCAGGTGGGATAGGATCTGCAGAATTTATCCGAGGCTGTCCTCTTTTGGAGCCAATAAAAGTGGGTGACAAGCCTGGCAAAGTTCTTGTCTTGCCCTAATTGTCCCGCCAGGGGTATGTCATGTGCCAAACCCAGCAGGAAGGCCTGGTAACACTGGGGGACTACCAGCACACGTGCTGCCCCCAGTACCCAGAGCCTTAGGCTCACTATATAGAAGACCATTCCCCTAGTAAATTAGGTGAGCCCCAGAGACTTCACCCACTGCATGGGCTGAGGCTTGTTGCCTCAAGCCCTCAAGAGTGGGACACTCTTTCTGCACTTTGCAGAATTCCTCCCTGGTGGCCCCACCCTCAACTTGCCAGTCAGCAAGCTCAGTCATGTCACCCAGGGTGGCAATGTCCTCCCCGGTTGGCTCAGGGGCCTCCTCCTCAGGGACCCTGTCAAACTCCACTACGGGAACTTCAGAGGCTCGTTTTCTGCTTCCCCTGCCCCTCTCATTGGCAGCTGTCTATGCCCTTTTCTCAAGCTCCAGACGTCCTTGACTCCCCTCCCAGGCAACCATGGACTGTGTGGTCATACTGACCCACTAGGGAAATCCCATCATCTCCAAGTGAGACCTGAACTCTACCTCCCTCCATGTAGTGTGCACTAGGTCATTGCCTAACAGTCAATCTACAGGCACGGCAGTATTCACAGCTACTTTCAGAGTACCAGAGACCCCTCTCACTCAAAGGGAACCAGAGCCACCGGTTGATGGCTCTCGTGATTGTCAACGACTATGACTTGGTGGAATGTGTTCAGTAGGGCCTGCTCTGCTGACACCACCTGACCCTTGACAGTACTCATGCTAGCTCCTGTGTCACGCAGAGCCTCCACCCGTTGCCCTTTAATGGTGACCCACTGCCTATACTTAGAAGTATTGGCAGGTATGTGGGCTTTTGGCACCATATATGCATCCACCAAGGACAGTAGGGTTACCTCTGTCTGTTCCCCAAAGCTATCTGGGACCAGCTCCTCCCTGAGTGCTACATTAGCCAACCCAGGTGTCTGCCCACCAGTGGGGGGGCTGTGCCCTCTTTGAACATTTGGAGTCGCCCTTAAGAGTGACCGTACTTGAAGCACATTGCACATTGGGGAACCCACCTCCCTGCCTTGTGATCAAAGAACCCTATCTTCTTAGGATCGGACTGGGACTGGTTACCACTATTCCCTTGAGAATTATTTTGGGGGCCTTCAAAGAACTAATTTTTATGTTTTTCTCCCCCCTCTTTCTTCTGTTGGGAATCCTGCCCACCTTTGTGGGTGTCCCCCCCAGATACCTTTTTGGACACTCTGGTGCTAGCCCAGAGGTCGGGCTCCTCAGCAAGCTTCCTGGGATCAGTCAGCTTACTGTCAACTAGGTGCTGACACAACTCTGTAAAACAAATACTGAGCACATGCTCTCTCAGGATTAAATTGTACAACCCAACATAATCACTGACTTCACTGCCCCGAACCCAGCCATTCAGTGTCTTACTGGACAAATCAATGTAGTCTACCCAGGTTTGGTTGGGGAGCTTGCTACTGCCCCTGAGTCTTTGGCAATACTTCTAAGGGGTGAGCCCAATTTGGCAATCAGAATGGCTTTTATGGGAGTGTACATGTTCTGGGCCCCAACCTCTAATGTCAGAAGTGTGTCCCTACCAAGTGTAGGCATGTATTTCCACAGACCCGCCCCTCCCAGGGCTCTTCAGGAACCCCATGTGCCCTCAGGGCAACTTCATAAACAGAAAACCACTTGTCAATGTCATCTCCCACCACATGACTGGGCCTCAAATCCTTGAGTATACAAACCTTCTTGTCTCTATCCGGTACTGTACGTATGCTGCACCATCACTGCTGGATTGAGACTGCCACTCCTTGAGGTCCAGCTCTTTCAGACTCAGTTCATGAGCCAGAAGTAGTTTCTTTTCTGCCAAGGCTCTCTCGGTTTCCCTCTCAGCCTTCCTTTCCTCTGCCTCCATTTTTAATCTTGTCAACTGCAGCCTGAATTCTCTCTCCTCTCTCCTATCCTCTGAGGTCAGGCCGTGACTTGAGGCACTGATCCCTGGTTTTGCAGGGGGCACAAATCCAGGGGTGTCATCCCCCACTGCTGTTGGTAGCTCCTCTCGAGAGCCATCCACTTGCTCCCCCAACTCATCATGCTCTTGTGAGCAGGCTTCTGCCCAGGCCCTCAGTGCCTTTTGGAACATCTCCTTCATGGAGGCTCCACAGGTATCCCCTTGCAAAAGCCCTTCAGCTGGTTAACTGTGTATCCCTCCAGCTTAGCCGAGTCAAACTCCCCAGTTCCATTTGTGGAGGATGAAAATCCAGTAAGTACAAGTTGAAATATCAATTTTCAAAGGTTTAACAGATTTTCTGTTGTTGCACTGACGATGTGTTGGTTCTTTCCCCACTGCAAGGCGATGCATCGATTTCTAGGAGCGCCACCTTGGTTCCTTACTATGATGGGGGGATATTTGATCCCCAGGGACAATGAGTTGAAAATCCTTGAAGCGCTGGGAGAAAGAGCAAGCGTTGAGTCGATCTGGTTGGTGATGCAGTGAAATTTCAGCTGTGAGGCAGGCGCTGCATCGAATTTCGGGCTGCAAAGCCGTCACTGTGTTGTTCCGGTCAACAGTATGGCGATTTTCCAGCCATGATGCAGGTGCTACATTAATTTCTGCAGGCGTTGCATCAATTTTCCGACGCACAAGGATTTCTTGAAGAGGTGAGGTCTTTTTGGGCCCTGAGACTTTAGAGACAGGAGGCAAGCTCAATCCAATCCTTTGGAGTGCACTTTAGGAGGAAGGCAGAGTCCTTCTAACAAATTCAGGAGCACCCGGTAGCAGGGCAACAAGCAGGAAAGCAGTCCTTCGGCAAAGCAGTCCATATGAGTCCTTTGGGCAGCCAGGCAGCCTCTCTGACAGAGTCCAAGTGTAGGTCCAGAAGTGTTTGATTTGATGGGGTCAGAGACCCAGTTTATATACCCAAAATGCCCTTGAAGTGGGGAAAACTTCAAAGAGTGGTTTTGAAGTGCACAAGTTCCCCTTTCAGCCCAGGCATGTCTGCCAGGATCTCTGTGGGGGGTTATCAGTCCTTTAGTGAGGGCAGGCCACTGGCGTTTCCTTTGAAGCATAAGCGAGAGCCCATCCACCCTTCCTGTCATGGGAGACCCATTCAGTATGCATATGAATGTAGATGTGACTGAGTGTTCTGTGTTCATAGTTGACTAGGTGGAATGCACAAGGGGAGCTGTCAACCAGCACAGACCAAACGTGGATTGGAGACAGGGCTATAAGGCAATACCCACTTTCTAAAAGTGGCATTTCTAAAATAGGAATATTAAATCCAACTTCACCAGTACGTAGGATTTCCTATTACCATTCTGGCACTACCAAACATGACAGGGTTACTCCTTCCTGATCAGAACCACTTAAACGTATATTAAGGCAGTTCTAATGCTAGTCTATGAGAGGAGCAGGCCTCACTGTAGTGGAAAACGAATGTATGAGTTTTTCACTACCAGGACATGTAAAACACATAGGTACAAGTCATGCCTTTTACATACATAGCACCTTACCCTAGGGTCTACCTAGGACCTACCTTAGGTGTGACTTATATATAGAAAAAGGGGAATTTAAGGCTTAACAAGTAGTTTAGTTTTAAATGCCAAGTTGAAGTGGCAGTGAAACTGCACACACAGGCCTTGCAATGGTAGGACTGAGACATAGTTAAACGGCTTCTCATGTGGGTGGCACAATCAGTGCTACAAGCCCACTAGTAGCAATTAATTTACAGGCCCTGGGCACATGTAGTGCTCTTTGCTTGGGACTTAAAGGTAAATTAAATGTGCACATTGGGTAGGAAGCAATGTTGCTATGTTTAGGGGAGAGAGCATATACATATTAGCACTGGACAGCAGTGGTAAAGTGCACAAAGTCCTTAAACCGGCAAAAACAGGGTCAGAAAAATGGAGGGAGGCAGGCAAAATGTTGGGAGATGACCACCCTAAGGCTGTCAAATCTAACACTAAGCTTCTGCGTTTTATTGACTCACAATTTTAAAATGTTTTAAGAGGCATTAGGCACTTTATAAATCAGTGGAGGCACACAGATTCAGAGCTTTTGGCTCCTTTAATATCCTTCTGTTTTCTTGTTTTTGCTATATGTCCATGCTACTGCACAGCTGCTAGCATTTGTTGAGCACTCTATTACATTTTGTAATAAGCAGCTGCAGTAGTATTATGTTCTTGTATCAAGACTAGAGCCAAGAAGGGATCAGTTGTTTGTATGATTTGCAAAAAATTGATCTCAACAAATGTTATGACTGCAATTCATGCCTTCGGTGTCTACTCACCTTTTACTATTTAGCTGCATTTTAAAAATATTATTCAAATTAATTTCCACCGCTAGATTGTAGCGTGGGGTGACAAGCTGTATGTTTTATCTGGGTCATTATACATGTAATGGTTTTAATTAACTGCACATGTTAAATAAATAAATAAATACTCTATGGGGCCTTCACCTGGCAAAGGGAATACTATTCTTGCAATAGATGTATATCCATTCACAAAATGACAAAATCCATTGATCTGGAGCTATGAACATTATAGTGATGAAATAAACACACTAGCACCTCAGAAAATGTAAGGCCATAATTATGATCCCCTTGTGCTGCCATTGCATCACTTTTTGTGTTGCAATGGTGGTACAAACCATGAACGCATATCTATTAGGCCACGCAAAGCCACTTTGTGTGACACTGAATGGCTTCATGGATATGGAGTAAGGCAAGGCAGCGCACATCATTGTGTTGGCTTACTCTGCACAGCGGAGGCTTTCCATGGGTGTTGTGGGATGCACCAAAACCTTACGCCTCCCCATGGGAGATGCAATTAGGAGAAATATCCTTATGGTTCCTAGTTTTTTCCTCTTTCTATGGGTGCTGAATTCTTCCTGCGCACAAACAATCCTGCATGCAACGCATGCACCCTTGCACCATGGTGCAGGGGTTCCTGTGTTCGCACCAGGCAGCCCATTGTGCACCAATGCAGGGGGAAAGGGCAGGATTGTGCCATATGCTATAGATACGGCGCATTCCTGTCCTTTCACTTTGACACAAGGCAACACAGCAAGGTGACTTGCTGTGCTACCCTGCACCAAATCCCCATAAATATGCCCCGTAGTGTACATGATGATTTATTCATACTGCCTAAGATACATGGACATGAACACACCCAAGGTCCACATTCTCATGGATGATTATCCAAGAAGCATTAGGTGCAAAAAAACTATGATATGCATGACCAACCACTATGTTCAGTGTGACCACACTGACCGGGACTTGGAATGGGTCATGATAGATAAGTTGCTATTGAAAGGACAGCCAACTTTGAGCAAAAGGCAACTAATAAACAGGGAACAATGATAGGTGTGCAAACTGGACGAACATAGCAATGATTAATTGAAAAAATGCCATAGTCTCAAAAAAGTTCACAAACCGCTTAATGTATGTTCATAATCTGTCCTAGGGAAATGGACATGTATAGAGTAGTATACCATTTATGCCTTCAGTGCCCCAATGAATTAAATAGACCACCATACATCAATTTGACTATCTGGTGGCATAAGCCATTTGCAGTGGTACATTCTGTGCACTTTATGAGGCTCTGCATTTGAGGGCATGGTAACTACTTTGTGTTAAATGTATAGACACATCACAAGTGTAGCACCAGAATTTTGCAAATCAGAGACTATTTAAAACAAATTTACTACATTCAATTTGGACCGATGTATCCTAATGGCCAGACATTGCTGATTATTTGCCTTCCTTTTGGACTTTTCTTTTTTCTCATTTCTCATCTCTGTAAGAATTCCAGGCCTAAAAGATTTAGACAGGATGCCTCTACTCCTAGCACTTGTGTCATCACGCATGGCCACTAGAGACACTCTGGGGCAACCTAACACACAAATGCATCACCCCTGAACGTTAATATACCACCCTGATCCTCTGGACATGCCTGTGGGAGGCACGTAGTTTTCAGATGGCGTACAACTTTGAACTAGATGCTTTTGGAGTCAAAGAAATAACAAGTGCTAGTGCCACACCAATAGCTGCCTCTTTAACAAAAGGGCCGTCGTTTTCACGTATTCCAGGGTGTTAGCAGCACAGGGATACTCCCAGGACATTGCACTTCCCCTAAAATAGAGTGACTCATAGTGTGAGTTTATGTTGTAAATTATTTGTTTGTAAACTTGACAGGGTTTTTTCAACACATGAGGTAAAACTAGTGTTCAGCGCTTTATTACACTGGTTGCATATTTCATATGCCTAGGGATCAGCCTCTGCTTAAACTATGTGAAAGAATCATCCCAAACAGAAGGCATTAATTGAGTCTGAAGTGATGGCATTGTGATGTTTTTCCAGGAGGAGTCGCCTGAGCAAGCGGGTATTTGTGTAAAAATATTCTTGTTTATTTCAGTGCCCCTACACTTTCACAATGGTTTAAGGTCAGGTAGGATGAGCATAGTTAAGAATCCGCTAGCCCTGATGGAAGAAACTAACAGAAGAGCAGCATAATTGACTGGATAAAACATGCTGACTAAAGGCTGTGGAGCTAATCTTCGTTTGAACATTTCAGGACCATCCTGAATAAAGGAAAGCTGGAGTGTATCCCCTAGATAATGTTATTGTCCCATTTCCATTGGTAGTTGAGTCTCACTACATTATGTTAAGCGCTCCCAGACCTGGTGGAGCCCCTCCTGACTGTAGTAATATATCAATGATGAGCTAGGACCTAATAATGAAACTTGCCCCAAATCGTGGGTGATGGTCCGATTATCAACAAAACAGTGACACACAACAGAGATGTACGTCCCATTGTGAAATGATTCATGCTGTACCTGTGCATGGGTTCGCTGAACATAGATGATGTGTATCCACCAGCATTTCACCAGATTGGTGGTGTTTACAGGCGACCTCTTATTTTGATGGGGTGGGTAATTATTGTTATTTACCCCAATGGAATTAAGATGATATTCTTAATGAGGTCCTTTGTCAATTGATACTTGGATACAGCTAAACTTCAGCAAACTTAATGCACAAAGAATATTCTAGTACCTTAAACACTCTGACAAAACATAGACCAGGACACATTTGATTTTCTGGTGAAAAGAAATACTGGCATGTCGATATTCTCTTACTGTTGACTTGTGTATACCATTTTATGTCAGTGCACTTAACATTTTGCAGATGGAATCACAATCTAGCTAAGCTGCCTGATCATGTGTCAAAAAGACATACAAATAAAAGTATGTGCCTTACCCATGCTGATTTAGCTATGCAAACCATCATCCTGATGAGGCAATTTATTGTAAATGGCTGTACCTGTCTGTGGGATCTAGGTGCGGATTACAGACCAGCAAACTTTAACTTCCAAAAATGTAGGAAACTTCATAGCAATACACACTCCATGAGTGGCAAAATCAACGATGGACACTATTCCAATTTCCAAAATTATTAAACATTTATTAAGAAAATCGACGGGGTTGCAAGTGGTGGTGACACAAATAAAAAAAGAGGTCTAACAGACTTTGAGTTTGGGACTCACATCAATAGTTTGAATATGAGAATAACATGGGAAAGTGTAATATAACATGAGAGCATGTAAGACCACTGGTAACAAGATGTCTTTCTCCTTAATGTTCAATATGAGGCAGGTCGTTCTCTTAGTCAAAAATGTGGATCCTTACAAGGTATTTCTAATGACAAATAAGTACTGTAATGAGTGGGGTAGTAATTGTTAAAAGCACTCTGAAACAGGAGAAAAGTACAATCATCATGGCTTTCTTTTTCTTTCATCAGAATGTGGAAGAAATTGGATGTTTGAAGCACACCTGGCATAGTTAATTAAATATGTAAACAAGAGGGAGCTGCTTTTTCTATGATTTGTTATTTAAAACACTTAATTTATGGTTTTCAATTTGGTGTACATCTTCAAAGGTAAAAACTTGTACTAAACCAGGTCGGCATACACCAAAGCTAGGACTTAGCCTGCGGAAATCGAATAAAGTTTCTAATAATTCAAGAAAACTCAAACAACAGCCTTAATCATAAGTCTTCAACCTGCAAGTAGAAACTTGAACCAGTGGCTATTTCACTCAGCTCTCAAAGCTCAGGCCATGCAGTACACTTATCTGATCTGCTGGTAGGGCAAAACCCTGATCTAAAAGGTGGTCTCATCCTATGAAAGCAAAGGATCCATAAACCCAGAAACAGCTCTGCAGGAAGGACATGAGCATTCCCAATACTCTTTATTTTAAACCTTCGGAAAATCAGAAAAGAAAATTAAGATGCACCCGCTTCACCATTCATGTGTTCTGGAGGCATTTAAGGCAGCTACAAGCTTAAAGGCAGTGTCCTCAGCAGACTTTCTCACAGTGGGATTTGTCATGTCTAAGAGATCCGATGTGACCAGAGTTAATTTTTTATCTATTCCTGTATCATATGGGAAGCAGAGCAGGAGATTCATGCTCAACATCTTGAAATTCTGATGGGTCTCCTGTAAGGCATTGTTATGAGGCCAGTTTGTCCCAAGCCTATGTCCTAATATGGCATGGCAGCTTGTCTGCAAACCAAGTGGAGCTTCCTCATTTGAACTTTCCTCTTTCAAATTGGAATCAGAGAAATACCGATGACGTTTGTGACTACTGAAGCGGGTATCATCTCAAAAAAGCAGGGAGGTTATAGAGAAAATGATTCTGTGGGGCAGTGGTTGGCAAGCTGTTCTTTCAGTCAGCAAGCTATGTTGCTGCTTTGTCGACTTTTGTGCCGCTTTTGAACTGGTAGACCGAGCAATAATAAGGCAGAAATTAAAAGACAATAATATTCCATTAGACTACCAATTCAAATGCTTCACTCACAAAACTGGGTTCAAGTAGATCTAAATGGGAACGGTACTCTATCAGTTTGAATCCCACTTATAAACAGCCTTTGTCAGGGCTATGTTCTAGTCCACTCCTTTTCAATCTTTTCATAACAGACCTCCCAGACAGCTATCTGTAATAATATCCTTCTTACCAACAATTGAAGAACAACATGTGCCGTGTCTAATGTATGCAGATGAACTAGTCCTCATTCTCTACACTTCAATTGGCCTACACTGAAAAAACTCTCCATGCATACTGTCAAAGCAACAAACTAACAGTCAACACAGATAAAACCAAGACTCTAGTTTTCTCAAAAAGATCTATAAACTTTGCATTGTTCCTTAATAATGTCCTCTTGGAACAGGTTAAGGTCTGTTTGTATTTGGCTATTTATTTCTCTTATAATTGCCAATGGGACAAGCACTTCAGCATGCTAAATCCTCTTTAATGATAACCATAAATGTCTGAAAGAGATTTGATATGCGATATGGAGGGCTATAAGCTGCCCCCCTGAAAAAAAGGGATACACAGTAAATTGATACCCAAAGCTCTATATGGAGCAGTGTTATTTTGCCTTGATAATAGTGTAAGTTGGGATAATAAGGAACAAATTTGTTTAAAGAAGTTATTCTCTGTTCCTGAAAATTCTATGATTCAGGCCATGTGCCTCGAAACAGGTACAGTTGCATGGGTTCTATTAGCAAAATCATGTGCCCTAAAGTTTTTATTCTCTCGCCTACAAAATGAGGAGAATCTCAAATTCTCTGCTCAAATAGTGAAAGGCCCCCATATGCCTAACATATTTTAGAGCCTCAAACTGTAAAATTTGCTACCAATTTACAGTTCAAATTTCATGTGTTTAATTAAGATAAATCTCCCCTTTTTTACTAATGATTTTTACTGTTTCTATTTAGCACTTTAATACATCCCATTAATAGATCATCATACATAAACTAAAATTAAGACCTTGCATCTACTGACCATTTCACTTTAAAAACCACAGCATATCCAAATAAAAGTGCATCTGGCATGGCTAAAGTGCAAGTCAAAAAAGAAAGTGCTACTATGAAGTGCTCTCAGTGCCAGTGCTTTTCTGTACGTTAGATAAAACCCCTTTTCATATCATCCTAATTCATCATTTAACCTGACTGCGTACCTATTCATACCATTCCTAAATTTCTCAGCTTTAAGATAGACTCAAAATGTCTAAAGTGCATAAAGTGAAAAAGGTGTTTATATAGAGTACCCTCTGTTAAGGTGCTTTCCATATAGTGCAAAAAATGGACAAACTTAAAAAAACTTCTTACCCCTTCCTATCCCCTTCACATACAACATTTTTTATTGTAAACTCTGACCAGCTTATTAAACCATACTTGAGAATCAGGCGGGTCCCTTTATTTCCACTGGCTGGTTATCACTGACTGAGTGATTAAGATAGCTATGTACCACCAGGCTCACGTATTTTTTAACCTTATATCCATATGTCTAGTGCTTCCTAGCAGTATAGCTTTAGCAACTAGCACAAACCAAGCTCCTAAAACCTTTTGAACAGATTTTAGTACCGCATCCCAATATCCCACCAACCTCAGACAGCTCCAAATCATGTGCGCCCATGTACCCACCGAGTCACATCTAGGGCAATTGTTTGGAATATTCCCATTCCACTCATGCAGTTTCTCTGGGGTATAGTATACCTACCAAACTGAATACATTTGCATGCACTAAAACTGGTTCACCTGAGCACTTGAACATTAAAACACTAAGGCTTCTGATCAATCTCACTCTGCCAAATTCACACCAAATTCCTTCCTCCGCTTCCCCGGAGCAATATGAAACATTTCAGCAGTCTTTCTATGGCTCTTATGCAGCCATTCTACCCATTGCCCAGTATTCTTTTGTATTGTTGTAATCATACGCCACCTTCATTCTCTCGCCGGATTCTTCTACCTGGAGCGGGAGGAACTTCTTGAGCACACTTTGTATTTGAAAGTAATCCAGAGTGTTGAAAACCTGTCTGAGGGGAAGACTCACCTCTACTACCTCCAGTGAAACAATTGTATTGTTAGTATTTAAAAAATCCCCTACTCTTCCCCATTTAACTCTTTCCCATTTTCTTGCAGTTTTCTGTGGATCCGTTGGGGCAAAGAGATTTAAGGAGAAGCTCTACTTGAATCTGTGGAATGGTAAGATAACTCCCAAGCTATTTTACTTGAGCTTAAATGTCATAGGATTAATGAAGCTTACATATGGTGGAGCTTCATTCAGAATTTTAATTTTTCCCATATAAAAACTGTCTACCACCAACACCTTCAATATACTATATATGCTAGTGTGCATAACTAGACAAGCTGCCAGATAATATGCTTTCCAATCTGGAAGTGCCGTCCCTCTATCTTCCCTGCTAAGAGTTCATTTTAATTTGCTTATTTGCAGTTTGGCCTTATTTCATACGAATGCTGAAATCATTGCATTCAGTTTTATGGAAAATGCATTATTCAGGTGAACTGGAATGGTCATAAAGAGAAAAATTATTTAGAGCAAAATATGCACCTTAATTCTTGCGATTCTACCAACAATCGAAATCAGAAGCTTCTGCCACCTGTCTAATTTATCTCCAATCTTCCTGATCATGGGGATATTATTTAATTCATAGAGATAATCAAGAGCTTTCATAGTCCTAATGCCCAAACACCTAATGAGTCTATTTGTCCGAACCTTCTAGAGGGCTAGTCTTAAGTTCTACATCTCTGCATTAAAAAACAACAGCTCTGTTTTGGCTGTATTAACAGTACAATTGGAAAGAGCCTTAAAATGTTCTAAAAGCGCTATGTTTCCTTTATAAATTTTGGATCTGGTTGAATATTTTTTTTAAATATATTGTTTGTATATAACTTGAGCTTAGGAGAATCAGTACAGGGGCCCGGACTGGTTCTGTTCTCCTTAAGGCACATGACAGAGGCTCACTGAAAAGCATGAACATCAAGGGTGATGGTGGGCACTCTTGCCTTGTGCTGCAAAGATTTTTTATAAAAGTTGATTTTTGCCATTTAATGACAGTTGTGCCACTGATCCCTGATATATACTGGCTGTTCTCCCGATCAGTTGAGCAGGAAATTTCATTGCCTCCATGGTTTGAAATAAGAACTTCCAACCCAGCAAATCTAAAGCTTTTTCAGCATCGACAAACAAAACTATTGCTGGAATCTGATTGGCTTCATAATAATTCGAGCCTCAATTAAAAAATGTGTGTTGGAAATAATTGCTGAGTGGGTATGAACCCATTTTGATCTGCTTCCAATGGTCGGGTATTACCGCTGATATTCTCCTGGCCAGAATCTTTATAAAGATCTTATAAAACTGAGTTTAATAAAGTGATAAAAGTATACCTGTTTTGGATTTGTTCTTTTTTAGGGAAACAAATTCAGATTCATTTCTTAAAAGAAAGGGGTATAACCCCACCTTTCAGGAAATAATTAAACATCTGTGTGAGAGGATACTTCAAACACTTAATCATTGATATGTATCATTTTGAGGGCCACCATCCTCTCTTATAGCTGTACATCGTGGAAGTGCCCTCACCACCTCCACCACTTCCTCTGTTTCCTTTTGGGCAAATCAAGTTGCCTGCTATCTCTGTTGCCAAAGAGAGAACATTGGCCAAACATAAAAATCTTTTGATTTCATCACCAGAGGGATCGATACTCTCATCATAAATCTTCCAGAAATGGGCATTAAAAATAAACTCTCAGTCCTCTCCCTCCCTTAATATCGTCCCAGTTGCTGGATCTTATATTTTATTAATTTTGTTTTCCACCCATCGAGTGTGGGGACGCCATGCCAAAAATCTAGCACTACCTTCTCCCTCTTCATCTAACTCGTGTCCATAAGTCTGCAAGCTTATGATCTCCTTTTCCAGCAAGAACGTTTGCAAAGTTTTCTTAGCTATGTCTCTGGCTCGGTAACTTATTTCATCTGGCCCCTGTTGCAGCTTAACTTTAGGGCACTGCAGTGCTTTTGGGAAATTTAGTAACTGCTCATTTTCTAGCTTTCGCTAAGGGCTTTTATAGGCTATGATTTCACCCCTCATTGTTGATTTGTAAGGCTTCCAAATAAATTCTGATGATGCAGAGCCTTCATTTTGCAAGAAAAAAAGGCGAGTTTTATTCCCCATCACTTCCAGAAATACTTCCTTTGATAGCAAATATTTATTAAGAGATCACCCCTACGTAGAGGTTTTCCTAAAGGGCATCTGAACTATCAAATAAGCTAGTATAAGAAGCAGATAGGGACAGATCCTACCTCTACATTTGATGGAGATTCAATAATAAGAAAATAATCTAGCCTTGAGGCTGCCTGCAAAAGAGCAGAAAAGAACGTATATTGCTTCAAGCTGGGGTTCAATCTGCTCTAAGGGTAAGTCCTAGCTCCTTCTTCAGCCTAGCTATGGCTTGAGCCACTCTGGGCTTCCTTTACTTAACCTTGGGGTTGCTCGAATCCATTTCTGGAACTTGGACGCAATTAAAGTCCTCCTCCATTATAATGTTTTCAGAGAATTGAGCTAGGTGGAAAACGAAATTGTACAAGGGGTCCAGCTTGTCTGCTACAAAGCCATGCAATGACACTAATATGATTGGCCGTGTATCACCTATCACTTTTACAACTGCCTTGCTTATCCGTTAGCTATTTGATAATATCACCCAAGATCCGCTTGCTAGCTTCTCCCCTATGTGCTGCTGAAGCGAAGTTAGAAAGGCCCCCAAGTAATGTGCCTTTCTCTTTCCTTGGTGATGTGGGTCTCCTGTAAAAAACACAAAGGTTGGTTATGATAAATCATTGAAAATGGGGAATTGAAAATGCATCATTAGTAAATCTGCTGGAAAACTTACCTTATCAGTAGATAGGGCATACCTCCTGACCAAAAAATCTGTAATCCGTTCCATTGAGAACCCAGGTGACCCAGGGGTTTTTGCCTATCTATCAAAAATCCTGAATAGGAGAACCAGAAACCAAATTCCATACCTCCACATTCATGTAGATTGGTTATGGAGAATCCCCCAACCAAGAGCAGAATAAATCTAAACCAAAGCCTTTGATCTTTGCTCTTGGTGTGAAACCTAGCACAGCCCACCTGCTTCATGATTGTCTATATTTTAAAGAATTAAGAAAATTAATGCTCCCCTCAATTTTTAAAAGGTACAAAGTCTACTCAAGAACGAAGTGCTGAGCACTTTATTTGAAATGACGAACTTTGAGGTCACAATAGCAACTTAAAGGTTTATAAACACAATTCAGAAAACGTAGGTCCAAAACCAAAAGGTTATATTGGAGTATTTATGGTTCTAAGGCCCGAATTTAAGAAGGTCCTAGCATCTCATTAGAGTCATTTTTTAAATGCTAATGTGGTGATATTATCGCAAAAAAGCCAGGCCATATTTACAAAGTGGCACAATGCATGCATTGCACTACTTTGTAACCCCTTGCAGCACATTTTGCCTGCGCCAGGCATAATGCATGCAAGTGGGGCATTCCCCCATAAGGGGGGGGCGACAAAAATGGCACAATGAAATCTAAAAGATTTCTTTGTGCCATTTGTAGTGCCATTTTTTGTGCCATTTTCAATGCCTGCACAGAGCAGGTGTTAAAAGGAGGCACACCATTGCTTTCAATGGTCCCCAATGTGCTTTGCAGGATTAGCGTCAACATTTTTGGAGCTAATCCTGCAAAACACCAAACTAGCATAAAAAATGTTGATGCCAGTTCCCTGACTACCGCCATGGTGCGCCATATGTTAATTACGGTGCATACATGGTGGTGTTAGGGGGTGCTAAGGGAAGCAAGAAAAGTGGCGCTACATTGGATGCAGCACCACTTTTCTTAAATTTGACCCTAAGTTTTAATTAGTAACACCTATGCACATAGCCACGAAGTTTGGACATCACTAATTCATACTTACATGGCATTAGTAATTTTAGAACCTAGTCTTCGTCTTTAACTAGACTGATTTACTATAATTTTAGTTTGTAATTTTAAATCTATTTTTTAATATATATTTGTGTGTGTGTATGCATGGATTAATTATCAAAATGTTAGTTGGGAGGAAAGGGAATGTTGAGTTTAATTTTGTGCTGCTGAGACTGTTCATAATGATCTGAAAGCAATGGAATCCATTGTTTAAACTTGTGAGGTAGATATTTAGTGCTAATCAATTTCACTTTTGGAGTTTTTAGTAGGAGGATTTAGTTGAATATTTAAAAAAAAAATGAATTATTATTTCTATAAGATGAATACTTGGAAATAAATAAACCTAAACATGAAATTTGAGTTGTTTTTACATGCTACATATTTATTTGTCTTTAGCTCATTATTCTATAGCACCTGTTAATAAATCATGGCCTAAGGAGTTTTGTATATACAACAATAGCTCCCAATATGGCTGCCACAACCGGGTTTCTAAGTTATAATTGATATGGACATTACTGTATTGTTTCAATCACTGTGTATAACATATAAAAATCCTTTTGAAGTTGGGTTGTTAAGTAACATAACCTTATTAGAAATTGTGGGCCTAGAAGATGACAGATCAGTAAGAAGTTACTAGCACCTCCAAGATGGCCACCATATTCTAGTTTGAAAGGTTGTGGTCAGTACATGTAACTTTTTATTGTGCTGAACAGATTCCTGATTAACAAGAATGAGCTGGATTTCTATCTACACCATTCGCATCCTCCTATTTCTCCCATCGCATAAGTAATAAGGTGGCGGCAAAAAAATATGTTGATGCAACTTTATAACCAGCTTCCGGATACAATATAGCTTTTGCCATGAGGATGCACCTGCCCAGTATACAAATGAGGACACTTGCACCATACTAAATGAATACCCTGGCAGTGGTTGTGGAGTGACATATATTTGTGATAAGAGGTGGAAGATTGCAGATATATGTGTATACTTTCATTCTTACTTATAACTTAGTAAGTTGTGAAAAATCACACACTGTTTGAGAGGTGGTTAATGGAGATGGGCTGGCTGGGCTGGTGATTACAAGTTTGAGAGGTGTGCTAATACCCATGCACTTTGGGATGAATGTGTGTAAACTATGTTGTTTAGGTAGGGTAAGCAGTAGGTGTAAATTATCCTCTTACTATGGCAGTGAGCATCATTTGTGTACCTTTTTGAGCTGCAGATGCATCTATGGTGGAAATGATTGGATACACAACTGGGAATGTGTCCTGTGGGAAGTGTATTAATTTATGAACTTCCTTAATTGGAAACATTTTGAAAATTATTTTGGGTTCCTAATTTCTTTAGCTGTTGTTTTGACCCATAGTGTAAGATGGCTGTAAATGTTGGCATGCATTTTCAGAATCTTGTAATTTTCAGTTTGGTCTAAATGACTGTGAATGTATGTTTAATTATTTTGAATATTAGCCAACTTGTTTCAAGGCATGTCCATTTTGACCATGATCTTAGGGCTATTGTAATTATTTTAAATAATTGGACATAATTACATAAAGGCAAACAAAAGAACATGCGTAAATATAATAAGATTGCTGTAATGTTATAATTGCATTACTAGGGATCAGCTATGGTATTACTATGCTGTCTAAACTATGCTCCTTCTATTTACTGTTTAAGACCCACCCAATAATGAGAGATATATTTGATGTCAATATGAAGATGAAGATATTTATGGTATCTGGCAGAAAGTGGTCTTTAAAGGATGATGATTTTACCATTTCCTACACCAAAGTTGTTTTTAGAATGTTCACTGTTTAGTCAACCCTAAAACCGAAGGGTTTCGTCAACCCTAAAACCGAAGGAGGTTTTGGATTGATCTCATCTAATTGTTGGGATCAATTATTTTAATGATTTAAATGAAAAAATATTTTTGATATAGCTAGGTTTGCTGTTTTTTTATAGAAGGGGAACTCTACAATGTTGTTTCGTGAATTAGATCACGGTATATAGAGTTGTTTTGTTTGGTGCTGAAAATATATGGCGTTTTTTGAACAATTGCCAATAGGATGACACCACATTATCCAAAGATATGTCATTGACTTGGTTGGCACGAAATCAAATGCATCTCTAAGACTTTGTTTACCAGTATGGCAGAGTTATAAGCAGGCATGCCATGTGCCTGGAAATAATGCTTCTGGCCCATATTCCCATATATCCCCATACATATGTTACAAGTTATAACCCCTGGAATGAGGAATACCTTCAAACCTGGATTTTCTAGGCAAAATTCTGCATGAAATTCCAAGTTACAAGTGGATTAACACTTTCAATGAGGGCAGTGAGGGGTGGTGGTTTGGGACGGGTGTGAAGACAGCAGAGGAAACTGGAGAAGATATCTTAGCAGATAGTAGCATTACATTATTCCCCCATGCCTTTGAAGATGATTTGTTGAGGACCAGGACTGAGCTGTACTTGCAGCTCAACCCATAGTTATTTTCCAAGAGGTAAAATGGGGCCCAGTATTCTCACACCTAGGAAATCCAAGTGTGGGAACAATGGGCCAATTATATTTGGGAGGGACAGTATCCCACCAAGGAATACCACTCCTTTCAACTTGCAATCAGAGTCTTAAGTCTAGAGACATTGAAGCCTTAATTTAAAGTTTTAAGATCATCAGAGGTTGCTAACAGCTTAAATCCCTCAGGCATGACTTTGATCTGCCAATCTGCTTTAGTTATTCTCTTGGGTAGTTTTGTAAAGTGCTGTGTGTTGTCTTTCTGTTCAAGTTGGTAACAGAAAGCCCAGATGTTCTTTATTGCAATTCACACATGTAGAAGGTCCAGCAGAAGGTAATCCAGAAGAGTTCAGTAATCAAGCTGATTGCGAGCCTCATGCATTGGGTCCCCACTCCTCAAAATTGGATTCAATGTTTTTAACACATTGGCCTCTGCTCCCAGGGTCATGCCTCCCTAGTTGACCTGGATGAATGCTCCTTGGATAATTATGTGCACATATGCAAAGTAGATGATACTACTAGGCATGTACAGGGGCAATAAGGATGTCCTTTGTGTTTTTTGTGCTGCAAAGTACTTTAAACTTGATTCTGGCATGGACATGGAGCTAGTGTAAAACTTTCAGTTCTGACTTTATATGATCATGCTGTTTTTGAAAATCTGGATTTATGAAATATTTTTATTCTAACAAAAAGCTTATTATTGAAGCCAAATATACGCTGGGTGTTCTTTTTTTTCTTGCTTGCTGCTCATCTTGCATGATAACCACTCAGATCTGACAGCAGGCCCGTGGACTAACCCCCAACCATGTGCTGCCAAAGCTCACTTTTGAAGTTACTTGATCTCCTGACAGTACCACCAATACAGGAAGCCTTCAAAAACTCTTAGGAAAAGCTAGACAAACTCCTCAAAGAACAATTGGTACAAACAGTGCCTAGGTCACAAACACTCTCAAAAGTGCAAGTATTCCGTGTACCACACATGCTGTACGCATACATGCCAATAGACCCGATTCAGGTGGGAGATTTCTTTATTTTGAGGCCAAAAGTTGCTTTATTTTGACTGTCTACTGCCTGAAATTGCCTCTTCTGCAATAGATGTCAACAGGGGGAATACATTCTCCTGAAAACATTTTTAAAATCTGCCATTTTCCTCTTCTAAAATTCTGGCATGAATAGTTGTATGGCATTCTTATGAACATGCAAAAGTAGTTAGATTATTCTTAGTTTGGGGAAAATCTGAACAAACCTCATAGCTATCGCATTTATATATAACTACTGAATCTGAAAGAGTATAAAATGTTATTTCTTTTATAACCTATAGAAGTGACAGAACAACCTGAGTAAGCTCTGGCTACTACAAACATCACCCTGGACATAGCTACGTAAACAACAAATTTACTAAGGTCTCTAATTGAACAATTGTATCAGAATTAAAGACGTACTCAATGGAGCCATAAATTGTTTTCCAAATCAAAATCATTCTCCACACAGACAAAGGCTAACTTTTTACATTGGACTAAGCTAGAGACTAGACCACTCTCTGTTTGAAGTGAGGGTTTTCATGCTTGAAATCTTGTGACACAGGAGCAGCCATCTTTGGTGTGGTCCTTTGCCAACCGAATACCTACTGACTCATCCAAGCAAAGACGGACGTAGTTCACTTCTTTTTAACAAACTGCCTGATCAGATAGCTCACACAAAGTCACTACAACTTTCATTCATAAAATGGCTTCCTTTAAATGAAATTGCAAGCAAATGTAACTGAAAGATGTAAAATGTAATTGATGTGTTAAAGTTGCAGTTATACAAGTGGTTCTTATATAGAGGAATCTGACAACCTTAAAGGTCTTGTTGTACTATATAAAACTGCAAATAAATAAACAATCTGTTTCCTAGAATCGGTGTGCTATCTGTCTGAGACCTTTCCAGCTTGTAGCCCCCTAAAATTAAGCTGTGATAGCTCAGCCTGGTCAAGCCCTTAAAGTCAAAACTCATGGATAAGGGACTTGATTTCAGTTTTTTCAAGCAGTATTTGGTTCCACCGGTTCCAGAGACAACTAACAAACTTTTATGAAAGATTGCCCAGTCACCCTTGAGTTTCCTAGATCAATGGGAGCATACATTACAATTCCCCAAGAGAACCTTCTTTTCTTTTGTCTTCTTTAGAACTATCCTCGAACCATGTTTTCACTTAGACAGTCATCCATTTTCGAAGCTGTCTTCAGCCCTTGAAAGAGTGAGTGATGTCAAAGAAGGGCGCCATATACCAATCAGTTTTACAAGTCATGTTGCAAAGAAAGAGGATGCAGTTTTGTGAGGGTAAAAATTAGGAGAAAATGCAATCTTTTACTTTGCACCTTTAATACAGTGTTAAACATCAACATTGTATTTTCCTCTGACATAAGTTTCTATTTTAAAGGTTAAAGCTAATTCAGAAAATGGAGGTAAACCACAGGAGGAAAAATGCTTTCACAAAAGTTAAAAGTAAGATAAATAGAAAACGTGTTTGCGTGGATTTTGTCATCCTGCATCCTAGGTATATCATTATCATAATAAAGTAAATATTGCCATTATCGAAAGCATGACACCATTAAAAGGGACCACATAGCAGCCACGCATGAGCTGGACTAGTCGTAGGTGTGCCACTATGAAAGCATAGAATGAAAGTTCAACATGCTCCGATGTTGCACAGGGATAGATGGCTATATCATCAATTGTTGTAGCTCCTGATGGTTAGTTGAATGGTAGTGAGAGAGCGTAGTTTTATATAACCTATATTAGAGCAGAATATCTATATTAATGTGTGACGATACTGCATAGAAAACTATAATAATAGCGATTTTGCTTAAAGGTGTACTGAAATTGTGACCATGATGAGTGGCAACCAATGTAGATGCAACTAATAATGATGAATAAAATGTTTATGTTATGTTCAATCAAGCTTATATTAACGTTTGTATTGATGAAACTGTATTGAAATTCCTCGTAGGCCTTAAGTTAGCGTGAGCTGCAGTTTAGCTGCTCAGCTCTCATATTAAATGCATTTTTCTGTTTTTCCAGTGTACTGACTCGCAAAGGGCCGTGACCCTGTAAATGTTCTTTTTCTTCAAACTTGGAAGACTAATGTATCTATGTCGAATCCGTTCTCAGGCGCATTTTTCGGTGCCCTGAAATAAATGTTTAAACATATTGAAACAAGTGTAGATTAATGTTATGTACAAGGTCACTTAGACCGTTGAACGACGAAAACTGCTGACCAAAGGACGTGCCAAGAGATGTCAAAGGATGAAGTAACTCCGGATGTGCCACCTCCGAAGACGTCAATTATGAAGACCAATCAAAGAATAACGAATTAATGAGGGTGACAATTGGGATTACGAAATGCTACATTTGATAGGCTCAAGATAGTGGGGTATAGTAAGTGGCCAATAGAATGTTGGGGGAATGTACTACGAAAAAGGGTTAAAAACCCATGTCACGGAAGGGTAATTAAAAATTAGGTAGGGAATGCTATTGATTTTATCCAGAAACTCTGTCACTCTGTTTGGTGACTTGAGACTTATTAGAAACCATCTTCACCCATAGACTGCCCTTTACACTTATCCTCCTTATGAGGGAAGTGCCCATTTGCCCTTTAGTTGAGTCCTGATTGATGGTGCTTTGACTGATGTCCTGAAGACGAAGACTGAACCTCTGTGCTGACCTAACCTTTGGAGGGTAATTATGACAATGCAATTGTAATTTGTCTGTTTGCTTTTCCTTTCTAGGTACCAACTGCTAATTTTTGACAGAGACCATAGCTAGATGTTTTCCAAATTAGTGTTCTAAATTGTTTTGCATGAAGCCCAACATGCCAATGCTAATCAGCGGTTAGGATAGGTGATCACTAAATTGACGCAAATAGACAAACAACTGACGTTATGCTATGTCGAACTGACGCGTAATTGACACTTTGCTGTATTCAGATCTATGTTTGCGCCGTGATACATTCTGATGTTTGTGATTCTTGCCTTAATGAAATCTTACCAAAGTTGCCATATCGTGACTATGCTTTTATGTTTCTTGGTGTGAAGATTAACGCATTTGCTATTAGATTGTAATTAATAGGGAATAAACTTCATAAATTTTATCAAAGGTGTGGTTATTCATGGCTGAAAGGTCATGGTTGCGACGTCAATTTGATTAATGTCTTTGACCAAAGTAAAATGTATTGTGGTGAGAAATATTGATGACATTATTGATATATTGATTGACATATTGATCAGCTATCTCGTCCTATGGTGTCTCTCAACTGGGTCAAAAGATTCGTTGGCCTAAAACAAGTCCTAATGTGTATTAAATTAACATAAAAGGACGCGTTAACAGTTCTGGTAGCAGAGCGACGGTTTGGCCCTTTGGGGCCCTAGGACGGAGAATCATTGTTTAAATAGTTTTTCTGTGATAATGCAAGTCGGAGGTATGATGGGTTTCTAAGTTCACCATGGCTTTCCCGGGATCTCGGAGCCTGCCTAAGTGAGTTGGGAATGTTCTCGGCGTCATAATGTGTGTGGTATAGGATTTTGCGCTTGCTTAAGCTTATGCCTTTTTGCAGGTGATTGTGAAATCTGTGTGTATCTAGGCCAGATAATGTTGTTTTAGTAGGAGTGGGCGTACTCCATGGTATGAAAGCAGGGAAGTCGGCGCACTTCACATGAGTGTGGCGCTTTGTGCTCAAAATTATCCACGTGGTTGGTAGTTAATGTACGGACCCGTCGTGGTCTAAGACTCCGGAGTATATTGACAAGTGTAGGAGACACTTGGGTTTTTGTTGTAATCTGTGCGGTTTAATAGGTCAATCGGGCGTGGTTGACAAGTCGAGTTTGAGTCGCAACGTATGTGTGAAACTTTCGATGGAGATTTGGCAAGTTCTAAAGTGCACTAGGACGAACCATTGACAAGTCGAGAGTAGAATTTGGAGGTCGAATTTTGCTTGCGTATGCGGGGACTGAGAAAGAGAGAGTAGCGGCAGAGGCTTCAAGTGAAATCTCTGTAAAGTTCTGAAGCGAATGTGTTACCCTTCCTGTAGTAAACCAACAGATTTGTGTTGTTGTTAAGGTGCTCGCAGTAAGATTTGCATTAGTTTGTGTGAATCCAGTGAGGGGCGGACGAGTCACAAGACTTTGTCAGTTGCAGTGTGTGAGTGTGATGTCAGTGGTGCCGTGCTGAGATAGGTCAGTTGTCGAGAGGGGTCACGCACGGATTGGCTGCCGTCCGTGAGAGGCAATAGGTTGAGAAAGGTGGGTGACAAGGGTACTGGGAATTAAAGTCACTTTCTGATTAAATACAAATAAGAGAAAAACGCAAAGATTAATTTTGTCAAGGCTTTTAAGAGTGCTATGAAAGGAGATGTGTATATTATGGCAACTGATGGAGAGCCTACACCGCCTGAGGGTACTCCAGCTTACATGGTTAAGGAGGAGAAGGGTGTTGCGCCTTGCTTATGGATGAAACAGTGGCTCAAGTTAACAGAGAAGGAGGGATGTTTGGCATTCCCAGAACATGGGACATTTAATCCAAAGATACTAGAAAACTTAAGGTGAAAGCTAAGTACACAAAAACCACCTCCGAGGCCAGCTCAATATGAGGCTTTAGCAATTTGTGACTTAATGACTCTTAAACATAGACAAGAAAGATTCCAGAGAAGGCTAAAAAGAGCAGAAAAATCCTATGCAGAAGCTAGGTGGGATAACGAGAACAAAATGTGGAGACAAGGGATTGTTGACGGATTAAAATTGTTCCCCGCAATAGCTCAAGGAGAAGAGTCACAGGGAAAGAAAGCATCCTGTAAAACAGATAAGGACTCTAGTAAGTCTAAAGAGAATAAGAGACCTTGGGAAGAGGAAGACGATTCAGACGACGAGGAATTCATGGACCGATTATTACATGATCGCCCGCCACCTTATGCGGTGAGCGACAGTGTTCCAAGCACTAGCCTGGTTCCTGGGAACCAGACGCAGGAGAAGGGAGTTACTGATACGGTACAAACTAGTGATACGACTTCGATACAGAATGGTGTCAGTGTACCCACTGCGCCAGACATGCAGATACAGTTGCAACCTCCGCCGCAGATACAGAGAGTCTATCCAGACGTCCCAGTACTTGAGACTACTACAAATCTGATAGTGCCGCCAGACCCGATATATACAAAATCGAAGTTAGTGCAGATTGAGTCAACTCCGAAACTGCTGTACCAGCCGCAGCCACAATTGATACCAGGGTACAACCCAGTAGCTGGTCCTCCATTAGTACCTGTCCCGGGTACTTTGGAACAGACCTATGGAGTTACTGCTCCACAAAGTCTGGGACCGGGTCAGACACCTGCTGCAATATCGTTACCTATTACTGTCGGTCCACAAGTGTCATTATACGCACAAGGCAAACCTGGTGCATGTGATCAGGGAGTAATGACCCAAGATGCGATAAGAGGAAGGCCCATAGGAACTCTCCAGATAATGGCTCCAGGAGAACAAGCAGTCGAAAAGCCGAGGTCTTTAATAGACATTAGCCCAGTAGAAGCACCCTTAGAAGCAATGCGTCAGGCAGGGTTAGGGGTTTCAACTCCACAGACGATGAGTACGAACACCTCACAGACGCCAATGATACATGCAGGGAACATTTCATTGCAAGGTTTTACAGTGCAGCAGCTAAATGAATGGCTAGAAAAACGTATACTTCGCAAAAGACTACAGTAAATGCAGTAGAACTGGAAAGGGTAGGGCAAGATGACTACCTAAATTTTGTAAGACTGGGAGTGGAAGCTGCTGAATTGGTGGAAGGTACGATGGGGGTAAACAGATTAGAGTCCTACACTGAAGCAGAATTGAGATACCTGTGTCCTAAGATTACTAAAGAAGTGGGCAAGGTGCATCAGGGATTAGCGAATCTAGCCGACAAATACGATATTGCTATCGGAAACACCAAACATTTGAGGTGAAGTTACAGACTAGATTTTGATTCAAAAGATTTTGAACACATGAGGTCTGCTGGGGTGAAGGTGCACTTAAAAGAGCTATTGCAAAGTGCACAAATTTGGGGCGCGTTAGAAAAATAGGAAGGCAGATGGACAAAGAAGAGAGATAAGGAAAAAGGTGACAGTCCAGGGTCAAGCCAGACCAAGGTCACACCCGACACAGAATCAGTAAAAATACTACCCATGAAAGAGACAGCTGGTGGTGTTTTAGTACATGTACCGTGGTCCAGAGGAGACATCCTATCCATTACTAACGATTATCCCAGATTGAGGGAGAAACCGATCAAGTGGTATCAGAAAACAGACCGGTTTCTGAAGCTTCGTGGCTCGAGTGTAAAGGGGTAGATTGGCCGACGAAAGAGCCGGCAAGGGATAAAGTGACCGGTGTTCCCTCTGAGGAGGTGATGAAGTACTATCATAAAGTGATTGAGTTTTTGAAGCAAAAGGTGTCGCCGAAGGTAACTGATTGGCAGAAGATTGACCGGACCTCACAGGAGGTTAAAGAATCAATACATGCTTACTATGAGAGGTTGTTAAAAGCATTCAAACATTACAGTGGTACCGAGACTATTGAGCTAAAGGACATAAACCATCTTGTGTTCAGATTTGTTGAAGGCCTGAGACCAGAGGTCAGTCAAATGATTAAGAATCATTTGATTTGTTGGCAAGCAAAGCCAATTGATGAGGTGTTGCAGTATGCGAAATACTGTAGTGACGAATTGAGTTAAAGCAGAAGAAGCTGAAAGAGAAAGTGATGGTGATGCAGATAAGGGCTGCACAGGAAGGAATACAGGGAAACGGAGTCCAGCAGATGATACAGCAGCAGCCACAAATGAATGGTGTGTTTCAGGCGCAACCGAGGCCGAAGTTGAGGTTTTGTGAATCGCGGTCCCGACTTAAATACTGTTGTGGTGCAAAATGATGCACAAGGGATGAAAAAGATGTCACCATGTCACGCGTGCGGGGGCGTGGGACACTGGAAACGGGAGTGCCCGAATGTGGTACAGGATTGTGTCGTTCAACAAAGCACTAATGCCGGTACATTACAAAATGTAAGAGGTCCAAAATTAAGAAATCAAAATTCGAATTTTCAGAATAACATGGTACAGATGCAAGGGGTACAGCCCATGCAGCAGATGCAAATGCTGCGTTTTCAGCCAGTACAGATGCAGCCAATACAATAGCAGGTTCCCATGGTACCTAGACAGCAAATGCAATTACCAATGGCTCTGATGGACAGCAACAGGTCATGCTTCCTCAACAGGTCACGGGTCAGGTAAGGAGTCAAAATAATACAGTACAGCAATTCCCATTACGGGGTGAAAATGGCATGAATGGAGAATGGTCGGATGATAGCTCAGATAGTGAAGAATGCAGGCTTGCAGCGTCCCTAGAAGTAGATCAGAGGGGACCCTATGTGGAAGGAAAGGTAATGTGTCACAAGGTTTCATTCCTGGTTGATACAGGAGCTACACGCTCTACAGTCAGAAGTGCAGAGGTTCCGAAATTACCACTTTCGGGGCGTACCATGAGGGTAGTCGGTGTAGCAAACCAATACCTGACCAACCCGATTACACATCCAGTGCAAGTTGAGATTGGTAATTTCCAGGGACTGCATAGATTTGTAGTCTGTGATTCAAGTCTGGTATCTTTACAGGGAAGGGACTTACTGTGCAAGGCAAAATGTTCGATTTCCTGTTCCAATTATGTAATCGAAGTACAGACAAATAGTGATGATGAAGGAGATGAAGGTCAGTTTTCAGGAGGAAGAGACAGGGACGGCAAATGAGGATTATCCATTGATTACCTTGTTTCCGATGCTTACAATGATTGACCTACCTGTTGAGTTACAGGGAACAGTGAAAGAGAAAGTGTGGGACCTGACAGGAAAGGAAGTGAGACTAATAAAAGGTGTAGAACCAGTTAAAGTACAAGTAAAGCTAAATGCAGTGTTTCCCCAGGTGCTGCAATATCATATGACACAAGATGTTCTCATTGAAGTCTCACAAATAATCGCAGATTTTGTCAAACAGGGAGTTCTGAAAGAGGTGTTGAGTAGCCCGTGTAATTCACCGATAATGGGTTTGAAAAAGCCTTGTGGAAAAGTTCGAATTGTGCAAGATTTGAGAAAAATAAATGAAATTGTGGTAAAATGTTGCCCCATAGTGCCCAATCCAGCAGTGATCATGTTTCAGGTTCCGTGTGATGCTGAATGGTTCACCGTTGTAGACCTGTCACAAGCCTTCTTCTCAATACCTCTTCACGAGGACAGCCAGTTTTTATTCAGTTTCAAATTCCTGGACAAGGTGTACAGTTGGTGCAGAATTCCTCAAGGGTTTTCTGAATCACCGTCTATCTTTAACCGGATATTGAAAAAGGACTTAGAATCCTTAGTGATGCCTTTTAACTCAACTCTAGTGCAGTACATTGATGACTTGCTGATTGCATCCAAAACAAGGGAGAACTGTATATATGATACAATTGCTTTACTGAATCATTTGGGAAAAAACAGACACAAAGTGTCACCCAAGAAGCTGCAATACTGTCAGAAAGAGGTGAAATACCTAGGACAATTAATTGAAAGCATATCGAAGGAAAAGAATAACAGCCATTTTGCAAATGAATCCCCCAACGACAAAAAGGGATGTTAGAATGTTCCTGGGAATGGTGGGCTACTGTCGCCAGTGGATACCCAACTTCTCGATTATCTCAAAACCTTTGATAAAACTGACAGGCAAAGAGATCAATGATGACCCATATACCATAGCTTTGTCTAAAGAAGAGCTTGAGTCATTCATGGAGTTGAGAGAGTGCATGTGCAGGGCACCAGCGTTAGGTATGCCTGACTATACAAAGCCTTTTCTACTGTTTTGTCATGAACGTGATGCTTGTTCTTTGTCTGCCTTGACACAGGTCCATGGAGGTGCAAATCACCCTGTAGCGTATTTTTCAGCTACCTTGGACCCCGTCGCAGCAGCCTTACCGGGTTGTTTGCGCGCAGTCGCAGCAGTTGGTCAGAGCCTTACACAGTGCGAAGGCATAGTCATGGGATACCCCCTAACTGTAATGGTTCCGCATTCAGTTAAAATGTTGTTGACTCGAACTAAAACTCAACACATGAAAAATGCCCCTCTTACTAAATATGAGACAATTATACTGGGGTCACCTAATGTTGCACTAAAACGATGTACTGTGTTGAACCCGGCAACTCTACTTCCTGCTGAAAATACTGAAATCAGCAACGAGGAAGAATTTGAGCATGATTGTCTTGAGGTAACGGAATTATGTACCAAACCACGACCAGATATTCAAGACACACAGCTGAAAGAAAATGATTGTATCATGTATGTTGATGGGTCTTGTTTGAGAGATTCCGTTGGAACACTGAGGGCTGGTTACGCTGTATGTACCATAGCTGGTATCATTGAAGCTTCCTGGCTCGAGAAAGTGTTTTCCGCACAAGTAGCAGAAATGATTGCCCTAACTAAGGCATGCCACGCAGCTGTGGACCTGAGAGTCACTATCTATACTGACAGCAGATATGGATTCGGAATTGTACATGATTTTGGCCAACTGTGGTCGCAGAGAGGTTTCATGACCTCTTCTGGTTCTCCTGTGAAAAATGGTGAACAAATAAAGGATTTGTTATATGCGATTCAGTTAACTCTTGAAATTGCTGTGGTAAAATGCAATGCTCACGTCAAATCACAAGACTTTGTGTCCATGGGAAACGGCTATGCAGATCAAGTCACAAGATTTTGTGCATTGAACTGTATATCGTTCAAGGAACAGTGGGAATTGTTACCGCAAACTGAAAATGACACATGTTTGAACCTTGCATTAAGGGTGGTGGATACCTTAGATGAACTAAAGACATTACAGGGTCGTGCTAGCAAAGAGGAAAAACGTTCCTGGCAGAGAATGCAATGTGTATAGAGGGCTGATGATTTATGGGTCTCAGAGGAGGGGAAATTAGTCTTGCCAAATAGCTTTCTATCACAATTCGCCCGGCTATATCATGGACAGGCTCACCTTGGGAGAGATGCAATGATCAGGTCATTCAAAATCGACTGGTTCAACGTAAAATTTAGACATGCCGCAGAGGTTACCTGTCACAGATGCATCATTTGTCAACAGATGAATGCCGGAAAAGGGACTGTGGTAACTTTGAGCCACATCGGGAGAGCTGGTGGTCCTTTCAGCAAAATGCAAATGGATTTCTTTGAGATGCCTGTTTGTGGAGGATTGAAGTACGTGTTGGTGATTGTGTGTGTTTTTAGTCACTGGATTGAAGCCTACCCCACACGTAGAAATGACAGCCTCACAGTTGCAAAGCTGCTACTTAGAGAACTAATACCAAGGTTCGGGTTTTCGGTCTCTACAGAATAAGATAGGGGCAGACACTTCGACAATGAGGTGATTGAACTTCTATGTGCCGCACTAGACATTGAACAAAAGCTGCATTGTAGCTACCGCCCTGAAGCATCAGTACTAGTAGAGCAAATGAATGGTACCCTGAAATCAAGAATGGCAAAGATGTGCGCAGCTACCAATATGAATTGGCCAGATGCATTGCCCTTAGTGCTGATGTCAATGAGGAACACCCCAGATAAGAAAACAGGACTATCACCCCATGAAATCCTCATGGGCAGAGGTATGAGGTTGCCAGCAGTACCGGCAAATGCTCTAGTGAATATCACAGATGATATGGTGTTGGACTACTGCAAAGGTTTGGCTGACGTGATTTGCTCTTTCTCTCACCAGGTAGAGGCTAACACATTGCCACCGATCGGAGATCCAGGTCACACCCTACATGCCGGTGACTGGGTGGTTGTCAAGAAGCACATGAGAAAGTCTTGTTTGGAGCCGCATTGGAAAGGGCCATATCAAGTAATCTTGACAACAACCACTGCTGTGAAATGTGCAGGTGTTCCAAATTGGATACATGCCAGTCACACAAAGAAGGTAACATGTCCAACTGACAAGGAACTTGAAGTTTCCGCACAACAGTTCCAGGAAGAGGAGTCTCAAGGCCAGAGAGTGGCCAAGAAGGAACTGAGACTGCGGGAGAGCCCACTGAGAACGGCCTCGTCCCTCAAACAGTAAATGAGTTCGAGAGAGATGACAGAGTGCCTACCTCAGTAGAGGCGCCAGGAGAACTAAGTCAAGGAGAGGTTCTCCCAGAAGTAGACGGATACGGGTTAGAACTAGAACCCGTTACTGAAGAAGAAGAAGGAGGGGAAATAATAGAAAGAGATCAGAGTGTACCAACATCCCCTGAGCCAGTTGCAGGTCCATATCACAAGAGGAGGGTGCTGTCCAGCGTCCTGAAAAGACATATCGGAAGAAGACGCATAAGGGTGATAACTGGCCAGAGACACCATTTTTAAGGATAAGAAGCATACCAGACAAAACCATAACAGAGGAAACTGATACATCCAGAGTGGAAGATCTAAGTGAAGGAGAACTGCAAGGTGAACGCAGGTTGAAGAGAAAGAGAGTCGCAAACAGAAGATATACAAGTCCTGAATGGGCGTATGCTACAACATCTGAATGGCAACAAGAATTCCTAGCATTCTGTTTTGATCGAGAATTACCAGGTCAAAACTACGGTACCTGAATTAACTCAAAGGAGAGACTTTGTTAAAAATCGAAAACTGAAAACTAAGAAAGAGACTTATAAATTACCGGATGTGACATTAGAACCTAATTGGACTTCGAAAAAACCTAATTATGACAAGCTGCTTACCTGATTTTACGAAGGGGTCCTGGAGCGAGTGAAAACGCTGTAAATACACGTTAAAGAAGAAAAAAAAAAAAGAAAGAAGTTTTATATCATCCTCGAGTTGATTGTTATTCTGCTATTTGATTCTATACAGACATGGCTTATAATAGGGGTAGTAATAAGGGAAGTAAGGTGTGTGGTTGGTTAAGCCTTATAATAGGTATTGTGTGTGCAATAATAATTGTGGGAGTGATTGTGGGAATGCCCATGGTTGAAGAAAAAGACTATTAACGCTACTTCAAAACCTGAAACTACAACATTAACACCATGGGAGAGATTTGAGCAAGATGCAAGACACTTGTATGAGGGAACTAATTCAAAGTGGGAACTTTCTACTAATGTCTTCTATCGCTTGCTGAATGAGTATGTGGAAACCATGGATGCGAAAGACTGTTATGTATGTACCAAAATTCCTTCATCTGTGCAAGAAGGGGTTACTTATCATAGCCTTCCTTTAACCTACGGGATTAGCTGTAGTTTGCTATTAACCAGATTCTATAATCAAGAGCATGTGCAATACTTTTACTCAAATCTGGATGTTGTGTTTTCCTTTGTGCCTGTGATTGAATTCTTGAATAAGCTAGCTAAAGAACATAATATAAAAATAGTTAGAGGATTCTTTGAGCCAACGCTTACATTTGGAACCGCTCACGCACATCGCAACAATCTGACCTGCTTATTGTCACCTGTAGAGAAAAGCTTTTTAGATCACACTGATGATAAACGCAAAGCATTAAAAGAAAGATTAGAAAAAGGATTAGAAAAGCGCACATATGCAAATGATTATGCTTACACCGCAATCAAAACACAAGGCAAACTAGCTATAGATGCACTACATGAAGGTAGGCTTTGTATATATAGGCCGAAATCTGAACAGGAAAATTTGTTTGTGGGAACAAGTGAATGTAGACATGTGTTTTTGTTTCAGAGTAAATGGACATTTATGTTGAATGGACAGGATCAAGCGATCCCTGGGATTTATTACATCTGTGGACTTAATGCTTATTACCGTCTCCCAAAGGGATGGTATGGGACATGTTATTTGGGAATAGTTTTCCCAAAGATTTACCAGATTGATGACTTAAAGAAAATACCTAAAACGTTTGAATTACAACATGCTAGACAAAAATGAGAATCAGTGGCTGCTGTCATTGGATATATATTTGGAGCTATAATCCCTTCAGTAGGGGTTATCTTGAATTCTATGAAGATTCAAAAGTTGTCTACTATAGTGGATAACATGCTGACAAATTTTACAGGGGCTATACTCCTGATGGATACTGAACTTGCTGCAGAAAGAACTATGACTCTTCAAAATTGGCTTGCTTTAGACATTCTTTTAGCAAAGAGTGGAGGGGTCTGCAAGATGATCAATGAGCGCCATTGCTGCTCATTCATTCCAGACAAGAGAAAAAAGATGGGAGGTATGCTTACTAACCTAACTAGAGATAGTGCAGATTTGAAGGATTTGAAGGAACCAGGAGTTTGGGAGAAATTTGGAAAGGACATTCCCAGAGTAGGGAGCTGGTTTACCAACATTTGGAATAGGGTACTTGCAAAAATACTAATGGGTCTATTAATTGTTCTGGCCTGTCTATTAGGATTATGGGGGGCATGCAAAATTAATGATACAATTAAGAAAAATTGGACCAAAAGAACCAGGAGAAATGAAGAAAGTGAAAATGAAATTGGGAGAGCTCACATAAGGGACAAGATGTTGAAATGCGCATCACGCGTAAAGTGAAAAATTGAGGTGAAAGGTCAAAGAGAGAGGTTTTTGTGTGATGACGAGCGTCATTAGAGGAGGGACTGAGAGAGCGTAGTTTTATATAACCTATATTAGAGCAGAATATCTATATTAATGTGTGACGATACTGCATAGAAAACTATAATAATAGCGGTTTTGCTTAAACGTGTACTGAAATTGTGGCCACGATGTAGATGCAACTAATAATGATGAATAAAATGTTTATGTTATGTTCAATTAAGCTTATATTAACGTTTGTATTGATGAAACTGTATTGAAATTCCTCGTAGGCCTTAAGTTAGCGTGAGCTGCAGTTTAGCTGCTCAGCTCTCATATTAAATGCATTTTTCTGTTTTTCCAGTGTACTGACTCGCAAAGGGCCGTGACCCTGTAAATGTTCTTTTTCTTCAAACTTGGAAGACTAATGTATCTATGTCTAATCCGTTCTCAGGTGCATTTTTCGATGCCCTGAAATAAATGTTTAAACATATTGAAACAAGTGTAGATTAATGTTATGTACAAGGTCACTCAGACCGTTGAACGACAAAAACTGCTGACCAAAGGACGTGCCAAAAGATGCCAAAGGATGAAGTAACTCCGGATGTGCCACCTCCGAAGACGTCAATTATGAAGACCAATCAAAGAATAACGAATTAATGAGGGTGACAATTGGGATTACGAAATGCTAAATTTGATAGGCTCATGATAGTGGGGTATAGTAAGTGGCCAATAGAATTTTGGGGGAATGTACTACGAAAAAGGGATAAAAACCCATGTCACAGAAGGGCCATTAGAAATTAGGTAGGGAATGCTATTGATTTTATCCAGAAACTCTGTCACTCTGTTTGGTGACTTGAGACTTATTAGAAACCATCTTCACCCATAGACTGCCCTTTACACTTATCCTCCTTATGAGGGAAGTGCCCATTTGCCCTTTAGTGGAGTCCTGATTAATGGTGCTTTGACGGATGTCCTGAAGACGAAGACTGAATCTCTGTGCTGACCTAACCTTTGGAGGGTAATTATGACAATGCAATTTGTAATTTGTCTGTTTGCTTTTCCTTTCTAGGTACCAACTGCTAATTTTTGACAGAGACCATAGCTAGATGTTTTCCAAATTAGTGTTCTAAATTGTTTTGCATGAAGCCCAACATCAGCGGTTAGGATAGGTGATCACTAAATTGACGCAAATAGACAAACGACTGACGTTATGCTATGTTGAACTGACGTGTAATTGACACTTTGCTGTATTCAGATCTATGTTTGCGCCGTGCTACATTCTGATGTTTGTGATTCTTGCCTTAATGAAATCTTACCAAAGTTGCCATATCGTGACTATGCTTTTATGTTTCTTGGTGTTAAGATTAACGCATTTGCTATTAGATTGTAATTAATAGGGAATAAACTTCATAAAATTCTATCAAAGGTGTGGTTATTCATGGCTGAAAGGTCATGGTTGCAACGTCAATTTGATTAATGTCTTTGACCAAAGTAAAATGTATTGTGGTGATAAATATTGATGACATTATTGATATATTGATTGACATATTGATCAGCTATCTCGTCCTACAGTGTCTCTCAACTGGGTCAAAAGATTCATTGGCCTAAAACGAGTCCTAATGTGTAATAAATTAACATAAAAGGACGCGTTAACAGTAGGGTAGGAGTTCTGGTGAAACCCCACATTCTCATTGTGACTTTTGGGAGCAGACGTAGATGGCTTTTCTTGATTATTATTGCAATGTAGCTCCACACTGTTTACAGTCCATATCAGTGTTTTCATCCTTGTCATTCCATTCTGATCAATAAAAGTCTAACAATACTACAACTGACAGAACAATTTAGGATGTTAAATGAAAACCAAGGGTTGGAAATATGGGGAAAAATTTTAAGAAAAGTGGCGCTGCACCTAGTTAATTAGATAAATGTATTGTGTGTTATCATTATCTTGACATGAGAATTCATATTTCTCTTTCACAGTATCAAACCCTCAAGTGCACATGCAACCAGTTGAGAAAGTCTTTAGCAATGTTTAAAGTCGAATATCCAAAATAATTAAAAGCTTGTTTATCAGTGCAACTTGATTTTTTTTTTTTTTTTAGAAAACTTCTCTGTTTTCAAAAAACATTTCTCCAGTAAACTCTGAAAGAAGCAACTGTTCTAAAACCAAAATCTAAATCCAAGTAGCCAAGTAATTACTGCAGCAACATACTCATGATTGCCTAGTTGGAATGGTGTGAAACATGAGGAAAGTTATACCCAAGGATCCATGATGGCTGGTGCCATCTCAAACAATGTGAGAGTTTAAGGACTGCCAGGAAATGTAGCTTGTCATTGTGGCACCATCACACAGTGCGTTCTCCACTTAAGCGAAGCCTAATACTAGGCAGCACCAACTATCTGTCAACACTGCCAGCCTTTTCTTCTCTGAAAAGAACTCAACTCTAGTGTGTTTGAAATACTGAACCCTCACATCCACCAAGCCATAATCAATAAGCCTTGCTTTCTGACATCCCCTCTGTCACCATCATGGCCTCATAAGGAAGCTTTAGCTGCTTTCCGTGGGTGGTTAGTTTTGGCTTGTGCATCTAGATTCACTGTTGGCTGGGCTAGCAGGTCAAAGAGAAAAGGCAGAAACCGAATACTGAGGGTTTTATAAGTATGTATAGTGGGAGTAAAAGCAAATCACCCACTGTAGATGGAATGTTGATCAGAAGGGCATGTGTTCTACTGTTTGTCACGAGACAAGAGGCAAAGTGCTGTCAGACTAGCTCCACCGCTGCATCTGCAATCATTGAGAGAGTACTCAATTACACTCCACAAGCACAGTTTAGCATTAAAAACGAAAGAGTCTGTGATTAAAGTGGGAGATCCAGGACACAGTCAGTCAAAAAATCTTTATTCAGATCTTTTAAAAATTTCGATAAAAGAGCATCCATAAAACATTGATTCAAAGAGTTAAAAACAATAAATATATCATCATAAAAATGAAAAAGGATACTTTGATAGTGTGTGCAAATTGCCAGTAAAAATATCAAAGTGTTTAACAGTCAGAGCCCTGCCTTTCCCTCTCTTTTATCACTGAAGCAATAAAATGGTAAACAGCCATGCACACATATCAGACTGTAATAGCTGCAGGTAGAAAATAGCTTCCTTGCACATCCTAATGTTAATAAACTAAGGGTTGGAATTAAAAAAGACTTTCTCTGCTCTTTGTATAATTTAAAAAAATAGAAACATGTGCGTTTGTGATTGTTCCAAACGCATGTCGCATGGACAAGGTTTTAAATCCCTGGCATTACACCTTTGGAGGATAAGCCACCATGAAGTAATCCAACCTCAGACGAAACCTCGTCATGTAAAATCTATTAAAACTGCCCAGGGATTCTTTAAAGTACATAAACCTACATGCACCTCTGGACACCGTCCAATCTCATACAGTCCGTGAGCAATGACTGAGTGAGGGCCGCTTCTGGTCTAATCCAAACGGACATCCAGAGAGCTAAGGGGGCTAATTTGATCAAGTCCTCAATAAAATGAAGTCCCAGTTCTTCATGTGGGATTATTGCGGGTACACTTGGAAGGAGGGAACGTAGACTTCTCAAAATGTATTTTCACTTACTTGCAAAAGAGGTGCACCTGTATATCCCCACACCCCAGCTCCATATCTAGCAATTGATGTCGGTCTTGGCTTATAGATAGTGGTAATAGGCTTTAGTGGTGCACAACCCAGTTTTATCATCAATTTATGCAAGGCTGCGACCGCCTGATTATATTGCGTGTTCTTGATTTCTCTGAGGTGATTCCATTTACTCTCATTGTCATAGGGAATCCCCAGGTACGTGAAGGCATTCACACAGTTCAAGGGGATGCCTTCGATATAAAACTGGGGGAACTCTACTTCTCGGGCCGTCACAAACCATAGTGTAAGATTTTGCTTTGTGAATGGTCAGACCCAAAACAGTCATGAACTCCACAAATGTTTCTAACACTTTTTGAAGGCCCCTTCTGGTCATCAGAACACAATCATCAGCATACATTAAAACTATTGGAGCACTTCAATCAGAAAAACTGTAAAGAGCAAGTGGTTACTAGTATATAGCATGAAGGTTGAGGTGGTGAGTAAAAGTGGAAGCAGTATACAACAAGACAGATGCAGAACAAAGGTTACAGGTTATGATGCTCAAGAATATAATCATCATATTTCCAGAAACAAATACAGCTACTACAAGAGATACTCTGCATGGTTTTAAAGTCACTTGAAGTATTATTCAGTCACAGTGTTGTGAATTGCTTGATATTTCACATTATTCTTCCAGAAAAATAAGTTGTGAAACTTTTTATTAGGTCAAAGCCAACCAGGCAGCACAACTGTCTGGTTGCAAAGATATATTCAAGGCATGCTGAAAACGTACTTTGGAATGTATTCCACCCATTCCTTGCCATTAGCTTTGTATTTTGTAACTCACATGTGATTCCAATCGATTCACTGGTTTTATTTTTGCAGGCCTTCCACCATATCTTTTCCCCTCTCTTGGAGGATAGCCTCTTTACCTCCTCTCTTACTGGTTCCTTTTATTTTCCCACCAGTGCTCGCATTCCAGGAACTCTTTTTTTGTGAGGCACTCCTTAAGAGTGCCTGTGTTTTCAGCTGACTCCCTTGTATGCTAGTTCAAAGAGCACCTGCTGCAGCTCAGTGGATTGTAATGAATGTACTGTATTTCTTTGAAAATGCTTCCTACAATTTCTGTATGTTGCTACCCTTGTTGCAACAAGGATGATTTAGTATTCAAACAATTACTCATGGCAGGTCACGTCAAGATCCTGTTCACAGTCTTCAGTGTGTTTAAGAAGTTCACTTTTGTTCAGAGAATTACATTTTTGCATGACTGACTCTACTTATCGCTGGCACTATGACTTCATCAATCAGGCATGCCTGCGACTATGGTGGAGTTCAGAAGAGCCCTTTAAATTGTATTTTTACCTTAGCAAATTTGCTGTGCATTCAAAGACAGAAGTCAAATTTCAGATCACGTCTTCAGACAAATTGCTCTTTATTCTTTTAAAAGGGAGGTTGGTGTTCACTTGCTTTTCTCTGACTGCAAAATGAGAGGATATTGTAAAGTGAACTATGCAACAATCTGTGCAAATGTGAAAGGAAAGGCTGCAGGATACCATTAGGTCGAGTGCGCATGTGCTCTGATGTGATGTAATGTAAACTATCTGTGGGCTTTTAACCACGCTCACCGCACACCCATCACTATCATTAGTTCATGGGCTTGCCTTTCAAAAATCCTTTGTTATCATTGTAAATGCTTTACGTTTGTCCCTCCTTGGGGCAGGTTTATTAACGCCTTAGTCATCGACCCTGTTACATGGATAATTTCACTTTTGCTGATACATTTGACTGCAAGCGAACTTCTTTTTTCTTTTGTGTCTCTCCTTCACGCTCATGCTCATGGTGGCTAAGGTGCTTAGATTCAGCTTGCGTATGTCAACTGTTTTACTTTTCATTTTCAATTTGTGTGGCAAGAAAAGTCCAGTTAGGAATTTACTAAGCTAATAGCTCTAAGTCAAGCAAATGCAAGACCCTCTGCATTGCAAATACTTGTTTTTTTCTAGCATGCAACAACAGTTAGAAACCTGCAAATGAGCTTTATAAATATTTCAGAATATATTATTGTGTGGAGGAAACAAATATTTAAATAGTAACTAAACAAGTCAGTACACATGGTGATATACAAATGAAAGATTAACTGAAACCCGATTTCCACACTTCCTCAAATGTTGAGCTCTGCATAGTTTTATCAGTAAAACTGTATGTCGGTGTAAATTTGTGTGCCATTAAATGGGAAAATATGTTGTCTGTAAATGACAGTGTGTTACCACACCATGATTTAGTAATATATTTTGGACGGTGTGCTCCAAAATGGATCACCAGATACATGCTACACCCTCACCTGTCCTCTGCTGGGTACATTTGCTGCACTTGTTCTTTGTGTGACACATGGATTTTTCACATTTCCTATGACTGTGATGTAATATTCATGGCACCCTCACTCTGACAAATGTCCCGGCACCACTAGTCCATGGCAGTTGCAAACTGTCATTTCGCAACATGGGGCCTTGTTGGTACAGTTCTTTTAAAAGATTCTGTATCTATGCAGGTCTTGAAAGAAGCAGAGTAGTGTAATTTAAATAGCTTTTTCTCAAATATCTGGCATACATTTCTTTGCTTTTACTTCAGTATTAAGTGTTGAAACAGAAGTGCTGAAAAAGACAGGTCTTCATCAACAAAGTGAATATACAGATAACTGTATTACCATCAGTAATTTACACATTATAACGGATGTTAATAGGACCGCAAAAACAATCAAGGGACATATTCAGAGGACCTTTCACAAGAATCTAAAAAGACTAAGGGCCAGATTTAGATCTTGATGGTGTTACCGCCAAGCTGCGTCGGTGGCGGACCCAAAAAGACCATAAAGTCGATGGTGTTACGCCTGCTGTATTTAGATATTACAGCTCTGCAAACGGTGTACTGGCAACAGACTGCTGACGGAGGGACACAGCGGCAGGACCCGATGTACTTTGTACAGTGGTAGTAGCTATGGAATAGAAGTGACGCACACACACACTATACCTTAGCCATATGTGTCACCCTGCACTACACAACACACCACATACACACCATCATCTATTACATTTCCAACACAACACAACACAAATTATACATGTAGAAAACACACATTGACAAAAATCTATGGCACAACACACACACACACACTCACCATTGACATTGCACCCACACACGACATAACGTCAACCAACACATCTACATACTCACCTACACAAACTTACACATACGCACAATTACACACATCATGACAACATCCGCCACACAACAATAACACTCACCTGAATGTGTCACACAGCAACATAACATACACAGCAACATCGACCTCACATGCAAGTGACACATTTACAGACACAGCCACACCACCGACTCCAGCTCCCTCTATAACAACCAGCCAATACACACACACACACACACACACACACACATACACACTTACTGCAATGCGCACACGTGAACACCGCTGTCAAGTGCGATTGTAATGTCATTGTAGTGCCAGCATTCATGTGACAATGAATACTGACACCACACTGAAATGTGTACATGTGAGTGAAATGCGTGTTGTGCCAGTGTGTCCCCAGCCATCAGTGACACAATTATCTCCCCTATCCCGCCATCGACGTGGGCGATGTTTCTTGGTAGAGATGGTGGTTCAATTGTGGGCTTTCACCTATGTGACTGCTAACACCTAACTATGGCGGGCGGACCGTTACAGCGGAGGACAGGTTTTTAGTCAAAAACGTGACGACAGGACCATTACCGTCAACATCTAAATCAGGCCCTAGGTCTTATAACCAAAAGCAATAAAGGAAGTGTGTTCACAGATATTAAACACAGCCGTTAGAAGACACTTCCTTTTACCAGCCACACTCTTAGTGCAAGTCTGTTGCTGGATGCACCACTGGATTCAAGCTAGCCTGGCTGATGAGGGGTGGCACCCAGAACCTAGTCCCAGGATGCTTGTTTCCGGCCAAGGGAGGACTTTGCTTGGCAGTTTGGGCTGGACTGTTCCCATGGGGAGCAGGGTCAAGACTGATTTGCATATGGCTGGGTCCAAACTGGGGTGACGTGGTGAGCGAAATAACAAAGGATTAAACACAGATTTGTAACTGGGGTGAGTGTTTGAAAACTTGCTTCCTCCCTGCTCACGAATGAGATGCATGACATGTTCATCTACTACTTTGTGGAACTAGTACATGTCCGTTAGATGGCCATGCTCTCTTTGTTCTCCTTGATTTCTCCTTCCTTGTCAAGTTATGTGCTCATCCAGGATTTTGTGAATCTGATGTGTGTTTCTGAAGGTTGATCGTTAAGCATTTTCTACTCATTTTCAAAGGCTTCTTTTGGGAGCATTGGATGTTACAGCCCTTTAGAGTCCAGAGATATGTTTGTTAATTTTATTTTTTATATATGCATATAGTCTGTTTTTGTGGTTGTGGACTAGTTGTAGACTGTGTGGTCAATGGGTACTATTTTAATCCATGTAGTCATTTGTTGCTAGTCGGGGGATATTGTGTGGTTTCCTGATTGCTCTCAGTGATAGCTAAATCATTTAGTTAGCCCCACTGAAGTACATTCGACCAGAAAGCAAGGATACTTCAGTCTGGGCATCGGGCCAACCGTCGGAGTTTACACCTTGCGTTGCACTTTGCCCATAACCAAAGATAGGGCACAGCAGCACCAGCAAAAGCCTGATGCAGGTGCGGGGGTAGCAGCAGAGCTTGTCGCTAAGCAGTATCTGGGGCTCAGGCCTTTCTTGGGCCACATCTCAAATCCCCTACCACACAATCAAGTGTCCACACGCGTGACAGAGATTATGCTCCTAGGAGGCATAGTTAACTTTCTCTCATCATACAAAGATTCTTTAAGGTTGATGGTCACCTTTAGCACTATGGGTGCCCTGTGCAACAATCTTTTTTGGTATTCCCCCCCAATGACCTCCTTCTCAAGGGATTCCCTCACTATGATCCTCCAACAGTGCCAATTATCTCTCCATAGCCCCCCCCTCTCACATGCATTTCATTTGTTTTATAAAGCTACTCATACCAGTACAGGGTGTCAGAGCACTTTACATCATACACACATTACCCAGACAATGAATCATAGGAGTGTAAATCAGTCTATATGAAATGTTACATAAGACAATGAAGATTACAATGTGTAGGAATCACATTTCATCCATACTAGTAGGCCATATATTTTAAGACTGTTTTGTCGGAGAAGCACATTCTTAAGATTTAAAGTGCATCAGTGGTTGGGGTTAGCTTTACTAATATTAGGATTATGAAAGACTGGGTAAACAACAAACATGTTCTTACCTATATACATGCAGTTTGCATGCAGCTCTTTGATTACAGTCGATAGGTCACTGAGCTGTATTAGGAGTTTAGCCTATGAACTGCAAGTAACAAAAGGATCTCTGTGACAAAAGAGCTATCTACATAAATACAGACTGCATGGTACACATTCTTTGAAGAAGGCATATTAATCATCTGTGCTACTTTATGATGAGTCAAAACTGCCACTAGATAAAACTCTGATTTCTCTCCAGAAAGAACAGTAATTACCAGAGTTATCTTGACATTTTTATTGTTACCTGAAACCTGCTGCACAGAAAAGAAACTATTGAGCATTTAACCCCAAAAGCTATTTATAAACACAGCACTATCCTATCTCAGCACCAGGTGCGACTGCACCAGTCGCACCGCCCTAAAGCCGGCCCTGGTTTAAGCAATTTGGTCCTGCTGGGCACTTTGAGTCAGATGTAGGAAAGTACTGATTTGCAATTTCCTAACTACGATTTTATGTGAATCTCAAGTAGGAAATCACAAAACAGAATGCATTCTAGTCACTTCTTTATTTTTGTTATTTCATTTTGCGATTACCAACATTGCGACCTCACTCACAAATTGCGACAGCAACAGAAAATACAGAGAAGCACTTTCTGTTTCTGGGTAATAACCACAAAACCAGGAGGTGCTTTGTACACAGCTTCCAGTGCATTCGGAAATTTGAGCAGCGAGCCACAGCTTACTACACAGGCAATGGCAAGCCACGACCCTGAGAAGGAGGCATGGGCAGGAAAAAGAAAACTCAAGTTCTCATAGAAAGAATTTGACACAGAAGAGTGCTATAACAATCATGACCTCCTGTTTGGGAGATCTTCCATGAATGTCCCGCACGCACAGAAAAGGAAAACATGACAGGAGATGCAGCAAAAAAATCATGTTGGAGTAATGCAGCTCTCCACTGATGAAATTAGAAAGAGGTGTACAACCCCAGGTTGCGCAAAAAGGAGGAAGTTGCAACTTTCCTGAGTAAGTCCTCGGTAGCAGGAGGTGGCCTCTCTATTGCCCCCCACCCACTGCACTGGAATCAAGGTACAGGACATAATATTTTAGACTTTGTGATAAATCCAGAAAACAATGACAACCAAAGATGAAGCAAAGCACAATAGCTTCTTATTCTCCAATAGACACTGTCATTTCATAAAATACCTAGAGGACACCTATGTCTAACATTTCATCCCATGCTCATCTGTCACTAAAGTTTAAGAGGACTATAATTCTTATGTGGGTGTCACCTATGGAATAAGAGAAACATTGATGTGCCAGTAGTTAAAGACCAGGTGACTTGGAATGATTTATGAATGATAAATGACTAATGCAGTGATCAGATGGAGTTTAGCTAAAATTATTTTGAATGTTTTGGTTATTAACGTGTCTCTGAGGGTGCACTTGGTTGGTCTTCAGTTAACTGCATGCCAACACATGCTCCTCAGACTGTCATCTCTTAGTTCTCTAAGACCTTAATTTCTTTTCCCATTTTTGTTTTAAAGGTCTGTCTGAAGTAAAGACAATATGGAAGTCCTGTGACTAGCAACCACAAGAAGGACCCATCTTCCAGCTACTTTTACAGGAATAGAGGTTTATAGAATGGAAACATGTGAGTTTTTCTTTGTTTTAATAATGCTGACTTGTGTCTGAAATGGCAAATGCTAGATTAGTGATGTGACAGGCATAATGGACAACCCTTAACTTGATTTGTTTAATGTTTCTTTAATAGTTCAGTCAGTGAACAGGCAACAGTTTGCCTTACAGTAGTGAAAGACTGACCGATAGTTAATGGTACTAAAACCAGTTATGCTACTCATTCTGAGACCTCACTCAGTCCTTTTACTTCAATTGTCAATTATTCTTATTTTATTTTCTCAATCAACTGGTATTCTCTTCTGCAATGAACCCACCTGGGGCTTCTACTCTTAGATTTAGACCTGCACCCAAAACAGACAATGCCAGAATGCAGCTGCAACATTTGTGTGCAGTATCACTGTTAAATATATATATAATGAACTCTGTGTGTCCTTATTTTGCATTTTACCTAAGTAACCAACTTGGGAGTGATAGCGCTTCGGACCTTAATAAGTAAACTTACAAGAGGACGCGTATAGGTAGACAAACCTTTTGACTCGTTCAGGATGTTCTTACCATAGCTCCAGAACAGAAACAATAATCAATACACAATAATCAATAATCATTAGTCACTCAATAATCAATAGAGTCAGTAACTGTCACGCACCATGACTTTCCAGCCATGAATTACCACACCTTTAGTAAACGTTTAGTAATTTTATTTCTCTTATATTAACAGTGCTAAAGTCATGTAGCTTAATCTCAAAATCAAATGAAACACATATAAAAACAGTACTGGTTGACCAAAGCGACAAAAGAAATTGCAATCTAATCAAGGCTTGAATCACAACACATTTTAAAGCAACAGTACAATAGCAAAGTCAGTTGCTATGAAGTAATCACATACATCAAATTCAGCAAGATAGCTCGTCAAACATTTGTCCCTGCAATTTGTCAGTCGTCATGAGAATAGCCTACACTAACCCAGATTAGCATCAGCATGTGGGGCTTCATGCAAAACAGTTTAGAACACAAATTTAGAAAACATCTACCTAAGGAAAACTTTTAAGGCAGTGCAGTTGGTACCTAGAAAGAAAAGGCATAAAATGCAGTTCAGTCACATTGTCATATCTACTTATCCACGGTATGGGTCAGCAAGCAGAATCAGTCTTCGTCTTTAGGTCATCAATCAATCAGCAAAACAGTAGGCTCTCAGTCAGAGAGTATGAGCCCAATGACAGAATCTTTAATCTCTTCTTCTCCAAATATTGCATCACAAATCAGAATAAGGTCTTTTCCCTCTGTCTCGTTGTTATACCAAAGTCACCCAAACTATCCCATAATTCCCAATTGGTCAATTAGTTGTGCATTATTACTCTATCCAGTAAAATTTCTATACCAAATCTATGAATTCTAATATTTCACACTTCACACGTCATTGATTGGTCTGCTTCTATGTTCTCATCATCCGGCTCGTCAGGTATCAAATTTGTTGCATCTTCTTCTCCAGTCAGTGTCTTCCTTGTTCTCGTCCTGGGAAAGAACCTCTTGCACATATTACACATATCTCAATACAGTTTAAGGACACTGGCCCTCATTCTGACCTTGGCGGGCGGCGGAGGCCGACCGCCAAAGTCCCGCCGTCAGGTTACCGTTCCGCGGTCGAAAGACCGCGGCGGTAATTCTGACTTTCCCGCTGGGCTGGCGGGCGGTCGCCTTCAGACCGCCAGCCAGCCCAGCGGGAAAGAGGCTTCCACGATGAAGCCGGCTCGGAATCGAGCCGGCGGAGTGGAAGCTGTGCGACGGGTGCAGTTGCACCCGTCGCGTATTTCACTGTCTGCGCAGCAGACAGTGAAATACATGTAGGGGCCCTCTTACGGGGGCCCCTGCAATGCCCATGCCAGTGGCATGGGCACTGCAGGGGCCCCCAGGGGCCCCGCGACCCCCCCTACCGCCATCCGGATCTCGGCGGTCCGACCGCCGGGATCTGGATGGCGGTAGGGGGGGTCGGAATCCCCGCGGCGGTGCAGCAAGCTGCGCCGCCGCGGAGGATTCAATGGGGCCGCGGTACACTGGCGGGACCCCGCCAGTGGTGCCGGTCCGACCGCGGCTTTACCGCCGCGGTCGGAATCCCCATTGGAGCACCGCCGGCCTGTCGGCGGTGCTCCCGCGGTCCTCCGCCCTGGCGGTCAAAGACCGCCAGGGTCAGAATGACCACCACTGTCTTCTGTTAGTTTGTTCTCATAGAAATCTTCTGCGAAGCATTTTACCAAGACAATGAGCATTTCACAGTTAGTTTACTCTGTCAGCATTTTTATTAAACGCTAAGAAATACAGCTTCTGCATGAGACCTGGCAAAACTAGGCCAAGACACTCGCTAAGTTAAGGCCTACAATTAATAAGCTTGAACATACTTCATAACCCTTAATATGACATATTACTACATTAATCTAATACATTTTCAAAATTTCATAAGTATTAATAATTATTTAGTACATTTCCTGAACACTGGTGGCCATTCTTCGAGGTCATAATTTCAAACGTGCACGTTATTCTTCTCTAGGTTATTCATTTTCTACATAAGTCATTATTCAAAATACATAAACTCTCATTAGTAATTTCTAATTAAGACATCTGCTTCTGCAATCCCACCTCTGATGACTAAATGTGTCATCACACCAATTACCACCCACGATTTTATAATTCTATTTCTTTGACATTTTGTCTTCTCCTTGGATTTTCCCTATAAATTCTTTCCCTTTTCTTTTCTTCCCGCCTCTGATTCTTTTTAGACCTTTTCAATTTAATTGTTTTGCATAATTTGCACAGTCCCCATATTCCTAATAGACAACACACAACAACTAATATTCCCTGTATAATTTTCAACAGCACCCCATTCCAAATACTACTAAGCCAATTTCCCACTGAAGCAAACCCCTCACCAACCTTTTCCCAAACACCTGGTTCTTTCAACTCCTTCAAATCACTACTTGTGTTAGTCAGATTAGTAAGTAAGGGCCAGATGTAGCAAGCAGTTTTGCCCATTCTGTGTCTATGGGAAAATGTGTTTGTACATATGGCCCTAAGTCTCTTATCTCTTTACTATTGTCCGGTATGTACGGGCAGCAATGCCTAGAGTTAATCATTTTACAGACTCCGCCATCCTTCGCTAAAAGAGTGTCTAAAGCAAGATGATTTTGAAGAGTCATAGCTCTATCCGCAGCAAATTCAGTATCTTTCAGGAGTATTGCCCCTGAAAAATGTGTCAGCATGTAATCCACAATAGTAGACAACTTTTGAATCTTAATCGAATTCAGGATGACTCCCACTGAAGGAATCACTGCACCAAATATATCTCCCACTATTGCAGAAGAAGAATTCCTCCTGTCTCTTATGATGTAATTCTGTCATTTTCGGAAACTTTTTCAAATCCTCAATCTGGTAAATCTTTGGTAAAACTATCCCCAAATAACATGTCCCATACCATCCTCTTTGAAGAAGGTAATATGCATTAAGTTCACAGATATAATATATTCCGGGAATAGCATAGGAATATATTCTTTAGGTACAATTCCCACTTATCCTTGAACGATATACAGTCCAATGTGCAAAACCTTGAGACTTGATCCATGTAGCCATTTCCAAAGGACACGTAGGGCCATATGTACAAACACTTTTTCCCATAGACACAGAATGGGTAAAAACATTTGCTACATCTGGCCCGTAGTCCTGTCGCTTTAGATGTGCACTGCATTTTACCACCGCAATTTCTTCAGGCAGATGAATTGCATAAAACAACTCCTTTATTCTCTCACCATTTCTCACTGGTGAGCCAGTAGAGGTTAGAAAACCTCTCTTCGGCCACAATTGGCCAAAATCATGAACTATTCCGAATCCGTATTGACTATCTGTTTACATTGTGACTCTCAATCGAGCAGAAACATAGCACACCCTAGTAAGAGCGACCAATTCTGCTACCTGGGCAGAATACACTCCACAAAGCCAGGAAGCTTCTAAGGTACCTGTAATTGTGCATACAGCATATCCTGCCCTTAGTGTCCCTGTACTGTCTCTCAGACAAGAACCATCAACAAAAACAATTTGGTCATTTTCTTCCAAACAGGTATCTCTGGTGTCAGGTCTCGGTTTTGTGCACAACTCAGTTACTTCGAGACAATCATGTTCAACATCTTCCTCTTTCTCAATTTCAGTAGTATCACTTGGAAGTAAGGTTGCCGGGTTCAGTACTGTACATCTTTTCAGTGTCACATTTGGTGCACCCAAAATACTCGTCTCATACCTAGTCAACCTAGGACCAGTCAAGTATTGGGTTTTCGTCCTTGTCAGTAAAATTTCAATCAAGTGAGAGACCATTACAGTCAGGGGATATCCCATCACGACGCCTTCACACTGTGAAAGACTTTGACCAACTGCGGCAGCTGCACGCAAACAACCTGGTAAGGCTGCTGCAACTGGGTCCAAAGTAGCTGAAAAATATGCTAATGGGCGTTGGGCACCTCCACAGACCTGAGTCAAGACAGACAATGAACATGCATCACGCTCATGACAAAACAATGTGAAAGGTCTTGTGTAGTCAGGCATACCCAATGTTGGAGATCTGCACAAACTTTCTCTCAACTCAGTGAACGCTTTCATCTCATCTTGATCTAGCACTATGGGATCTGTGACATCCTTATGGGTCAACTTCTGCAATGGCTTAGAAATTTCTGAAAAATTGGGAATCCATTTACGATAATAGCCCACCATTCCCAGAAACATCCTGACATCTCTCTGTGAGGTTGGGGGACTTATCTGCAGTATCATTATGATCCTTTCTCTGGATATTTTCCTCAACCCTTTCTCAATTTGGTGACCCAAATACTTCACTACCTTCTGACAGTACTGCAATGTCAGTGGTGACACTTTATGACCATACTTTCCCAAATGATTCAGCAGGGCAATCGAGTTGTACTTACACTCGTCCCTTGTCTTGGATGCAATCAATAAGTCATCAATATACTGTACCAGAGTCGACTGAAAAGGTAACTCTAGCAACTCCAAATTCTTTTTGTAGATCTAGTTAAACAAAGAAGGTGACTCTGTGTACCCTTGAGGAAGTCTACACCAGCAGTAGACTCAATCTAAGAATTTGAAACTAAAGAGAAATTGACTATCCTCATGTAGGGGCGCGGAAAAGAATGCTTGTGACAAATCAACCACTGTGAACCATTCTGCATCACATGGAATCTGGAACATTATTACAGCTGGGTTGGGCACTACGGGACAACACTTGACCACAATGATTTATTTTTCTCACATCCTGAACAATTCGAACCTTCCTACATGGCTTCTTCAAACCCATTATTGGTGAATTACATGGGCTGCTCAACATCTCTTTCAAAACTCCCTGCTTCAACAAATCTGCAATTATCTGAGCCACTTTAATCAGGATATCTTGTGGCATATTATACTGTGGAAGCTGCGGAAACACTGAATTCTGCTTGAAGGTAACCGTGATCAGCTCCACTCTCATGATTAAACCCACTTCTTTCCCTGTCAAATCCCACATGTTTTCTTGCACTGTTCCCTGCAAATCAGAACAAAGCTCTCTCACTTTAAACAATGGGAAAAACTCTATCAAAGGGTACTCCTCATTTGTAGTTTCACACTCATTTTCTGGGGCTGGATCTTCCTCATCATCACTATTTTTGTCTGGATCTCAATTCCATTGTTTGAACAAGTAATCAGACACCTTGTCTAACACAGCAAGTCCCTTCCCAGTAGGGGTACTGGATTCGAATCTCAGACTACAAATTTATGCAGCCCCTGAAAATTGCCAGTCTCTTCTTGCACTTAATCTGTAATCGGATTTGTCAAAAACTGATTCGTTACCCCCACAACCTGAACTGTTCGACTTGAAAGGGGCAAATTAGGAACTTCTGTGCTTCTCACTGTAGAGCACATAACTTCTATGTCCACCAGAAATGAGACTCTGGGACCCATTACCTTTCCCCTCACATAGGGTCCTCTCTGATCCACCTATAGAGAAGGTTCAAGCACACATGGCTCCTCATCTGAACGGTCACTCATCCATTCACCATTTATTTCATTCTCACTGTATAATGGGAATTAGTGCACTGTGTTACTACTTCTGTCTTGTCGCTGACCTGTGACCTGTTGAGAAAGCATTATCTGTTGCTGCTCCATCGGGGTATGAGGTATCTGAATTTGCTGTCTAGGTACCATGGGAACCTGCTGCTGCATTGGCTGCAACTGCGATACTTATGCACGGGGCATTTGCATCTGCTGCATGGGCCGGAAATTTTGCACTTGATTCACATTATTCTAAAAAACTTGGATTTGGGCCTCTTAATCTCGATCCTCTCATATTTTGAAATGCTTTGACGTCGTTACCTTGCTGAACAACACCCCCTTGTACCATCATTGGACACTCTCGCTTCCAGTGTCCCACGTCTCCGCAAATATGACACGGCAATAGCTTTTTCACCCCCTGCACATCATTTTGACCCACTACAGTATTCAAATCTGGACCACGATTTATATTGCCTCCACGACCTCTACCTCTCATCTGAGGCTGGAACATGACATTTCCCTGCTGCTGTGGCATCTGCTGCACAAAATTTCCTTGCACTCCTGTTTGAGCGGCCTTAATCTGCATCACCATTGCCTTCTCTTTCAACTTTGCTTCAACTCAATCTCGTCACTACAGTATTTCACATACTGCAACACCTCATGAATCGGCTTTGCTTGCCAGCTAATCAAATGACTCTTAATCATCTGAACTATCTCAGGTCTCAATCCTTCTACAAATCTGAACACAAAATGCAGCATGTCTTTTGGCTCAATCGCTTATTTGCCACTGTACTCCTTGAATGCCTTCAACAATCTCTCATAGCATGCATGTATCAACTCCTTTACCTCCTGCACTGTCCTATCAATCCTCTGCCAATCAATGTTGTTGGGCAAAATCCTCGTCTTCAGGAACTCAATTACCTTATAGTAATATTTAATTACCTCAGGAGATGGTGCACCTGTACTCTTATCTCTCTCTGGTTCACCTGTTGGCCAATCTACAGCTCTCTTGCACTCAACTCATAAGTCAGCTGGAACCACTATCTCCAGTAATGTGGTCAAGTCTTCCCACAAACATTTCACAAGTTTCACGAACCTGTCTGCCTGCTGATACCACTCTACTGGCTTCTTCCTCAATTTTGGATAATCGTTCGTAAATGACAAAATATCACTCCTACTCCAAAGGACATGAACAAAATTTCCCCCTGGGATTTCCCTCACTGGTAAAATCTTTACCGGATCCTTGTCCTGTTGTACAATTTCGGTCACTTCTAAAGAATCTCTTTTCCTTTTGTCTCTTTTCTTCACCCATCTGCCTTCCCACTTCTCTAGTGCTCCCCAAACCTGAGCACTCTGCAATAGTTCTTTAAGGTGCGTCTTCATTCCGGCTGACCTCATGTGTTCAAAATCTTTTGCTTCAAAATCTAATCAGCAACTTCTCTTCAGATGTTTCATTTTCTTGATTGCTATGCCATGCTTCTCTGCTAAATCTGCCAATCTCTGATGTATCTCGCCCACCTCTCTAGTGATTCTCAGGCATAAATATCTCAACTCTGCTTCTGCGTAGGACTCCAATCTATTCAGCCCTATTGTTTCCTCAACTAGTTCACCTACTTCAATGCTCAATCTGACACAATTTATCTGCTCCTCACCCTTAGAAGCATTCTGTGGGGTATTCAGCTTATCTAACCATTTAGTCAACTGCTGAGCTGTTAATCCCTGTAACAAAATGTTACTCGCTTGAATCGGTGATACCTGCTGTACCACTGCATTCAATGTTTGCGGTGTCAACAGCTTCAAGCTCTGACCTGCGTTAGTTCCATTCACAGCTTCTGAAAGTGCAACAAGTGGACAAAGATCTAACAAAGTCCTTGACCCATCAAAGGTCTGACCCATAGAAGAGACTACCTGCACTTGTTTATCTGGTGCCCTCCTCATTAGACTCTGAGACATTGTTCCTTGTTCACTCATAATTGGTTTGTTCTGCACAAATAATGGTAGTGTTGGACCAACAGTAATCAGCAGTGATATTGCATCTGGGGCTGCTCTGGCACCTGAACACTGTGGGAGAGTAACTCCCATTCTCTGATTCATCATGGGAGTCAAGTCTGTCTGTGTCCCTGTCATTGGCGTAAATCTCGGCATCCCCTGCGGCTGTATCTGGGGCAACAACATTGGAGTCGGCTCAGTCTGAACCAACAGTGGTCTCGGAACTATTTGCACCATAGGCACCACTAAGTTTGAAGTTGTCTCTAAAACAGGCACATCAGGATAAATTCTCTGTATGGGTGGCGGATGCATCTGTGCCTGAACTACTGGAGTAGTCAGCACATTAGGACTACCTTGAACGACACCCTGTATCTGGATTCACTGTCCCCACTGCCTGTGCTGGGGCTGTTGGATCAGCACTAGTATTCGGACCACTTTCATGCACCGCATATGGTGGTGGTCAATCTCTCAGTATTTGTATAACAAGATCTTCGGCATCTGATTCCTCCTCTACTATGGAAGATTTTTTTGCTTCCTTACTTTCAGATGGACTCTTATTAGTCTTTCTAGTTGCTTTCTTTCCTTCCGTCTTATCTATCCTGTGTAATTGCTGGAAAAACTTAACATCCTGCAAAGTCACTGATCTCCACTTCTTCCGTTCCCAATCCCATCTTGCTTCCGCTAATGACTTTTCTACTTTTCTTACTCTCCTCACAAATTTAATTTGCTGTTGCTGCCTAGCTACCAACTCCCAAACTACTAATGCCTCAAACTGTGCTGATCTTGGAAGGGGCTTCGATTCATGTACTGCCATCCGCAATTGCTCCAAAATTCTCAAATTGAACATCCCATTCTTGGGAAACGCTAAGCTCCCATATGTCCGTACATCAATAACCATGTGGAACATTTTTTAGCACAAAGCGCCACACATGTGAAGTTCGACGACTTCCCTACTCTCATACTGCGGAGTACGCACGCTCCTACTAAAACTTCATTTGGGGTACGCAAACTCTCTAAATCCTCCCACACGTCACATTTCACCTGCGATTTGCATAAGCTATGCAAGCGCAACCTATCTCTCACTCTATCACTAGAACGCCGAGAACATACCTAATACTACTAGCAGGATCCAGGATTTGGAAATTTTCTCTACAAATGTCATTTTGAAAAAGAAAATCCAAATCTCAATAATACTGAACTGTTAACAGATCAATCTCATACTATTACCATAACTAGGGACACCTGGTCAGTCTCTTATCACAACTGTTAACACCTGTCACTCCGTTCTGGTCACCTACGGCAAGCTGCCAAAGAGACTAACCATCAGTCTGCTACCATGTCTGATAGCGCGTCGGACCTTAATAAGTAAACTTACAAGGGGACGCGTATAGGTCGACGAACCTTTTGACTTGTTCAGGATGTTCTTCCATAGCTCCAGAGCAGAAGCAATAATCAATACACAATAATCAATAATCATTAGTCAATCAATAATCAATAGTCAATAATTGTCATGTATCATGACTTTCCAACCATGAATAACCACACCTTTAGTAAAAATGTTGTACTTTTATTTCCCTTATATTAACAGTGTTAAAATCATGTAGATTAATCTCGAAATCAAATGAAACACATATAACACCAGTACTGGTTGACCAAAGCGACGAAAGAAACGCAATCTAATCAAGGCTTGGATCACAACACATTCTGAAGCAACAGTACAGATCAATAGCAAAGATAGCTCGTGAAACATTTGTCCCTGCAATTTGTCGGTCGTCATGAGAATAGCCTCAACTAACCCAGATTAGAATCAGCATGTGGGGCTTCATGCAAAACAGTTTAGAACACACATTTAGAAAACATCTACCTAAGGAAAACATTTAAGACAGCGCAGTTGGTACCTAGAAAGAAAAGGCATAAAATGCAATTCAGTCACATTGTCATATCTACCTATCCACAGTATGGGTCAGCAAGCAGAATCAGTCTTCGTCCACAGGTCATCAATTGATCAGCAAAACATCAGGCTTTCAGTCAGAGAGTATGAGCCCAATGACAGAACCTCAAATCTCTTCTTCTCACAAATATTGCATCACAAATCAGAATAAGGTATTTTCCCTCTGTCACGTTGTTATATCAAAGTAATCCAAACTATCCCCTAATTTCCAGTTGGTCAATTAATCATACGTTATTACTCTATCCAGTAAAAGTTCTATACCAAATCTATGAATTCTAATATTTCACACTTCACATGTCGTTTATTGGTCTGCTTTACGATGTTCTCATCATCCGGCTTGTCAGGTATCAAATTTGGTGCATCTTCTTCTCCAGTCAGTGTCTTCCTTGTTCTTGTCCTGGGAAAGAACCTCTTGCACATATTACACACATCTCGATACATTTTAAGGATACTGTCTCCTGTTAGTTGGTTCTCATGGAATGCTTCTTCTAAGCATTTTAACAAGACAATGAGCATTTCACAGTTAGTTCACTCTGTCAACATTTTTATTAAACGCTAAGAAGTACAGCTTCTGCATGAGGCCTGGCAAAACCAGGCCAAGACACTTGCTAAGTTAAGACCTACAATTAATAAGCTAGAACATACTTCATAACCCTTAATATGACATATTACTACATTAATCTAATACATTTTCAATATTTCATAAGTATTAATAATTATTTAGTACGTTTCGTGAACACTGGTGGCCGTTCTTCAAGGTCACAATTTCAAACATGTACGTTATTCTTCTCTACGTTATTCATTTTCTACATAAGTCATTATTCAAAATACATAAACTCTTATTAGTAATTTCTAATTCAGACATCTGCTTCAACAGGATTCTGTTGACTGCTAACGACTATTTGAAATTTGTTAACTTAACTTTCATCTTACTTCTAGGACAGATGTGCTATGCCTATGGAAATTGGTGAATGTCTCTTTTTTCAGTGTTCCCCTAATTCCCTCTACCTATACATTTATTGATTCCCTAAAACTCTTCTCCTCAAATGTGAGATATATTGTACCATTGTCTATTTCCACCATCAGTAGGTTTCATACCTGATGGGGTGAATGTGAAGTTAGTAAAGTTAAACCTCTCTGGAAGGAGGGCACATAATACAAAGTCACCAACATCATTCCCCCTACTCTGGCCATGAACATCCCAGTGCTGGAATGGTCGGTGGTGGGCTAGGGACTCAGTATTTTCTTATCATCTACACCACAGGGAAATCTATCTGCTGAAATATTCCTGACTTGTATGATGATCTATAATAAACCATATTTTGTCTACAACTTATAGAACTTTTTATATTTAATATCTGGACAATGATTGTCTCTGAAAAATATAGGAAGCTTGATTTAGTAAATGACTGTTTTAGAAGTACTATGTTCATTTATGGTAGACTGTATTTTGGAGTTGCCACTTACTGTGTCTTCTTTTCATGCTGTAGAATCTTTTGCTTGTTTACCTGCTCCACTCAAATAGGAAAGTTCATTTCCTGTGGCCTTCTTGCTGTTTGCCTCTGTTAAAGTGGCCAAAATGTAGTTAATTGGGAAAAACCCCTACAGCAACTCTTATCACAAGTATACCAGCATCAATGCTCATGTGACAAGGATGAGGGAGACGTTTGAGTTCTGGGGAGAATTGCATAATGTGGCATCTATTCTTTGAGTACTAAAACATAATGGTGACTTCAGAGATTAGGGTAGTAGACAGCAATTACTAGTTATAAGAAATTGGATTATTGGTTGAGGGGGTGAAAGAACCACCCAGGCAAAAACTACAATCTATGCCAGGGTATATACCACAAAAGTTACTAAATTAACTGGTGCTTAACCCTCTGATAGCTTTGTACAAAGCAGTCAGGTTTAACTCAGATGCAAAAAGCAAAGTATTTATGCAGACATGAATAAAGCGAAAACAAAACACAAGAAAAATCCCAAACCGCTTTAGAAAAACATAGTAACTTTTAATAAATACAATGAGACCAAAATAACAAAAAGTCAATAGTAGTTCCAGAGATATGCAATTTTAAAGTTTTATGATGATATAACACCTAAGAACACAAAGCTCTACTCGCTTTCATCATAACATGCAAGACTTGAGGATAGTCACCAGTTCAGGTCAATGTAGGCTGGATACTGGGACCACGTTTGTCCAACTGAAAAAGTTACCTCCTCAAAGTCCAGAGCAAAGAGTCCAGAACTTCAGGATTTCTCCTCTTCTTGTGGAGAAGTGCACTTAGATGCCAACCAAGGCTCCAGGACTTCGGAGGGCATCCCATGGGGATTAGGGACTCACTCTAGCAGGGGACAGCAGGGCTCAGGCATGTCCAGTTGCAGCAGATCAACTGGGCAGTTGCTGTGAGGCCTCTGGAGCCTATTTTGTCCCTGTAGTTCAGAACATTAGGTCATCCAGCTGACCCTTGGAGTCACTCAGGTAGTTGGGGATGAAGGGAGCAGGTCCAGTCTTCCCTCACAGAAGGTTGGGCAGGTGTCAAGCAGCAGGGCAACCCTCTGGGGAACAAGGCAGGCCTCAAGCAGCAGGCTAGTCCTGATGTAGCAGCAAGGCAATCCTGTGGGGAACAAGGAAGGCCTCAAACAGCAAGGCAGCCCTGTGGGGAGCAAGACAGTCATTTTTCTGTAATGTCCGCAGGTCCAGGAGTGTACTGAAGAGTGGCCCGCGAGGTCCAATAGTTATACCTGGTGCCATCCTTTTAAGTGGGAGAATTTTCTATGCTACCCCAACATCTGGCTCTGGAAAGGTCCTTCCTTCCCTTGCCAAGGTTCCAAGAAGTCTAGGGTGACAAAAGGCTAGTGTCAGGTTGCTTTGTGTGTACTGGAGGCAAGCCCTTTGATACGTAAGTGAGGCAGGGAACAGTTATACCACCAACCACCCTGGCAGGATAGACCATCATGTTCACACCTACTCCCTTATTTTTCACTGTCTGGACCCAATACGCATTCTTAATGGAGAAGACACTGGCAGGCCCAGGTAGTTAGAAACTCCTAGGAGGCCTCAAATGCTTTTGCCAGGAAAATGACGACTTTGTAAAAGTGGCATTTTTAAAACTGTAATCTAAAATCCCACTTTACCATTAAAGAGGATTTTAAATTACAGTTCACTAAAGTCCAACCTTGACATTCCGATCTGTTTCAAATCAAAAGATCGCACTTATCAAATCGAATAAGGTAACTCGATTTTATACAAAGGAATAGTTAGGCCTTGTAGTAGTGAAGAATCAATTTAGGAATTTTTCACCACCAGGACATCTAAATCTTAAACGTACGTGTCCTTCTTTTTAAATGCAATACACCATGCCTTGTGGGCTTTTTAGGACCAACCTTAAGAGTGACGTATATGTTTTAAAAAGAAAGCTTTAGGTTTGGCAAACGGTTTCTTTTGCCAGGTTGAATTTGCTGTTTTAAATTACACTACAGGCTGCAAAGGCAGGCCTGAGAAATATTTGAAAGGGTTATTGTAGGGGGTGACACAAGAGTGCTGAAAGCATACTAGTAGCATTTAATTTATAGACCCAGGGTACACGTAGTGACATATACTAGGGACTTAAAATTAAATTCAATGTGCCAATCAGTTGTAGGTCACTTTTAACATGTTTTAGGGGGACAGCGCAAGCACTTTAGCACTAGTTAGCAGTGGTAAATTGAACAGTCATAAAGTCAACAAAAGCGAATTTCAGGAAACTGGAAGAGTCCAGGGAAAAGGTTTGGGGTGATCCTGCAGAAAGGGCCAAATCCAACACAAGCCCTTTCCAGCCAAAAGCCAGGGGAGACTAATCTTACCTCCACACAGATTGTTCTGAACTTGCTAGACAGACAAAATTAACTATAACTTGCGCCTTCCTCATGCACTGCTTGTACCCTATCATGTTACATCACTTACAGCATGTTAAATCATAGCATTCATAATAACATTGATGACATATCAAATGATTCCATCATTTATGAGTATGCATGGCAGCAGACCGAGTTATAGTTCATTTATTCTGGCAAGCGAGTTGACAACGCTATGTATGAGGTGTGTGAGTTACAGTACGTTTTGGGTGGGGTGTAAATTATAACTTTAAGTTATAGCTATAAAGTTATAACTATAACTTTTAAATTCCTAATGCTTTTGCCCTTAAAGTTGGGTTTGCATAGAAATAATAAATTATGGGCTTCATTTATTAGGAAATGGCACAGCGCGGTGCTGCAAGCAATATTGTTGCACCGAGCTGTGTCATTTCCAAAATGCAGGAATGCACTGTATTTTCAAGAATACAGCCATCCCTGTGTTTACCCCTGTGCCGGTGCGAAATCCACTGCCTAGCACCAATGCAGGTACCTTTGTGCCATTGTGCAAGGATGTCTGCGTTGCGGGGTGATTGTTTATGTGCAGGAAGGGACACCTTTCTTCACATAAACAATCTTTAATGAGGATTTGCTCCTTCAATATGTGCTGCAGAATGCCGCACACTTAGAAAGAGCGAAAAACGAAAAGAAATAAAAGTATTTCTCCTCATTGTGCCACCCCTGGGGAGGTGTTAGTTTTTACCACTGCCTCAGGATTATGAATTCTCATAAATCTAGGGCAGTATCAAAAAGCAATGAGTGTTGCATGGGTACGCCTATAGCAACATCTATCGCACACCTCTTTGCTGCAGAAAAATGTGTGGGGCAGCCCGTATTTGCAAGGCGGCGTTACGCCACAAAATGTGGCTTAACGTCACCTTGTGAATATGGAGGAGGGCACAGTGCCACCGGAACGTCACTAAAAGTGACACTGCGGTTGCCCAAGGGCTTTGTAAATGAGGCCCTAAGTTTTCATAACTACAACTAATCTTAAACCCTTGTTTTTTCATTGATTTTGTTTTTAATGTTTCTAAGACGAGGTGGGGCAGAGGAAGAAATTGAAGGACATCATTGTATGGGATTTTTTTCTTTGGCACCTGATGGGAAAAAAATGTAATTTCAAACTTGTTACAAGCAACCTATGTAACTAAGGGCCAGATGTAGCAAACGTTTGCGACTCGCAAACGGGCCGATTCGCAATTTGCGACAGTGCAAAATCGGAAATGGGATGCAAAAAGCCCATTTCCGACTCGCAAAAAGCGATGGGACCCATTTGCGAGTCGCATCCGTTGCGACCCCATTTTGCGACCCGCAAATTGCAAGTCGCAATTTGCGAGTCGCAAACCTTATGCAATTGCAACTCGCAAATTGCGACTAGTCGCAAAAAGCCCAGTTTGCAAGTCGCATTTACCACTAACTCAGAGCAGGTGGTAACCATTACCAAAGTATAAAAGGAGACTCAGAAGGCATCTGGGTCACTCAAGATGGCGGACATATACCTGATAGCAGTGAGGAGGAGAGTCTACGCAGCCCAGCAGAGGAGGAGGAGGGGCCACAGACAGGAGAAGATATATAGAACAAGGCAGACCCTTTTCCAGCAAACTGAAGAGGAGATCTATGATAAATACCGCCTTAGCAGCGCTGCCATTCTAGAATTAATAGATTTACTAAAACCACAGCTAGAACACAAGACTCTGCGTGGCTGCGCCATCCCTACGCATGTGCAAGTACTATGCGCACTGCACCTCTTGGCCTCAGGGAGCTATCAGGGGGTCATTGCCGTGGCAGGTGGGGTATCCCAAAGTGCAGTGTCAAGGTTCCTCAGGGCATTCCTAGATGCCTTAGTAGCGCACAGGTCTCAGTTCATATACTTACCAAGGAATGAGGCAGAAATTAACAGCACGAAGCTGGACTTTTACCGCATTGCCCACTTCCCCAATGTCATTGGATGTGTAGATGGGACACACATTCAAATATGCCCCCCGCTAATCTGGAACATATTTTCCGCAACAGAAAGTGTACCCACTCACTCAACATACAGGTTGTTTGTGATGCCCATTACGTCATCACGGACATCGTAGCTAAGTTTCCAGGCAGTACCCATGACTCATACATTTTTAGACATAGTGGGATACATCAACGCCTGGAACGTGGGGAGTTTGGAGACGGATACCTCCTAGGTAGAGCTGCATACACCTTGCAGACATACACACAGGTCACTGTGCACGACTATCTGGACTTACTAACAGTGTACTTTTGTGCCCAACAGGTGACAGTGCATATGCTCTAAGGCCATGGATCATGACTCCATTTTTAACACCCAGCAATGTTTCAGAGAGGCAATTCAACAGTGCGCATAAGAGGACCAGGAACCTCATAGAGCGCACCTTCGGACTCCTGAAGGCAAGATTCCGATGCCTCCACCGCAGCGGAGGCGCCCTCCAATACACCCCCATTACCGCTTTCAAAATTGTGGTCGCATGCGCCATCCTCCACAACATAGCCACCCGACGTGGGCTACCTCTCACCCCTGCAGACCCAGATCCTGATGATGAAGAGCAAGAACAACCACATCGCCATCATGGGGATAGGAGTCTAGCTAATCAAGGCAGACTGAGACGGGACCACATTGCAACGCAATATTCTGGACGGTACGTGTCAATTCCCACCATACTCACCTATTAACCATTTGTTAAGTGGAACAAAAATAACTGTTTTATTAATGTCATGAAGAAACTATATACAAGTTGAAATTGTCCATGGGCAGGAAAATGCCAACCAGTCATGTGGCACATTAACGCCATGTGCCACATGAATCTGTCCTGGCTGTTATCTATGATCTCCTGCCCCTCCTGCCAGCCTGGCTGGTCCCTGCTGCGTCCATGGTGCTGTGCCTACCACTCCTCAGCACCCTACTGTGAGTGGCAGAGACACTGCTCACTGTTGAGCCCTCCTCCCAGGTGTATTTGTTAACTTCCTGTCTGTGATGTCATCATCATGTGCCAGGAAGTGTTTCCAGGGTGTTCTGGTATGCTTTCTGGAGTGTTCTGCTGCATCTGCAAGCAATTTTGAAAGTATTCGCAATTTGCGACACCCACTCGCTAATTGCAAGTTCGTTTTTGCACACTCGCAAACAGCGACCTCGCAAACTGCGGACTCGCACACAGTGTTGCGAGTCCGGCTGCGAGTCGCAAAATCGGATCGCTTTTTTTTCTGGCATTCCAATTTGCGACTTGCATTTTGCGAGTCGCATCAACTCGCAAAATGCGAGTCGCAATTTTTATTTTTGCTACATCTGGCCCCTACGTTATTTCCCATGGGAGCATTAAACAATGCTCCTTCGCTACAACAGGAATGAGAGACCACCTGTAGGAAATGTATTCCACCAAATTGGCACATGCAGAAAGAAGGCATCAGAAGAAGATAGAAAAGGTAGAAGCAGAAGCAGGAAGATCGGCAGGGACCACTCTTTGGCTAATGCAAGACCTTCGACTTCTTCTGGATCATCAACACCTCCACCAATACCCAGTGCATCTGTCCCTCCACCAGTACCTGCTCCTGGTTGTGCTGTGCCAATATATCTTTTCAGGCAGAATTGTGATATAATAGAGCAATGTGGCAGTACAGCGGTATACTGTCTCCAGTGCCATACTTTCATTGTTAAGGAAGAGAGACCATCCATCGTGAGCTTGTCATGACTTACCAGTGTCTTCCCCACCCCCTTGGGTTTTGCTGACCTTGTAAATCTAAAAAGAGAAACAAAAACAAGAAAAAACATATTTTCATAACTAACCAAATGTCTCAAAACATAAATAGCTTCTACCAATATTAACCATATTTTATCAGGTATCAGAAAAAAACATATTGTATTTAGATAAGATATAAAATGGCAGGTGTAAGGTAATGGTGGCTTCATAGTGGACGGTAAGTTAATAATAGACTACTCCAGTGATATCTGATATTTATATTTTTCAGACAAAACTAGCATCTCTGTTATACTACTGTGTCATCATTTAAAGCATTCGCAGTTCAAGATGATCACATAGTAGTAGTCGTCATGAAACAATGGGTAAAGCCAAATGATTTGAATTGTGAAGAAACCCAATAGATATTGTGTATGTCCAACTGTTAATATATCTAATTATGTAATTTGATATATGTGAAGAGCAGAGTTTTACAAATATTGTCACCCATGCCAGATCATCTACTTATCTAACTACAAGCCATAGTTACCATTTCCTGAAACAGTCATACAGATTTATATAGAACTGTACCTGCTTTATAGATGTAGGTGATGGGATATAATTTTCTTTGAAGAAGAAATAGAGTTCTAATGCTTTCCAATAGTCAGTAGAATCTCTATGGTTGTTGGTGGCATGTAGTAGCATTGAGCTGTGTAATCCAAAGGTTGCGGGTTGTTATAGTTAGGTTCAGCTTTTACACACACAAACCCATAGAACATAGAAACCCATAGAAATTCAACAATTATAGTTTTAATTATCTCAAGAATATATATCCCGTGCCCTAAGGTAATTATAATTCATGCCCCCGCCATTTACAGTTTTCACATAAATAATTTTATTGCAAATGTGCAGTGATGATATCAATGATGTCATTGAAGATATCATCAATGATGTAATATGTGGGATAATTAGCAGGGCGTAGCGAGGGTGCGAGTTATAGTTACCTTAGGGCATGGGTATGAGTGGCTGTGTGGGTCTGTGAGTGGTTTTGTGGGTATGGGAGTGGGTGTGTAAGTACATGTGTGAGTGGTTGTGTGGGTGTGTAAGTGGGTGTGTCAGTGTAAGTGTGAGTGGGTGTGTGGGTATATGACTGTGTGTAGGTGGCTGTGTACGTCTGTGACTGGGTGCTCGAGTGGGTTTATGGGGCTGTGAGAGTGGGAGTGGCTGTATGGGTGTATGAGTGGGTGTACTGGTGTATAGGAGGGTGTGTGTGTGTGTGAGTGGGTGTATGAATGGCTGTGTGGGTCTGGGAGTGGGTGTGTGAGTGGGTGCGTGAGTGGCTGTATGGGTGTGTGAGTTGTATGGGTGAGTAAGTGGGTGTCTGAGTGGGTGTGTGAGTGGAAAGTGGGTGTTGAGTGGGTGTGTGAGTGGTTTTGTGGGTCTATGAGTGGCTGTATGGGTATATGAGTAAGTGTGTGAGTAAATCTGTGAGTGGGTGTATGTTTTTTTTAATTGGGGTCTGGAGCCACAGATCCGCTGCAGATTCACACGGGGGCTCTGAATGCTGCGGTGGATCAATGGATCCTCGTGTGCCCCAAAAGAAGCATTTTTTGACAATTTCTTACCCATGAGGGGTCCCTCAGAGACCCCTTCATCAATCCCATAGTGCAGTGTTACTGTCACCTAAGGCAGGGTGCCAAGTAAGTAAAAGGCAAGACCTATATTTTTAAGTTTTTCAAGGCCTGGTAATGAAAAACTCCCAAAGTCATTTTTTATTCCTGTGAAGCCTGCCCCTCTCATAGGCCAGCATTAGGAACTCCTTATAATACATTTAAGCTGTAATTCGTGATCTGAGAGGAGTAGCTGGATCATGTTTAGTACCATTGGAATGGTAACAATAAATCCTCTTTACTGGTGAAGTCAGATGTATTATTACTCTTTTAGAAATGCCACCTTTAGAAAGTGGGCATTTCTATGCACTCACTGCCCTGTGTGCCCACGATCTATCTCCAATACATGTCTGGTTTGAGCTAGATGATAGCTACACTTGTGTATTCCCTTCAGACAACCACAACACAGGATACTCAGCTACATCTGCATCCGTCTGCATACTGATGGGGTTTCCTAGGGAGGAGATTAGGAAGTGCTCCACTTACATCTCAAAGTGTAGTGGCAGAGCCCTCACACAGGGGCTGATTATCTCAAACTATTAGTCTGGAGCCAAGGCCGACCTGAAAGGGGGACCTGTGCACTTCACAAGAACTCTTTGCAGTCACCCTCCCGCACCCCATCAAAGGCACTTTTCAGTATAAGTAATGGGTCCATGACCCACTGAAGACCGTAAACGTCAGGGCTCAAGACAACTTTGCTGGAGCAAAAACTGTTCTGTGCCAGGTATGCCACTCTGTCAGGACTGACTGCTCTCAGGAACTGCTGCCCTGCTATTTTGTGCTACCCTGCTACCTGCTGATTTCTGCCCAGTAGCCCAAGACTTATTCGCCAATCCCAGAGTGACTCTGAGTGGCTTCTGCTTTCCTTTGCCACTCTCTATTTTCCATCAACCCGACAACTTTGCCAAACTTCTCAGCTCGCATCTACAAGCTGCCGGGAGCAGCCCTCCTTTCTTTCGCCACTCGCATCTGTGACCTGCCCGGAGCGGCCCTGCTTTTGCTATGCACTACTTTTAAGTCAACTCCAGTGGCTTTATCAAGCTTTTCCGCTTTCACCTGTGAATGGTCTGGAGCTACCTTACTTTCCTTTTGCTACTTGTTACTTTCAAGTCAACCCGAGCTGCTTTGTTAAACTTTGCCTCTTAAATCTGTGGACTGTCTGGAGTGGCACTGCTTTCCTTTTGCTGCTTGCTACTTCCAGTGAACCCAAGCAGCTGTTCCAAATTGTGCTGTTCACTGCTTTCACTCAACCCGTGCAGCCTTGCCCTACTTAGTCACAGATCCCTCCCCGAGAGGAGTGCAACCAGGACAGTACCAGAGTCCATAAAGACATTGTGCATCCATGCTAAGGGGTCCCCGGCACCACTCCTTTGAACTCTGCATTAATTCATCGACCTTTCTTTATTTTTTGAGTCTGCAAAGCAAATATTTTGCTATTTATGAATTGGATCTCTGTTGCGCTGCACTTAAACTAACCAGATAAACAAGCTTTGTTTTTCTACATCCATGTAGAGTCCCTATTTTGTGGTGTACCTCCTGAGGTTATGGTGAGTGAGTTGCACAAGTACTTTACTCATTGCCTTCAAATTTAGGCCTGCCTGCTCTGCGCCAAGCAACGAGAGGTTGAGCACAGGCTAATTTATGTTGTGTCATTGACTTGCCCTGATTAGGATTGTGGTCACTACTTGGACAGGGTGCATAGCTCTGCCAACTAGAGACCCAGGGCCTCATTTACGAGGCCCGTGGCACTGGACGGCACAGCAAGTGCCTTGCTGTGCCACTCTGCGCCTCTGGGAGGGGACAGAAATGCACTGTATCAACAAGATATAGCTCATTTCTGTCATCTCCACCTATGCTTGCGCATAAATTGCTGCCTAGCACCAACACAGGCAACCTTGCACCATGGTGCAAGGATGTGTGCATTGTGGGGATGATTTTTTTTGTGCAGGAAGGGACACCTTCCTCCACAAAAACAATCACAATATGTGTTTTCCACTTTCTATGTGTGCTGAATTTTGCAACACACATAGAAAGAGGAAAAGCGGGGAGAAATGAAGACCTTTCTCCCCATCGCAGATTTACAAGACTCGGAATGCGTCAGATTCCTACACCACCTCAGGAGTGGCTTAAGAGTGATGCAGTCAAAGACTGTGCAGAGCCAGTGTTTGGAGTTGGGCTGACAAACAGACTGAATACAGTATGTGTGAAACACAGAAACTATAAAACATTTAAAGAACTGAAGATGGCCATGTGATAAGTAGGATGACATTAAATATGACAGCAACTTAATGTTGCATCTCATGCCACAGGAGGTGGCCTCATCGCTCTCTTACACTGTTCACATAAGGGAACATTAGGTTAGAATGCAGGATGAGCCTGAGGAGGGGGATCCCCTTAGCGGCATCAGTTTGTGTAAGCAAGGGTGGGGTGCTTGCCTTGCTGTCATTAACAGGCACCCGTACCCTAGAGGACAAACTCTTTGTACGTTCTAACCTCAAGATAAAAAGAGTGCCCCACTACTACTATGGGCAGGGCCACTAGAATTATATAAATGTGTGGCACTGGCGATGTTGGCATAATTATAGATTTACCACATAATCCACAATCTAAAGATTTCAACAACAAAAAATGTTTCTAGCTCAAACTATTCAAAATTTACTAAAAATGCAGCAAACAATGTTGCCGCAAACTGGAAGCTCTTTGTAAAGGTTGACTGGTCACCTTTTAGTTGCTTATTGCTATATTTGTTGTTTTAAATTGGGACTAAAGAAGTCCAACCAATTCCCAGACAGCGTTATCAATTTTAAATTAAAAAGCAATTAAATAATGAAGTAATACTATTAAAAATTGTGCTGCATTATGCCGCATAATTTACCTTTTCTTGCAGCTTAATTTACACGAGCCTGCTGCATACTTTGCCCCTCTCCTGATGAATATTTCCAGTGGCCCTGCCTATGGGAAATCCTCAGCAACTGCAGGGCACTTCTGGTCTTGCTCTATCTCATATGGAAGCAAGTTTTTCTGGACCATGGAGTCTGGGTGCAGAGGGAACCTTCAAAAGACAACATCAGATGCTAAACAATATCTGGTGGATGATATTAAATTAGGTGGGCAGACTAATTTAAATCATCTCGGTCTCCTGCATTCGGCTCTAAATCAGGGCACGAGTCAAGGGTAGATGCAGATAGACGGCGTCTAACCACATTTTTCACAGGGTGGGCACCGTCTATCCTGCCAAGAAGTTTGGCTCACCAATAAAATATGCTAAACTTGTCCTGGTGTAATTTTTTGTCACCGGGACAGATTCAGCACCGGCTGCACGTTGTCTGCTTTTGTTATGAGTAGCAACTTTCAGGTGGGAAGGAGGATTATCAGGTTCCACCTGTGCCCATAACAAAGACCGAATTTAAGGGGCCATCAGGCCTCCTTTTGTTGGAGTATCCTAGCTGGGAGCAATCAAACCTTAATGCAATTGAGGGTAAACAGAGGCTCGCTTTTTACTCTCTTCAGTCCCTCTATATAAGACATATGCATGCACTGTAAGAATGTCAAATATGTTGGTCTGTCCCAGTGTTTACACAAATAACATTTTAAATGCTGCTATTTTGTTTTCTTTCTTTTACAGTGCTATAGCACTACTCATCCAAATACAGGGTGTCAGAGCGCTTTACATCACAGATGATTTACCAGGCACAAAAAGATCTCTGCAGCAGGTGTCTTAACCCCATAGGATATTTTAAAATGTAGACTTTGCAACCAATTAAGAACATATGTACTGCCACAGGTCACCCTGTTGCCAATTTTGTTGTGGCAGGGTTTTAAAACATAAATGTATAAGGTGAGGCCCAGACTTTGTGTTGGAGCGGTGTCACTTTTTTGTCAGATCCCTGACCTAAAATAGTATTTGTTAAATATTGTAACGCCCTGAAATGTACTCATAATAGACCTGTAAACAGATGTGTGCGGTCTGAAGATCTGATGTCACTTCCAGTGATGTCATTTCTTGTGAAATCATGGGCAGTGATGCCACTTCTTGTGATTCCATGTGCAACCTCACGCGCTGTCATGTCACGTGCCTTGATGTCACGCACAGTGATGCCACGTACCATGATGTCATGTGCATATTACTTAACCTAGTTAGTCCCCCCCACTTCTTTTTTTAGGACTTGTGCATTGCCATAACTTATCCCAAAACTTTAATAACAAAGTAAGACGTGATTAAAGTTTATAAACAACATCTATGTTGCATAATTAATCGGGCTGAAAATGAAACGACCACAAACTCACTGTAAGGGGTAAAAGGCCGCTTTAATAGAACAGGTCTGGCAATAAAAACCTTGGCATTAAAGCCTCACAAAACTACCCAAACCTCACTAATACAAAAAACCATCAACTAACCCCTCCCCCTCCCTCTAAACTGACCCAACCGCCCCACCCTTTGACCCATCCCCACCTTGCCCCAACCACCCCATTAAACATCTGTCCTGCAGTCACCTTGTCCAATTACCCTTGACCATTGCAAAATCCCTACCCTCTCCTCTTTCTGAACTACCCCTTCCCCCCCGAAAGGCCAAACAGCGCATTCCAATTAATACACAATCCATGCCAAACCTGCTATCAGCGGCAATAACATGATAAAAACCCCACCCACCCTCAAACTCTAACCCACACTAACTAAGGCCCTTAAACCATGAACCCATACATCCCACAAAACAACCACATAGACCTGCCCTGTTAAAACATAGCTACCATAAAACCAAACATGCCGAAAAAGAGGGAAAAAACCCACCCGGTGGAAAATTCTTTACCAAAAAATTTTTTGGCCCAGCAAAAACTTAGGGAAAATAGAATAAGCTAAAATGGAGGGCGGGAGGGCACAAAGACCAAAAACGCCCACTGGGTGTGACAATGGCCAAAGAGGCCGCCCACACCCAGCCCCTCTCCTTTATACCCCTCCCGACGTCACAACCCCAGTTCCCTCCCAAAACCAATCCCCAGTCGAGTCTGTGGAACGTTCCACCACAGCCCGATAAACCCGGGGGGAGACGGGCAAGCCCTGTGCTCCCCCCAAGTCCCCATCGGGCTGAAAATGAAACGACCACAAACTCACTGTAAGGGGTAAAAGGCCGCTTTAATAGAACAGGTCTGGCAATAAAAACCTTGGCATTAAAGCCTCACAAAACTACCCAAACCTCACTAATACAAAAAACCATCAACTAACCCCTCCCCCTCCCTCTAAACTGACCCAACCTCCCCACCCTTTGTCTCATCCCCACCTTGCCCCAACCACCCCATTAAACATCTGTCCTGCAGTCACCTTGTCCAATTACCCTTAACCATTGCAAAATCCCTACCCTCTCCTCTTTCTGAACTACCCCTTCCCCCCCGAAAGGCCACACAGGGAAACCCGCAGGTGTTTCCCTGCCCCCACCCCCCAAAATATTATCTATCCCACAAACGTTCACCCAATAACTCAGCAATCAACAATCTCATGTCCAGTAAATAGTGCTCGTTACCCAAGAACGTTAAATGAACACCATCCTGGCGAAACATCTCTACGTCAGAAATTCCAATATCCTCGTGACACAAAACAGAAAACCCTTGAGCTTTACAAAAACTTTTCATCTCCCTGTTAATTTTACGCTGTTGCTTTTCTATACCCTTAAAAGAGTGAGCACCCCTCCAAACTCTTCTCGGCACCAAACACGTCCAAACTATATGCACACCCGCCCAACGTTCCTTAATCCGACAGAGATCCATCTTCATGGCCTTTATCAAACCGATACCTGACAAAGCTACTAAATCATTTTCCCCCAAGTGCAACACCAATAAATCCGGGCAAATACCCCTTTCCATTCTCTTGGCCAAAACATATAACAACTCTCCCCATCTCATTCCACTCTTACCTACCCAACTAACCCTTATTCTTGAACTATCTAAACCCAACTGCCTCCCAAAAGGTCTTGATGCTGCTTGCTTCTCCGCCCATCGTACAAATGAGTGTCCCACAATCCATACGCCGCACACCTTGTCAGGACCCCCGACACAACCTACAAGAGAAAATATGTTCAGTGATGCATAAACCACCTGTAGACCAGAACTAAAAAGAGACCATAAAACATAGGACAGAAAAGCATAAAGTTAAGCAAAGCAAATAAGAGCATAGGCAGAAAAATAGAGAAATTCTAAATACCAGGCAAAAAACGCTATTTAAAAGAACGCACGTACTTCTTAAAACAGCCCGATCTCCACCTACCCATTTGTTTTATCAAATTATCAGATTTACCTTGCTTCCGAGCTTCCGTGGCGGCCCCAATCCTAAATGAATGTGTCCCAAAATTAGAAGGATCCAACCCCAATCTCCTCAATGCCATCCTCAGTACCGCTAAAAGCTGAGAAGCTAATAAGCGAGTTCCGTCCTGATGAACAAATACATACCTGGAAAAATGCGACCCCACTGCTGCAAAAGAAAACCAGCAGCGCACCGGGCAATCATTAGAATAAACTGCCTTCAAAAACACCTCCTGACCCCTCCCCAGCTGGTCCATTTTTGAAAAAGGCAACCATATAGACACACCCCCATCACTTACCTGAACATTGCTATGAATAAGACCTTCTTTGCCCTTCACCCCTAGGAGCTCTGAGACACGAAAAGCCCCATGAAACAACCAAGACATACAAAGGGAAAATAAACCTACCTCCCAATCAGAAAAACATACGCTCCCCAAAACCCCCAACAAAGCCCTCAATATGCTAAGTGTGATCGGACGCCTACGATCGCACCTAACCCCCCCCTCCCTGGCCCATCCTGCTAAAATCCTCCTACACAACTCCCCGTCAACCGGGTCATAACCCCAAAAATACTTACCGTAAAAAGAAACACCCGATAACTTACCCGATATAGTAACTGCCGCCAACCCCTTCTCAATCTGCTGCATTACAAAATTCACTGCATCCTCCTGCCTATAATAGAGCGTGTCACTACCTGTAGAACGCCTTACCGCACCTGAATCCAAAAATTCCAACCATGCTTGCCAATAAGCCCTCCTCGTTGACGGAGCTACAGACTGTTGGACCAGCTCTAAAATCCTCAATCTCCTAGGGCCCATAGCTCTGGAGGAATCTCCGTCTTCAACTCGTCCGCTCCCGGCGCCAGACCACGGAATCTCTGCCACTGAAACCGAGATAACGCATCAGCTATGTCATTTTTAACACCTGGCACATGACGAGCCTTAAATAAAATGTTGAACTTCAAACACTGCAGCAAAAACATCCTCAACAACTTAAGCACCTTCACATCCTTTGCCTTTTGCTGATTCACCAAATGTACTACAGCCTGATTGTCAACATTAAAAAACACATTTTTGTTACACAGAAATCTGCCCCAAACTGCCAAAGCTACGACCAAAGGAAAAAACTCCAGAAATGCAATACTGAACTTCGCCCGCTTCCAACTCGCAGGCCACGCCTCTGCCGCCCAATGACCATCCCAAAAAAGTCCAAAACCATGCGCCCCAGACGCATCTGAAAATATCTGAATTTGCCAAAACCAATCGTCGTCATCAACTAGCATCGTCACACCATTGAAATCCTTCAGAAATTCAATCCACATCTTCAAATCCTCCTTTATACCTGCCCGCAGACGAATATGATGATGCGGCAAAAAGGCTCCCCTCATTGCAAAACCAAGCCTGCGGCAAAAAGCTCTGCCAACCCTCACCACTTTACAGGCAAAGTTTAAATGACCCAGCAACGACTGTGCCTGCCGCAATTCCAACTTGGGTCTTCGTATCGCATCCTCCAACAGAGCAATCAATTTTTCCACCTTATTCCGGGGCAACCTCACTTCCATTTTTTCCGAATCCAATTCGATGCCCAAAAAATTGAGACAAGTCGCAGGCCCCTCAGTTTTGTCTCTCGCCAAGGGTACACCCAACATTAACATCAAACTTTCAAAATCTTGAAGGGCTCTGCCGCAATCACCCGAACTGGCGACTCCCACAAATAGAAAATCATCCAAATAGTGGGTCACAAATCCAGCACCTCTGAGAAAAACAAAAACCCATTCTACAAATGAACTAAACATCTCGAACAAACTACATGACACCGAGCACCCCATAGGCAGCATCCTGTCAACGAAAATGGCATCATCAAATTGCATGCCTAACAAAGAAAAATCATCAGGGTGCACCGGCAATAGCCTGAATGCTGACTCCACATCAGATTTCGCCATCTCCGCGCCCTTACCACACCTCTGAACCAATGCAATAGCGTCATCTATGGAAGCATAATGTACCACCGAATCTTCTCCTGCAATAAAATCATTAACCGAGGCCCCCGCGGGCCAGGACAAATGATGTCTCAATCTAAACTCACCAGCCTGCTTCTTAGGGACCACCCCCAAAGGAGAAATCATCAGATTTGCCAAAGGCCAATCTAAAAAGTGGCCCACAATCCTGCCCAATTCCACCTCTTTTTTCAATTTCGCTCTCACCACCTCAGGATGCTCCCTCGCTGACCTCAAATTATTGGCCCATCTTCTCAATCTCGGGCCCTGGTAGCGCAACTTAACACCTTCCAAAAAACCACTAAACAAAACTTTGGCTTCTTCCTCAAGATTATAAAATTGTAGCCAATAAGCAACAGCTTCAAAATTAATAGGCGTAGGGCCCTTTTCCCGTAACTTGTTGTGAAGAACCTCTACCTCTGTCGACACCTCTGGCCTGCGACCCATGCCAGGTCCACTGAAAACCTCCCAGACACTGGAAAACTGGATGCTTTCCCCCACAGTTGGAGCAATCATGCCTGAACTTGCACTGCTGTCTATTACAGGTGCCACTGTTGTAAGACCAGCATGCCCCATTCGCCTGAAACTGCCCTCGGTGCCCAAAACCCACCCCAAATTGAGTGGGACGCCCTTGAAAGGGCTTATACAACACTGGTAAACCACTCGCCGTATGAGTTGTGGGCACGTTCCTCGCCGACCTCAACCATTGCATCCACAACTCCTGATCAATTTCACCCCACATCTTAGAAGGGTCCATAGCCTTCCTTGCCTTAAACTCCTCATCATACCTAAACCAGCCAAAACCACCAAAGTCCATCTGAGCCCTACGAACAACATCCATATACTTCATCAATGCAACGCAAGAATCCTGATGCTTCTCACAATAGACGCTGGCATAAATCAGGAAGGCTGACGTCCAGTTCTCAATGGTGGTAGGAACTCTAGGTCTCCTAGCTAGTTCCCACTCCTCCTCTTTCGAACCTTCTTTTGCCTGAACCTCCCGATGAAGCAACTTAAAAACGTCAACGAATTCATCCTTCCAAATCTTTTCCTTCAAACTTGGAGTGAGATGCGCCCCCAAAGGCATCGACACTCCCATGTATGGTAACCTTTTAGCCTTAATGCTGCCTCCAATGGCCTCCCCGTCCATGTGCTTAGACCCCGACTGTGCTCCCTCCCCCCCTTCCGCCTTATTTGATGACCCTTCAGACCCCGCACTTACCTCCAACTTACCGACCTCCATAACCACATTCGCTTGAACTGCAGCATCCACCTTATGACTAATGTCTTTCTCACCCTGCAAATACGATGCCCTTGAACCACCAGAAACCCCACGACCAAAACTCCCACCCTGTGTTACCCCAAAAACACCCAACCCTTCCTCACCTCTGGGAAAACCGCTTGTCGACAATACATGAGACCGCTCTGGCACCTGGCCGCCCTGAACCGCACCAGGCGTCTCTCTCTGAATTCGATCAGACTGCTTGTAAGGAACTTGCACGTCCAAATCTTCGTCATAATCAAGCAGATCGTCGCACCACTCATCCCAACCATCCCCAGCGCCCTGGCTAGTAGATGGCTGAGCGTCGCAAAGTCTAGATGCATCCCTCGAAGTCGGGCGGACCGCTCCGGATCGCGCCCTCCCTTCTGCCCGGTGTGTTGAAGGCGCTCGGACCTTCACCGGTGTGCTCCGGTCACCAACCATCCGCCCAGATGGCCGATAAACCGCCTTCACCCCCGGCCCGCCCGAAGCAGGAGGCGTGTCACACCCAGAGGGTCCCTCACTCCAAACTGCCTGTGAAACATCTAGCTGAACAATTGCCCTTTCCCCTGCACTAGACCCGGAGGTCTCACCAAAAACCTTTCCACTCAGTACACGCCCACTATCATCCACGAATTCTACCTGCTCGCCCAATCTAAAAACAGCCCTTTTAACCAAATGCCCTGACTGCACCTTACCTGACCTTGGACTAAGCGACCTACTAATACTCTGACTCATCCTGCCTACCCCTTTCCTACCAGCACCAATTAACACATCCAAAACTTGATCCCCAACACCTTCCGGACACCTCAATTCACCTTCTTCCTCATCCGATATGATAACAACCTCATCTTCCTCGATCACAACAGGTGCGGCCATCTTGTCGGCCGCTCCCGATTGCCTTTCCTCTAAATCTGGCTTATTCCTCCAATCAGAGACCGAGGGGGCGGCCATCTTGGGCGCGCCTCCCAAGGCTCTTTCCTCGAATGACGTCCCTCTCCGTTCCCCGCCTGTTTCTAAAGGCGATAGAGCTCTCCGAGGTCCCCGAGCCGATCGCAAATGCGCGACAACAGCCCGCGCCCCCATGCGCCCGGTAGCGCGCACCGCAATTACTGGAGCCGCCCCTCGGCCCCCAGCAGCCACGCGCCTCGACAGAGATGCACCTTGCCTACGGGGAAAGCGGCAAGCGCCACGCCGCTTCCCCACAAAACCTTCAACCGGACACTGAATTGGGGAAAACTGCTCATCGTCGATCGGAGGTGAGCGCGCCACCTTCCTTCCCCTCTCACTTTTCGCCTTAAACTTTTTTAATGTTTTAACCGGCGAAGTGCACGCCGCTACAGCAGCTGACACACCCTCAGCCGATAGTCTTTTCGGCCTCTTAAGCCCAACCCATGCTTGCTCCAAAACTCCTTCCCTCAACAAATCTTCCCTACCCTCATCCTGTATAACTTTAAGCGCCTGCACAACCTTATTAGGTTCCATGGTAACCAAACAACAATACCTAACACAAGCTCCTCCCAAAACACCAAAAGCCCACCTCTAAATTCGACAAACTCACAAAATTAACTCCTGGCACGAAGACCAAAAACGCCCACTGGGTGTGACAACGGCCAAAGAGGCCGCCCACACCCAGCCCCTCTCCTTTATACCCCTCCCGACGTCACAACCCCAGTTCCCTCCCAAAACCAATCCCCAGTCGAGTCTGTGGAACGTTCCACCACAGCCCGATAAACCCGGGGGGAGACGGGCAAGCCCTGTGCTCCCCCCAAGTCCCCATTCCGGAAATCACGTTACATACAAGTTTGCTTCAAAATGCTACAACTATGGTATGGCAACTACTACAGCAACTACAGTATTTCCTAGAGGACGTGTATAATTGGGAAGGCGGTAGGGAAGAGAGATTTCACATATATTGTACAACATGGTACCGTCACGTGGGAGTGCTTTGGTACTAAATGGCAAAACTTCGCTCAGAAACTTCTCACACTAAAGTTATCGCTAAGGACAACAGCACAACCACTGCTGTGCTGCTTCTGTTCTCAGTAAATTGTCTCTCGGCGGTTTGTTCAGGCTATAACGTCCTGCAGGACAGGAGTGTGACTGCTAGATTCAAAATCGCTTCCTGCTCCTATAAATAACCCCGAAAAGCGTCACATCAAAGGAGGGCAGCTGATGAGAGGTGCTTCGGGAACCGTTTGTGAGGAAGGGGCGAGGCAATCAAAAGTACATCCTACCTCACTCGGCCACTTTGCATACATAAATAAATCACCGCGTAGGAGGGGCGCGGGGGAAGGGTGAGAGAGCAGAGGAGGTTACTTTGAGGGGAATAAAGACCCCGCCAGCTCCTCTGTAGCTCGCCGTCCGGAGAGGGGGCTCGCAGAAGAGCAGTGTGGGTCATGTTACAAAGGAGAGGGGATCGGTCGCAGAGCTGCTCTGGAGCAGTTCAGCACTACACATCGCCAATGGTGACTTCCATGCGCCACCAGGCAGTTACTCGGACACGGAGCTAAAACTCACACAGACGAGAAGAAAGCTAACTGGACAGGAGGAGTACCACAAACTTTTTTTTCCCGGAAGCTGGATCTTTTGTGGTATTTTCCTTTTCGGAACTGACATTATTTGAGTCAAATTTAACTCCACCAGGCTGAACCTTTTTTATTCTTTTGGCCACATTTTGTAAGGGCCATTCGGAATTTGTCTTCTGCCTCCAGTGATTCCTGGAATAGTGCACTTTCTGGAAGAGATCTGTATTTTATTTATTTTATCTATTTATTTATGAAGTCCTGGGAGGGGATGGAGGAGGAAAGAGGCTGCAGGACTGCTGCCGGCAGCGCCTGGTCGCAGGGGTGCAGGGCACCCCACAGAAGGACAGAGGAAGCGCGGAAGGCCGGCGGAGCGTCCCTGGTTCTGGGATGCGGGTGCGCAGCCGTGTCATTGCTCTCTCTGGTTGTCAGCCTCCTTGCACAGTCCGGGACGTCGGACTTGCAGACCCGGGTCTTGTCTCTTGAAGATGAAAGACGGGCTCAGCTCTCCGCCTTGCTCTCTGCAGACCAAATGGAGACGACTATTTTGGGACGAGTTGATCAACTGCTGGAAGAGGTTTGTGACAGTTTACTTCAGTATTGGTGTGAGTGTTGAGTGTGGGGCGACAGATAGACAGCAGATAGGTAGATAGGTAGATAGATAGATAGATAGATAGATAGATAGATAGATAGATAGATAGATAGATAGATAGATAGATAGATAGATAGATAGATAGATAGATAGATAGATAGATACTGTCCGCCTTGCACAGAGGGCCTCCCGGCAGTTGAAATGCACGCTTGTACACAAGAGAACTCGCTGCTCTCTTCTCACCTTTGGTTCCAGGAAGGTGCTGGCAGTATCATTTGACAGCATCGCTCGGACACAGTACATACCTACGTAGCAATAGTCACTGAGCTGGCTCATATCTGGCTCTACAAACTGTAAAATTCGATTCACTCCCACCAGGTGCCCAGGACTTCCGTACCCTGCAAAGAAAGACACCATACCTGGAGACAGAGCTTGAGGGCTCCCGAAAACAAGCAACCAGAAGTATGAATTTGCAGCAGAGTGGCACCGCCCCGTGAGATTCCCTTTTTACGACTTAATTTAATATTTCTCAAAGAATCCTAGGTCCACGCGGTCATTCAGTAAACATATGTCCGGTTCCTTCCTTTTCCGCTTTTCCTCTTAAATCCAGCTGAAAGTTCATTTCTTCTGCGTGGAGGCGCACGGGGGACAGACTGACCAGAAGAGTGACAGTCCTTGGATCAAAAGAAAGAATGACTCGGGCTTCAGTCTACAATATCTCAGGCACAACATAGTGAGTTCTGACAACCCCTGCCGCACGGTAGTATGGTGGTCACTGGTCAGCTGTTAATCACATTGGAGTACACTGGGTAAAATATATTCAGAAGTGTGGCAGACCCCGGCCCCACAATGGAATTCACTGAGTAGAAAAGATTCAGAAGTGGGGAGGCCCCGGCTCCACTATGGAATACAGTGAGTAGATTCCACGGTGTGGTAGTCCACGTAGTAGAACAGCGGGGCAGGCTTCGGCTCCATAGTAGAATAAATACATCGGGTAAAATAGGTTGAGAATGGGATCAGGCTTTGGCAGCCCATCGACACAGGGGGGGCAGAATAGAGCCAAGATGAGGCTGGCCCTGGCTCCACATCAAAATACACTGGGAGGAATAGATGATACAAAAGTGCGACAAGCTCCAGTTAAGCAATGGAATACACTGAGAAAAACAGATTCAAAAGGTTTTGGAGGCTCTGGCTCCAAAATGGGCTAGACTGGCAAGGATTCACAAGTGGGACAGACTCCTGTCGAATATTGAAGTACACTGGGTAGAAACAGTTCCAGAGTGGGCAGACTCCAGCTGCTCTTCGAAATACACTGGGCAGAACAGATACAAACGTGGCGGTGACCCTCTTTGAGATATATCGTACACAGCACACTTTATCACACAGACAGAAATATAGTTAACAACGCAATCATGTAGCTACCAAAAGAGAAACTACTCCACCTTGGAAGGTGTGGTTGATTAGTATTGTTTTAGAGGATATACAAAAAACACAAAGGGGGATTAAAGGGACTATAATATGCTCATTTTATCAGCATCAGAAGAATGAAAGGCTGAGTCTTTTAGTTTGAACCTGTAAACTCACGTTCCACAAAAACTGGCCGCGCAGTCTTGCTAGGCACGCCCACACCCTCAGTGTAACCAAGCCCTACCAGGAGAGGACTTTGCTTCCAAGTCAGCTAGGCTGCACATTTGTATACGTTTGGTCTAACTCATGTAACAATATTTGATAATGAAAGAATGCAAGGGTGAAGAACACACTGTGGAACGCCGAGATAAACACCCGGAGACTCAGAGAGTTAGACAAAGGGAACGGCGCACATTGTAATAAAAAAAAAGCCGCAGAGTAGGAAGCGCGAGCGTGGGAGGGCGAACAGATGCATTTCACATAACCGATGTCCACTGAGGTAAAACACGAGAAGTAATTCACGCGCCGCCTTTAATTCCAGACTCGCTTCAGAGCCATGCGCCTTTTTTCTGTGGGATTAGGCGCTTTTGAACAATGACTAATAATAGGAGTCTAAAGCACAGGGATCAGGGCTGAGGGGTTTGGACACCAGGCGCCCACGCACCATGTCAGGCTTCCGGGCTCGCCGGGACTGGCTGCAGTGGCAGCCCTTCAGGATAAGTGCTCGATGTGAGAAGGGTGAAGGCTGTGAGAAAAATATCACCTCCACGGAGGAGGGGCTCTAAAATGCGAATCTGCCAACCGTGACACCCAGGCCTTTGGCTTCCAGTCTCAGCTTGACTAAATTGTGTGATCCTGGGTTAATCAGTTTATGCGCAAATTGGCCATTTGTAGCAACATTTTTGGATAATGATAGGGAACTGGTACCTATAATAACTGACGTTTTCTCGACTGCCAACCCGCCCACCCCTCACCCAATGATATTCGTTCTATCGATCTTCCGAACCAAGGACATCTATTTTATTGACATCGGAAGAATGCAAATTTGAGTTTTCTGCAGTGGACCCTTGGTCCCTTGGTCCACCCAGTTGGTAAAACGGAACTATGTTTGTGTCATGTTTTATAGAACTTTAGCAGTCTTTACGTCTTTACTAGTTGCGCAGTGAATGGAACGAGCACCCCGCGAAGAAATGTTTGTGAGCACTGGACGAAACGGGTTGCAATTTCTGTAGGATACTGTTGGGAGTTAAAGCGCCTGCTACAGGGATAATGTCAGAGGTTCGAAGCGTAGGCGCTACAGGAAGGTTCAATCAGAGGCACACCGAATAACGCTCAATATCTACCTATTATTGTAGTCGAATAGACAAGTCTGTGTGTTGTGCACCACTTGCCTGATTCATCATACGTAAGGTTTCTCGTTTTCTGTTTTGCTTATTCTACATATAGACAACCATGTAGTTCATTGTGTGTATTTTTTAACCATGGAAAAGACTGAGGCCCAGATTTAAGAAGCACTGGCGCCACATTAGCGTAAGTTTTTGAATATGCTAATGTGGTGTTAGGCTTCAAAAATCGCAGTGCCATATTTACAAAGAGGCGCAATGCATGTAGTGCGTCACATAGTAATCCTTTGCACCACATTATGCATGCTGTATGCGTAATGTAAGCAAAGGTGGCGTTCCCCCATGAGGAGGACTGCAAAAATGGAGCTGTGGAATCTAAGAGATTCTACTGCATCATTTTTTGTGCCTACTTTTAACGTCTACTCAGCGGAGGCGTTAAAAAGGGTCACACCATTGGTTACAATGGGTCCCTATGTACTGTTCAGGGTTAGCGCCAACATTTTGGCACTGACCCTGAACAGTGCATCAATAGCGTCAAAAGTTTTGACGCTATTGCCCCCCTACCCTGTGCCATGCAGCGCCGTATTTTAAACAAGGCGCACACATGGTGGCGCAAGAAAAATGGTGCTGCACTTGAGTTCAGAGCCACTTTTCGTAAATCTGCCCTTGAAGTCCAGATTTAAGAATCACTAGTGCCACATTAGTGTCATTTTTTTACACCAATGTGGCATTAGGTTTAAAAAATCAGCACACCATATTTACAAAGTGCATGCCTTTGTGCCACTTTGTAACCCTTTGTGCCACATTATGCATGCACCATGCATAATGTATGCAAAAGGGATGTTCCCCAGTTAGGTGGACCGTAAAAATGGCACAGTGGAATCAAGAAAGTCCACTGCCTCATTTTTTGCGGCTACTTTTAACGCCTGCTCAGAGCAGGCGTTAAAAGGGGGCACAGCATTTGTTACAATGGGTCCCTATGTACTGTTTATGGTTAGCACCAAAATGTTGGCGCTAACCCTGAACAGTACATCAATAGCATCAAAAATGTTGACGCTACTGCCCCCTACCCTGCGCCATGGTGCGCCGTATTTTAAACACGGCACATACATGATGGTGGTAGGGGGTCGCTAAGGGACACTAGAAAACTGGCTCTGCACCAGGTGCAGCTCCACTTCTTTTTAAAATGTGCCTGAGTGTTTATTATTTTTTGTTTTAATTCGGCCAGTCATGCTTGCCAAGCTCCTACCTGCACTGACATGTAGGTGGCAAAGAGAGGGGCACTCGTTTCAAATGAAACTTAAACAGGTATGGATATGCACGTGTTTATAATAGTGCAATCAATGCCAATGCTTTCATACAATTGTACTAAAGTATAATACTTATCTACTTGTAACAGGCACACCAGGTGCGAGCGAGTGCACGTTTATTGGTTACATAAAGGCTAGAATGTAGTAGTGGCAGCTTAACCCCTCGACACAAAATAAATATGGAGAAACATAGATTTAAAGATCAAACAATAAATGCCGGTAGAAAGAGACTGAACTGTAAAAAAAAAAAAAATCGTAAAACTGGGATCCCCGAACCTAAAATATGAGGAATGTGTTTTTGACTGCATGGAGGGAACCTTTGTTAGAGAGACACGTTGTACTCTCAGAGAGAAGGCCACTTCCAAATATAATTGTCAAAACAGAGCCTCATTATTCGCCACAAGTCATGCAGTACGCCAATCACACGGCAGCCTGCTCACAGATTCACTGTCCCAATCCGCTTCCGCCTCAGTTGTCACACCAGCTTCAGTTCAATTTCCTGCTCCTGGCCCTTGCTGGGAGATGCCTGAGAGCTACTGAGATCTGCCTTCACAGACGCCTTTACCCTCCACGCACCGCTGGTTTAACAGCCTCTGTGCAGACAGGATGCTACAGAAGCAGTGTGTGACAGGCCTGTTCAAATGCGTGAGTAAAAGGGTGGAATTATCTAAAAGGCAAATGGGTCATTTGCCTAAGAGACCGGACCTATCGCCGACTCTGCCTCAGCCCCAGCCCACTGACCTGCAGTGTAGCTATGAACCAAACTGCCAGGTGCAGTCACAAGACTGATGTCTTCGGTATTTAGCAGCACAAAGCATTACATACAATACCTTACCAAGACATAAATATAAAAGGCTGAAGAGGGTACAACATCCTTCTTTTTGTACATTGCCAATGAAGCTAATTATAACAGTGAAAATCGTAAATTTCAACACTAGGCAGAAGTTGAGACAAGCTACAAGAGTCAATGGGCGTGAGGTGCAGGCATGCAGCAAACGACCTCTTTGATTACTGTCAGTTGGTGTTAGGAGCCTAGTGTGCAGACACTTTGTGGCAGATTTATTATTTTTTGCACAGCGCAGAGCAGCAACCGGAGTTGCCTCGTTGGGTTCCACTAGGCCTCGGGGATGAAAGCAGCGCAGAACCATATTTATTAACAATCATTGGCAAAGCTGACAGATTTCGCCTTTGAGACCTATTGGCTTTGCTAATGCCTTTTGACCATGCTTTATATCACTCTGGGGAGAGAAGGGAAAAGCAGCACACAAGAGAGAGCAGGGAGCGAAACATCAGCACTAGAAATCAACACAGATTAGAGAGGAGGAGGGAGTTAGGCATGGGCGAGGCAAATACAAGGGGGGAGCTTGCAATATGGAAGAGGCAGCAATAGGGACTGCAGGGGTGTGTTGTTGAAGGGGATGGGACGATAAGCATATGAGGAAGAGATTTGGAAAACATATGCAGTCTTATGGAGAGCCTAAGCAAAAAACAAAAATGTAGCTCCCTAGAAGTGAGCAATGGAATGATAGAAGGTAGCCAGTCAAAGAGATAGTAAAGAGGCTATGCTGTAGCAGGGGGACAAAAACGAACTGAACAAGCTGGGACAAGGAAAGACATCAAATAGGAAGTAAGCAAATGAGAGTGACAATAAAGCCAATCAATGTAAGCAATGGGTGGACTGCAAGTTCTTGATAAGGCCACAACAGGTCTTTTGCAACCAGCCAGTGCTGTCTGGTCGTCTCGATCTGATAAAAATGGCCCACAGTTACTGTCATCACCCACACGGAGGCACAAACAGGCTGCCTAGAGCAACTCACAACCTTTGAACCATGGTGTAGAGATCTGTGGATAATATCGAGCATAGGGTTTCTTCTGGAAACATACCCTTGTGGTACAAAGTCCTGTTCCTAGACGCATTTTTAAACATTCCTTTCAATCACCTTGTATGTCTGCAGTACAGTGCAGCACACATGCAATGTGGAGTTACGGCCAGATCTGATTATTCTTGCATCGACTCAACATCCTGTGACTGTGCGCAAATCGCTAACTCTCCCCTTGCCTAAAAAAACCCCAAAAGAATGTGACCTTGTGTAATGTAACTGGTGTTTATGTAAAGTGCTCCAATGCCTTCAGGTCGAGACTGTGCTATATAATACGGCAAAATAATACACAAAAAAAGTTTGGAGAAATAAAAATATTCCTATAAATTGGTAAGTGCTTCAATGTAGTATTATTTTTTGACACGAAGGGCCTTATTATAACCCTGGCAGTCCAATGACCGCCACATTATGACTCCGGCGATAGTGCCGTAATCGGACTGCCAGCACTGCCACTTTTCATCAGCACGACGGTGTGGCAGTGCTGGCGATCCTAATCTGCCAGGGCTGAGCTGCATGGCTGGCAGAGATGGAGTGCAGGTGCCCCGCGGGGGCCCTGCACTGTCCATGCACTTGGCATGGGCTGTGCAGGGGCTCCCTTGGCCAGCCCGATGCAATGTTCAGACAGTGAACATTGCAATGGGTGCTGCTGCACCCTACGCACAACAGCATTGCCCCGGCTCTATTATGAGCCAGAGACAATGCTGTAGGCCGTTTCCTGCTGGGCCAGCGGGTGAAAACTTGGTTTCCGCCCGCTGACACAGCAGGAAACTCATAATGGGCCCGGCGGGAAGGCTGCAGCACTGGTGGTAACCTACCCATCGGGGCTTCGGCAGTCGGGCTTTTCCGTCCCCCAAAGTCATAATTAGGCCCAAAGCCTACTATCTTAGTCAACCAGAAAAGCAAAAATTGATTGAGGAGGTGTGAGTTCGAGGTCAACGAGGTAGTATTTTCAATAGTGTACGCTGTGAAATGGATTGCTTATACGCTTGTGCATGAATGAGGGAGTGGGTGTAAATGTTTGCAAATTATGTTGGAGTGAAGGCCCTGGAGAATATAGTCCTGTGCAGCTGTAGCAGATTCTCACACTGCCCAGCAATGTACATGAGCCAGGGCAGCACTGTCCTTGCTGCATCTCCAGCATTTCAGAAGGTAGGTTGCAGGCTGAGTTTAGGTCCCAGGGTGGCCCTGGTAATAGCATCCATTGTGTTTGATAGGGAGTTTGATGAGACCTCATGACCATGCAATTCATGGCTACTGTGTAGATACGTTTATTTGGCTGTAATTGTGGAACACTTCGATTGAGGTTTGTGTTGGGAAAAAAAATTTGAGAAATGAGTGCAGTAGAAGCCACCAGTAATAAAATGAAAGTAAGAAAATAATTACAGCACAAGGGATTGAACCACTTCTCACTGATAAATGGAAAACTGCATTAAGATGGCATTCCACACGACCTCACATGTCTTGCCCATAATTCTGAGAGCCCACTCTCTGGGTTAGGATGCACTTAAGGATGGCATGTTACCCCATTCATCTTTCCAGTACACTGATGTAATTCTCCATCAGAGTATAATTTAACACAGCCTACATTTCTTTATTTTTAATCATTTTTTTAAAAATTGATCGTACTAGTAGTAACGATTGTGGAAATAACTTAGCACTTCTAAGTTTCTTTACATGAAAATGCTGTCAGGCAATGATTGTCTAGCACAATGGACTACACTATCTCAGCCTAGCATGAGACAAGTGTCTGGATGACCCAACTGGTGCTACCTTAGAGAGGCCTTTATATGTAGGTTAGCGATTCAGTGCTAAGCTGGCAGGATAGATCCAAAAGTCGTTGCCATCTGGAATCCCCTCAGAGGCTAATGCCCCTTATGTTTGACGTTCAGTCCACTTTTAAATGGAGAGGTACGTGTTGCCTCTCCCTTGCTAGACAAATCACGTTAAAATAGGAATACCACGTAGCTCACTCCTTGACATTTTTTATATGAGAAGATCAGCCAGGAAAGTCTGGGGTGATCCATTTTATTGTAAACTTTGTTAGAGTCTGTAATGTCAATTCCTCGAAGCAGTAGCTTGGCACACTTAGGCATCTGTCTAACAGATTACTGACGAGTCTCTCTTTACTCCAATTCACTTGCATTCTCATTCGTTTTGTCGGGGATTACTCACCCTTTTCCCTCATTTCTAAGAAGCAACTGCTGCACTCACTCATGTCCTTCCTTGCCGCACAGAACATCCCTTGTAAGTCTTTCCTCTAAATTAGCGACATGACTCGTTAATTAGTCTGTCAGATTCTCATCCTGCATTTTCACTGTTCCCACGAGAGACTTAAGGCTTCTGGCTTCACCTCTTAAAAGAAAATTGTCAGACATCTTCCTTTTAGGAGTTTGGAGAGTTTTCTTGTGCTGAATTTGTGGTTATAAGTGGTGAGCACAGGGTTACAGGTGGTACCGCACTTTACCGATCTGCCAAGCATAACACAGGCTAGGACCGGGACTTATTTGTCATTATTAGATTTTGACCCATGAGAGGGAAAGGCAGAAAAGGGAGAAATTAGTTGGAACAGAAAGACAGGAAAACAGTAACATAGGGAGAAGTAAGGGGTGAAATCAGCAGACAGGCAGCTGTGAAAGAAAGAGGCTTGAGGGAGAAATCAAGACCATGCAATATTTGACAAGCCTGGAAGTGGGCTGCACCAACCGCATGCTCCAAAGAAAAACTTCGCCCCTTCACTTTTATTTTTCAACAAATTAAGTACTGGGGTTTCCCCTCAAAGGACTGTGTGGCGAAGGACTCCATTCTTGTATGATAAGGATGTGGCTGTCCCCGTCTACAAACCACTGTGAGCAGTTCTCCAGGTTAGAGCAAGGCCTGTCCCAGGAGCTTGCCGAAGCACATTTAAGGTGACTCAAATGCTTCACAAGTCCACCACCGTACCAGAGTACATTGGGCAATCAGGAATGGGTTAAAGGCATTCTCTTTCAGGCTGTAGCAGGGTTTACCAATTAAACAGAATAAATAATGGCTGTTTATATCATTTACATAGGAAGCTAGTTTTCGTGACAAAGGAATCCGTTAATCTTGTGAGTTTTACAGAAAAATGTCTGTCAGTGTGATCTTTACATTAAAATGAGTACATTTTACACGATCTGCTACAATTACACTACAAGACATTTTTATAATTTGTCTTTTGGGTGCGGGCTCACCAAGGAACGTCATTTAGGGGTCGCCAGGGGTCGCAGCTGCTGCCCCTTTCGGCCCTGGCACTGTTTTTGCGATCCCTGGCCTCAGAGGTGGCAAAATCGGTGCCAGGAACACAAAGGCAGCTCATCCTTATGGTCGTTGCTTGGGGCTAACTTCCTTGTTTTCAATCAGTTCTTTTATTACACTAATAATAAATAATATTATATTATTTACTACTAGTGTAATAAAAAATGGAGCACAGCTAGCTGGAATATGGCCCTCCTTGGTAGCTGAGGTAAGTAAAAAACACTTTTAAATGTATGTTGTTTTTATGCTTGCGGGCTGCTTATGTAAAAGAGTGTGTGTGTGTGTGTGTATGAGTGGCAGTAGTGAATGTGTGTGTATGCATAAGGATGTATTATGAGTAAAAGTAAAGATGAAATGATGTGTGATGCCACTTCTTCTACCCCTGACATTTTGGTGAATTGACCTCCATGGGCTCACCACTTTACAAAACCAAAAATTTGAAACACCAGAAAAAAAAAGAAAGGAATCCATCATTATTAACCTTTTCTACAAGTGTGAGTCATAATACTCCGGAAATAGTTCTTTGGGGGTATTTATAAAATAGTTAATCTTTCAATAAAGCACGTAGTCGTTACTCAATTGGTTGTAATGGAAGTTGAGATATTAGTTCTTTTTAATTTTTATTTTTGAGATGCAGCGGCAAAATAACTCAAAATTAATTAGCAAAATACGAATCAAGCAATACAAACAATAGGTTCATTCAGAAATCATCCTTGACATGATTGCACTCAGTTGAGTTGTGTTAAACCTGGTCTTGCAAACCTCCTAGATTTTTCTTCCCTAGTTCTCCCAGTTTTTCCATATTCTGTTTACTCTGATTGCAGATCCCATTCTCTTTGCATGCATTATTTCTCTAGTATCGACTCATTTCATCTTAAGAAGCCACTGACATACTGGCAGAACTTTGTCTGATTTCCAATTCACCAGAATCTGTCAAATTGCTCCCAAGATAAAAATAAAAACTAAGGCCCTGATTTATAATTTTTGGTGCAAAACTGCACTAACGCAGTTTTGCACCAAAAAAGTTTAGCACCAGCTTGCACCATTTCTGTGCACCAGCCAGGCACCATATTTATGGAATGGTGTAAGCCGGTGCAAAGGGTGGACTATTGTAAAAAAAAAAAAAAAAAAAAATGACGTTAGTCAGGTGGGGCTGGAGCTATGGAAGAAGGGCGTTTTGCTCCAAAAAATGATGTAAGGTAGGTTGGAGTAAAAAAAAAGACTCTAACCTGTCTAGAGTCATTTTCTGACGCAAAACCATCCATTCCACATGACTCCTGTCTTAGATAAGACAGGATTCATGGTCACCACCCCAATCGCAGCACTGAGGACCAGGGTCCCGTGGGCATGGCCACTGCACCCTGTGCCATGTATGGGGGCCCATTTCAGGGATCCCTATGGCACTTTAAAAAATAAAATACTTACCTGCACTTACCTGTACTTACTTGGGATGGGGTCCCCCATCCGCCACTGTACCGCTGGTGTGGGTGGGGGTGTCCCTGGGGCCTGGGGAGGGCACCTGTGGGCTTATTCCATGGTGTTCCACCATGGAAATAGGTCCACAGGTCCCCTAACGCCTGCCCTGACCCAGGTGTTAAAAAAATGGGGCAAAGCAAGCTTTTCACAATTTTTTTACCCCACCTCCCTCCCGTGCACCATTTTTGCATGGAAGTATAAATATAGCGTTAAGGCCATAGAGTCATTTTGTGCACAGGAACGCCTACCTTGCATCTCATTAAGGCAAGGTAGGTTTCCACATCCAAAAAATGACTTTAACTCCATAAATTTGTTGCTAGAAGGGTCTAGCGCCAAAGTATAAATATGGAGTTAGTTTTGCAACGATTTAGAGTAAAAAAAAATGATGCTAATTTTGTGCAAACAGAGTATAAATATGCCCCAAATGAGGCCACCGCCTACAAGTATTGATGGACAGAGCTAAACTCCCGGGAATGCATTCAACTAGTTTCAACTGGGTGCGAAACCGTGGAATTTCGAATTCTTCCCATATCCTATTAAAGTGATCCACAATGGTGCGGGGGAGTTGTAGCTGGGCCTCTTGGGTAACCTTGGGATTTTTAAAAGGGGAAGAGCCTAATTCCAGATGTTTTCCTCATATATCCTAAGTAAAAATTTAAACCAGCCACCGTGTCGCCTTCCCCAAAATGGTGGCATTCTACAAAATGAACCCCTATATATTGTCAAACCCACCTCCCAAAAATTGCCCAAAGTGGCGCCCCTGGGCTGTACCACCTTCCCCAAACCTCCCGGGGGGCAAGACCAAATTTCTTCAGCAATCCCCTCCAGGACCCTCTTTTGGAGCCTCCAACAGATGACTGGTTATGACTGGCTCTTCAGATTTTGCCCGATTTGGATGACTTTGCGAGGGCATGCACTCTTTCCACTGCCTCCCGTAGTGTGTGTCGCTTCATTGGCCCAAGTATACCCAGAGGGAGCGTGGTCTACTTAATTGATTGGGAGGTAAGAGTCCTCCTTCCCTTTTATTTCATTGACAGATGTTCACTAGGTGTCCTTATTGTTCTTTCTATTTATCAGACCATAGCTAAGAGTATAGCTAAGGTCTAATGTGAGATTGATTTAGACCCACCAGTATAAAGAGCCAGTTGAAGGCTATCGTACTTCAACTGAATATTTACTTCTGTGATCACTCTTTCAAAGCCACTTGCCGGAGAAATTGCTAAATGTAGCTCAAACAGGCATTTAGATTGCAGCTAGATAAGGAACGGCTGCAAACCACACCCACACCTAGGTAGGTTGCTTGCAGGGTCACTCAGGCTCTCACAGCCCCCAAGAGGGTAACTAGTGTAACCCCCCCCAAGGTCGCCATGCTTTGAAGCGGAGAGGGTGTTGGGAACGATGCTGCACTGCACACGTGCTGGGTCTTGCTTAGGTCCTTAGGCTCCTCACCTCCTGATGCTTTGTTGATGATAGCATGCTGCAATCCAGCAAGCCGGCAGTCAGCACTTTCCCCATAAGACAACGGTCCCATTAACATCTGAGTGCTTTGGGCTTCCATGTAGCGCTCCCCCTCCACCATCAGATGTCACCTAATGCCATCCTTCACAGCTACAGCTTTGCAACACCTGGAAGCTGTTCCTTAGACTCTGGACATGAAGAGAGCCACACTTGTCCTTCTGCCCTGTGAGACTAAGAAGCTGTACTCGGCCCGGAAGTTGAGATATTAGTGAAACCTACAATAAATCCATCTGTTTTCAGCTTCTGCAAGCACTCCAAAACATCAGTTACTCGTTTCAAATGAAAGACATATCACTTAATAACTAGAACAGTAGTTTTTACTTTTGATTCGCACATGATGTCAAATTCCTTGGTGGTTGGTACTGTTGTACAAAGTGGTTTGTATTATCATTTTTTTACACCATGAAATGGATAAAGCATTACTCATGCTTGGTTATACACAAGTAAGTGACAATATATGACTTTAGACCTTCTAAACAACTGGCCAAGACCAGCTTATTTCTCGCAATGTACAACCTATCAACCATCTTGTTGAGTTAGTCCTTGCAAACAACTACACTTGTTATCACAGGAGCAAGTCTTGGCCTAAAGTGTATTTATGGAGTTTCTTCCAGCATAATTTCTAATATTACATCTCAAACACTTTTCTTGACAAGACGTGACCTTTCACCACAGGGATCCAAGGACGCGATTGCGGTGCCTCTACTATGTTTGCAGCTCTTGGGTTCGCACATGAAGATTGTTATAATACATTACCACATGTTAAAGGGTTAAAATAAACCTTCTGCGCAATGACTGTTGTTATTTCATGCCTGATCAACATACATTTGTAACCCCTTGTCCCATGTGCAATCAGAAACGTGGTACTGGTGATAGAGCGGAACGTGGTAATAATTTACCTACGTTTGGACGCTCTTTAGGCCGATGAATCTTTTGACTAAGTGGGAACTCTCTGTACTCTTATATCGATCAGTCGCATCAATCAATAATCAATAACGAACATAAGCAACACCTTGAACGACATAACACTTTACAATTAATCCAAAATACATTTCGGCGAACCCTGACCTTTCAGTCAGGAATAACCACCAGTTCATTGCAAAGTTAGTGAATTTATTTCCCTATATTAACAAAGCTAGCACAATATAAATGTTTCTCAACACCAAATGATAAACATATATGAACATTAATAGCTGTCCATAGCGTCGAAACAAGTGTAATCTATGAAGCATTTGAATCACAAGGCATTCGATAATAGCAATGCAAATCACTAATACGATAATCTGTAATGAACTAATGACATACATTTAGTCAGCATAACAAGATCTCAAATTGCATCGTGCGACATATGGAATCCTCGTCTAACCTCAAATTAGCATCGGCATGTGGGACTTCATGCAAAAACAATTTAGCAACATTAATTTAGAAAAAACTCTTAACTAGGGATCTTACCAAAAATCAGCAGTTGGTTACCTAAAAGAAACACAATGCAATTTTACAATTTCCTTTCATATTTACCAATTACGATCAGCATACAAGGAAGTCTTCGTCTCACAGGTACCGTTCTTCGGTCATCATGGGTACCGTTTCGATCAGCATAGGACGGGACTAAGGGGCAGGGGTGGACGGGGCAATTGCCTCACGGCGGCAAGGTGAAACTACTACTTCATGCAAAGGGATCAAACCAAAGTTAAAGTCTCTAGGGCAAGAATCATTTAAAGTCTCTTTCTCTCGATTAGAGAAAGCATCAAAGTCTCTCAAAATGGCATCGCAGCAAAGTGGGCCATAATAGCTACGAAGTCAAAATGGCGGGATGTCCGATGATAGAGAGAGAGAGAACTCCTCTCGTGCACCTGGTTTTTATAGACAACAGTTCAAGTCCAGTAGGGTCTCCATTGGAGGGTTCATAGGTTAGCTTCAAATTGACCAATCAAAAACAACAGTTCTCAAGCTTTTACTTAAGCATACATTATCCTTGGAGATGGGTACGCAATTCGCAACATTGTTTCCCAATTAGCTTACTCTCAGAGCCTCCATTGTCCGCACCTGCAAGTCGACCTTGAATTAAAGAGAAAATATGCAAGGCTGGCACTAACTTTAAGATAAGCATGTGAACAGCTTCTGTGGAAAAGTACAGCTTCAAGCTAAAATACACGTTTATTAGCACAGTGGAAAAATACGAACATCTAAACCGTGAGACCAGGCAACTAGGCCAAAGCCTCCGCTAAAGTAATGCTAAGCTAAACATTTCAAACAAGCAAATCGTAGCACACGTTTATGATTATGTCGGATTAGTGCAATTCTAATTCACCACGTTATATAAAGCACGCGTATAAATGATGGCAAACTACTCTGAGGGCTCATTTTGTCCCCGTACAATCTTTATTAGTTCGGTTAATGTCACACATGATTATTTGAGCACTACGTTTAAGCGTTAATAAATCAAAACCTTCATTTTCTGCTTCATCAATCCCTCCTCTGATGACTACTTGTCATCACACAAATTTAGCCCACAAATTTTATTCCATTAAAATTCTGTCAGCTCCCTTTTCCTTTTAATTCCCCTAGTTTGCGCTTTGTATTCTTCTGCCATTCTTTTCATAATTTTCTCCTCCTTTCTTCTTTTAATCCTTTTCATAATCATTATTATTCCCCTTTTTATTCCCCAAATTCCAAATACACAAATTATTACTATTAATATTCCTTCTATTATTTTCAATAATATTCCATTCCAAATTCCCCCAATCCAATGTCCCACTGAAGCTATTCCCTTTCCAACCTTCTCCCACACTCCTGGTTCTTTCAATTCCTTCAGATCTGCACTTTCTTTTGTTAGATTAGCAAGCATAGTTTTAATCTTCACACTATTATCAGGTATATAGGTACAGCAGTGACGTGCACCAATCATTTTGCAAACGCCTCCATCCTTTGCTAAAAGAATGTCTAAAGCAAGCCTATTTTGAAGAGTCATAGCTCTTTCCGCTGCAAGCTCAGCATCTATCAGGATTATGGCACCTGAAAACTTTGTCAACATGTTATCCACTATAGTAGACAACTTTCGTATCTTGATGGAATTCAGCACAACTCCCAATGAAGGAATCATGGCTCCAAATATATCACCTACCACAGCAGCTGCGGTCTCTCTTTTCTGGATACTATGAGATCCAGATGTCTTTTGAATCATCGATACGTCATCCAGTTGATAAACCTTTGGGAACACTATACCCAAATAACATCTCCCCCACCATCCCTTTGGAAGACGATAATAGGCATTATGCCCACAAATGTAATATACACCTGGAATGACAGGGTCGAGTCCGTCCATCATGAATGTCCATTTGGCCTTAAAAATAAACGTATGTTTGCATTCACTCGCTCCTACAAAAATATTGTCATAATAAGATTCTCCTCGATATATACAAAACTTTCCTACATGCCAAGCATCTAAAGCTATTTTCCCTTGTGTCTTTATAGCAGCAAAATCATAATTATCTACTGAAGTCCTCTTATGCAACTCCTTTTCTAATTTCGCCTTCATTTGAGCCCTTCTATCATCTGTGCGATCCAAAAAGCTTATTTCTACAGCAGAGACTGAACAAGTAAGGTTCTCCCTATGAGCATGAGCCGTTTCAAAAGGTTGCATTGGCTCGAAAAATTCCCCCATAATTTTGTAATCCCAATATTTTGCGGTCTGGCTTAGCTGCGCTATTATAGGAACATAAGCAAAGGTAACATCATAATTCGAGTAAAAATACTGTATGTTAGTTTGACCATAAAACCTAGACATTACTATACTACATGTAATCCCGTATGTAAGAGGCATGTGGTGATAAGTTACCCCTTCCTTTACTGATGTCGGTATCTGTGTACACACATAACAATCCTTCGCATCCATAGTTTCAACATACTCTGTTAGTAAGCGATAGAAAACATTATACGAAAGCTCTTTCTTATCGTGCAAGAGCCTCTCATCCATTGCAAGTCTTTTCAATGGTGTTAGTTCAGTGACAGTAACAGGAGCAATAGTAGAAGCAGCAATAGTCTCATTCTCACCCTTCCCATGCATTCCAAACACAATTGCCATTATTATTATTACACATGTTAATACCAAGCCTATACACGCGTATTTACAATATTTCTTTCTATTGTTTTGCGTCATGATCTGTATAGAATCAGAGAGCTAGAAGCACTTATAAATGAAACTATTTAGCAATTCAGTTACAAAGCTGAACGAGCGCAATGTTCACACCGTCTTCTTCAAAAGGCCAGTCACTTATCGGTTAGCAGCATTTGTCTCAATTCGGCAATAACTCAGTCTTTATCGGTTTAGCAAATGTCTCATCCGGTTTAACAATGCCTCAGCTGGTTGTTTCTTTCACGTTAGATTGTAGTGAGCAATATCATTTACTCTTTCAATCGACAGAGTCTATGAAACTTTTCTTTTCTATCGGTATCTCTTCTTCTTCTTCGTTCTCGATGCTTAGAGATACAAACTCGTCAGTCCAATCATCATTGACTGCATATGCCCATTCAGGACCGGAATACCTCCTGTTTGGTATCCTTTTTCTTTTCAATTTTGCTTCTCTTTTCGACTCTGCTTCGCTGGTACTTTCCTCTTTTGTCAAGTCTTTTTCTTCACTTGACGATTGATCCACAACAGTCACTTCTTTTCTTTTCTCTTTCACTTTCGGCCTTCCTCCTTCGTTCAAACTTTCTTTACCCTTTTCTTTTATTGGTGAGATACTCAGTCTTCTCTTTGCACCATGTCCATTTGATGGACCTGCGATCTTTTCTGTGGAATCTTGAACCTTTTCGTTCTGTTCTGCCTTATCCCCTTCTTCCGGGGAATCGATCACGTTCTCTTTTTCTTTTTCTGTATCGTCTGCTTCTGGGAAAGCCCTCCTCTGATCAGGCTCTCCTGCCTCTTCACCTTTTTCGAGCCCTTCGTCACCGTTACTTTCTTCAGGCTCTTTATCACTTTCAGCTGCTTCAGGTTCTTTGTCACCTTCAGCTGCTTCAGGCTTTTTGCTACCCTCAGCTGCTTCAGGCTCTTTGTCACCTGCAGCTTCTTCGTCGCTGTCTGAACTTTCTCCTTGGTCTTCCCCAAGTGAGTTGGTGTCTTCGTTGTCGGAGAATATCTCCTTTTCTCCTGCTTCTGCCTGTTCGCTTTCAGTTCGCTTTTGTTCTGTCTCAGCACTCGGCACTGCTTTATCAGGCACTGGTACTTTCAGCGCTTCAACTTCCTCATCTGTGGGACACAACACCTTCTTTGTGTGACTGGCGTGAATCCAGTTGGGAACCCCCGCACACTTCACAGCGGTAGTTGTCGTCAGGATCACTTGAAAAGGGCCTTTCCAACGAGGTTCCAGACACGACTTTCTCACGTGCTTCTTTACCACGACCCAGTCACCTGCTTTCAGTGCGTGTCCTGGACCTTGGATCGGTGGCAAGGTGGTCGCTTCCACCTGGTGAGAGAAAGAGCGAACCACGTCAGCCAGTCCTTTGCAGTAGTCTAACACCATATCATCTGTAATATTCAAAAGCATGTTTGCGGGAACTGCAGGAAGTCTCATAGCCCTGCCCATGAGAATTTCATGCGGAGACAATCCAGTCTTTCTATCAGGAGTGTTTCTCATTGACATTAGCACTAAGGGCAATGCGTCAGGCCATCTCAAATTTGTCGATGCACATATTTTTGCCATTCTCGATTTCAGCGTACCATTCATCTGCTCCACCAGTCCTGAGGCTTCAGGGCGATAGCTACAGTGTAGCTTTTGCTCAATGTTCAGCACTTCGCAAAGTAACTTTATCACCTCGTTATTGAAGTGACTTCCCCTATCTGATTCTAAAGAGATCGGGAATCCGAAACGTGGTATCAACTCCCTCAACAATAGCTTGGCAACTGTAAGGCTGTCGTTTCTACGTGTAGGGTATGCCTCAATCCAGTGACTAAAAATGCACACAATCACCAGCACATATTTCAGACCCCCATGCACAGGCATTTCAATGAAATCCATCTGCATACGACTAAAAGGTCCGCTTGCCCTACCAATGTGACTCGCGCTCACAACCGTTCCCTTTCCTGGGTTCATCTGCTGGCAAGTGACACATCGATGGCAAACTGCTTCTGCAGCTTGGCGAAATCTGGGGTTAAACCAATCAGTTTTGAACAATCTTATCATGGCATCTCTCCCTAGGTGAGCTTGCCCATGATAGAACCGCGCAAGCTGTGATAAGAGACTATTTGGCAAAACATATTTCCCCTCATGTGAAACCCATAACTCGTCTTGTCTCTTTATACATTGTGATTTGATCCAGGAATCTCTTTCATCCTCCCTGACATTATTCTGTAATGCTTTTAGTTCCTCTATTGTGTCTACAACCTTCAAGGCAAATGCTTCAGCCGGTTCGAGTTCTGGCTCATTTATTGTGTTCCAATCATCTCTCAGTAATATACAGTTCAAGGCACAAAATCTTGCGACTTGATCCGCATATGCATTTCCCAGAGACACATAGTCCTGTCCTTTCGTATGAGCACTGCACTTTACCACTGCAACTTCAGCTGGCACTTGAATGGCATGTAACAATTCCCTTATTCTTTCCCCATTCTTTACTGGAGATCCTGAAGAAGTCAGGAAACCTCTCTGTGACCATAGTTGTCCAAAGTCATGCACAATCCCAAACCTGTATTGACCATCAGTGTAAATGGTGACTTTCATCAATGCAGATAGTTGACATGCTCTGGTAAGGGCTACAAGTTCTGCTACTTGTGCAGAATAGACTCCTTGAAGCCATCCCGCTTCCAAGACCCCTGTTACAGTACATACAGCATATCCTGCTTTCAAAATCCCCATCCCATCTCTTAGGCATGAACCATCAACAAAAAGAATTTGGTCATTTACATCAAGCTTGGTATCTTTGATGTCCGGTCGGGGTTTTGTGCAAAATTCAGTCACCTGACGTCTTCAGCGTTCTCAATTTCAGCATTTTCTCCAGGAAGCAAGGTTGCTGGATTCAATGTAGTGCACCTTTTCAGCTGCACATTCGGTGAACCCAAAATTATCGTTTCATACCTTGTGAGTCTTGCTCCAGTCATGTGTTGCGTTCGGGAGCGGGTCAAAAGTATCTCAACTGAGTGAGGGACCATGACTGTTACTGGGTGTCCCATCACTATTCCTTCACTCTGAGTGATGCTGATACCAACTGCTGCTACGGCGCGCAAACACCCTGGAAGTGCTGCTGCAACCGGATCCAAAGTAGCTGAAAAATACGCTACTGGTCTGTTCACGCCACCATGGGCTTGGGTCAAGACAGACAAAGAACATGCATCACGTTCATGACAAAACAATGTGAAAGGCTTCGTGTAATCAGGCATACCTAAAGCTGGAGCCCTGCACATGCACTCTTTCAATTCAACAAAAGCATCCATCTCGTCTCCTTTCAGCTCAATTTCATCCAAGGCATCCTTTTGGGTCAATTTCAGTAGGGGCTTTGCTAGAGACGAGAAGTTGGGAATCCACTGGCGACAATATCCCACCATTCCCAAAAACTTCCTCACCTCCTTCCTTGTCTTTGGTGGACTCATTTGGAGTATACTTGTAACTCTTTCCTTCATTATTCTCCGTGACCCTTTCTCTATTTGGTGACCCAAGTATTTCACTTTCTTCTGACAGAATTGTAATTTGGAAGGAGACACCTTATGTCCATTCCTTCCCAAATGGTTCAACAGAGCAATGGTATCGGCTGTGCAGCCACTTTCTGTCTTTGATGCAACCAGTAAGTCATCAATGTACTGTACTAGAGTTGACTCGAATGGCAATTCTAATTCTTCCAGATCTTTCTTTAGAACTTGATTGAATATTGACGGTGACTCAGAAAACCCTTGAGGAATTCGACACCAACTATACACTCTGTCTAGGAATTTGAAACAAAAGAGGAATTGGCTGTCCTCATGAAGAGGCACAGAAAAGAATGCCTGTGACAAATCGATGACTGAAAACCATTCAGCATCGCAAGGAACTTGAAACATTATCACAGCTGGATTCGGCACGACAGGGCAGCACTTTATTATGATGTCATTTATTTTCCTCAAATCCTGCACGAGTCGGACTTTCCCACTTGGCTTTATTAGTCCCATTATCGGTGAATTACATGGACTGCTTAACACTTCTCTCAGTACCCCCTGCTTTACAAATTCGTCAATGAGTTGAGCAACTTTCATGAGGGTATCTTGTGGCATGTGGTATTGTGGGGTCTGGGGAAAGATTGCATTGGGCTTTACCATCACTTTTACTGGTTCCACTCCTTTCATCAATCCCACCTCTTTCCCTGTCATGTCCCACACTTCCTTTCCGACTGTTTCCCGTAATTCTGCTGGGATATCTTCTTCAGTTATCATCGGGAAGAGACAAATCAGAGGATACTCTTCGTCGACAGTTTCCATCTCATCCCCCTCTACACTGTCCTCTTCCTCCCCATCATTGCTCGTTTCTATTGTTATTCCTTCGCTTGAACACATTATCGAACAACCCAATTTACACAATAGGTCCCTTCCTAACAGGGCTATCGGGCTTGAGTCACACACCACAAACTGATGTACCCCTTGATAGTTACCGATGCTGACTGGAACCGGATCTGTAATTGGGTTCGTCAGGTGTCTGTTTGCTACTCCCACCACTTGAACTGTCCTCCCTGAGAGTGGCAAATTTGGAACTTCACTGCTCTTAACTGTTGAACGTGTGGCTCCCGTGTCAACCAAGAATGAGACCCGATGACCCATTACTCTTCCCTCCACGTACGGACCCCTTTGATCAACTTCCAAGGATGCCGCAAGCACACAATCTCCTTCTTCTCCTGAACTTTCACTCTCCCATACGTTGTTTATTCCACTCTCACTGTGTAATGGGAACTGTTGTACGGTGCCATTTGTACTCATTACCTGACCTGTTACCTGTGGAGGAACCATCACTTGCTGCTGACCCATTGGTGCCAACGGTATTTGCATTTGCTGATTAGGTACCATAGGTAACTGCTGTTGCATCGGCTGCATTTGCGTCATCTGCATACGAGGCATCTGCATCTGCTGCGGCTGCATAGGTTGTAGTCCCTGCAATTGATTTATGGTCTGGAAATTTGGGTTTGGACCTCTCATTTTCGGTCCCCTCATTGTCTGAAATGCATTGACATCATTGTTTTGCTGACCAACACCTGCACCTGCACCTACACCTGCACCTACACCTGCACCTTCCTTCACCACCATCGGGCACTCGCGTTTCCAATGACCGACGATTCTGCACACGTGACACGGCATCACCTTCTTCATTGCCTGCACCCCCGTCACAACAGTGTTCAAATCCGGACCATTATTCACAAAACCTCCTCGACCTCTGCCTCTAGCCTGTGGCTGAAACGCCATGTTTCCCTGCAACTGCAACTGCGGTTGTGGTACCTGCTGTTGGAACCCTTGCATCCCTTGCAAACCTTGCAGACCTTGCAAACCTGTCTGAGCTGCCTTAAGCTGCATCATCATCACCTTCTCTTTCAACCTTTTCTGTTTCACTTCAATTTCGTCGCTACAGTATTTCGCATAAGTCAAGACTTCGTCAATCGGTTTAGACTGCCAACAAATCAAATGCGACTTTATCATTTGGCTTATTTCTGGTCTCAGCCCTTCCACAAATCTGAACACAAAATGTAGCATGTCCTTCGCCTCTATTGTTTCCGTGCCACTGTAATTCTTGAACGCCTTCAACAACCTCTCATAGTAACTATGAATCGATTCTTTAGTCTCTTGGGCAGTTCGGTCAATCTTCTGCCAATCCACGTTTTTCGCGGGTACCTTCGTTTTCAAATGCTCAATCACCTTGTAGTACAAGCTCATCACCATAGGTGATGGTGCGCCCGTTTCCCTGTGTCTCTCCGGTTCACTGGTCGGCCAACCTACAGCTCTTTTGCAATCCTCCCACAAATCTGCCGGAACCACAATCTCAAACAGAGTATTCAGGTCTTCCCAGAGACATTTTGCAAGCTTCACAAACCTATCAGTCTGTTGGTACCATTCAATTGGTTTCTCTCTCAGTTTGGGAAAATCGTCCGTAAAAGACTGAATGTCACTCCTGTGCCATGGTACATGTACTAATTTTCCCCCTGCTGTCTCCCTCATTGGTAGCATTGTTACTGTATCACTACTCTGCGGTCTTTTCTCATTGTTCTCTGTAGCACTGTCCCTCCTCTTATCCTTCCTCTTTACCCACCTGCTTTCCCATTTGTCTAAGCACCTCCACACTTGTGCACTCTGCAGCAATTCTCTAAGGTGAGTCTTCATGCCTGCTGACCTCATGTGTTCAAAATCTGTGGTCCCAAAATCTAACCTGTAGCTCCTGCTCAAGTGTTTCGTCTTGTCTATGTCAACCTCGTTTCTGTCAGCTGCTTCCTGCAAGCTCTTATGTATCTTGTTCACTTCCTTCGTAATCCTGGGACATAGATACCTCAGCTCTTCTTCCGTGTAGGACTCTAACCTGTTCACACCCATAGTCCCTTCCACCAATTCTTGTGCTTCCATGTTCAACCTGACCCTATTCATGTAGTCTTCTCCTTTCCCACTAGCTGGACTTTGTGTGGAATTCAGACTGTTGAACCACTGTGTCAGCTGTTGCGCATTCACCCCCATCAGGGTAGCGTTCACATCGACTGCCATCGATGGCTGTGGCAGCTTTTCAGTGTTCGATGTGAGAGGTATTATCAGTGGGGGGCTCGACCTCACCAGTGTTGACTGAGCACATATGGGACTAAACTCCATCAAGGACCCAGACCCAGTTGGCTGAGCCACTATCGGAGTTATCCCTGGAATGTTTTCTATGCACCTTCTTTCTGTCCCATTCTGCAGCATTGATCCCTGACTGTTCAGACCCAAATTAGGCTGACTATACAGAGGTACCGCTGGACCTACAGTAATGGGTAAGGATATCGCGTCTGGGTTCTGTCCATTCCCCATGTTCTGAGGCATGTTCATTCCCACACCCTGGGTCATCATTGCCGGCATGCCCATCTGGCTCCCCGTCATTTGAACATGTGCGTTTCCTCCCTGCATCTGCTTTTGAGGCATCAAAAACTGAGTTGATTCAGCTTGTGCCATCGTTTGGTTGTAACCATTCTGTACTCCCCTTACGGTTGGATCCAGAACCATTCCTGCACTGTTATCACTACTGTAGTACCCTGGCATCTGCGGCTGATAATTTTCCGCTGGTTTCAACACGGGCACATCTGGATATATTCTCCTAACTTGCGGTATCTGCGGGGTGAACAGCAGACTCGGGTCCTTAGATCCCGATGATGCTCCTGAACTCTGGGTTTCACTGTTCTGTACCGGTGCCGGAGGGGCAGAACTGGTACTTGGACCTTGTCCATTCTCTGCATAAGGCGGTGGACGGTCGTTCAACAATTGCATTATCAACTCCTCATCCTCTAACTCCTCATCTCTTCTCAACTTTTCCTCGTCCTCTCTATCCTTGGAACACCTTCTGTCCGTCTTACAGGTGGCTTTCTTACCTGTCTCTTCTCCTTCCTTAGTAATTGCTGGGAACAATTTTATCCCCTGCAATACATCTGACCTCCACACCTTCTGTGCATTATCCCACCTAGCATCCGCTAGTGTCTTTTCTACCTTCCTCATTCTGGTCTCGAACTTCTTTTGCTGTTGCTGTCTGGCCATTAGTTCCCAAATTGCTAGAGCCTCAAACTGTGCTGGCCTTGGAGGCACCTTCATGTCATACATCGTGAATCTCAAATTCTCTAAAATCTTTATATTAAATGTCCCATATATCGGGAACGCTACGCTCCCATGTTTTTCTGTCAACTTGTGCCATTGCTTTAGCCAAAGGCACGGAGCTACCCCCTTTTCTTCCATTACAATGTAAGCTGGTGTACCCTCGGGCGGCGTCTCCTCTCCTACGCTCGCTTTAATGTAAGACTCCCCCTTCATTGCACTCCTGAATGCTTTAAGGAATTTCATCTTCTCGTCTTTTATTTCACAAAGTTTGTAATCAATATGTTACCTTTATTCCACAAAATTTGTAATCAATAGGTGACTTTAATTCCCGGAATACTCTTCACCTGCCTTTCCCCTTCCACTCGAGTCCCACGAACTGCGTCCAATCCGTGCGCGACCCTTCTCTGCAACCAACCTATCCCAGCGCGGCTCTTAGTGACGTCACACTCACACACACTGCGGCTGACAAAGCCTCGCGGCTAGTCCTCCTTCACTCACCTCATCTCGTAACAAGTTTTTGCATATATTGCGAGCTACCAAAAAATAAAACAGATCTGTCGGTTTACTACAGGAAGGGTAACACAATTGCTTCAGGACCTTAGGGACTTTTCACCAGCCTCGGCCACTATTCGATCTCTTTCACCAGCCTCGGCCGCTATTCGGTCTTTCTCAGTCCCCACATTCGCAAGCAAATCTGACCCGCAGACCTACTCTCAACTTGTCAATGATCTGTCCTAGTGCACTTAGAATCTTGTCAAAGCCCGAAGTCGAAGTTTCTTTTACTCCCTAACACACGTACCCGACTCGTTGACCACGCCCGATCAACCTACTAAACCGCCCAGACCACAACATGGATCAACATACTCCGGAGTCTCTTGACCTCGCAGGGCCCGTCTCAACAACAACAACCACGTGGACCTTTTTATGCACAAAGCGCCAGACGCACATGAAGTTCGACGACTTCCCTACTCTTGTACTCGGAGCCGCACCTCCGCTATCTCCATGAAGTTCGACGACTTCTCTACTTCTACACTCGGAGTCGCACCTCCGCTATCCTTAAAAGAAAATCCTCGCAACCTTTTCACACACCGTGCGGCAATAAGCTGTGCAAGCGCAAAACCCTAACTTCACTCATACCATCACTAGTATCGCCAGCGCTGATTCCACACCTCCGTTCTCTCCATTCGCAAGCTCCGAGATCCCGGGAAAGTCGCGGTGGACCTAGCCCATCATCATCTTGTCAATCCGTTCTACCCAAGAAAATCTAACTCAACCTCTCGAATGGAGTCTCAAAATGCGTAACCGTTAATTCGACACCATGTAATTTAATAGTACAGGGTCCCAAAAGACGAAACCGTCCTCTGCTACCATCTACTGATAGAGCGGAACGTGGTAATAATTTACCTACGTTTGGACGCTCTTTAGGCCGATGAATCTTTTGACTAAGTGGGAACTCTCTGTACTCTTATATCGATCAGTCGCAACAATCAATAATCAATAACGAACATAAGCAACACCTTGAACGACATAACACTTTACAATTAATCCAAAATACATTTCGGCGAACCCTGACCTTTCAGTCAGGAATAACCACACCAGTTCATTGCAAAGTTAGTGAATTTATTTCCCTATATTAACAAAGCTAGCACAATATAAATGTTTCTCAACACCAAATGATAAACATATATGAACATTAATAGCTGTCCATAGCGTCGAAACAAGTGTAATCTATGAAGCATTTGAATCACAAGGCATTCGATAATAGCAATGCAAATCACTAATACGATAATCTGTAATGAACTAATGACATACATTTAGTCAGCATAACAAGATCTCAAATTGCATCGTGCGACATATGGAATCCTCGTCTAACCTCAAATTAGCATCGGCATGTGGGACTTCATGCAAAAACAATTTAGCAACATTAATTTAGAAAAAATTCTTAACTAGGGATCTTACCAAAAATCAGCAGTTGGTTACCTAAAAGAAACACAATGCAATTTTACAATTTCCTTTCATATTTACCAATTACGATCAGCATACAAGGAAGTCTTCGTCTCACAGGTACCGTTCTTCGGTCATCATGGGTACCGTTTCGATCAGCATAGGACGGGACTAAGGGGTAGGGGTGGACGGGGCAATTGCCTCACGGCGGCAAGGTGAAACTACTACTTCATGCAAAGGGATCAAACCAAAGTTAAAGTCTCTAGGGCAAGAATCATTTAAAGTCTCTTTCTCTCGATTAGAGAAAGCATCAAAGTCTCTCAAAATGGCGTCGCAGCAAAGTGGGCCATAATAGCTACGAAGTCAAAATGGCGGGATGTCCGATGATAGAGAGAGAGAGAACTCCTCTCGTGCACCTGGTTTTTATAGACAACAGTTCAAGTCCAGTAGGGTCTCCATTGGAGGGTTCATAGGTTAGCTTCAAATTGACCAATCAAAAACGACAGTTCTCAAGCTTTTACTTAAGCATACATTATCCTTGGAGATGGGTACGCAAATCGCAACATTGTTTCCCAATTAGCTTACTCTCAGAGCCTCCATTGTCCGCACCTGCAAGTCGACCTTGAATTAAAGAGAAAATATGACAGGCTGGCACTAACTTTAAGATAAGCATGTGAACAGCTTCTGTGGAAAAGTACAGCTTCAAGCTAAAATACACGTTTATTAGCACAGTGGAAAAATACGAACATCTAAACCGTGAGACCAGGCAACTAGGCCAAAGCCTCCGCTAAAGTAATGCTAAGCTAAACATTTCAAACAAGCAAATCGTAGCACACGTTTATGATTATGTCGGATTAGTGCAATTCTAATTCACCACGTTATATAAAGCACGCGTATAAATGATGGCAAACTACTCTGAGGGCACATTTTGTCCCCGTACAATCTTTATTAGTTTGGTTAATGTCACACATGATTATTTGAGCACTACGTTTAAGCGTTAATAAATCAAAACCTTCATTTTCTGCTTCATCACTGGCTACATCCACAGGATTCAGAAAGCCATACCCCATGTCCATATGCTTAACGTTTTCCACTTCACAATTTACTATATTCCTTAATACAGTATCCAATGCCTTCCAGGCTTCAAAATATATGATACTTCTGTTTGGTGTTCCATTATTTCACCCATGCATCTCAACATTTTAAGTAATGTTTACTTTTAGGGTTTTCTACTTCTTACTGCAGAGCAGTCCGCATGACCACACTCTTCTGAATAAGTTTCCCTCTATAAATGCTACAACCAACAATTTGAAATGCTTACCTTTGAAATGTAAAATTTGGCGCTCATACTGTGTCCAATATTTCCTCGAAAATTCAAAATTATTTTACTACCCTCAGATGTTATATAATAGTGTAACCATTTTCAGATTTAAATAGTACTTTTAAGAACCTGCCCAATGTGTTTCCCTCCTCTCTGGTACTCTTTTGAGAGCCATATGCACTGTGCAGGAATTTAATACTACCTCTGTTCCAATTTCCTTAGTGTCTGTCAAGGAATAAACACAGAAATTACATCTATGGTCCTCTGGCCTGTTAATAGCAAGACCTCATACCAATTCGTCTAATCCTAGAGGCTCATTTCCTCTCTGCATCTCACCTCAGGGAGCCCATACTGCCCCCATTGCTGTCCTGCCCTCTCCTCTTTCTGCTCCACAGTAGTCACTTGTCAAGACTGACTTACACAAGTGTAGTAGATAAAAAAAAACTGAATGCTTGGACATATCTATTAACTTATGTCATCTCATCATCTGCTCCAAATGTTTAATCTTTCCTTCCATTCTTAATCCACTCCTTACATTGCAATATGTGGCTTTCCCCAGGAGCTGCATACCTCGCAGGTGAGTTTGCGGCGGCACTTTCAACTATAATGGGCATATTTACAAGGAACTGGCACATTGGCTCTGCTGCACCAGTGTCCGTGCATCACCCTGCACCCCCCCTAACAACACCATGGTAGTACTGTATTTACAATACAGCGCACTATGGTGCACATTAGCAGAATAGCTTCACATTTGTTGGTGCTTTACTGGATGAGCATAAAAAATGTTGACTCTAGTCCAGCAAAGCTCGGGGAGGCCCATAGGAAATAGCCTAGCGTCCCTTTAGCTCCTGTCCTGGTCAGGCGTTAGAAAATGGCTCTAAAATGCACAGTGACATCTTGTAAATTTCACTGTGCCATTTTTTTGAGCTTCCGTGCAGGGGAACGTCCCACTTGCATACATTATACCTGGCAGGGGTTTACTTTGTAAATATGGCGCAGGGTGAGGGCCTGTTTTGCACTGCCGTAGAGTTAAAAAAAAATGCTAAGGGGCTTGTAAATATGCTCTCTACACACTTAAGGGTGCGCCACAGAGTTAGACAGCACTTTCGCTTGGTAAAGCGGTTTGTGGTGTTTGCTCTGGGGATGAGCCTTTTTTTGCCTTTGCAAATGATGATTGCAACTGATTTCTCGCGATATGATGACTTGTGGGCTGTCCTTCAAGTCAACCCTGCACATGCTACAAACATAGGGACCATCTTCGTTTGTGATGTTACATAGCATGCTCTCTCCTGAAATACACGTATACCTGAGGTAGCTCCTATGTTTATTTATTGATTGGTTTATTATACTCATTTGTAACAATTGAGCCACTTAATGAGTTGGATCAGTGAGAATAAGTTCATAAACAGATCCCTTTCTTCTGGTAAGTGGAGTGGTCCCTGTGTCTTTGGTGCCTGTCAGGTCACAAGTCTGGTGACTCCCCCTTTACATTTCTATGAGTATAATTTTATTATTTTTAAAATGTATTGTTACATATATTCTCACATTTTTGAGTTGAGTGAGGGGGTAAGATGTAGTTTCCAGAATTTGCAGTAAATTTTGTAAAATACAGTGAAGGCTATAAAGTACAATGGCAGTACACTAACAGCCCAGAGGGAGGTGATTAACAGTGCAATATCACCTTCTGGGCATCTATGTGCAAGATGTATGTAGTAGGAACATTGTAGTATAACACAATTTTAAACTCTTTTTCGGGGCTATGCTTATTGGGAGCAGTTCAATTTGGTATTCTGTGCCTTATACTTGTATAAGCCCCCACTCCTAGGGAGAGATGATTTATGGTGAATTTGGGTACTTTGCTGGTTCTGAGTGTCTCCCTTGAGTATTTAGGGTCAGAAGTTTTATTTGAATGCACATCCATTCGCTGGGCAGGTCACCATTGCTGGACTTCAACCAGACTCCTCAAGGGCAGAAGGAGGAGATTGTAGGACCTGGAGCGTGTTAGTACTTAAAAGTACTCCTGTTCTCCTGCGGTGTGGGACGTTAGTTACAGGGCACCACCACTGGATCTAAACCCCCAGACTCATTGGAAGTAGCTGGAGGAGATTTGAATTATACTACACTATTTTAGAACTACTCCAATCCTTCAATTATGGCCAAAGGGAAGGTGATTGATGGTGTTCAAAAATATAACTAAGGGAAACTGGCACTTTGTTGCAGTACCCCCCAACACACCTTTTGCCTGGCCACTGGATGCAACTTGGACTTGAGTGCACTGGGATCCTGCTAACCATGTTCCCAGTGCCAGTGTTCTTTGCCTAAAACATTGCAAAGGTAATTTGGATACACCTTTAGCTACCACTATAAGTCTCTTGTAAAAGGTGCTTAGGTACCCAGGGCATGGGGTACTAATAGGCCCCTGAGGAAAGCAGCACTGATTGTGCCACCCTCTAGGGCCATGCATCCAGATCTGAGGGTTCTTGTGCAAACCTAAAACACAAACGTGACATTACACACTGCCTGTGTGCCCTGTCCACCATACACTGCATATACTATGGATTAGACACCCCTCTGGCAAGCCTTACAGCCCTAAGTCAGGGGGCACCATATGTGAGGGCATAGCTGCATTGCCAAACCTGGGACATAGTGAGTGAACAGAGCTGCCATTTTAATACATGTACTAGGCACTGGTCAGCAGGAGTTTCCCAGCTACATGATGGCCGCACAGATCCCTTGGTTGTTTGGTATCAAACAACTCAGAATGATAAATCCAAACTGGTACCAGTATTGGATTTATCCCTAAATGTACCCAGGGGTCATCATAGAGGTACCCCCTGCAAAAGCTAACTACCCTGGCATGCTTGCTGACACTTTCTATCCAGCCTGCTATCTCCAGACATCCAATCTACAAACCTTGATGGAGAGGTCTGTCTCTCTGGTTGGTAGAACAATGCCCTTCCTTGGTGGAGATGCTAACACCCCCTTCCTCAGGAATGTGCACTGCTCTGGAGGTGATCTCCAAAGGGCTTACCGCCTTTGAAACTCAACCCCCAACCCTGCTGCTAGCAGCAGATGGTCAACCCCTCTGCAAAACCCCACTTTTGGTGGGAGCAAAGGTGAGAAACTACACAAAGAGTAGAGGAAGTGGCCCCACCTGGCATGCACTACCCCTACAGTGTTGCCTGCAAGGTGGGCACTCTATTTTATTTTCCTCATCTTAGATGGAAGGAAAATAGGCAATCAGGGATAGGGAAGTAACTATTCCCATAGGAAGTGATCACAATAGTGGGTGTAGACACCCAAAGGTAGGTGTCCCATTGGACGCTACCAGGTTCCCCCAGAAACGCCCACTAAATTCAATATTTAGTGGGCATCACTAGACCAGGTAATCAGATTCGAACGACACAAAGAAGATCAGCACCAAGAAAATCCAAGGCACGAGAATTGTAGACCTTCTGCTCAAAGAAAAGGCACCAAACTCTGCCTGCTGCACCCAGGACCCAACACTCATGTTGTGGAGCTTCTGGACAACTGGACTGACCTCAAGAACCCCAGAGGACCTCCAAGATTCCCCAATCATCCAAGAACTCCCTCCAGCGTGGAGGTACCACTCTGTAACAAGGAAGAAACCAGCAACCCAGTGAGGGTCACTTCACTGACCAGCCACTAATTCCTGAACCAGAAGTCACAGCTAGACCAAACCTGCTAGTGTGCAAATTTTGGTGGCACTGCGACCTCCAGAGGTCAAACCGTACCAATACCCTGGGTACTGGTGTAATGGCACTAGGAAAAACATCCTGCCAGAGGCTGGAAAAGGACCAGGAGGAAGGCCCAGTTGAGGGTCTTCGGGAACACCCAGGACCTCCCACCACAGTGCCCCCATTGTCCTGCAAACGACCGTTGACCTGATTTACCTCCAGCTCCAAAGGGCGTCTTTGCGCACAGCTCCTGGTTCACAGATTCACTCTGCACCTGGCCACCCTGTGCTTGCAACGAAGAACCTGCTATGCCCTAAGGGTCACTCATCCCTTGCAACCTCCACACTCCATGGGGACCTTGAGGAACCACCTCTAAACTTACCTGCACAGACCTTATCCAAGTGGTCTCACAGTGGCCCTGCACCAGCTCCAGAGACCTTTCTCCGCTGCTCTCGTAAGAACCGGGAGACGGTCGAACTTCTCCAGTTGGCACAGTGTGACCACCGACGACCTCTAACAACCTGCAAAAGAAGAACTTTGTAAAGCAACTGTGTGATTTTATATGTATTTTTAAAGGTGACTTTCCTTTGATTCCTAAGGTGCGTAATTACGCACAAAAAGACTATTTTTATTAAACTTAATATCTCAAAACGTACTTGGTATTAAAAATTACATAAAAATCTGAAGTAAATTGGTCTTGAGTTATTTCTTTGAATGTGTGAGTTGCATGATTGATACTGTGAGTACAACGAATGGTTTGCACTTCTCCAAGACTGGCCTAACTGCTCGACGAAGCTACCTTAAAAATTTGAACATTAAGGGGGTCATTCCGCCGCCCGCCAAGCGGGAACCGCCAGAAGACCGTACCGCGGTCAAAAGACCGCAGCGGTCATTCTGAGTTTCCCGCTGGGCTGGCGGGCGACCGCCAGAAGGCCGCCCGCCCACCCAGCGGGAAACCCCCTTCCACGGGGATGCCGGCTCCGAATGGAGCCGGCGGAGTGGAAAGGGTGCAACGGGTGCAGTTGCACCCGTCGCGATTTTCAGTGTCTGCATAGCAGACACTGAAAATCTTTGTGGGGCCCTGTTAGGGGGCCCCTGCAGTGCCCATGCCATTGGCATGGGCACTGCAGGGGCCCCCAGGTGCCCCACGACACCCGTTCCCGCCAGCCAGGTTCTGGCGGTCAAAACCGCCAGAACCAGGCTGGCGGGAAGGGGGTCGGAATCCCCATGGTGGCGCTGCCTGCAGCGCCGCCATGGAGGATTCTTCAGGCCAGGGGAAAACCGGCGGGAAACCGCCGGTTTCCCTTTTCTGACCGCGGCTTTACCGCCGCGGTCAGAATTGGCCTGGATGCACCGCCAGCCTGTTGGCGGTGCATCCGCGGTCCCCGGCCCTGGCGGTCTATGACCGCCAGGGTCAGAATGACCCCCTAAGTGTTCTATGCCCATATTTATACTTTTTTTGTGCCGCATGTGCATAATTTTTTAACACAAAAGCGGTGCAAATTTACAAAATATAATTTTATTTTGTAAATTTGAGCTGCTTTTGCGTCAAAAAGTGACGCAAATGCGGAGCAAAAAAAGTATAAATATGGGCCCTAGTTTTTAACTCTGTAAACCAACATGTTGTTGACTGGACCCCTTGCACAGTGTGCCTAGCTTTGCACACTACATAGGGGCCAGCCTCCTACAATAACAAACCTAATAAATGTGTCAAATAACAAGGAACTCATGCACCCTGAGTCAAATAGATGATTTGATTGAGGAGCTGGAGACTATATTTAATCCACCCACCCACATCCACACCCAGGTCCCAGGGAACAGGAAAAAAGCTAAAATGCTTGATATTTTTTAGAAAAAGCCAATACAGGGTACAAGTAAGCAAGACTAAACCACTAGTGAGCCCGCAACTAGCAGTTGCAGAAAGGGAACTACCTAGAGCCTCCATGTTGCAGCATCTCCCCCACTCAAACCTGAAATGGCTTGTTTTAACAGGTTTAGTCCACTGGCTGAAACCACTGAAGGGGTTCAACATATGCTTGTTTGAGAGGGGGAGGAGGTTTGTGTTACCACAAGGTCCCATAATGCAACAACCAATTTATACGAAATCTTTTCAGATTTGCAAAACAAAGTGGATGGATTAAAATTATATGTATAATCCTGAGAAAGCATACTTCTGGTGAGGGGCGTTTCAGCTCCAAATTGATCAACATCCCTAAACTGATAAAAAGAGCTATGAGAGTGGGTAGTCTTTAATTAATAAAGCATTGCACTGGCTAATAGGTCATTATAAATGCAAATCAATTATAAAACATAATTAATGCATACAGAAGATTCTCTGAGCCAGAAAAGGGTGATACTATTGAGGTTGAGATGGCTTCTTGAGAAATCATAGATGGCTTACTGGCAATAGAATCCCTGATAGTTGAACTACTAGTACATGAATACAACTTGCCTTCCACATCAGCAAAGAGTTTGCTGGTTGTCCCAGACCCGAGATGGGTGGCATTGAGTAGCGTAGACTGATTAATCCCATCCCACCCTCAGCTGAGCAAAACAAAGTTAGAACTGATGTGCAAGTAGGCCAGGCAGATATTTCACCAGGGGGCATAGATCCCCAGCCATGTCACACTATCATGCAAACTGAATCTCAAGGCCAGCTGCATATTCTCTCTTGGAGACTTGGAGGGACTTGCACCTCTATGGGGTGATTACTTTGTCTCCTTTTTCAAGAGACCTGGGCACTCGAGCCATTATATAGGTCGGGTCTTGCTACTTACTCTGCTGAAGCAAATCTCTCTTTGTCTGACCACCCTTCTGGGGACCTTTTAATTTGGATAAAAATCTTACTCATTTGGGTTATCGAGTTGTCATTGGAATAGCCATAAGGGCTACAAACAGGTGCACAATTATTATTTACAACATCTACAGGCATGGTGTGGCCCTGAACAAGGACTTCCAAATATTAAACATCCTAGATAAACCAGCTGAAGTCCCTGCTTGAAAATCCCAAGATCATCCTTGTCGGTGATTTCTATAGTACTTACGAGCTGCTGGACTATATTATTCTAACCATTAAACCGGAAGATGAGTCTCTGGCCATTCCTGAATGAAATGCGCCCCCAATAACAGATTGCTCGGCCACGCTACTAGCCTTACTTACCATCGTTCAAAGGCTGCATGCATGCAATAGCAGTGCAGATTCTGATATGGGAAGGGCATATACATTCTCTAGGGAATGCTTGAAAAGTAGAATTGATAATATAATCTTGAGTTTCAATCTGTTGGACTGTCTGGTGGATTTCAAAGTAACTATCAGAACCAAAAGTGATAATGCTTTGCATTTAACTCTGAAAGAGGGGTTACTTGATCCTATCATGCCAATTAGTGTATATGAAAACGTTATCATTGGGATACTAGGAGGGTCCTTAAGTGGCCAAAAATACAATCTTGCCCTAAGCGACTTCAATTTTTGACCGCTTTACTTCGACTCTTTCACCATTTGAGGACACTGATGTGAATGCAATTGCTATAGCAGACATTCACAGCCACTTTTTGGATTTATTAACATCGCTTTGAGGCAGGAGCAGCTGAGACACAAAAAGATGCCCCCAAATCTTCTCCTTGGTTTACCAAGAAGTGTAGATAGGCCAAAACGATACTTGATAACTTTCATAAGATCTTTGAGCCCCATACAGATTTGTGAAGCAAGACATTATTACAAAGGGGTATTAACGTCGAGCAAAAAGAGCTGGGCCCACTAACATTTTCTGGACTTGCTAGTGGAAAGATATGTCTTCGTTTTAGCAAATAATTGCCCACGGCAGTCTGAAAGCTTGTACTCAGACCCCACATCGCGTTCAACAGCAGGTATGGGTTCAGCACTTTACCAATCTTTATTCTACATCCCTGACTGATCAGATGCCATGCAGCATAGATCAGTTTACTTCAGCCAGTAGTAGTCTAGAAGCTCTTGTCTGGGAGTTATTTTCATTAAACAACACTAGAAAGGCTATAGTGTCTTTAAAGCTGAGGAAACACCAGGTGTGGATCTTATTCCTGGTCACCTTTATTGATCGGAAGTTGAGATCTGGGCCCCGTATATCAATACACTGTCAAACACTGTTATGTCAGGTGAACCTTTTCCTGACCCCTGGAGAGGAGCTGTAATAATTCTGATAAAAAGGGTGCAGATCTGTTCCATGCAACTATAGGCCCATTAGCCTTACAGATATTCTCCAGAAGGTGTTCTGTCACCAGATCCTAGCCAAAATCTAGCAGTGGGCATTAGACATAAATGTCTTATCCTTATTCTGGGCTGGGTTTATTTAGGCTTATTTGGATCTTTTGTAAATACATTAAGATCCAAAAGGAACAACTTTATGTAGTCATCAGCCTTAGAGCTGCGTTCAATCTGGTTCCTAGAGCTTGTCTCTGGGACTGTCTCAGGTCGAAGGGGGCTCCATGCACACTGGTAGGAATTCTAATGAGGCTGCACAAGATAAATTATGCTCACGTTTGGTGGGGTAAAGATGGGAACCTAACAGGGAGGATTCCTTTTACTCGAAGGATGCGTCAAGGATGCGTTCTCGCTCTGACTCTTTTCAATGTACATAAATAACACATTCAAACATCTAACTGATTGTATCCACGACACCCCAAAACTTGGTGGTATCCCCACTCCAGGTTTGTTGTTTGCTGATGACACCCTGCTTAAATCAAGACCCACAGTTCGTACTCCAAATCTGCTATACAGATTCCATGATTTCTGTAACCAAAGGGGCCTCAAGATTAATTCGCAGAAACCAAAATTTATGACAATAAAACCACATAAATTACTTCATAAAAATGTAAAACTTGGGGATATGGCTTTGGAGGAAGTCAATCACTTTGATTACTTGGGAATCAGAATTAGTAACTCCATGTCCTGGTTCCAGCATATTGAGAAGAGTAAAGCTACCATAATCCATAAATCATCTGCTATTGTGAAAATGCATCGGGCTTCCAGCCAGAGGGCAGTTACTCTGGTCTTGGCAGTTTATAAGTCTACAGTCAAGTCAGCTGCCTTGTATGGGGCAGAGGTTTGGGGTATGGCTCCATCAACTTCACTTACAGTCAGAGAAAGCTATTTTATAAGATCAATACTCAGTCTACCACAGAGTATCCCACTTGGTCCAGTATACTTTGACCTGGCACTGAAATGGTTCACTGATCTGCCTGCCTTGAGATCTTTGGTCTACTGGGTCAAGTTATGGTCTACCCCGGAGTTTGAATCCTATAGACAGGGGCTCCAGGAACTAATGTAGTTGGACGTGAATCTAACTCTTCCGTGGCTGTGCCATATTAAATAATGGCTCTCTAATTTGGTGCTGGATTTATTGATTTCTATCTATTCGACAGCCAAAGGACTAGTAAAAAAAAAGAACTGTACTTAGGGTACATAACAGCCTAACAACGGCAGAATTTTAACAGTGATAGCCTTAAAGAAAGGTTTATGGTCAATAAAGCTACTCCGATTTTCAAACTATACCTCGATGAAGTTACTCCTCAGTTGGCCAAAACACTTTTTATTAAGTTCAAGGTTGGTACACTGTGAGCCACTACACCTGTAAATAGAAAAAGGGGAATCCGGATGGTAAATATTCTACTGTATGTATTGATTGTCGGGGCGTAGCTTCAGGGGTACATTTGGGGTGTTACACCACCCTAATAAATGTATTTTCTGATATATAGTTGGCTATAGGTGCTTTTAGTTGGGTATGGTGAGATGTCTATCGGAATTTACCCGGGATTTTTGCATGCACATACTGACAAAAACATGCACTGTTCTCACCCCTCCAGTGCTGAGCCCTTTTTTGGCTATTTGGGCTAGTTTGTGCTTAGACCCCCCATAAGGTTTTGTGCAGATAAGCCATCCCTGCCAAATTTTCGTTCTTTTTTGCCAACATTCTCTGGATTGTAAAGGTACCCAGACTTTGTGGGTTCCCCTGAAGGAGACCAAGAAATTAGCTGATACACAGCTGAAATGTGTGTGTTTTTAAAAAAATAAATGGAAAAAGGGCTACAGAAGAAAGCATCTGGTTTCTTCCCTGCAAATGGCATCATCAAAGGGTTTGTGGTGCTAGAATCACCATCCACCCAGCTTTCAGGAACAGGCAGACTTGAATCAGAAAACCAAATTTTTCAACACAGTTTTGGCATTTTACTGGGACATATCCCATTGTTACTATTTTCTGTGCTTTCAGCCTCCTTATAGTTAGTGAAAGAAATGGGTGTGAAACCAATGCTGGATCCTGGACAGCTAACATCGCTGAAAGGTACACAAAATTCTGAATTCAGCAAGGGATCATTTCTTTAGATCTTTCAATGTTTTCCTACAGAAACTAACAGCTGAAATAAATAAATATTGAAACTGAGTTGAAAAAACAGCCATTTCTGTCCACGTTTTGTTCTGTAACTTTTTCCAGTTATGGCAGATTTTTTAAAGCAATATACTGTTACATTTGCAGAACTCTTCGGGTTGTGGGGGTATATAGGGCTTGTAGGTTCATCAAAAACCCTAGCTACCCAAAACCAATAAATGAACTGCACCTTGCAATGGGTTTTCACTGTATACCAGGTATACAGCAATTCCTTTGGTTATTAATAAAGAGTGAAAAATAGGTATCAAGGAAACATTTCTATTTCCAAAATAGGCACAAGATAAGGAGTTTTGAAACAGTGGTTATTTGCACATTTCCGAATTCCGGGGGTCCCCATGCTAGCATGCGAATTATGGGGCATTTCTCAAAATGACTTCTTTCTTACACATTGCCTTACATTTGGAAGACAAAAATGTAGAGGAAAACAATTGGCAATAAAACTTCTATTCTGTGTTCCCCCAAGTCTCTCAACAAAAATGGTACCTCACTTGTGTGGATAGGCCTAGTGCCTGTGACAGGAAATGCCCCAAAACGCAAAATGGAAACATCACATTTTTTGATTGAAAAATTATGTGTTTTTTGCAAAGTGCCTAGCTGTGGATTTTGGTTTGTAGCTCAGCCGGCACCTAGGAAAACCTACCAAACCTATACATTTATGGAAAGTAGACACCTAGGAAAATCCAGAATGGGGTAACTTGTGGGGCTCTTACTGGGTTCTGTCACCCAGAATCCTTTGCAAACCTCAAAACTGGGCCAAAAAACACTCTTCCCTCACATTTCGGTGCTGCAAAGTTCTGGAATCTGAGGGGAGACACAAACGTCCTTCCACCCAGCATTCCACTAAGTCTTCCGATAAAAATGGTACCTCACTTGTGTGGGGGGCCTAGTGCCGCAACAGGAAACGCCCCAAAACACAACATGGACACATCACATTGTTCTAATGGAATTAGAGGCATTTTTTGCAACATGCCTATCTGTGGATTTTGGTCTCTAGCTCAGCCGGCATCTGGGGAAACCTACCAAACCTATACATTTATGGAAAGTAGACACCTAGGGGACTCCATAATGGGGTGACTTGTGGGGCTCTCACTGGGTTCTGTCACCCAGAATCCTTTGAAAACCTCAAAAATGGGCAATAAAAACACATTTTCCTTACATTTTGGTGCTGCAACGTTCTGGAATCTGAGGGTGCCACAAACTTCCTTCCACACACCATTTCCTTAAGTCTCCCGAAAAAAATGGTACCTCACTTGTTTGGGTAGGCCTAGTGCCCGCAGCAGGAAATGTCCCAAAACACAAAGTGAACACATCAAATTTTCCCAAAGAAAACTGACCTGTTTTTGGCAAAGTGTCTAGCTGTTGATTGCTGTCTCAGTCTCAGATCAAACGTCAGAGCTCTCCTCTATAACCCGAGTTAGGGCTTGAGCAGCAGTCATCTAATGAGACAACATCTTTGCTACTGGATAAACTGTTGCTCTAAAACACTAGCCTACGTAGACAGTCACAAAATTGCTAGTGGGTATGTGATGCTTGCAACAGTAAAGGTCACCATACATTTGCTTCTTCACTCATTCAGCACATTCTCTCAAGACACTCAAAAAAACATAAAAGGCACACTATTACTTCACCTTGTCACATACCAGTCATCACAGTCTTTAGCACCTCTGGCGTCCAGTCCGACAATCAATATTGGTGCTCCACTCCCATGACCTCCTCCTCCTATTCATTGCAGCTCCCAGGGAAACGACACACGCATTGACAAAAGTAATTTCTCTCTCTCTCTCTCTCAATTTGAATGTTTGAATATGTTTGTAAATTGTGAAATTATTTAGACTGCAATATCCCCATGATTTTTTATGATAATGGTATATTACCGGCAAATATCATAAATAGCCACTGGGCCAAAATGGTGGTGATTAGTATATTAGGCCACTCATTATAGTATTTTGATTTGTGATAGATATCCTATATCTTTGAAATATATTTTGAAAATAATTAAGATAACATTATTTTAGGTTGATTGTATTTTGATTAAGATTTGGATTGATTCGGGGTGTTTTTTTTTAAATTAGTTTGAATGTGGGATATTGCGGAGTTGACTTTGATCTGTTTTCTATGTTTAGGGAAACCATGGGTATATTTTCTAAGGGAGAGAGGGCTTCTTTAAATAATTGGTGCTGATTAAGAAGACAACAATGGGTGAAACACGTAGCCTTTGCAAGTCGAGGAATTGTTTCCTTTAAAAAGACTGTTAAAGCCTTGAGCAAATAAATCAGTGGTTGTTTGGAGTGCCGTAGTTTGGACACTTTTTTTGCAGTTTTTTAATAGATATATATATAGATATATATATATATATATATATATTTATCTATATGTATAGATATATCTATCTATCCATATCTATATGTATAGATAAATATATATATTTTTTTTAAAAATAGCTGTATGGTTTCCCCGGGGGGGGGGGGGGGGCGATCGTGGCCCCCAGGGAAACCATACAGCTATAAACCCCTTCTGTGCCGGGGACGTAATGGTTCATCCCACGGCACAGTGCTCCAGGCACTGACCCACGCCTCCTACCCCCCTCCCCTGGGCAAGGATGGAAGGGGAATCGCTCCCCCTTCCACCCCTGACCCCCAAGCCTCCCCCAGTGATGTCTGATGACGTCAGCGCGCAATCACGCACTGACCTCATCAGAGTTCACCTCCATCATGCTGGAAGCATGGCTTCCAGCGCGACCAAGGAGAAACTCATTAGTTTATCCTTGGTACGGGGGCTGGGGAGGTCATGAAGTCATGAAAAGGAAAGGAAAAGCTTTTCCTTTCCTTTTCATGTCTCTGAGCATTTCTGCAGCCCAATCATGCTGTTGCCCACTAGACACCAGGGATTTTTTTTGTTTATTGTTATGAGAGGAGCGACCCCTTAGGCAAGGGTCGCTCCCCTGGGGGGCCCAAATTTATTTAGGCCATTTCTGCATCCCAAGGAGGGCAGAAACCACTGGGCACCAGGGATTTTTTTTTATTTTTTATTTACAGATGGGGAGTGACCCGGTAGGCAAGGGTCGCTCCCCTGGGGGCCAATTTTATTTTAGGCCATTCCTGTCCACCTTGGGGGCAGATCGACCTATTTTCTTAACCACCAGACACAAGGGATTTTTTTGGGCGCCAATTTCACGCAAAGGGTGCTCCCTGGGGGGCAAATTTATTTTAGGCCAATTATGCCCCTCTTGTGGGCAGACTGGCCTATTTTAATTAGGCCAATCTGCCCCTAAGGGGGGCATTAGCCACTAGGTACCAAGTTTTTTTTTTCTTTTTTTTTTACAGATGGGGAGCGACCACTTAGGCAAGGGTTGCTCCCGTAGGGGGCAAATTTATTTTAAGCCATTTCTGCCCCACTTGGGGAGCAGATCAGCCTATTTCTATTAGGCCCATCGGCCCCCAAGGGGGGCAGAAACACTTAGGCACCAGGGATTGGTGTGTATGTGTGTTTTGTTTGGGGGGCAGCCACTTGGGCAAGGCATATTTTTGTAAGGCCCATCTGCCCCCAAGGGGGGCGGAAAGCCCACCAGACACCAGGGCAGATTTGTTTTTAAAAAAAAGGAGGATCGGGGTATGGCCATACCCCCCACCCCCAAATAAACGGGGACAAAGTTGTTCTGCCCACCGGTGGCCAGATGGGGCAATTACCCCTGATCCACTCCTCTGGGGGACAGAAAGCCTACTAGATGTCAGGGAATAAAAAAAAAAACAGTGGGGTGGTGTCTACCAACCAGAATGGGCATGGCTATGCCCCCATCCCACCTGAAGGGGGTAACAGTCTTTTGGCTCTCCCCCCACACACTAAAAGATCCTATGCCAAGATTGGCAAGCAAGAGGACATTTGATTATTGTGGGTTTTTGTTCTTCATTTAGGGCATGAGAGCTTGGCTAACTTTCAAAATCATCCCACTTGGAATGGTGAGGGCTGCACTTTTGGGACTTTGGGGTGCAGCCATCTAGAAAAATCTACGAAACTAAACAGCTGGGTGAGTCCAGGATGGTGTGCTTCACATGCAGTCCGCACCATTTTCTTACACACAATGCCCTGCAAACATCTAACTTTGCTTAAAATCACACATTTTCCACACATTTTTGTGATGGAACCTTACGGAATCTGCAGGAATCCACACAATTCCTACCACCCAGCATTGTCACATCTATCCTGATAAAAATTCTTCCCCACTATTCAGCCTAAAAATGTTTGTTTTTTTCAAACTGCCCTTTGGGACCCGCTTTAGTTCCCCTCAATTTCGACATGCTTTTGGCTCTTCCCTGTCACAGGCACTTGGCCCACTTACACAAGTGAGGTATCTTTTTATCAGGAGACTGAGGGGAACATTGGATGGTAGGAAAGTGGTGCCAGTGCAGTGATCCCACACAGAAATGTGGGAAAAAAATGATTTTTTTAGCTAAATTTCAGGTTTGCTGAGGATTCTGGGTAAGAAAACACTGGGGGATCTACGCAAGTCACACCTCCCTGGACTCCCTCGGGTGTCTAGTTTTCAGAAATGTCTGGGTTGGTAGGTTTCCCTAGATGGTTGCTGAGCCCAGGACCAAAACCCAGGTGCCCCCCCCTGCAAAAATTAATAGTTTTGAAATTGATAAATTTGATGTGTCCACGTAGTGTTTTGGGGCATTTCCTGTCACGGGCACTACGCCTACCCACACAAGTGAGGTACTATTTTTATCGGGAGACTTGGGAGAATGCTGGGTGGAAGAATGTTTGTGGCTTGTCTCAGATTCTAGAACTTTGCAGCACCGAAATGTGACGGAAAAGTCAGGTTTTTTTGGCCACATTTTGAGGTTTGCAAAGGATTCTGGGTAACAAAAGTTGGTGAGAGTCCCACAAGTCACCCCATCCTTGATTCCCCTAGATGTCTAGTTTTTAAAAATGCACAGGTTTGGTAGGTTTCCCTTGGTGCCGGCTGAGCTAGAGGCCAAAATCCACAGCTAGGCACTTTCCAAAAAACACGTCAGATTTCAATGTAAAATGTGATGTGTTAATGTTGCGTTTCCTGTGGCGGACACTAGGCCTACCTACACAAGTGAGGTACCTTTCTTATTGGGAGACCTGTGGGAACACAGAATAGAACCACAAGTGTTATTGTCCCTTGTCTTTCTCCACATTTTTTCCTTCCATATGTAACACAGTGTGTAAAGAAAAAAGTATTTTTGAGAAATGCCTTGTAATTCACATGCTAGTATGGGGAACCCAGAATTTAGAGATGTGCAAGTAACCACTGCTTCTCAACACCTTATCTTGTGCCTATTTTATAAATACAAAGGTTTCTTTGATACCTATGTTTCACTCTTTATATTTCAACAAAAGAATTGCTGTTTACCCGGAATACAATGAAAATCCGTTGCAAGGTGCAGCTAATTTATTGGCTCTGGGTACGTAGGGTTCTTGATGAACCTACAAGCCCTATATATCCCCACAACCAGTCCTGCAGACGTAACGGTATATTGGGTATATTGCTTTCAAACATCTGCCAAAGCTGGAAAAAGTTATATAAGAAAATGTGGTCAATTTCAATATTTTAATTTAAGCTGTTACTTTCTGAAGGAAAAACTCGAAGTATCCACACAAATGACCCCTTGCTGAGTTCAGAATGTTGTCTACTTTTCAGAAATGTTTCGCTGTCTGGGATCCAGCATTCGTTTCACACCCATTTCTCCTGCTCACGGGTGACCCCCCTGTCAGTTTCATTTTTAAAGTTTTTTTTTATTTTTATTATTATTTTTTAATCCCTTGGGGGGCGCGTTCGCGCCACCCCATGGGTAAACTAATTTTTTTTAATTTAAATATGCCCCCCGAGGGGGAGGGGGCATTATCAGAGGGGGCCGAATTCCTCACAAGTGTAATCCCTGGTGTCTAGTGGTGTTTCCTGGTCATGGATTGCAGCGTGGATGTGATCCACTGCCAAGAAACCACTTCAGGAAGCCCTTATATGAATGGGAGATACTCCCCTTTCAAACGAGGCCTTCCTGAATGGTGGTGAGGCCCTTTCGGGTCCGCTTTCCCCACTAGAGCAGAAAGCGGCCTTACCTGCTGCTTCCTGTTCTGGTGGGGAAAATGAAGTGTGATGTCAGCCTGCATCTCGGCGCGCTGACGTCACAAAGGGGTGGGAGGCAGTGGGAGACACAGAAGCTCTTACATGTCTCCCAAGGGGGTTTTAAATAAAAAAAAGTCCTTCTGTGCAAAGCACTGGAGGATTTTTCAAACCCCTCCCTGGCGTCGGCCACTGGTCATGACCTGCACCAGGGAGGGAAAGCCCCTCTTATGCACCCAGCTTGTCCTATAACATATTTAAAATTTATATGCCAGCATATTTGTCTGAAGCCCCCAATCTTACTCACCAAGCTACTGTCTCTGCTGATTGGGTGGAATCCATTGAACGTGTCCTGTTCAGCTGTCCATTGTATGTGCGTGCTAGATCGAAATGGCTGAAACCTTACTGTCGTAACTTTAGATCCCCAGGCTTCCGAATCCTTAGTATGGATATGATAGGGCAGGGGTCTTCTGCCAGAGTAGATTTTTACGTGCAGTGAGAGTGATTAGGAAACTAGTGGCACTACCATTTTAGTATTTGTTAGTTTAGCTGCGCACAAGAGGCAAACCGACTAAGTTACAGAAGGTTTCACCAAGGCTGGATTTACTGATTTAAGTTTGATGGTCTCCTTTGTACCCTATGTAAGGTTTGTTACTTTATACTGTCTAATCACTTTAGTGATTGTAGTCTGTTACCATGGAATTGTTTACGAGGTATTGTTTACAGCCCTGACCGGAGTTGAGATACCTTAGTACACTGCATTTTTGCATATTGTTTACAGCCTTGGCCGGGGTTGAGATACCTTAGTAAGCTACGTTTTTGCACATTCTCCCTATGATAATTTTTTAAGGGGGGATTTATGTGGAACTGGTTTTACCTCTAGTTACTTTAAAGTGGTTGATTCATGAAATTGCAGAAATGTATGTATGCTTAAATAAATGGGCAGCTTCTCCTTTAGGGTGGGGAAGCATCACCCCCTGCCAGCGGCGACAACTGCAAACCTTTTACTAAAAAATTATAATAAACTATGTTTATTTTCTTTCTTTAGTAAAAGGGGCAGGGTCACAGGGGTGACGAGCAGTGAGGCAGAGGGCATATGTGTTTGGCGGGCCATCTCGGGCCAGCCAAACACACATGCGCACAGGGTGCTCCCAGCCAATCGAGCTCTGAGCAGCGTCAGGATTGTCCACAGGGCAGGCTGGGAGCCTGTGCCTGCCTGCAGCCAGCAGAGAAGAGGAGCAGAGTGCGGCGTGAAGGTGTTTATTTTTTATTTTTTTTATTAATTTAATAGTTCCCAACTTAATAAAGTAGTTTCCTAAAATTCGTGGAGTGGAGTAATCTCAAAATAATACTGTTGGTTTGATTACAACCCGCATAATATGGCGTGGTTCTTGAGTTTTGAGTAGGGAATATCATTATACCTTAATGCTGTAGACAAAATGTTGAGGTCAAAAATATTGGCAGGCCAAATATGTAATCAAAGTACATAGATATGGAGTTAAGAATAGTACATGTATACTTGCCTGTATGCACTTACCTTTCAATATTTTGTTCTCGATATTTTGGCTATGATATTAAGGTATAACGATATTCCCTTTTCAAAATTTCCAGACTACAACCACATAATATTGTTACCTTTGAGCAATCTAGTCCATTGACTCGGGGAAAAACTTCGAAATATCTAAATATTATTTTGGGGGAAAAAAAGGTCTGAATCTGAAACTATTGCCCAAAAAGCTAAAGTATATCACAAGAAAGAACATTTGCATTTTCTCTTCCCATTAGGCATAACTATAATAATTAGTTCTCTTTGCATTCCGTGAGCGTCTTGGATCCAGGCATGAACCTGTGGTTTGGCTAAGAATCCTCTTTTGTAAATAAGACCATGCCAGACTAAGGGGGTCATTCCAATCTTGCGGGAACCGCCAGAAGACCGTACCGCGGTCAAAAGACCGCAGCGGTCATTCTGAGTTTCCCGCTGGGCTGGCGGGCGACCGCCAGAAGGCCGCCCGCCCGCCCGCCCAGCGGGAAACCCCCTTCCACGGGGATGCCGGCTCCGAATGGAGCCGGCGGAGTGGAAAGGGTGCGACGGGTGCAGTTGCACCCGTCGCGATTTTCAGTGTCTGCTATGCAGACACTGAAAATCTTTGTGGGGCCCTGTTAGGGGGCCCTTGCAGTGCCCATGCCATTGGCATGGGCACTGCAGGGGCCCCCAGGTGCCCCACGACACCCGTTCCCGCCAGACATGTTCTGGCGGTCAAAACCGCCAGAAACAGGCTGGCGGGAAGGGGGTCGGAATCCCCATGGCGGCGCTGCCTGCAGCGCCGCCATGGAGGATTCTTCAGGCCAGGGGAAAACCGGCGGGAAACCGCCGGTTTCCCTTTTCTGACCGCGGCTTTACCGCCGCGGTCAGAATTGGCCTGGATGCACCGCCAGCCTGTTGGCGGTGCATCCGCGGACCCCGGCCCTGGTGGTCTATGACCGCCAGGGTCGGAATGACCCCCTAAGTCTGTGAACGCAGCACCTGAGGAGGGGCTGTTTGGGAGGGTAAATACTGTGTATCTTGGCTTTCTTTTAGAGAACCAGCGAACCTTTGAGGTTTGGCGGTATACAACTTCCATCAAATGACATGTATAGATTTCAAGCTAGACGGTCAGTCCAATTTATACTTAAGTTCAAGACCAGAAAGAACTAGTGAACACAGATTTACAAGAAATGCTTAATTTAGCGAGATCTGGGGAAGTAGCATATTTTGGGATACGGAAGGTGAGAGAGTGATCAGGTTTTTGCTGAGTACGGTCAGGGCCACTGGAATAATCGGCAGTGGTGGACCAAAGTATGCTACATAATTGTGGAAATTATGCAACAAGATGAGGTAAAAGTATGTTGCATTATCCATCACTCTTTTATATTTTACCACAATCTTTTACACTATTACACTATTCGAGATAAAGTGTCATCACTTTTCATGCCTGATTAATTCAATCTGAAAGGTGACCAATGTTGTAATCTCGTTGCACCCCAGGTTCTGGAACATAAGGGCATACTTATCAAGCTTTCATACAGCTCAGCAAGCTAAGTTGCTGCGCTGCGTGAAAGGACAGGAATGCACCGTATTTAACTGTATACAGTGTATTCCTATCCTTAGCTTGCGCTGGCGCCCTTTTGGCTGCCTACCATGAACACAGACTCCCTTGCGCCATGGTGCAAGGGTGCCTGCGTTGCAGCAGGATTGTTTTTATGCAGAAAGGGATACCTTCCTGCACAACAACAATCCTCAGTCATTTTCCTCTTCCCATGTTTGTTGCACAATGCAGCACACATAGAAAGAGGAAAAAATTGAGGAGCAATAAAGATATTTCTTCTAGTTCACCCTTCTCTGGGGAGCCATAGCATTTTGACGCATTCCCAAGTTTACCATTAATAGTAAATCTGGGAATACACCAAAAACCATGGGTGGATGCTTAGGAACATTCATGCTCCACCCATGGAACTCCTCCTTGGGGCAGAGTAACGCAACGCAGCAATTTGCATTGTGTTACTTCAGATTTATTAAGCCAGTCAGGGCCACGCAAGGTGTCCCTGCATGGCTTGATAAACCTTACTTTAGTGTTAGGTAACCCATGCCCTGCCCTTGCATGGTGCAAGGGTGACACAACACATTGATAAATACACACCATGTTCTTTTAGAATTTAAAATCTGAATGTTTTTGAGTGGACGTTGAATTATTTGCCACATAAGTCCATCACCAGTGGCTGGAGTGTAAAATTCCAGAGCCTGCATCTGTGCAGGTTTTTGTCCTCACTCATGGCAGGAAAATAATGGCACTGGTTTGCAAATGAAGAATTTATCAAGAATCTATTAAGTAATCTTTAGATAACCTTGACGTTTAAATTTTTTCTCATCCTGTATTGTAACAGTACAGGATGATAAAAAGCACAGTCCTGCATATGGCCTATTTTAACATGACTATGCATACGTTTCTACCTAAGATTTTATCTTGAGCATCACTTGACAGTATTAGCTAAGTTAAAAAATATTGGCAAAGCCAATAGGTCTTGTCTATGAAACATGATATATTGGCTTTATAAATTTTAGGAATGTTGTAAAGCAGCATGACTGCTATGGAGCATGTCTGAAAGTTTAAAAAAATGCTATGACACAGCCAGCTCTGGCTGCGTCACAGCTCTTTTTTACTGCCAGCAAGAGGGAGGGAGGGTGGAAGACAACATGGATGGAGGGGGAGGCATGAGGAAACGGAGAATATGGGGAAAAAGTGCCATGACTTGGCCACGTTATAGAGTTTTTCTGTTATGACAGGTGGGTTGGGGCAAGCAACAACACGGAGGAGAGAGCGGGCAGGTAGTGGAAAACAAACATGGGGGATGGGTCTGAATAACAACATGGACGAGAGTGGGAGGAGAAGTATACAAGGAAGCCAGCTGAAAACGGTGCACTCTGGTAGAGTGCAAAAGCACAAAGAAAAAAGTAGTGTCTAAAAAATAAGCTGTGACAGGATACAAGTAATGTGTCCATGCTCCAGGTGAGAGACAAACATACAAATGGAAAGGGAAGCCTATGGCAGCTGACGAAAAAGGAGCAAGCAAATGAGAGTGACAATGAAGCCAGCTAGTAATAAGCAAAGGGCGGTCACTAAGCCCACTGATAAATTGCAAAAGGTCTTGAAGAGAGTGCATGTGGTGTCTAGGGGAGACCTAAACAGAGGAAGCACAGTACAATTTATTAAAATTAATCACTTACCTTCCCCAGTAAACCCACCAGTGTTGTGTAACCCATTTCATATCCCAGATGAGATTTAAAAATCACTGTGTAAGTGCTTCAGCATGGGAGCAGTCCTTGCAATAAAACATTCTGAAAACGATGCTACTTACCTCCTTGTCTATCAACTCCCATCTTTCATTTCCAGTATTGTAAAAGAGGAATGTGAATACTCTGGTAAAAAGATTAACAAATAATTTTTAGGACATGATGATCTCTTCATAGTGCTTTTCAATCCACGCGTGCCCTAAAATTCAATTCCCCAAGTAGGTCTCTGAGAGTGGAAGGTTTTTAAAATCAAAACACTAGGTTTTTCCAAAATTAGCATTTATTTATCCAGATATCAGTTAGAAAATATTTTATTGTATGGCTTAAAATGCAATAAGAAGAAATCGATCTAAATTTATACTTAGTAGCCATTAATCATCCATTATACAGTTCCTCTAATAAAATATTCCAAGTTGTAAAAGAGTTACAGTATTGTAAAGCATTTTTCGGACCCACTAGAAAAATCCTTTAATTTTCTAGAGCAAACCATTTCAGAATGTTCTTCTATTGTCTTGGAACCTAAGACAGTTAAAAGGGACATGAATTTGAGATTTTGGGTCACCACTACATATGCAATTTATTTTCGTAAGAGAGTATGATACCTTTTCAGTATGGAGTGGGGAAGTGCCCTAATTGGATTTTAAATACATTTTTTTTATCTATGAAAACTGCACAAAGTTAACATGTTTCTGTCCCCCCTCTCAATTTCCATATGTAAAGGATGAGTTTGTGATTTCAGACCCATTTATTTATAAAAGTATGGCTAAGCAACTCCAAAAAAGTTCCAGTGTTCCTTCTTCAAACAAGGATGCCTCCCTTAATAATATTTAAAAAACTAATGTTCACAGATTTAGAGTTTAGGGGTAGATTATAACATGTCATGCTACCTAGTTCTTCACTGAGCAAGTGTAATTCAATTAATTTTCTTAAGGGAAAAAGTTTTAAGACGTGGCCTGAGGTGTCAAGATGGAGATCGCACTTTAGAAGTGCTTCGGACCCCACTGTCATCTGCATTGATCTGTGTCCAGCTCACTGCCATTCTCTGCCTGGGAAAGTCTCCCTGCAAACTTTAGGACCCCTCTTCGACCCTCCCTTGGGGATCGGGGGGGCGCTGCAGGAGTGAGGAGATTGCTGTAATGGTGCCCCCGATGGCCCTGTAGAAATGCAAAATGGTGGCTGGTGCCTTAGGACTCTTGCTGAGATTGCACCTATCTCTGCAGGGGAGCAGAGTTGCGGGCCTGGAGGACTTAGGGCCCCCCACCACTGCACAGAGAGAGCTGGGATAGCGCTGTGGTGAGGCCCTCTGCCCCCACCCCACCCCACAGTTTTTCTTCTTCCCCTCCTGACGCTTGCTACTGAAGTGCAGATGGCGCCTATTTTGGGCCGACTCGGAGGGGGAAGATAGTGGCATGTGCACTTGTTATGACTGGGTGGAGGGAAGTGATGTGGCCTGTGTACCAGGGGAACCTGGGTTGAACCTGGGTCCCCCACGCCTGTGATCTGTGGGCCTGTGCCCCCACTTGCTCTTTCCGGGACCTGCCGCGTTTGACGGCCGGCTCTGGAGCACTGCACGGCCCACTCAGCCTGGGGGTTGGTGGTGTCCCGGGACAGCAGGAAAGGGGCCTAGTGTCTGGGCACACCTGGCTGGGCCCTGGCATACACCAATGTGTGCTTGCCCGCTTACCCTGTGGGGGCACCAGGTCGCACATGGCGCAATCTGAGACCTGTCCTGGTCTGTTAGAGTGGTCCTGTGAGCTGGAGGAGATTGGCGGGGGCATCTGGAGCAGGGCCCTAAGCCAATACCCAGCCCAGATACTGTAGGGGCTGGTTGACCAAAGTATGTGACGCCCACCTCTGGATCACAAGTCTGTCTCTAACAGGCAACGTCATTGGTGCTTCTCCTGCCCCCCCGGTCGCTGTGGGAGTCTGACTGTGTTGCTGCTGAGTGCCGTATGTACTCTGGTACACCCCTCTGGACTCTGGGGACAGCAGGATGTATGTGGTTCCCCCACCCCTTTGCTTGTACTGAAGACACCATAGTTGACAGATTCAAGGGGGACCCACCCTGGGTGATGCTCCTGAGCTTTTTCACCTTCGTTTCCGCAGATAGGGGTTTGTCCTTATCCCCAGAGCTCTGCTGCTTGTGCTGCTGTAGGTGGCAGTAAGCTGCTCTGAACTCTGTCCCGGGGACACCTTCGTGAAGGCTCTCCCCTGAGCGGGTTGCCTCACACGGTGATATTGACCTTTCCTTGATCTCACACTCTAATACTTCTCCCGCGACTGGGCCCAGGGACCTGGCATGTTCATTAGGCAATCTTGTCTATTCCTACATGGATCTCAAGGCTGAATGTAATCCTACATAAGAGGTCAGCCATTGTCCATTAGTTGTGTATTATGAGTTGTAAAGAGTGTTTGTTTTATACGGATGACAGATGTTTCTGGGTTGAACTATGGGGAGGTGCGCGAGTTGGGGGAAGAAAGGTAAGCTGAATCATAAGTTCATGTTATTGTTGGTTTGGGTCTTTGTTCATTACCTTGTCCTTGAGTTTTCCACTGTTCTAAGTACACACTTCAAAGGGGCGGGCGTGGCTCCTATTGTATCTACAAAGCTATTAGCCTACACAGGTTTGGCACTTAGCGGCAGGGCAGGGGGATGGGACGGTCTCTCCCTCTGACACCTCAATCCACCTAAAGCAACTCATGGTAGGCCCCATTCAAGCTTTATCCTGGAATGGTAATGGTCTCCTGGATAAAGTGAAGCGTACGGCAGTACTTGCTTTGCCCAGTATCCCCATCCAGCTGTTCTCCTACTTCAGGAGACCCATTTCTTGGGGAAAAGTTGCCCCTTTCCTGGCCCGCAAGGGTAATGAAAGGGTCCATCATGCAAGTTTTACCTGAGGGTCCTGAGGAGTGGCCATACTCCAAGGCCTGTCCTTCCCTATGACGGTTACCCGAGTGGTGAAAGATGGACAAGGGCAGTTCTTGGCTCTTACAGGTACATTACAGGGGCATACAGTCAATTTGGTGAGTGCATATGCCCACCAGCGGCTTTCCGCACCTTTTTGGGAGATCTTTCTAATTTAATATTGAACCTACCCCATGGGCTGACATTGATGGGTGGAGACTTCAACACGGTCCTTGACCCTGTAAAGAGTACAGCGACCCCCCCTTCCACTTCCAGATGTACTAACGCATGCCCCCTACCAGATTGGCTGACTTCTTTGGGGCTATGTGATGTATTGAGGGCATTGCATCCACAATGCCAACAATTCACTCACACCTCAGCGACACACACCACATACAGTCCAGAATAGATCTTCTCTTCATGCCTGCCCCAGACTGCTGTCACCTTAACACATTAAGATTCTCCCACAGGGCATTTCTCATCATTCCCCTCTCCCTCTCAGTATCTGATCCAATGGGGTGGGTATCCACCCTATGTGGCACCTCAATGCCTGGCATCTGCAAAATAAACCCAGCATTCAGTACCTGCAGAAGGAACTTCAGGCGTATTTCGATCCTAATGGTGGCTCAGTCTCCTCGACCAGTGTCCTCTGGGCAGCTGGTGAAGCGGTGCTGTGAGGCCTCCACTGAGGGTTTTATATGATCCGAAGAGCAGGCATGCTTATCACAAATTATGAGATTAGTGGCCCAGAACCTCCAGCTTAAGGCTATTATCCTAGGAGAGCACCCCATGGAAACGGATTTTCATCATCTCTTCTTAATACAGGTGGAAATACGCAACCGGTCGATGGAGGCTGCCAAATATCTTTGGCGGGCCTCCAGTTCCCGAGTGTTTGGCTGGGGCGATAAAAATGGGAAGCTGCTTTATTAGCTGGAATCCCACCACCAGTTGTCCAGAATTGTGCCTGAAATCCAGGATGCTGGGGGTAATAAAGTAAATACTGAAGAGGGCTGGAGCATTTGCTAGTTACTATCAATCGCTCTATACAACCTCTTCGGATGTTGACCCAAACTACTCTGCTCAATTCCTTAAGGACGTTCTCCTCACTATGCTGACCTTACTTGACAAAGAGATACTAGGTGAGCCTATTACAAGTGCGGAAATAGCCTTGGCGATCTCAGCCCTGGTCTCGGGGAAGACTCCCGGTCCCCACGACTTCCCTGACAAATACTATGCATCACTTTGAGAAATCCTGACTCCCAGGTTCCTCGCCCTCTATAGTGAGGTTGACCGCTTGGGTACCTTCCCACCCGACTTAGACATGGCCATTATAGTGGTTATCCAAAAGACTCACCCCTCATCCAAGTCATGTGCAGACTACCACCCAATCTCTCTTATTAACGGGTATATTAAGATTTATGCCACAATCCGGGCAACCCACATAAAAAGAGAGTTGCCACTCCTAGTTCATCCTGACCACAAGGGTTCATGTCAAACCCAGGTACAAAACACTGTCTGCCAGCTTCAAGTGGCCTTGGTCCACTGTCATAAAAAGCCTTCTGACCCTGCCCTATTTTTTTATCAACTTTGAGAGGGCATTCGACACGGTGGACTGGAGGCACTTGCAGTTGTTCTTATGTCAGACTGGCAAGGGATCTTGTTTCCGTAGACTGGTACAGGCTTTATATGTAAATCCACAGTCCATGTCCAAATTAATGGAACCCTCTCCCACGCATTCCCCATTCATGGAGTGACCCATCAGGACTGCCCCCTCTCCTTTTCACCCTGGCAATTGAGCCACTTGCACAATTGATCAGAGGTGATCCTCTTTTTCATGGATGGAATTGAGGCCGAGATCATGAGTAGTGCATAGCCCTCTCTGAGGATGACATCCTCCTTTTCTTGGCAGACCCCATCACCAGTGGTCCACGCTGCCTCCAACTTCTTTGATGCTTTGAGGAGGTCTCTGGGCTCCGAATGAATACATTTAAACTTGGTATTGGTACCCCCGATACCATCCGAGACTGCTTTACCTGGCAAGAGGCAGTGCCCATTCGCCAAATGAGCTTTAAATATCTGGTTATCTGGGTGGCTCACCTTCCCTAATTTACCTGGTCCCTGAATCTCACCCACTGATACAGCGAGCCAAAGAAGATCTGGTGAGGTGGCGGTCCCACCCACTGAATGTTCTGGGCCACACAGCACTATATAAAATGTTAATCCTCCCACAGTTGCTCTACATCTTTCAGAATCTCCTGGTCCCGCTGCAGTGCTACTGGTTCCGTGACTTAGATACAGCCATGACATCATCCTTTGGTGGGGCTTTAGACACTGAATTGTGCACCAGTACTGTCAGAGGGACCCATACAACGCGGGGCTGAGTATGACTAACCTTTATCTATATTACTTGGAAACTCAGCTACTAGTTATACATGACTGGTTTAACAGGGGGTGGTCAGACCCGGTGTATTGACTCAAGCTTACCTTTCTTAGCTTTCCTCAGATACTAGATCTGCTCTATGCCTCCCCGAACCCTAGTAGTGTGGACTTGGTAACCAGGGTGGTTTTCTTAGCATGGCGAGCAGCCCTATGGCACACACGCTGGACTAACACACTGACACAGCAGACATCCCTTTAGTGGGACATCTGGATCCGAGAATCAGCAGTGCTGCAAGGTTTCGGCAAATGGAGCCTGTTGGGTATCTCCCATCTCAGGGATGTATGGGCAGAAACACACTTGCAGTCCTTTCAAGACTTACAAACTACATACCAGCTTTCCCACACCCAGTCCTACAAATATCTCCAACTTAGCCACGCTCTGCATACGCACCTTTCCCACACTGGCTTGCTCCCTAAATAGAGTATGCCAGAGGTCAAACTTCTTATGGGGGCAGTGGAGAAGGGAGGAGTGTCGCAAATATATAAAATGTTGATTAATAATGCACCAGGTTAGTTGGATCACATCAGAGGCCAAAGGGAATAATGGCACCCTTTGAGGAGGAAGACTGGCATGATGCCTTAATGGCACCCATGATTATAACCATCTTGTCTTGTCTACAACTGGTACAAACATATTACCTACATGGGGCATATCTTTCACCAACTAGGTTACACCAGGTGGGGCTCTTTGCAGAGCCCACCTGTCTCTGCTGTTCAGGAGCCTCTGTGGATTTCTTTCACATGACTTGGACATGCTCTCCAATTCAGTAGTATTGGACTGTACTGCTGTTCGAGCTTGCAGAAGTATTGAGATGGGAGGTCCCGCTGTACCCATTAGTAGATCTGCTAGGAGTTATGGAAGGTATAGGGGGCATACGAGCTGAACGAACATTCATAGGAACTGCATCAATGGTGGCAGAAAGAGACATTGCAACCAGATGGAAATCACCCACACCACTGACCACCTTGAGATGGCAACGGGGGTAGACTGGTGTCCAGAACAAGAGAAGCCAGTCTATGAAGCTCGGGGTTGCCCCTGCAAACACCATAAAGTTGGGGGATCTGGTTTAGGCAATCACCATGAACACTCTTTGGGGCTCTGAGCCCACCACTGTCAATGTTTTGCAATTTGAATGTAACTGACCGTTTATTACTGTAAGGTGCTGCTTGGTTTGTTCATGATGTCATGCTGGCCTCTGGGGCTAGTTTTTGACTTTCCTTCTGAAAACTTTGTGTATCAAAAAAAAAAAAGGAACAAATGTTTTGTGAATCAGGTTGAATGTTATTAAAACCGCATTAGAGTTATATAATGCTAGCAACTAGATCATGTTTATTTTACAATAGCAAAGAGGAAAATCTATTTTTATTTTTTTCAGGAATGCTAAAGAATGAACCATGAGCGGGAGTACATAGATTACACCATTGAATGTGTATTTTGTCACTGACAGATATAGTTAATGATACCATGGTTGTGTGGGTGCTGGTTCAACTTTCAATCAAAGTTTGCTCTTATATTTGGACAGCAGCACCAGTGCAACCTATGTGATCCATGAATGCTGGCATAAAATTGCAAAATCTTTGTAAATCAGACTTTTACCTGTTAACTTCATGAGGTAAACATGTGCCTTGAAATACTCCGAACAACAACTTTTAAAATGTCCAAGAGCAGATTTTACTGCCATTTTACATCTCGTAATAAATACACTCGATCTTAGCATAATGTGCAAACGGGGTCAACTTGACACAGATCCAGTGCAGGAAGAGAGGAGATCTAGGCACTAGGACGTTCAAATTTGGGACTACACCAACAGTCAGGGTGGGAACAGACTCAGGAGTTCACAAATGTAATTACTGTTCAGATTAACATTCCTGATCATCAACTTCTCCGTGTCATAGCAACTACCAGTGAAGTCAAAATGCATATCACTACTTCTATCATGAAACTTCTTGTGCTGCCATAATCAACTATGAAAATATCTTAAATTCAGCTGTATGATCAGGGAAATTTAGAACCATCAGCTTGGGAGCATCATTGGATCTCTCAATGACAACTGATGCCCATGTCCAGTTAATTGTATATCTATTAGTAATCACTGTCTGTAGGGAAATGGCTCCTTGTTGCAGTTACCCCCCGCCCACACACTTTTAGACTGATATTGATGCTGACTTTACTGTGAGTGTGCTGGGACACTGCTAACCAGGCCCCAGCACCAGTGTACCATTGTTTCCACAATTGGCCCACCCCTAGCACACAGATAAGTCCCTTGTAAAAGGTACCAGTGGTACCAAGGGCCTTTTGACCAGGGCAGGTCCCCAAGGGCTGCAGCATGTGTTGTACCACCTAAGGGACCCCTCATCTAACACATGCACACTGCCATTGCAGATTGTGTGTGTTGGTGGGGAGAAAAAAGGCAAAGGCGAAGTGGCATCCCCCTCAGGGTGTCAATCAATCAATCCAAAAAAAAAAAAAATTATGGAGCGCGCTACTCACCCGTGAGGGTCTCAAGGCGTTGGAACGGGGGGAAGGAGGGTCACTGTTCGAACAGCCACGTCCTGAGGTTTTTTCTGAAGAGCAGGGGGTCCTGGGTCTTTCAGAGGTTGGTGGGGAGGGAGTTCCAGGCCTTGGGGGCGAGGTAGGAGAAGGATCTGCCTCATGTGGTGGCGTGTTGGATGCGGGGGACTGTGGCGAGAGCGAGGTCGACGGACCGGAGGTGGCGATTGGGAGTGTGGAAGTTCACTCTCTCATTGAGGTAGGTTGGGCCGGTGTTGTGGAGGGATTTGTGTGCATGGATGAGGATTTTGAAGGTGATCCTCTTGTCGATGGGGAGCCAGTGAAGGGATTTGAGGTGTGACGAGATGTGTTCATGGTGAGAGAGGTCCAGGATGAGGCGGGCGGCTGTGTTCTGGATTCTCTGGAGTTTGCGTTTGAGTAAGGTGCCGGCGTAGAGGGCATTTCCATAGTCCAGCCTGCTGCTGATGAGTGCATGGGTGACGGTCTGTCTGGTCTCTATGGGAATCCATTTGAAGGTTTTTCGCAGCATGCGGAGTGTGTTGAAACAGGAGAAGGTCACGGTGTTGATTTGCTGGGTCATAGAGAGGGAGGGGTCCAGGATGATGCAGAGATTGCGTGCGTGGTTTGTGGGGATAGGTGCGGGCCTAGGGAGGTGGGCCACCAGCTGTCATCCCACATGGTTTTGTTGGGCCCGAAAATGATGATGATTTCGGTTTTGTTGGAGTTGAGCTTGAGGTGGTTTGCTGTCATACATGTGGCGGTGTCAAAGAGTGCAGCATGGAGGTTGGTTTTGGCGGTTGTAGGGTTACGTGTGAGGAAGATGATGAGTTGCGTGTCGTCTGCATAAGATATGATGGTCATTCCGTGTGGTCGGAGGATGTTGGCGAGTGGGGTCATGTAAATGTTGAAAAGGGTAGGGTTGAGGGAGGATCCTTGGGGGACTTCGCAGATGATTTTGGTGGCTGTGGAGTGGAACGGAGGGAGGCGGACCTTGTGGGTTCTATCGGTGAGGAAGGAGGTGAGCCAGTCAAGGGTTTTTTGTCGAATCCCTGTGTTGTGGAGGCATGTGCAGAGTGTATGATGGCAGACAGTGTCAAAGGCAGCGGAGAGGTCCAGGAGGATGAGTGCGATGGTCTCGCCCTTGTCGACTCTGGTTCTGATGTCGTCAGTGCATGCGATGAGGGTGGTCTACGTGCTGTGGTTCTTGCGGAACCTAGACTGGGAGGGGCCAAGTGTGTTGTTTTCCTCAAGGAAGTAGGACAGGTGGGTGTTCACTAGTTTCTCAGCGACCTTGGCGGGGAAAGGGTGTCATGCAAACAAAACACTGCCTGTGGCATAGGTAAGTCACCCCTCTAGCAGGCCTTAAAGCCCTAAGGCAGGGTGCACTATACCACAGGTGAGGGCATAGCTCCATGAGCAATATGCCCCTACAGTGTCTAAGTCCATTTTTAGACATTGTAAGTACAGTGTGGCCATATTAAGTATATGGTCTGGGAGTTTGTCAAAATGAACTCCACAGTTCCATAATGGCTACACTGAATATTGGGAAGTTTGGTATCAAATGTCTCAGAATAATAAACCCACACTGATGGCAGTGTTGGATGTATTTAAAAAATGCACACACAAAGGGCATCTTATAGATGCCCCCTGTATTTTACCCCTGTATTTTACCCAATCCTTCAGTGCAGGAGTGACTGGTTTGTGCCAGCCTGCCAATGAGAGACCAGTTTCTGACCCCCTGGGGTGAGAGTCTTTGTGCTCTCTTGGGCCAGAAACAAAGTCTGCACTGGGTGAAGGTGCTTCACACCTCCCCCTGCACAAACTGTAACACCTGGTGGTGAGACTCAAAGGTTCAGGACTGGTGTTACAATGCCCCCAGGGCACTCCAGCCAGTGGAGATGCTCGCCCCCCTCCGTACTCCTCCAAATCCCCCTGGTCTGCCCTCTGACAATGCTGGTACTTACCTACAAGCAGACTGGAACCGGAGTACCTTCTGTCTCCTTAGCCGCCCAAGTTATTTTGGCTCCCGTTTGACCTCTGCACCTGACCGGCTCTGTGTTGATGGTGCTGGGTGGTTGGGGTTACCTTGAACCCCCAATGATCGGCCACCTATGCCCCGGATGCTGAACCCTTAAGTGTGGTACTTACCTCAGAAACTGTACTTTACTTACCTCTCCCAGGAACTGTTGAAAATTGCAGTGTCCACTTTTAAAATAGCTTTTTGCCATTTTAAAGAAAACTGCGTACAATATTGAATCTATTCAAAGTCCTAAGTATTACTATGCAAAGCACCTTTCATTTACTGTACTTACCTGCTAAATGAATCTTGTGGTTCTAGAAATAAATTAACAGAAGTATATTTTTCTATATAAAAACCCATTGGCCTGGAGTTGTCATTGAGTGTGTGTTTTCACGTATTGCTTTTGTGTGTACAACAACTGCTTAACACTACCCTCTGATAAGACTTACTGCTTGACCACACTACCACAAATAGGGCATTAGTATTATCCATTATTGCCTCTGTCAAGCCTCTTGGGGAACCCCTGAACTCTGTGCACAGTATATCTCATTTTCATATAGTATTTGCAGAGCCAGCTTCCTACACTGTCTTATGCAGATGAGTCATTTTGTTCTTCACATGGCTTGGCCCCTGAACCACAGCCGTTCATTCTGTAAGTGCATCCTTTCAGTGGTGTGTTCGAGCTGGGAGTTTCATCAATGTATTGAGGAAATGCACCAATATTATCAGGAAATCTTTGACAAAATGACCAAAAGAATACAAAAGTGATGAATGGAATACTTAAAATTATCTCGGGCCTGGTAATTACTTGTGTCCGTTTCCCAATCCATCCTTATTTTGCACACCATATTACCTCAGTTTGGACCCACCCATATGCAAATGATTCTTCCCCTGCTCTAATGGGAACAGTTTAGCCCGAAATGTCCAGGTCAGGTCCTCCCTGAACAGGAACACAAAAGAAGCTGTGTTGAAGAGAGACTACAATATTTCTAGAAATGCAACTGATAAAGTTAATCTTACCAATAACAATTTGTCTATGGAGACAAGAGGGATCTAATATTACATTAAACAATGGCATAGCATAAAAGCTCTTGTGAATAGAAAACTTGCACAGGAGGACCAAGTGCATGAACAAAAACTTAAGCTAAAGATTTACAAGGGTCCATGCTGCAGAATAAAGAAGATCAAAGGCTAATATTAATACAGGAAAGCTCTAGGAGCAATGCCGATGTTAAATATTCCATGGACAAAATGGAGAGTTTAATGTTAGTGAATCAGTGATGGTATCTTGAAGCAGGCTTTAATGATGGCTTACAAAGGAGATTTGCTGATTGGCAGTGGTGCTGGTAAATAGCTCACCTTGAGGGTTCATCTAACGTTTTAGGGGAAATTTCTGTCACACATTGCTGAGCATGGGATTCGAAGTTCCTTAAAAGAGCCTCTAAATACTGTCTACAAAATAAGTGTTTTTAATATAATTTTTTTTTTAAAGTAGGGAATGCATTTGTACAGTACTCCTCAGTGGTGTTTTCAGATCAAAATGTAGAAGTAAATGGCATTTGCGCCCACATAATGGGGCACGTGAAAAACAGTCACAAAAAGCTTCCACAATTTCTACTTTGTACCCAGCTCAGAATCACACCTTTGGTATAAATTGCACAGAGGTACATAGACATAAATACATATATGTTAGGGCACGTACTAGAAGTTTGAAGTAGTTTGAGCATTAACTGGTCAGTAGCCCAGGCCAGGCCCCAAGCTCTTGACCAAGGAACATCATCTTATATTTTGTCTGAGGTGAGAAGGCATATGGGTCACATATGGCCTCAGATGTTAGTTTGAACAAATCATCATTTAAATCCATGGTTCAATGGGTATGAAATTAAACATAATAGATATGCAGTCTGATCTTGGATGGAGTATGTATGAAACACCTTTGGGTATCCCTAAAATGTATATCTACATCCGTTGGTCTGGAAGTCCACATCTACCTAACTGGCGGAGACACACAGCTCTGCCTCACTGACAGCACAACAAGGCTTTTCGCTACTAGCAGGTGGAAAACAGGTAATTCAATCTTTCTCATTTCCCTATCTCTTAGGCAAAGAATGTTCACTTTATGCATTCCCTCTGCACCAGGGCATTCCTGCCCAATGGAGTAAAAATATTGTACACTCAGGTGGACATATTTTTATACAATTTGAGGCTATTGTAAATGCAATTTATTACAGTATCAAACGTCCACAAGTTACCTTGATATATTTTTCCATTCGTATGAAAAGATGAAAACGGCATGGGTTTCTTTCAGATAATATTCCAGTTTTTCACTTCTATGTTTTGTCGTAGTGATTGCAAAATCATGTACTTCAAGCAAGTCTTTTGCAGGTTGCTTTGCCAATTCACTATTAAATAAGGTTATCAATTCTAATTATAAATCCAGAATTGCACTCTGAAAGAGCATTGTATTCCAAAGCGAATACGTTAAATTTTAGAAAACATATTTGCACATGTCTGATATAAGCACACCCTACTCTGGACACAACACATCCCTGCTAGATTCCCTTATATATGGCTCTGCATGAAACCTTAACATTTGAACATCACATCAAATTCTCTTGAAAACTGTAGCGTGATGCAAACTGGTGGATACCTTTTAGAATACTCAGGGTCTGCGCTAGACTGTTTATGGTATTTTACAGTTGATTACATGTCTAAATGCGGATTCAGTTGAAACTGGGCTTCTGTCTTCCCGTTCCAATTTTTTTTGTTGAGTGTTGCCCATCGTGGGAGAGGGGCACTCATTTTTAGGGGACTTCAGTCAACATCAGACTATGACCCACAGCAAAACAGGGGGAAAGCAAGAATGAAAAACAACCTTGAAGATTAAAACAATGAGACAGAAGGTATAGAGAGGTGAAATGAAGAAATATGAAGTGTCATCAAGACTAGGCAGCAATTACTGCCTTCGGCATCACCGGATACGGACTTTTAGAGACACACTTTGAGACTCGCACTTATGTATTTTATTTGTTGAAATGTTCTTTCTTTTTTTTTTTTTTTTAAACAAATGAAATAATTCTAACATCTGCCGTGAACATCTCATTGATGGACTGGTGAAACATTGCATACCAGGCTGGTCATTACTGAGTCTGTATTTTCAAAAGAGTGAGTCGTTTGATCGAGTTTTAATGAAAACGTGCACTGGTTCAGCCACAAGTGAAGCAATCCCAAGTGAAGGACAGAGAAAAAAAGGCGATACAATAAAAAATAAAAAAAAATAAAGAGTTGTTAAAACGCTTCTGATATTTAGAATGGTCCTTACCAGTTTCAAGCATTTCCTTAAGGATGAGCCAGCGATTGAGCAGCCACAGCTCAGCCCACTGGGGAGGGGCATGATATGTTTGTTGTAGATGCTCAGAGGTGGCAAGATAGAATGAAGAGACCTCCACCCCGGCAACGATAGGAATGCACCCCACCCCTTCCCCGGAAGCTTTGATTTGGCTGTAATTGGTCAGCTATGGAGAATCCATTAGCTACCAACAGGGGGTAGATTACTTGTTTTGTTTCCACTTAATCCCTTTAAGGAACAAAAACAACTGCAGCCCTGGGGGAACATCAAACCTACCTCCAGATGCTATTCACCTCAAACTAATCTGCTTTGCATTGTGACAAATCTGGGATAATAAATTATAGGTTTGCTAAAAATCTGTCTCTTTGAACTTAAAAGAAGATTTTCTTTTTCAACTGTTGGTGATAAGTAGTCTGAGTGCAATCGACTCATGTCCCTTTAGTGTCTTCGGTTCCCTAGCTGTATCTGTAGGGCGTTTTAGGAAACCACAGTGCTATCATAAATGGATTAGTCACAAGAGGCTTATGGAAAAAATAAAAACAAACATTAAATACATTTCAAGGACTTAGACTAAGCCATTCCCTCCTTCTAAACTAAAAAAGAAAGAGCATCCATTTTGGCCTGGTAGCAAAAATGTTTTAATTTTTTTAAAGAAGCTTTATTTTTTTAATAAGAAATCGCATTATGGGATACTAATTTTTATTATTATCCTATTTTAATCCTATCCTAATTTTTGTGATAACGTTGCTTCTTAAAAATGAACTTCCTTCATTTCACTGCTAAAAATCTATCGCAGATTTCGAATACTGACTGACTATAGCATGAACGTTTGCAGACTACTTATTAAAAGGAAACCACATCTTTATATTGTGCCGCTGCCTGAAAATGTTTAGCTGGCGTGGCACTTTTAGAGGTTACATGTGGTCAGTAATATTTGCAAAATGGTGTGTGGTCTTGTCCTGATCTGGATGTATTTGTTTTTGTTGTGTTGAAAGACAACCATTACCCCACAGGGATGTGGTTCCACTCCAGATTCTGTGAAACATGTCATGCCGTTGCAATTACCTCAAGTATAACAGACGGACCACTACAACGCTGTCCAAAATTTATATTGATAGCTTTGTTCCACTTCGATATAAGCAAGTCTTCAGCTATTCATAAGACCAAGTCAGAGGACTTACTACGTGTTTGTTTCTGAAAAAAACCGATGATTCAATAACACAAGGGAGCGTTTCCGACTGCCAACTTCTGTGGAGCCAGCACTGTAGACGAACAGTATTGAACGCGGATTTAGTGGCATTCTGCCGAGCAGCGTTGGCACGTTTAATAGAAAAGGCTTACAACAAAAATCAGTTCGTGAAATAACCATTTTTTGTTTAATAAACCTATTTACAGTTACAGGCAGACTGTGTGCTTTCTTTGTAGTAAGGAGCACATTTTACACATTGGCTGCTGTAATCTATCTTTTGGACTCTAAATGTGCCCACATGCAGGCGAAACATCTGTGGGTCTGTGTTGATCGTGCATGCCCACCAAATTATAGCTTGTAGGTCGGGAACAGGGATAACAGCTGAGGTCTAATTAGGCACCTGACAGGTGGGCCAGCCATAGTCAAACCAGCAGCTCTTAGATATGCCTAGGCCCACTGTTGGCAAGGTTTAGCCATAGCAAGGTGAACACCGCCTTTCATCTTTACACGGCAGACCGCAATGTCACCAATTATATACGGTTAAAAATAAAAGATGTGTTGTACACTTGCAGAGTTCCTTGGCAGCATGTCAAAAATGCAAGGCCACTGAGAATGTACAGCATGCATGAATTTAAAAATAGGTGCGGACGCTGCAAGAATAAAGATAGGAAAAACAGCAGTAATATGAAATAGAAAGAAATGCACTTGATCATGGTCGTATTAGGCATGCATCACTAAATGTGTAAATCAGGGGTGTCCGGCGTTGGTCCACTAGATCTGAGCCTATGCTATAGTTCCAGGATATCCATAACAGATACTTGCGCATTCAATGAAGGAGAATCATAATCAGTAGAAAATTTAAAAGTATGTATTAAATTGCTTCGTCCACGTGGACAGCACTGGGCCGCATCAAATATCATCGATGAAAGAGAGGATTTGATAGTGACTGGGACTGTTGTAGAGACACATGTCAAACCATACACTCCGTGGTAGCCAATAATTGTCCTGAGTGACAACAACAGAAGAGGAGTGCCTCCTACTGAATCAGAAAACATTTAACAAGGCAGCATAGTACCAATCTTACAACAAGCAGCCCTCCTTCTAAACAAAATGGGCATGTGTTCATAATTTATTTATTTAATATCTGTAAGTGAACTGAGTTTGTGTTTGTTCTGTAACGTCATCCAAGAGGCACCTTTGAGTTGTCAAATGACACCAGCTCCTGTCATAGACCCGAGGCGACGAATGAATGACCCAAATGTTGTGCTTCCTAAAGGACCAGTCATTGCTCATTTGCATTCAAATACCTTTTGAAAACCTACCAACTTTCCCAAAGTGTAAACAAACATACATTGTAAATGCTAGGACATTAGAGAAAAAAATAAAAATCTTTTCCCACCTGAGTATATTTAGAAATTGGGTTGTTGGTTGATTGGGGTGTGAGTCCTGGTCAAGCAGCAACAACAATCCTGGTCACTAGGTTGGAAAAATGGATCTAAATTCAATAAATAAAGCAAGACAAAACAAAAAAAATCCAATTTGTTGAACCAGAGATATTGAATTTAAAGTTTTACGTAAAAATATAACCAAGAAGCACTATTTGAGATAACAGTTCACGCCAGACTAGGACAAAGTCACAATTTCAGCCAACCACGCTGGAGTGCGGGCTGACTACAGGGACACAGTTAGGCCCGCTGACCAAAGAACTTTAAATCCTGGTTGCAGGATGCATCGCTCAGCTAAGGCGATGCTTCCATTCCGAGATACGGTAAGGCTGCAGGTCCTGTTGCATCGACTGCAAGGACCCTGTCAACGGGCTTGCGACTTGAGGGCCGGTGTCGCAGATGCATTATGCAGTTGAGGCAATGCATTGGTTCTGAAAAGCTGTGAACCTGTGATGCAGAGTTTTGACATCGCCATCAAGGCTGCCGTTGATGGAAGATGTGAGGAGGTTGTGCCAGGAAAACCATTGAGCAGCAGCTGTTCCAAGGGCGATGCGTCGAGCCCAAGATAGGGGATGCAGCAACAATGCATGTCTTTGGCAAAGGGTCCAATCTACACTGCAATGGCGATGTATAAGTTCTGCTCGAGGATGTGCTGCTCAGCCAAGGAAATGTGTCAGTTCTGCTCAGAGATGTGTCACACGGCAAAGAGGATACATCAGTTCCACTGGCAAGCACCTTAGGCCCACTTCCAAGGATCTAGGACTGATGTGGCACAACTTGGCAGGGTAGATTCACAGATGGCAGAGTCCAGGTGCAGAAGCAGGGTGGTTGGAAGTATTTTATGTCCTTGAAACTTCAGATCAGGAGTCCAGACAATAGCCCTTTTGTTCACTCTAGGTTGTGAGTTCAAGTGTTGCAGGTCCAGTCCTTCTCACCCAGGCAGGGGTCAGCAAAGCAGGAGTCCAGTAGAATGTCAGTCCTTCAGCGGCACAGCAGTTCTTCTTCCAAGCAGAAGATTCACAGGTCCAGAAGTGTACTGAAGTGGTGGTGTCTGCGGTCCAGTTTTTATACCCAGTGGTGCCTTTGAAGTATACAGATGTCCTGCCGTCTCTACCGTGGCTCCAGACTAACTAGAGGGAGTACACAGCCCTTTGTTTGGGACAGGACACCGCCTATTCAGGTGTAAGTGAGCCTGGGTCCAGCTTCTCCCTCCCATCCTGTCCAGGGTGGCCCTCAAGTCACATTTAAGCTCCCACTGTGTGTAGTTGTCTAGGGGAATACACGACATCCAGCTGCTAACTACACTAGTCATGTAACCAGAAACAGATCCCAGGCACCAAATAGCTAAGGCAAGAAAATGCTAACTTTCTAAAAGTGGCATTTTCAGAACCTCAGTTTAAAATTCAACTTTCCTATAAGTTATGATTTTAAATTGTGATTCCAGAGACACCAAACTTATAGGAATTATCTGTTCCCATTTGCAAATGACACCTATGAAGTGTAATTACGCAACTCCAATGTTATCCTATGGGAGAAATAAGCCTTCCAATAGTGAAAAACAAGTTTTTCACTACCAGGACATGTAAAACTTAAAAGTACATGTTGTACCTTTTAAATAAATTGCACCTTGCTCTCTGGGTTGCGTACAGCCTACCCTAGGGGTGACATTTGTAAAACAAGGAAGGTTTGGGATTAGCAAAAGGATTATTTTGCCAGGCCAACACGGCAGTTTAAACTGCACAGAGAGCCTATGCAGTGTCAGGCCTCAGAAATGGTTAAAGAGCTACTTAAGTGGGTGGCAGAATCAATGCTGCAGCCCCACTAGTAGCATTTAATTTACAGACCCAGGGGTACATGTAGTGCCCTTTACTAGGGACTTATAAGTACATTCATTATGATAACTAGGGATAAGCCAATTCTGGAATGTTTTAAGGAGAGAGCACAAGCCTTATAGCACTGGTTATCAGTGGTAAAGTGCATAGAGTCCTAAAGACAGAAAAAAATTAGTTCAGCAACAAAAAGGTGACGAGGAAGGCAAAAGGTTTTTGGGTGACCCTGCAAAAAGGGCCTGGTCCAACAAGTAGGTAATGCATTAATTTTAAGCCTATTCTCGTTATCTGTAGAATGGACTTTTAGGCCACCTTCTTTAAAGGAGTATGTATGACAGTGACTTGTAAAGGTTAGAGGTGAGTAAAATAACAAACCACACTGGAGTATATGGTGTTCTTTTTATTGGTTTGCACTGTTCAGTTCTTATGCATGTTTTTACTGGGGTGTAGTTGGTTTTAAGTGCCACAGTTTCAAAATGAAAGCATAAGGCTTGATCTATTGAATGAAATATTGAATATGAACAATGTCTATTTTATGGATAATTTATGAAGAGTATAACTGGCTGCTTAGCAGGACTATCTAATTACATGAATAGAGAGGTTTCAGGTTTTCCCATTAGGTAAATATATACAGATTGATTATTTTGTGAAACAATTGCACATGTCAATTTTTCTAAACTTTTACAAAAAGGCCCCCTCGAGATATGAAGTCCTCATGTTTAGGTTTGGATTCGATTTTGCCCTGAGGAAGGCAGCTCAACATCTGTCCTTTTGGACCACTAAAATGTGTCTTTTTTTACAACCCAGTGGCCAAACTACCCAGTGGCTAAACTACCATTGTTTCAGAACAATGTGTATAAGTGCGACTGGGGACCGATATTAGGCAAAGATGGTTTTATAGTGTGCAAGTGTGTTAACTGAGCGGAATGAGAGAGGTTGTTTCTGGGGTAGTCCTGTATAACAGACATGCATTGCATAGATAAGATGTTTTTATACAATAAGTAGTTGTGACATTTGTCGTAATGAAGTAAAATGACTTTTTGTCTCTTTAGTAAATAACATTTTTTGAATTGCAGAGAAAAGTTAAAAATAAAGTGCTTTGCTAACATTATTTGTGTCTCAAAATACATTCAAAGGTTTTTGAATGGGATTGTAGGCTTCTTTTTCGTTATGTCAGTTTTATCACCTGTCCCCACCCAATAAAAATTAATATTGGGGTAGCTTTTTGTTGCTTTAGAAACAAAAGATGAATCCTTCGAAATCTCTACATATATGTGGGGACTTATGTACATAGCACAGCATAACACTGCTGCAACTGAAGTCATAGTTCAGCTGTAGAGTACTGTTCAAAATGGGTTTTCTGGTTGGCTAGGGTATAAACACAAGTCAGGTAGAACCATACCCTAAATTACCCTGTGCTCACCCACTGCTAGCTTGGCGCAGAACAGTCAGGCTTAACTTAAGAGGCAATGTGTAAAGTATTTGTGCAACAATCAGGTAATAATAACAATGAGACACAACAGAAAAAAGGGATACTCCTTACAGGATTATACAAAATATAGGTACTTTATAGATATCAAAAGAATTATGACCAGATTACCAAAAGATTCAGTTTAGAAAATCAATAGAGATTACTCATGAATACAGTTAGGAAAAAGCAGTGCTGTGAACATTCATGAGGATTCTGTTCATGGGAGCATTAATGTGGTAAATAATGCACAGCCATTCCCAGCAGAACAGAGGCTTGTTATGATTGCGGTATGCACAGATCACTCGAGTGAGTCAGTTTGGGCAGGGAGGCTCAGTATGGCAAGGCAGTGCCTTTAGTATTCACCCCGTGGACCCCCTTTGCCCTTAAATACCTTTTTGATGCAATACTCAGCTCCGGGCCCTGTGGCACAGTGGCAGCCCCGGTGGTAGTCATGGGGAGTTGTGTGGTTGCCTGCTGGCCGGATGAACTGAGCAGAGCAGAGCGGCATGCTCGGTTTCTTCAGAAGGGGGACTGATATGCGGTGTTGGCTCTCCCAGAATCCCTCCCACAACAAATGTGATTGAAGGGGGGGGGGGGGGGTCGCACTGAGGGACTTCTGAGGAGCGGCAGTCCCTGGGGAAGTCGGCAGGTGGTACCTTTCTCCAGCACTCCAGTTGGTGGGCTGATGGTCGCTGTGGAGTTCCCCTGATGCAGTGGCGGTCAGGGAAGTCTCCAGGTGGTACCTTTGCTCGTTACTCCAGCCTGATGGGTGGATCGTCTCTGGGGTCAAGGTGGTCACGGGCAAATAGAGAGACCGCTGACCCAAGTTTTTTATTAGGTCAGTTACAGCACTCTGAGCTCAGCATGAGGTTTTACCCAGAGTGGAGCGCAGGAATTACTGAGACAATTCTTCGTAGGAATGAAACAAATGTGGATGGTAGCGAGGTCTTTTATGTCCCTGAGACCTCAGAGAGAACAAGGGGCAATCCCTTGGAGACACTCTGGAGTGATGATGAATCCTTTAGGGTGCAGGGCAGCACAGTAGGGCAGAGCAGCAGTTCCTAAGAACAATAAGATCCAGCAGAGTAGTGAACCTGGCACACAGCAGTCTTTACTCCAGCAGAGTTTCCTTAAGTACAGAAGTGTACTGTCTGAGTGGGTCAATAGACCTAGTACTTATACTGACAAGTGCCTTTGATGTGGGGAGCGACTACAAAAGAGATCTTGTGAATTGCATAGGTCCCCCTTTCAGGTCAGCCTTGGCTCCAGACTGCTAGTGGGAGGTAATCAGCCCTTTTGTGTGGACACCCGTCACTACCCTTTGAAATGTAAGTGGGAGTCCTTCCCAACCTCCCCCCTTTTTTTTGTAAACAAATTTTATTGAAAACATGAGTATTTCTTTTTTATACATATAAGAATGGAGAGAGAAATGCCAGTGGTTCCATGTTACATAAAATGATGAACAACAGTCAGGTAATTAACAAAACCCCAGCTTATTCTATTTGTTATTGTTCAATCCTGCCAATGTTGAAAATCCCCTCGACAGATAGGCATTCTGATCTATACTCTCCCCTCTCCGTGATAATAGTATTTGTTTAAATGAGATAAGAGGGGGAGATATAGGCATGGTTATACATGGCTGCTTTGCTGTAACAAGCAAAGGATTGTGAAACTCAACTTATGATTAACTTGTCCTTCCCAACCTCCTCCCCAGGAAGACCCATCAGTAAGCATATGAATGCAGATATGGCTGAGTATCCTGTGTTGTGGGTGTCTAAAGGGAATGCACAAGTGTAGCCCAAGCCAGACGTGTATTGCCGATAGGCTGTAGACATACAGGGCAGAGAGAGCAGAGAAATGTCCACATTTTAAAAGTGGCATTCCTAAATAATAATACATCTGACTTTACCAGTAAAGAGGTTTTATTATTACCATTCCAATGTACTAAACAGGATGTAGCTACTCCTCTCAGATCAGGAATTACAATTGAAAGATTTTATCAGAGATTCCCAATGCTGGCATATGAGAAGGCCTCACATCAAATGAAAAACGACCTTAGGTGTTTTTTATTACTAGGACATGAAAAACCTAAAGGTACATGTCATGCCTTTTAGTTAGATGGTACCCTGCCTTATGGGCTAACTAGGGCCTACCTGAGAGGTGACATATATAAAAGAAAGGGGGTGTTCTGGGCTTGGCAAGAGATTTTAGATGCCAAGCCAGGGTAGCAGTGAGACTGTGCACACAGGCTTTGCAGTGGCAGGCCTGAGACATGTTCACAGAGCTACTTAAGTGTGTGGCACAGTCAGTGCTGCAGGCCCACTAGTAGCATTTAATTTACAGGCCCTGGGTATGTGGTATACCACTCTGCAAAGCACTTACAGGCAAATTAAAATATGCCAATTGGGGATACACCAATGTTACCATGTTTTAGGGAAGAAGTGCATGGACTTTAGCTCTGATTAGCAGTGGTAAAGTACTCAGAGTCCTGGGGCAACAAAACAGGAGATAAAGGCAAAAAGTCTGAGGTAAGACCACCCTGAGGATGCCAGGTCTAACATATGTCCCCCTAGTTGAAAGTGGGGAGAGCTACCCAACATCCAGGGATTTGTCACCATGAACGAGGAAGAACCTGGATTGACATCATCATTGGTGTCATTTACCTCAGCTCTGTGTTCTACCTTGAAGTCCATACCCTGTAGGAAAATGGACCACTTCAACAATTTTGGATTTTTACCCCTCATTTGCATTAGCGACCTGAGAGGCCTGTGGTCGGTCTGAATCAGGAAATGAGTGCCAAACAGGTATAGCCTCAACTTCATCAAGGCCCAAACCTCAGCAAAAGCTTCAATTTCTATAGCACTCCATCCCTGTTCATGGGGGAGTAACCTCTTAGAGATGAAGGCTACAGGTTGATCCGGGTCTTTTTCATTGAGCTGTGACAATACTGTCCCTATGCCATGCTCTGAGGCATCAATTTGTACAGTGAATTCTTTGGATAATTCAAGGGCCTTGAGCACAGGAGCTTTGCACATGGCTTGCTTCAAGGAGGCAAACAATTTTTGGCATGCCTCTGTCCAAATCACATTTCTGGGATTCTTCTTGGAAGTCAGCTCCGTCAAGGGAGCAACAATGGTTCCAAATCCCTTGACAAACCTCCTATAGTACCCTGTGTGGCTCAAGAAGGCCCTGACCTCAGTCTGAGTTTTGGGGGCTTCCAAGCCATGATAGTCTCAATCTTGGCCTGGAGGGGCTGCACCTTATCCACCCACCAGGTATCTCAAGTACACCACGGACCCCTGTCTTATCTGGCACTTACTGGCTTTCATAGTCAGGCCTGCTTGTTGCAGGGCCTGAAGCACTTCCCTGAGGTGGTCCTCCCAGCTGCTATTGAAGATAGCTATGTCATCCAGGTGGGCAGCAGAGAAGGCCTCCAGCCCAGCCATTTCCTGGTTTACCAGCCTCTGGAAGGTGGCTGGAGCATTTTTAGACCAAAGGGCATCACCGTGAATTGGTAGTGGCCCTCTGGGGTAGAGAAGGCTGACCTTTCCTTGGCTCCATTAGTTAGGGTGATCTTCCAATACCCGGAGGCGAGATCAAAGGTACTTAAGTACTTAGCAGCCCCTAATCTGTCAATTAGCTCATCAGCCCGGGGGTGGGATGAGCATCAGTTTTGCTCACAGAATTTGTCCCTCTGTAATCCACACAGAACCTTAGTTCAGGTGTGTTGCAGCTTTGGGAACCTGAACCATGGGGCTGGACCAGGGGCTACTGGAGGGTTGTAGCCCCCCCAAATCCAGCATCTTAGTGACCTCACTTTGATGCTTGACAAGGAAGTTGTCTCCTGTGTCCACATCATGGGTACAATGGTGAGTAACCCCAGGAGTAAGGGAGAAAAGAGAAAAGAACTGTTCCAATAATTAGCAGCAGTCTTACTGCTGTTCAAGAGCAGAGTGGGGGAAAGGATCACTCCTGCCACAGACCCATCCTTCTCCTTGGAGGCTAAGAGGTCTGGTAGAGGTTCATTGTCCTCCTCATCAGCTCCATCGGTCCCAAGCAACATGGTGACCTCAGACCTCTCAAAGTGGGGTTGAAGGTGATTGATATGCAGCACTCTATGGAGTTGCCTAGGGGCCTTATGGTCTACCACATAGGTGACCTTACCCTTTTTCTCATCCACCTCGTAAGGCCCGGTCCAGTGATTCTGGAGGGCCACAGGTTCCACACGTTCCATCACCCACACTTTCTGCCCAGTCTGGAATTCCACAGTGGTACAGTTTTGGTCATATCATTCCTTCATTATGGCCTAACTGGTTTCTAAGTAGTCAGAAGCTTGCTTAGCCATTTGGCCTTGGAAGGCGAGCTGGTAGTTCACTACACCCTGGGGTACTTTCTAGGGTACTTGCTCCCAGCCCTCCTTCACCAAGCTAAGAGGTCCTCAGATGGTGCCCATACAAAATCTCGAAGGGCCTGAAGTCCACTCTCTTCTGTGGCACCTCCTTGTAAGCAAACAGCAAACAGGCCAAGAGGATATCCTACTTTATCCTCAGGACCTCAGACAGACTTCTGATCATGTATTTGATGGTCTTGTTGAATTTCTCAAGAAGCCAGTTAGTTTGAGTGTAGTAAAGGGTGGAGAATGTGTAGGTTACCCTACACTCCTTCCACATAGACTGCATATAAGTAGGCATGAAGTTGGTGCTCCTGTCAGGTACCACTTCCTTGGGGAATCCCACCCTTAAGGGCTCTTGCCACTACAGGTGTAGTGGTGGTCCTCAGAGGCATGGCCTCTGGGTACCGTGTGGCATGATCCACCAAAACCGAGACAAACCTGTGACCAGAAGTGGTCTGGGGATTCATATGCCCAACAATGTTCATGCCCACCCTTTCAAAGAGGATGCTACCGACTGGCAGTGGTTCCAGGGTCTTTTCACTGGCCTGGCAGGTCACGCAGATCCTACAGGACGTATCTGAGGAGGTCCTCCTCTTAGGCCAATAAAAGTCTTGCAAAGGTCTTGTCTGGGCCCAAGTATCTTGCCAGGGGTATTTCATGAGCCAACTCCAGTAGGAAGGCCCTGTAGCATTGTAGGAACACCATGGCCCTTGTTGTCCCATGCACAGGAGCTTTAGGCTCACTATATAGGAGGTCATCCTCCCAGTAAATGTGATAGCTCCTAGCGACATCACCTGCTCCTTGGGCTTCAGCCTGTGGCCTCATGTGCTCAAGGGTTGGACACTCCCTCTGTGCTCTACAGAACTCCTTTATGGCAGGCTCTCCTTTCACCGGCCAGTCTGCAAGGGTAGGGAGGTCACCTAGGGAAGCAGTGCCCTTCTCAGTGGACTCCAGGTTGGCCTCAGTGGGCCCCCATCCATCTCAGTTGGGGTACACTCAGAGGCTGGTTTACCACACCCTTGTCCTCTCCCCTTTTTAGCAGCTGGCTGGGCCATTGTTCCAGGCTCCAGCCCTTCTAGACTCCCCTCCCAGGCAGCCATGGATCTTGTGGTAGCACAGACCCAGTCAGATTACCCCATCTTCAGATGAGCCTTGAGTTCTACCTCCTTCCAGGCAGAAGCCTCTAGGTCATTACCTAACAAACAGTCCACAGGCATGGTAGGGCTCACACTTCTCATGCACACATACAAAACCCTACACAACACAGGAACAGAATACCTGAACAGCTTCTTACACCTTCACCAAACCACCAGACACCTACACTCTGCCTCACTCTTACTTCCACACATTGCTCGCATCAGCAAAAGCAAAATTGGAATTTGCTATTCTCCTACATCGCACCCAAGAATGGAACAAATTCCCTCAACACATATGAGCCTAAAGGCCTGGCTCTTCATAAAAGCACCTTCGGGACCACAAACCTACACACCTGCCGAAGCACGTGGATGCCCTCGCGGGTCATTAGTACACTATACAAATCAATGTAACGTAACATAACAATCTAGGCAGATCACCCTACATACCCAAGGCATCTTGTGTCTTCCAAATGGGCAGTCTGGGGGACTCTAGGAAAACCACTCTATGTTTTGAGACTTCTTGAGGTCTTCAACGTGTGCAGTCCATGGGTAATCGAGGGAAACATCTCTGTGTACCCATGACTCCTTGAGGCTTTCCACATGAGTAGTTTTTGGGTACTCTAAGGAAACCAATTTACATATCAAGTAATTACTTCAGTCTTTCACATTGGCAGTCTATTTGTACTATTGTCCTCATTTTCGATGAGGTGCATAGCCAACAAGCTCCATCCAACGGCCATGACACACTGGCTAGCTTTGAGTTATTTGAAGGAGCAATTCGTCTGGGAATTTGAGTTGCTATCCAGGTGGCCAGTACTTATCAGTCCAGGATTTTCTAAAACGATTGGTCGTGAAGAATCACCTTGAATCTCTGGCCTCTCGATTTTTTAAGTGTGTGGATTATCAACCTCTTGTGGGCATGCTCTGCAAACTGACTCCGATTATTCCAAAGAGAATGTGATTTTCGTTCCTGATGATTTGATGTTTGCATTTTTATGAGTACAAAGCAGTGGTGCACCCCAATCCCTCGGATGCATGAGCTTTCTGGGAATAGTTATCAGTGGTCGCCTGGAGAACTGTGTCCTTTATGCCACTCCTTGTCATTTTTCAAGCATTATGAACCAGTGATAGGGAGTATTTGGTTTAGCAAGTGAGTTCCAATGTGTTGACTTCTTTGTTATATTGAAAAGTTTTGAGCTGTGATCATTAAATCAGCTGTGGTGCCTTGATATTTTTCCGTTAGTAGTTCCCCGCTATACCTCTAAATATATTGTCATACGTGTAAACACTATGGGGGTCATTCTGACCCTGGCGGTAATTACCGCCATGGCGGAGGTCGGCGGTAGCACCGCCAACAGGCTGGCAGTGCACCGCTGGGCATTCTGACCGCGGCGGTTCAGCCGCAGCCAGAAACGGAAAGTCGGCGGTGTACCGCCGACTTCCCGCTGCCCTTGAGAATCCTCCATGGCGGCGGAGCGCGCTCCGTCGCCATGGGGATTCTGACACCCCCTACCGCCATCCTGTTCCTGGCGGGTCTCCCGCCAGGTACAGGATGGCGGTAGGGGGTGCCGCGGGGCCCCTGGGGGCCCCTGCAGTGCCCATGCCAATGGCATGGGCACTGCAGGGGCCCCCGTAAGAGGGCCCAACTTTGTATTTCAGTGTCTGCTTTGCAGACACTGAAATTCGCGACGGGTGCAACTGCACCCGTCGCACCTTCCCACTCCGCCGGCTCCATTCTGAGCCGGCGTCCTCGTGGGAAGGGTGTTTCCCGCTGGGCTGTAGGGCGGACTTTCGGCGGTCGCCCGCCAGCCCAGTGGGAAAGCCAGAATGACCGCCGCGGTCTTTTGACCGCAGAGCGGTCTTTCGGCGGGAACCGCTTGGCGGGCGGCGACCGCCGTCCGCCGCGGTCAGAATCACCCCCTTTGTAATGCAAGACAGAAGAGATGATAATGTCCCAGTACCTTTTATGTTATTTTCATTCAGGCTCATCACAATATTTATTTTCCTGTTGATCCCAATGCCCCTACTCCAGCCTCAATTGCAACTGCAGCGTTATCAGGATACAAACACAAGGTCTGAGTCAGGAGCTACAGTGACCTAACAATGACCTAGCAATTCTAGCAGGATAATAAATGACAGCTATAAATGGGGTGCAGTAGGCCCTTCACACCTTTGAGCGCAGGTACCACTGCACCTGCTGCAAAACTGATATTACCGGTTAGTAGAGAACTCCTTCAGTAAAAATAACTCTAAAACATAGATGGATGCGAGGTAAACTATGGAGGGCATGAATGTGGTCTTAATTCCTTCTTCAGCCAAAGAAGAGATTAAATCAGAGCCTCACGTAACTAAACTACCCACACTCCTCCATTTGTGTTCAATCTATGTATGTATTGACATTCACATATTTTATGAAGCATCCCATGGGCACATGTAGCCCCCACAGAGGCATAGCTATCATGCGTGAAATAGTTGGTGCAATGGCAACGAGGCCCAGGTATGTGTGGGGCCCACAGTACCACAGTACTTCAATTATGGCGGTCTTTTACTATCCAAACATGGGTAAGACAGACCACTTTCCTTGATTACATTAGTGCCCATGACGCAGAGGTCACATGTTTGCAGTTCTATAGAAAATAAATAAACCATATAGACTTAAGTATTGTGCGGTTTCTCGCCCCCTCACAAAACCTATTTATCTTTGACATTTCAAAATAGGAGGCAAAATGTTTAAATATTTCTTGTAGAGGTGTCCATTGTTTCTTAAATTCACCAAAAAGTCTATACCTGAGAAGAGAGTTAACTATTAGTTTTCAAAACACAATCTATTTTTTTTATTACATATATATTTTCTTCAGTTGTGTTTTGCGGTTATCATTTAAACAGACTAATCACCACGGTCACAGAATAATCTAACTTTTTTTAAGCTTCTTTTTTTTTAATTAAACCCCTTGCTTATTTCTCTTCATATTCTTATGTATATTCTCCCTGGATGAAAAGCAGAGAAGTTTCAAAAGGGCTACCGGTTTCTAAAAACCTTCTTATAGTTGAAGATCATAGGTCAAAAGATTAATGGCATATCACTACGGGACTTCCCAGTTTGAGCGTTCTTCTTAAGCAGTAATGCAATGTCCTATAATGTGACTGATAGATGTAACTCATCCTCAAATAACGATTCATGCTTTATTTCCTTTCGCTCTACTTCAGAATACCGTTTGTTGTAACTTCCTGCTACATCTTTGATAAAGTAATACCGCTGCACCAGGGTCCTTCTACCATACCTAGTGAGACTGTTCTAAAATATGGAAGTTAAATACCCCACCAGATTCTGAAACGCATGTGGGAATGAGGCCAGGTTTCCGTTGTTCTAATTATTGGTTACTGCAGCGCCATCTGTTTTTTTCAGCTGTCTCCTTACGTTTCCATCTGCTTCCATCAGCCTGTAAAGTCATCAGGTTCCCTTACAATTTAACAATACAAGTATTAAAGAAGGGTTTTTAAAAAAAATAATAAAATGCTTGAATAGAAATACTGAAGAATGGATTCCTACAAAGATATTTTAAAATTAATTTGTAAGTCTGAAATGTACTTGAAGGTCATGAGATGAATATTCAGTGTCAATGACTGTTTAGGGGTTTAAAAACAAAAGACTGCACCCGTTTCTGCGCTGTTACTGACGCAAGACAATGAAAAGATGGCATGGAGCATCAAAATCTGTGGACCTAAAGCATTTTAATACCATTGACTTTGGAGTGTTCACTGAACTCTGTAAAGAGTATCTAACTTCTTTAGGCGTCTTTTCTTGCACCTAGGAAACAGAGAGAAATAGAAATATAGAATGTTCTATACAGGGAAATGGGTGAGAGCTATACATTGGCTTAGAAGGACAAAATCTATTTTGCGCTGTTATGAAACAAATGTTTTTGTACCATCCGGTTGTTAGGAAACGAGGTTCAAAACCGCACCAGCCTCATTGCAAAATTGTCCTACTCTGGGTAATCTTTGTAATGCTTCTGTCCCTTCACTGTTTGACTAGTCTCTGCTCAGAACTTTTTTGGCCTGAATATTTTAATGAACCAACGATTTCGCTTGTGTTTTTCGAGTGGGAAAGATGCTAGGGATCCCTGTGCGCGCTGCATTTTATAAGGACTACATTGAAATAAAGAGATGCCAGCCAATTTGCATTGATAAAGCTAAGCAGTCTGTAAACTGCTGCAGAAATGTGATCTCAGCCTTTTTATCAGTGTTTATGTTATCTTGTTAGAATTTGCTACAACAGATGCAGGTTTTTGTGATGAAAGTTTTTTTTTGTCAGACTTCAGCGGCACTAGTAGTTAAGGATAATGGGCTTACAGTTAAGGAGATGGACAAGCAGCATAGAAGCTTTTAGGATCTCCAAGCTCTTGCGTTTAATAAGTAATAAAAGATAAAAAGTAGTTTATTGGTTTCAAGCTCATCTCTACAAGTCTTGCATTCTGTGTTTGCAGAAAAATAGCTTTAAAAGGGCATAATATCTTATATTTATGATTCTAGATAGCTACATTTACATTGACCCTATTTGTATTCAATAAATGCCCCATACAATTAGTTGTTATAAATTAGTAAGCCGTGCTATAAAATTGAAGAATACATGTCTTGGTGTACATTTCCATTCCTACTTAATTTTTCTGTAACACAGACGACTACAGTTTATGTTGTTTAACAATATACACAATTAAAAAAGTCAATTGTATGAAAAGTACAGCAATATTAATATTGCTTTGTAGTAGAGTTGTTTTCTCTGCGTTGGAAAGAGGAGCAGGGACCCTGAATTCCTTAAAGGTAATATCAGCCCCCCAAAAATACAGAAAACATAACCCCATGCAACATTGACATGCATTTCTTGGACCGATTTGCTCAAGATCGATCAATGATGCCATGACTCCATAATTTACTGTTCCAATAAGTAAACCAAACATCCCTCATTCAATTGGACACTTAAATTCCGAATCTATGGTTTTCAAAGTGTTGTGATATCCATTGTGCAGTAATGGCCACAGTCCTGCATTTTTCAGCTTAGTGAATTTTGGCAAAGCAAACCCACCAAGATAGACCAGGTGAAAATTGCACATCCCTTATTAATACATGCAGAATTTGGTGTAGAATACACCAACATTCTGCATGTAATTCCTCAATTTCACGAGGAAAACTTCAATTAAGATGTACTTTCCTTATTCAGTAAGTATGCTGTATCACTTTTCTGTAAAGGTGCTGTAAATATCTCACACCAATAATCAAGACCTATGTCTTTTCTGAGTAGGCCTGTCAGACACAGATTGTAGCCTCATACAGTCATGATCCATACTTTCTGGAGCTATCCCAATTTCTTTGATAAAAGGTAACCTTGTCAAACAGACATCATCACCAAACATTTTTAACTGTATGTAGTTTCTTTAATGAGCTTTTAAAAGAAGTTATACTCGTTATTTAGAATTCAAAACTATATCACGATTTAAGAAAAGTGTTTACATTTTAAAAGAACTGAATGATTTTCTGAAAATGGTTGTAAATTCGGTTTGTCCATTTTTCGTACAATTTTACAAGAATAATAAATGTCTCTTCATTAACTTTGTGAAACTTTCTCTGAGTTTAGAGAGTGTTTGGATGATTTTTGTTGGATAAATTCCTTTCTCCACAAACCTATACTGGAATTTTACAACAGGAGGGCCCCTGTCGTAATGTAAGAGTCAAGTAATTCGAGTGTAGTTTGATGATGAAGACAAATTTAGCTGGTGGAAGAAACATTTTGAGGAAAAGGCATGTGCTGCATTCTGACAAGTTACTGTTTAGAAAGTCTTTCATACCACTTAATCGTTCAAAGGCACCCGTGATTCAGTTTCAGGCACCCAACAGTATAGTCACTTGCGTGAGAACGTTTGAAAACGGTTAAGCACACTAGCAAAATGATTAACTTGTCAGGAAGCAGCATCAGTGCGTAGATGGATGTAGGCCATGGTGTGAAGCGGCTGGGAGGACCTCTAGAAGTCTGTTCTGATTCAGCAACAAAGGACATTATCCATCACTATTGGATTGTGTATTGAACAAAAGGTCTGAAATCGTAAGTCCTTGTGATCAACGTGTTTCAGTGTATTGGTTTAAGAGTACCGTCCGAGAATAGCAGGGCTTACTGCTGGTTGAGCATGACGACCCCTGGCAGCGCTGTATGTAGGCCCAGGCCTGAAATAGCAGAGATGTTCATTTGAGGTTGTCTGGCACTGCTGTGTGAGGGGTGAAGAGATTTGAATGCACCTGCCCACACTATGTCTGACCGCATCGCAGGCAAGAAATAAGATCTCCCAGACTACAGAGGTGCAAAGACAGTCCATTTACTTCACTGCATTAGCTAGCAGATGTCCACAAAAATTAAATTAAAGGCATATCTCAACTAGCAATGTTGTTTTCCCCCGAATAGGATGTCAGAACTTTTACCTTTTTAAGCATTCTTTTTAATGACTTTTCAAAATACATTGAAAAGTAACAAATTATTAGTGGGAAGGGAAATATATGAGATTAGTGCAAGCGGCCCTTCACAGTGGTCAGAATGAGCAAAACCTGTTCAGTTAGAGCAGTGAGATCAAAATCTTCAATTACATCATCAAAAGAGATGAAACCTGCTTCTTTTAGGACTTCATAAATTCAGTAATCTCGAATGGCCCATACCAACATATCAGTGACAATTGTTATATTCATATGTTGTAGGTTTGCCCACTTGCAGCAAAGGTTTCTTTGAGGTGGGGTTTGGACGTTGTCTACTTGCATTCAGGATTGGGGATAGGCCCTTATTTTTTCTACCTCAGACTTCATCCCTGCGCAAGAGAGAGAAAAACACAAAAAGGGAAAAGGTGGAAGAAAGATGAAAAAACAGTGACAAAAAATAAAGCTGGTAAAAGAACCTGAAAGAGTGGCATAAAGCAGCAGGGAATGTAGGGTGGTGGATGGAAAAGACAGAAGATTGAATCAAGACTATGCAGCCCTGATATTTGTCACCCAACATGTAATAGTGCTGGTTGCAGCCTTCTGAGCAAAACTTTAGGACCCAGCACTAATTATTTTACAAATTAAGCACTGCCTTCAGCACATAAAGAGCAAGACCTTGATTGTGGTCAATAAGAATCCCAGATGCCTTACTGGCTTTGAAATTATTAAAGCATTAAGAAGCCCTAGAAAATATATGGGTGCTACACATTATAGATTTAGGCCCACTTGATGCAGACCACACCCATCAGATGCCCAGTTTACTCTGCCACAAGGAGCACCAATAGTTTATGCCAAGACATGCATAAATTCCACATCCTTCAACTGCCATTTCAGCATGCTGTCTACAAACCAGGGTGAAGTATATTGTACAGGAAGAACAAATATGGGAGCCTGTGTCTTTTCTACTAAATATGATCAAGAGTAACCAAAAACAAAATGCTTGCATTTAGCAGGGTGCTAATATGGAAAAGTATCAAAGTAGAGCTATTGACTCGGACATTCAAAATATAGAAAACTATCCTATGACTCTCCGTGATTAATTTTTAATATAATGTGGCAGCCACTAGACCTAAAACAATGTTAAAATGTTGAAAACACAGGTTGCATGTAATAAAGCCTTTTAAAATGCTAACTAAATTAAAGTTGAGTTGAAAGTATCAAGGTAACAATAGTAATTAATTATTACCTAGAACAATTCCAAAAATGTCGAATTTTGAAAGTCATTTTAATGATCAGCATTCTTAAATTTAACTGTACTCTAATAGCACCATAGCACCTCTTAACACGTCTCATCCCCAAATCCTTAAAAACACAAACTACCCTTAATGCTACCATTCCCTAAATCTTAAAAACGTATCACTCCTCCTTTATTCACCCTTCCCTGGATGCTAAAACATGCTTTCTACCCCCTAACACTACCATTCCCTTAACTCTAAAAACCCTCAACTACCCTTAATACAACACTTCCCTGAACCCTATAAGCTAGTAACGCCCTCTTAAAGACACCTATCTCTGAAATCTACCCCTTACTACCCCTTACACTATCCTAACCTAAAAACCCTTTACTTAGTCCCCACACCCTTTCCACTCACTGTAAACTTAACTTTGCCCTGTGAGGCACAACATTTTTCCAAATTCATTAGCAGTTGCAACTTTTTTTCCATTCCGACAACATTTTCAAAGTGAGTTTTTTTAAGTTTGCTTGTATCCCCATTATATATTTACTGTAAACCAAATAACAAATTCAATCTTTCTACAGGGGCTACATTATAGAACAATATCTAATTTGTTTAATTGTTCATGAGGTTGAGATGGCATGGACATTGAAACGGTTTTGTGAAGACAAAAAGCAGAGCATTAACGTTTATGTAGATGAATTAGGATGGCAAAGGGTCAGTACCAGGATTTATAAAAAACAAAAATGTCCAAAGGCCAATGGAGGTTTGGAAAAGCTTTTGAGAGTCGTTCGTCTCAAAAAGACTGGTTTTACACACTACAATTGCCAACAATGATCATAAGGTAAGAATGATTAAAAATGAGACTGTGGCCTCAGTCTAATTCCCACTGTTAGTCACTACTGATCATTCTCTGGATTGTGATTCTCCATTAGTTGCTGTACTTGCAACATAAAGGACCATGGGCATTTTGTGGACATCTTCCCCCTTTCTACACCTGTTACATGCATGAGGAAGGATTGTGGTGACATTCATTGGACACATCATGTCCTTCCCAAGGGATATCCTGTGCAAGGAAAAGTGCACTACAATTTGGCAAATTTGACTACTCCTTAGGCAGTATCGGGGAAGACAGGACACTTTCTCCGCCTCACTGAAATGGAATATCCAGACTAAAACCTTTGACCACCATGTTTAATGTTGTTGTTTTATTGGTATTGGTGATATCAATAATATTGAATTGTTTTCCCCAAAATCACAAATGTAAAAAATAAAAATATTTACTTAAGAATGTAGAATAACCATCATACTCATCTGCATTCCTTGGTTTAATTATATTTTTTGACATTTTTGTGGCAGAAATTCAAGTCTCACTTGCCAAAGCTTCGGGAAGTTCGTGATGCCCCTCAGAAATGCAGCTGTCCACCAGGTAAGAACAAATTTAACAATTACTGATGCTTTCCCACCAGCCCATATGCAAATTAGCAATGCAAGATTTTGTGAAGTGGTTAGCAACTTATTTTAAGGATACTGGAGACTTTCTAAAGAAAATCTGTGATATCACATGGGAAAATGAATATGTTCTTATGACACTGGATGTAACAAAGCCATTAGTTATTTCTTAAGGGCACATCCTATGTACTTACTGAAATATACACAAATGTTACTTGAAATGACCAATTGGTGTCTTACGAATATTGTTTTTATGTTCAATCAAGAGTTTTTCCAACAGGTTACCGTGGCTGCGATTGGCACTGGCTTCCCATCAACAGCTATGCTAATTTGCATAAGAGTTGGTGGGAGTAGCAGGTGCTCTACCACAAATTTGAAAAGGGATAGTCAAAAAATGGTAAAGTGACTTTTTATTAATGATTTGGTTAAGATGGAAATCCCTTTTTTTTGATTTAGCAATATATGACAAAGATGGAACGTTGCATAGTAAAGCCACAAGCCCACAACAGGAAATACTATGTTTCATGCACCAGTTTCCATCCTACAAGTTTGAAAAGAACCATCCCATAAGGCAAGAACTTTAGAATTAAGAGAAACTATAGTGAACCAAAAGAAATTCTCTGAGCACAAATTGATTTAGGCACCAGTTTAAACAAAGATCATATTGTGAATCTGTTGCTAGCAGCAGAAAAGCATGCAAAAACAGTGGAAAGGGAGGGGCTCATTTTTGGAAGTGGAAAGACTAATAGAAAAAATAAATCCTCAAATGAGAAGAGATTTATAACTAACCACAGTGCAGAATGGCACAAAATCAGAGGGATAATATTGAGATACTGGCATTTGGTCAGGAGTGACCCCATGATTGGTGATGAGATTTTGAAAATATTGTTGATTACATATAGAAAAGGGAATACTATGAGAGATGCTTCGGTTAATACAACAAATTCACAAAGATAATTGGTTACCTAAGAGTAGGGATTCAGGACAGGAGGTGTACAAAATGCTAGACATGCCAATATGGCATAAACACAACTGAATACACTATACCTTTTTGGGAAAAAACACCTAAATTATGGTGTGCCTTCAGCTTAAGAACTGACCTTGCAGTCTATGTACTAACTTGCCTGTGTCACTTGGTATATGTAGGAAGCAAAGACGTTAGGTACTTAAGCGCATTCTGCTGCACATATACGCATAAAAAATTCAGACAAAACATACCCGGTAGCACGCCATTTTAACATGATACATAAAGGAGAGGAGAGGCTACTCCAATATTTTATGGCTGACAATGTTCCCGAAGATTCAAGAGGGGGCAATGGGGAAAATGTTGCACCAGCTAGAATGAAGGTTTATACTTGACCTAGACAGTTAATAACCTAATGGGTTAAATATAGAGGAGGATTTTTAAACTTTCCCCTAACTGCTTTCACGATTTCAGGAAAGATTGACTGTATGTTTCGAACATGTATATGCAAAAAGTTTGATTATTATTTTCTTTGACATAGAGGTGCTATCAAGATTAGTAAAGTTAATTTTAATAATACAGAATGCTTGAGTATGTCATTATGACCCACTTTGCAATGATGTTTTTGGATACTGTGTGTACCTTGGGCAGATGAATATATGTACATGGATAGAGACTCTACATATAGGTATGATGCACTGTTTATTTTTCAATGTACAACTTATAATGTTCCTTATGATTTGAGCAATCTGTCTGCTTCCCAACGGGCTATTTTGAATTTTTGCTCCTTGCACTTTGCGCAAGAGTCACTTGTCTCTGAGATTGTGATGCAGGTCACTGTTGTAATGTTCACATTTTCAAATATAGATATGACTGAATGAAATATTAGGATGGATATTTCTTAGGATGGATATTTCCACAATGATTTGCATTTACTCATATTTGATTAATGTGGTAGTTTGAATTTGTTCACATGATGAAATGCATTACGTTTAAGTGACTTTACAAATTTTATGTCTATGGTTAAGTAGTAGGTCATATGAGCACATGGAACGAGAAACAAATTGAGTTTCTTTGCTGTGATCAAGACAGGTGTGTACAGCCAAAATGTTCTGAGTGGTAACCCTCATTAAATGAGGGATTTTCTGAACAACTCGAAGTGCTGATGTCTGTTTGTTCAAAAAGTGTGAAGTGAGATCTATCTATATATCTATCTATCTGTCTATATTTTGACGTACCTATATCTTTGGCGTCATTTGACGAATCTTCACTAAATTGTCCCCAAAAACGTGTGCCAGTGATTCTTGTTGTGCATGGAAAGTTCCAGGCTGATCTGTCAAACGGGGACCGAGAAAAGGGGGGGGGGGGGGGGGGGGTAAAAGGAAAGAGTTTAGCATGGCTACCATTCAAACCGCTGGATGGAATTACACCAAATTGAGCAGAAAGCTAGATTTTGTTCCACAGATTGCATTTTTTTATATGTTGTGTAAATTCGTTCTGCAGTTTAGGAGAGATTAATGAAAATCCAAATTTGTATATCTAGGAGGATCCGGAGCACAGATCTCACGGTGAGATCTGATTGGCTGTCAGCACTTTAACAAGAAAGGGCTGGCAGCCATATGGGACCAATCTACATGATAGCACCTCATGGAAATGCATTGTTGTGAATGGCAGGTTTTGAGGGTCACAAAAAGGAGAAAATATAAAAGGTGATAACAAATTTTACTTACAACATAAAACATTTGTTGATTGCAGCATACTATTTTTTGGAATTGTGGTGTGTTCTAAGGTGACTTTACCCTGCTGGGATTTCATGAATCTTGTTTGAGAGAAAACGGTTTTCTCATGATTTTCCCATGGATAGGATGGAAGGTGCTCCAGATGCTAAAATGAGAGCATACTGTGTAAATTCACACTGTCTTTTCCCACCATATGAGAATGAACTCAGACAATGTCAGGAAAACATGTACTTCCAATAGGTGGAGGGTGTCAGCTTAATCCCTTGTGTTCTACTGCAGCCTCCCAGAGTGTTCTAAAGAACAACTAGAGTGCTAACAGTCTAACGTATGACAAAAGTGTGGCACACCTGAAGCCATCTTGATTGAGTCAAACTGGTAAAACTTAAAACATTTAATTTAGAAAGGAACAAAATGGGAGGGTTCACTTTGTCATAGGTTAACGCAGCCAAAAACCTGTCAGTATTGTTCAATAACACCTTATGTTTTGATATTCAGGTTAACAGAACTGTGAGAGAATTGGTGTTTCTTCCTAAGGATCTTAGGGCTGTGGTGAACATTGCTTTGATCACCTCATGCTTAGATTACTGCAATGACCTATAGCTAAGTGTAAATCCAATCTTCCCTTAATAAACTTCAAATCATCCAGAATATGGCTACCTGCTAGGTACTGGGTTTACCCAGATTTTGATTGGTCAGAGAGGGGTTGAGATCCTTGCATTGGTTACCTGTTAAGAAGCAGGTGCTCTTTAAGGCACTCTGTTTGATCCACAAATCTCTTGATGAGCAGGGATTGCACTATCTTAAGACAACTCTGAACTGGTTTGTACCTACTAGAACGTTGACATCTATGGATCAGTATAAAGTGGTAGTGCTGCGATGCAGGTAAGCTAGATGGGGCACACGGGCATTCATGGTTGCAGCAACCAGGCTGTGTAATTTCCTCTCTATTCACATTAGGTGTTTGCGTTCTCATCTACTGTTTTCGCAAACAGGTCAAAATGTGGCTTTTTGCTTTAGAGAAGTTGGAAGAGAAGGACACTCTTGCTTCTGGCGATTCGGAGTTTGACAGCTCTGTATTTTTCATAAGGCCTCCTCCTAGTGCTTTGACACCTTTTTAGTCAATGCACTTTCAAAATTTCAAATACAAATTACGGTTAGTGCCTTAGGGGAAACAGCCTTTACAATGAAGGCTGAATCCCGCATTCCATTACCACACAGGCTTCACCGCGCATGTGATGACATTACTGCATTACCATGCATGCCTTTGCAATGAATATTCCTATATTATATATATATATATATATATATATTCCATGCACAAACACTTGGTCTTAGATAGCGACGTTCCTTCTTGCCGGAGCAGCGTTAGGGTTAAGACCAGAACCCTCATAAATAACCACAGAAGAACAACGCTGCACTCTTGGAGGGTGGAATAATTACTTTTAATTTATTTCTCTTGTTTTCTTCATGAAAGCTTTCCATCAGACACCACAACGCGTTTCAACATAATATCTTCTTCCAGGTGGTTTTGTCTGCCGTTTGTTTCTTTCCTGCCATCCTGATTTATAATCAGCATTCTGGGAATGATAGTACAAAAATTTCCACACCTGAAAACAATTATGACACTTCTCTTCCATGGGCACGTTCATTTCACTCTGAATATTATGGTAATGTGCATTTTCAATTTTCAGCATTTCTTCATGCTCATGATGATCTGTGCTTACGTAATAACCATTCTCAACATCTTTTCATCCACTAATCATTGCCAAGTTTGGTGCACGGCAGTCTTTGCATGGCTTTCTGTCTTTTTACTCCTGCTGCACCTTTCAAGAGCCCAGAGACAGGCTAGGGCACCACTTGGCAGGCAGGACTCTCAGCAGAAAGCCCAAGTGCTGGCAGAGAGAAGCCTTTGTTGTCCCTGAGGCTTTAACAACAGGAGGCAAGCTCAGTTCAAGCCCTTGGAGATTCTTCACCTGTGGGAAGTCACACAAAAGTCAGTCTTTGTCTCTCTCAGATAGAAGCAGCTAATGCAGGCAAACCCAGCAAAACACAGTCACAGGCAAAGGGGCAGTACTCCTCCTCCAGCTTCTCAACCTCTTCTCCTTGGCAGAGGTTCCTTTTGGTTCCAGAAGTAATCTGATTTTCAGGGGTTTTGGGGGCTCTTCTTATACCCCTATCTGCTTTTGAAAAAGGCCTACTTCAAAGAGAAGTCTCTGTTGTTTTTAGATCTTGCCTTGCCCAGGCCAGGCCCCAGACACACACCAGGGGGTTGGAAGCTGAATTGTGTAAGGGCAAGTGCGGCCCTTTCAGCTGTAAGTGACCACTCCTCCCCTCCCCTAAGCCCAGATGGCCCGTCAGGATATGCAGGCTACACCCCTGTACCCTTTGTGTCACTGTCTAGAGGAAAGGTGCAAACAGCCCAACTTTCAAACTGACCCAGACAGGGAATCCGCAAACAAGAAGAGTCACAGAATGGTTTAAGCAAGAAAATGCCTACCTTCAAAAAGTGGGATTTTCAAACACACAATCTAAAAACCAACTTCCCTAAAAGATTTATTTTTAAATTGTGAGTTCAGAGACGCCAAACTCTATATGTCTATCTGCTCCCAAAGGGAATCTGTACTTTTATCATATTTAAAGGCAGCCCCCATGTTAACCTATGAGAGAGATATGCCATGTAACAATGAAAACCAAATTTGGCAGTATTCCACTGTTAGACATGTAAAACAAATAAGTACATGTCCCACCGCTAAGATACACTGCACCTTGCCCATGGAGCTACCTACGGCCTACCTTAGGGGTGCCTTACATGTAGGAAAAGGGAAGGTTTAGGCTTGGCAAGTGGGTACACTTGCCAAGTCCAATTGGCAGTTTAAAACTGCACTCATAGACACTGCAGTGGCATGTCTGAGCCATGTTTACATGGCTACTAATGTGGGTGACACAACCAGTGTGGCAGGCCCAGTAGTAGCATTTGATTTACAGGCCCTGGGCACTTCTAGTGCACTTTACTAGGAACTTACTAGTAAATCACATAGGCCAATCATGCATAAGCCAATGTACACATATAATTTATACAGGGAACACTTACTCTTTAGCACTGGTCAGCAGTGTTAAGCAGTGGTAAAAGAGTCCAGAGTAAAGATAACAGCAAAAACAGAGGCCAGCACACAGAAACAACCTGAGAAGTAGAGGCAAAAAGTTAAGGGAGACCATGGAAATTATGCCAAGTCTAACAATCACCAAGATGTATATCTCAATGTGCGCCCTGCAGAATTTCTTTCCTCATGTAATCAGAAGTTTTTTCAAATTTTTCCATATAGCCACCAAACTGCTGTAAATTCAATTTATAAATGTGTTCATAATATTTACATGTATACCTTATAACGCCCCTATAGCACTATATGTATATATGTATTAGAAAAATAGACTAATAGTCACTGCGCATTTACAGCATTTGAACTCTTTCCCAAGGTTCTACAAACCTAAATCTCCCATGTGCTCAACATAAATATCTTATAAAAACTCTTATCTCACAAAGTCATCCTCTCACCCAAAGAATTGGGGAAGAAAAGGGTAGGGAACCCTGGCTCACCCCCCCCAGGATGAGAGGTGGTCCAGTCCCCCATATTTTCTTCCTGCAAACAAAGGACACAACATGATTGATTACCATTCTCTATTTCCATAACCTTCAAGATTGCTTAACAATTATAACACAGCAATAGGATGGACAGAATTCCAATTACCCATATCATCATAAATGGATTTCAATCTTTTTTTAAATTTGATTTCCTAACTACAATTTCCTGTAACCTTTGTTCTTTCAGTGAATATGGATAGCTAGCTAGCTAGTTAGATAGATAGATAGAGAGATATTTTGGGGGAGATGCCCCATTTTATGTAAATTGATTTTATTTGTACTGGAGGAACTCTCCAACCCCCCTTTATTACTTATACTTACACCCTATACCCTTGCCCACCCCAAACGCTAACAACACCATTACCACCCAATACCTGTTTCCACCCCTAATTCCTAAAAATACCCCTACCTCCCAATTCCCTTACAAGGACCTAAACCCTAAAAATACCTTTACCACCCTATCCCTCTACCCACCTCTAAACCCTAAAATACCTCCCCCCCCCCCCCGTATACCCCTACCCGGCCCAAACCTCTACACAGCCCTAAACCTAACCCCTTAAATGTGTGTGGATGTCTCTGTGTGTGTGTGTATACATATATATATATATTTAATATGTGTCTATATATATATATATATATATATATATATATATATATATATATATATATATATACATACATACATACATACACCCACACACAACACACATAGATACATACATAGTTATACAAAACAAACGTATGTATTTACCTTGAATAAACTTACGATGCTTGGTAATTGTATGCGTGGTAAAGGACCCATGCTTGGTAAATGAATGCGTGCTAAAAGCTGCGTGGTAAAGGCACTGCGTGCTAATTCCTGCTTTGTGAAAATTGTTTCCCATTTTCTGGGAACTAACAATCTAGTGAAAGAGGTGAAGTAAGGATTTACCACATGGGAGTAGAAGTCAGACCTCAACAATAGATTCTCATCATCTTAAGTAAACAAATCGGCAAGTAAAAATACTACAGAAAATGAGTGGCATCGCTGGCAGACAAGCACAATCGCCTTGAAGAAATGAGTCTGAGAGAGTGGACACAAGATAAATAACGAGTGAAAATACAAAAAAAATGCTACGGTTTCAAGTCAATGGTACTAGGGATGCTTGACAGAAATGTGCTAATTCCACTGTTCCCTTTAATCTTTTCCGATTTTTTAGGAAGTGTGAACTGAATTTATTGTAATTACTTATGGGGCTCATTAAACGCTGCATATTTAGTAGCTGTTCTGGCCCAGCAGAGAGTAATATTGCAGGAGTCTTCTTTATAAATCGATGCTCAATAAGTCGCATATAAAAGCCGATATCCAAGCTATTATTTGGAGAAAACAGTGGCTGAAGTGCGTTTTTTAGTTTATTTTGATAATATGTCAAATGTCCAAAGAAAATTCCATAATTCATGGGAGTGCCGAATAGATAGAATTTGTTGTCACTCCTTTAAATTGCATCTGTGGGTTAGAGGCAATGAAGTGTTACTAAAGCCAAGCCTCTTTTAATGAAACTGCCAGGTGAAAACCAGGAAAACATATGAAGCCTAGACATTTTTTTCTCTGTATTCTGTTTATGCTGATAGGTTTGGTTTTGCCTGTGGGGAGACCGTGTTGTTTATGATGTGAACAAAAATTCAGAATAAAATAGAAGCCCTACATAACGGTTTACCCATGCAACATCCTGGATGGGATCAGCAAAAGTGTTACTGGTCATGATAAGCACAATAGTTCCTGTTACATTTGGTAATCAACCTTTGTGTTACAGTCATAGCTGCACTTTTTTATTGGCACTCGGCTTCACAGTGTGGGATGATTCATTGCGGACTGTACGATATACCCAGCAGGGAAAAATAACCTTTTGGGCTATTTTCATTGGGCAGCACGCCTTTTCTGCATACTTTTCTTCTCTCTTGGCCACAGTTCTTTTTGAATGACCCGTTGTAGATGTATTCATCCATATTTTATTATTATTATTATTATTATAATTATTATTACTATTGTTGTTGTTGACGTTCTTATTAATTACATGAATCTACAACTGTATACAATTATATCAGTTGTGGGCTTTGTGCATATTATATAACAGAGGCCATAACTGGTGTTTAGGCCTCAGGTTGGAAGATGGAGCGTAGTGAAGCCAAGTGGTGGACAAAAAGGAAGAAAGGTAAGGGAGGAGTAAGGAGTGTGGGGGGAAAAAAGTGCTTTCCGTCCTGAAAATGTTAGTAATGATGTGAGGATGAGAGATGTGAGAAAGGGGCAAAAGGAGCAAATACGTGTCAGTAGTGGAGTAAAGCATTGACCTAAGGGCAGAGTTAGAAGTGCTGCAAATGTGAAAGGGAATTATTTAGGGGTTGTCATTGACCACAGAGGAAACCCCCTACCTCTGCCGATTTGAGCACTGGCTTTCCAGCATCATTAGAGGTAGCAAAATCAGTGACAAGAACACAAGAGCAGCTCGCCCTTATGAGTGCTGGGCTCCAAACTCCATGATTTTTGCAAATTTTTGTTTACACTAACCATGTATAATAAGTTATTATTGTTAGAAATGGGGTTCTTGGTTGGCTAGGGTACACACCTAAGCCAGGCAGAACCCACCACTCTAGTCAGGGCGAGAAGGCTACAAATCAAGTACATGTTACTTTGGTGTATTACGTCACCAGCCTAATATAAGTGATATATAATACAAACATTTGTATGTGTGGTGTTCTCAGTCAGTCAGTCAGTCAGTCAGTCAGTCAATCAAATTGCTTTTATTCCTCAAAAGACATAAAAAGGAAAAACACGAGTAGGAAAATACATACATATTGCTAAAAGAATAAAACATGATTAAAATACAATTTGTAGTCAAAACATAATCCAATCTTACAATCACGGTTACACTTTCTACACGGGGGGTGGTAACCATTAGGGAACTGTATATAAAATAAATATTCACAGGATAAAAAGTAAGTACTAAACACTGCTATAATTCAGATATTTTCTGATATTAAGAGCTTGACAGAAAAAAACGTAACACAGATAAGCAACAGAGATCTACTCAAGTAATTGAAAACGTTGCAAACAAACAGTAAAGAACTAGAACCACAAAAGAACATGAGGTGGGCCAGTTATTGTTTGGAGGTGCAATCACAGGGACAAGGCGATAAAGTGGAAAACGAGGTACCCTGAAGGAGATGGTTTACTTGTAAGTGAAGGGTGCCTAATCTACAATGTGTCAAATAAAATCTGCGTTGAGGATTTGAAGTCCATAATAGGTAGGGTTCCATACCCTCCCCCTGTTTTAAAGCTAAATAGCAGGAGACTGTACTCATAGCATTACATTTAGCAAGTCTAACTTGGTTTCTGTGAGATGTATAAAAGGAATTCACCATGGGCCAGATGTATCAAACATTTTTGCGATCGCAGAAATGCATTTTGGTATGTAACAAGCCAAATTTGCAATTCGGTAACTTGTTACCTAATTGCAAATTGTATTTGCGACTACATGCTGATTCATAATTAGGAAGTGGCGTGTCAAGAGCATCCCTTCCTAATACCAAATCACAGAAGTATGTATGATTGTTTTGTCACCGCGAATGTGGTTGCAAAACAATCGTAGTTACCACCAATTTCAAATTGGTGATAACCCTTCCCCTTTGTGAATGCATGCGAAAACATTTTTTAAGAGCAGACAGTGGTCCTATGGACCACTGCCTACTCTTAAAAAATGAAAAGAAAACTTTCAATTTTTTCATTTTTAAACGCATCCCGTTTTCCTTTAAGGAAAAGTGGCTGCATTTAAAAAAAAAAATTTGCTTTATTGAAAAGCAATCAAAAACATTGAGGTCTGCTGAGCCCAGCAGGCCACCATCCCTGTGATTGTAGACATTCGCAATGGCTCACAAATTGTGACCTACCTCATGAATATTAATGAGAAAGGTTCATTTGCAAGCCCTTGCGAATTGCAGTATGGAACTCCTGGAGTTTCATACACTCCAATAGCGATTACTTAATTGCGATTAGCTAAAAATCACAATTAGGTAATCGCTATTGTGAAGAATGATACATCTGGCCCCATATTCTTTGTACTGCCAGTAATATTGTTTTGTGAAAAGAAAAACGTTGACAATCCTAATTCCTCAAGACACAGACGTAAATTAATTAAGGTATAGAAGCCATGTGGTCTTGCCTTAAACAGTCTTTAATGACCATTTGTGTGAAGGATGTATAAGGTGAAAGCCAGATCTTAAGCCATTGTAGCAGTGGCATGACTTGCACTATATCCTCTAAAAACAGGAGGCAAACTTCCAAGTGAGTAATGAGACTAGCCGTGCTCCCAGGTGACGGTAGTAATCTGGACAAAAAAAATATTTTAGATCTTTTGGAGATTGCCAGGGCTAGTGTGACCCCAAACACCGACTAGGTATACCCCTGGGTCACACACTTGCTCTTATATAAGGTAATACGTTCTTTAATGGGCTTATGTTCAAGTCTCTTTGAGAACCCATTTCTTGCACCTTCACTTGTCCCAACTCAGGTCTCTAGACAACAGGAATCCCAAATTATTAAAAATATTTACTCTTGAGACGGGAATTCCTGCTATATTATGAGTGTGAGAGCAGGTTATTTTTGGGCCACAGATCATTATGTGGGATTTCTACTGGTGATGGTTGATTTTCAAGTTGAGCTCCCCATAAAATCGTAAAAAATATCAAGTAGTAACTGGAGACTATTTGCAGTGTGGGCAATTAGAACCGCAAGGCAATACGGGGACAACGCGGTTCCCAAATCTAGGCAGGTCTTTTCCTCTAAGCACCAGCTCCTTCTCAGGAGCGTTAGCATAAAAAAGAAATAAAAAAGGCGCTAAAATACAACCCTGCCTTATGCCCTTACTAGAATAAAAGGAGGGGGTACATTCAACTTTTGTGCCATAGCGAACCTGAGCCTTCATTCCCAAATGGAAACGTTTTAACAGGTCTATTAAAGCAGGGTTGATCCCTGCTTTCCCCATCGTTAGCCATAGCTTACCCCTATCCACCAGATCAAAAGCACTCGAAAGATCCATGAAGGCCATATGAAGTGTCCCGTCCCTAGCCTAAATATATTTCCCTGAGATCAGAAGGCGGTTCTGTGTTTGCTCTACTGTACTGACTTCTATATTGAAGCCATATTGGGCCTCTGAAAAAAACTTATTGTCTGTGGCCCAATCCTCCCAAATTTGGAGGATAACCCTTCCCAGGATCTTAACAGAAGAATCCAAGAGGACGATCGGTCTGTAACAAGAGGGCTGGATTCTATTGCCTTTTAGGTAGAGCATAGCAGTGCGCAAGTGCTGCTTTTGGGCATGTTGTAATCTTCTCTGTGGGCTTTAACCATGCCCATCACTTTCATTTGTTCCTGGGCTTGTATTTCAAAAATCCTTTGAGGACATTGGTAAATGCTTTACGTTTGTTCCCTCTTCGGGCTGTTTTGTTAGTCCTTGCAGACTGACCCTGTTACATGGATTATTGCAAAGTCTATATACTTTTTTCTTTTGTCTCTCCCCTTCACCCTCCATGGCAGCCATGGTGCTTTGAAGTTTCATACAGTGCGAACTCGATCGGCGATATTGGAGCGCTTTGCTTGACTACCAGTTATGTCACATTGTTCACACTGTTACTGAATCGGAGTCATTTCAATTTTGCTTTTGTCTCTCCCCTTCACGTTCTATGGCAGCCACGGCGGTTTGAAGTGTGAACTCGACCAGAGGTATTGAACCACTTTCTTCACTTTTTTAGGTGTGAACGGCAACCAATTTGCAACCTGGCTGTTTCTTCTTTTTCTTTTTAAAAAGATATTTAGTGCCCGTTATTTTTTTTTTTTTAATTACTGTTCCAAGATGGCGTAAAAGCATGATTCCCTTGATTGTGATTCCTAATGCAATGCAAGTATGCTTTTAAAGCCCATATTCCATTTCGAGCATGCAAGTGGTCTATGGAAGTGTTGCTATTAGTCATGCATTTACGTGCATGACAGATGAGGTAGATTGGGACCATTTATAAAACCCTTTTCTTAGCAAAACCTACAGCAAGTTGTGAATCCTCCAAGAGGCTCTCCCGACACAGCGAGAGAGCTCATACTACAATATTCACTGCACTCTGGAAACTCGCCCCATAATGCTTTGCAAGGCATCCCTTTCACAAAATATTTTGCTCATAACTCAGCCTGAGGTGGTCCTAGAACAACAGGACCACCTTCAAAATGATTAGCACGACATGCTCTACCTAAGTAGATCATATAAGGGTCCCCCACACTAGGTTGGTGCAGGCCCACAATAATAACCTCTTCCACCATTCAGTGTCTTTTTAAGCTCTCTTAGGGCTGGAATGTTTGTTTTACAGCTGGGAGTAGTTTGTGTTTTAAGGGCCTTGTTTGAAATAAAATTCCAGTAGGCCTGGTAGCCCTTTAATTATATGCAAGGCCACTGTAGGTATGTGGCAGAGAGGACCAAATTATGCTGTAGAGTTGACCAATTTATGTGGCAAAAAAAGTCAAATTAAGCATTTACAACGCCAATAGTGCTAACTCAAGCAAATGTGAGACATATTGCATTGCAAATGCTTGTTTAAAAATGCATACCAGGATCAAATCACTCCAGTAGTTGGGAATCTCTCCTCTTACCGCGGTACAAAAAAGGTTTGTTAACAGGGGAGCTCAGAAAGTGGTGTTCTGCCGATAAACACTAATAGGGACCCCACCTGGGCCCGCCACCTTGCCAGCAGAAGATCTTAAAATAGCTCTTGTTTCACTACTAACATTGAAGGTATTGCTTAGGGGAAGAATTTCATCAGGAGACCGTGGTGAAGCCTCTACTGGGATTTGCAGACACATGTCATCACTAAAGATTATTGAAAAGTAATCAATCCAATCATCTGCAGAGATATGGCACTTTAGTTAGGTTGATTGTCTTCAGAAAAGTAAGACCTGTTAATAACATCCCAGAAGGCCCTAGAATCCCTGAGGACAGAGGCTGCTTGTAGGTCATCCCAGGCCTGTTTCTGAATCTCCTGGTTTTCTAGTATCTACCATGGCTTTGTACGATGACCTAAGCAATCTGACATGTGCCATGTTACGAGGGGACATTGTTAGGGCCTATTTTAGCTGTTTTAAAGCAGTGGAGCAGCTATAATTGAATCATTTGACAGGACGTAGGTCCGTACGCTTCATTTGGGGGACCAACTGACAAGAAGAAAGTTTACAAATACCCTGAAAGCTCTCAGCAACCTCTACATCGCTGTCCTTGTCGGAAAGACAAATCAAAATATCCTCATATTTCTCATGAGCTTTTCGAATAATTGAACATGGTTGACTTTGCCCCATCTGAAAAGGATAACCTTACTCTTAGAAAACTGAAGTACAAAGGAACAGCAATGCTTTTACACCTTAAGAGAGGAGCATGATAAAATTAGGACGTTGGGATTGTGATCACTTAATGTGGAGGGAGGAATAAAGAAGGAGTCCCGAATAAATGGGACAATGAGGGGCAAAAACAAAATGAAGCCAATTGTTGAGCCCTTCTCTTACTCAATAAAAGTTTGCAAGACAGAGTCACTATCCTTAAAGAAATCAGAACTAAAATATAGATTAAACTTCATTATGTTCCTGTTCAGGGCATCTCCATGTGGGGTGTGTAAAAATGCATAACATTTTCATCTAGTGGATCAGAGACCTCACACATTCGGGCACCTGCAAGGGGACAGGTAGTGATGTTAAAATCACCCATCCAAAGGATGACCCTCCTGGCTGGGTGCATCAAAAGCTAGCCAGATACAGATTGTTCAAACTCCTTTATCAACTTGATAGGGTGGTTAACAAGATAATTAAAATAAAGGTTAATTAATAAAACATCCAAAAACCCTGGAGCTACCAAACGCCACATTTGAGAACAGGAAGTGCATGTGATCATTTCAGCTCTTAAAAGACCATTCCTAAGGAAACCAGAATCCCCAAGACCCCTTTACATCCACCTACAGCAGGTGGCAAAGAAGGAGAACAAAAGGATTGAACCCAATCAATATAAGAGTCCTCCAGGGCCCAAATCTCTTGGCAACAAACAACATCATAGGCCTTAATCAGATCCAGTCAGTCAATATTAATTAATTCCTTATGCCAGTAATATTCCAAGATATAAGGTGAAGGCTGTCCATAGCAGCTAAACCTTCAGAATGGGGTGGTGTGCCAATGACTCCCGGTCAGTCCACGTCTGACAGTCCCTCGGGGGCAGAAAAGCAGCTTACATGGGAAAAAGAGGGAACAGAGGACACATGCCCTCAACCAGATGGTCTCCAGGCCAAGAATTCAGCCGAGGTTGGTTGGTAGAAAAAGCCCAATTGTAGTGCACAGATTGCACGGGGCCTTTCACATGATGATCTAATCTGTGTAGCAATCTGCTGACCAGGCACACTTTTCGAAGGTTTTTCTTCACACAGTCCCCTCTGGGGGTCTTTGTGGAATTCCCCACCCAATCTACCCTTCTGACCATTATAATTTCATCCACCAAGTTTGTTGGCCAGCCTGAGTTTGAATGGCACCATTTAACAACTTTGTTTGTTAAACCTTGCTAATCCTCTTGCCCTCTCACAGGCAGAGGAAGCACACCTTTGAGTATGATGATAGATGGTGTGCAATCTGGGGGAAATTGCAGGCAATCCTCACACTCATTATTTTGGGCTGTGCTACCCCTAGGATTGACTTTCATCCCTGAACAGTCCCCCTTAGCAGAATCCGACGGTTGGTGTGCCTGTAAGTGTGTATTCAAAGCAGAGGAGCACTGACAATTTAGGTGGACCAACTTTGGCAGCTGCAGGATGGGGCGTGTGGACCACTTGGATGTAGGAGAGGTGATATGTTGGAAGGTGAATGAGACTGGATTATGGTGTGGGAGGATTTTTGGAGATACTGACATTGGGTCAAAAGGGATTCTGTTTTATTGGTCAATAATTTAATTTGGGAAAGAACATCTTGCTGGAAGTCCATCATGAAGGTCTCCACGTTGGTGCAAAATGGTTTACAGACCTCCAGTAATGCTGTCTTAATATCAATATTAGTGATGAAAATAATATTAGAGGGGTCACCTGCCGGCTTTATATGGGGCTTTTTTGAACCACCTGAATCTAACTGGGATGTATTTTATATGTTTTCCTCTTACTGGTGTGGGCTTTAAAACCTGTAAGGAAGCTGTATTTCGGCTAATAATGGGGATATTTGTGACAGATTTATTTAGAGCACTAGGATTATGAACAACCACAGCAGGATCTAATGGAAATACAGGACGAGATAATAAGGCACCCTCTGAATTACTGGCAAAATGTTGTGAGGGAATACCACCACTACTTCAGGAGAAAGCTCTGAATGGTCATTGGTCAACATTAACTTTTTGAACTGCATCTATGCAGCTTTCTACCAACTCCAATTCTGTATAGATTGCCCCCATCTCTGATGAAAGATATGTAGTAATGTGGTTGGTATGACTGAGGCCCTTGTCTCATGGTTTCAGGCGAATTGCAAGAGTCTTTTTCACCATAATGAGATGTTTAGATAAAGCGAATAGGTGAATAAACTCACATAAAAAGAAAGGAAAAAGCATACCTTAATCTGACGCATACCCGGGACAGGTAATAGCAGCTCACGAGAGCCAGGGGCACAGACACTGGGACCAACTCAGCCCCCCAGCCACGGATGGGGGCAGATGGGCCCACTCTTGACTCGGTCTTTGCCCAGGCACCAGCCTGGGAGCGTCACACAGTGCAAGACAGGAAGATGCACTTCACAGCGCTAAGCCAGGCACAGGGGAGGTCAATTGTCAGGCCCGCCTCCTGTGGCCCTGAACACTCTGGGAGATGTAATTCCCTTCACAAAGTCCAGCAACCCACGCTACGAGACAGAAAGACGAGCCTCATAGCGCTAAGCCAGGCACAGGGGAGGGCAATTGTCAGGACCTCCTCCTGAGACCCTGAACACTGTGGGAGATGTAGCCCCCATCACTAAGTCCAGCAAACCTGTGCTGCGGGAAAGATAGACACTCTTTATAGCACTAAGCCAGACAGAGGTGAGGGCAAATGTCAGAACCGCCTCCTCGGGCCCTGAGCACTCTGGGAGATGTAGTCCCCTTTGCAAAGTATAGTGGTGTAGGATTTGAGTGGAATAGCTTCGGGGGCTGTTTGGGGTGTTACATCACTCCAATAAATGTATTTTCTGCTAAGAAGTTGAGTATAGGTGGTTTCAGTGGGGTTTGGTGAGGAGTCTGTCCGACTTCAACAGTTACGTGTTTTAATATTCTATGCCAGCGCCATTGATGGGAAATCTGAAGCTGATCCCCAGCCCCACCCCCTCCCCCTATCTTACTGGCTAGGATACGCCCCTGGATATTTTGAAAATGGAGATATTATGGAACTTGAGTTCATTATTGTGATGTCATCGGGGTTATGATCATGTGACATCCCTTCTTGATAATAATCAGTTTCAAGGCCATTTGCCACTTGTTGCAAAGTCTTTGAGATCAGAGTGTGTGTTATCATTTATGCTATCCCCGGCTTTTTGTTCAATTGACATCATTAGAATATGCCACCCCACATGCGATGCTGTATGTTGTACGTTGGGTTTTATTTACAGTTTCTCACAACCAAAAATGATTTTGCAGAACATGTGTAGCCCTCCTCGTTTGCGCGAATCAGGACAGGATTATGGCATGATGTGAGCCCTGCAAGCACATTCGTTCCCTTCAAAGGGATATATCGGTATTATACACTAATACAGCCAGTTGGCGCAAAGGAATGTACAAAGCTTATGGGGGTCGACTCAGACCAGCGCGTGCATCGCAGTCCCGCTGTCAGACTCCGCTCATGAGCACAGCGCGATACAGTTTATTTTCACCAAGTCAACAGGTGTCAAGATGTAAACGCATCCGAGAGTGGGTCCTTTCAGCATATTTAGAGTTTCGCAAACCGGCCCTGCATGAACAGCAAACCACAGTTTCTGAGCCTGCCTCAAAAACGAAGACATTGAAACTTGACGCATTTTGAACCAGGCTGACACCTAGACGTTCTCCAAAGGCTTTAATGCAGTGGGTCCTCTGTCTTCGCTGACAGGGCAATTTGCGTTAAAACGTGCACTCACCATAAACCTTTCTCATGGCTTTATCCTCAGATCTTCTTTCTCCCCTCTCACTGTAAACAAAGTGAAGGGCTATTTTACTATTTAATGGCCTGTTATCTATAACCCTGTTCCACATCTTGCTCAATGTGACCCGGATCTGGCCCGTGTCGATTTAGAACGAGCTTTAAAACCATTAAATAGCCAAATGATCTGCACTAGCAGCCACTGCTCCGGAGAATGTCCAAACGATGATATCTGTTGCGCATAAACAAATCTCAGAAAGTTTAGGTTAGCACTTGCATAAAAGAAAAGTGAGTGGGGTGACATACACAGAAGCATGCTGTACACTACCTAAAAACATCACCAGAAATGTCGGAAAGTTTTCTTGAGGACAAGGAGCAAACATTTTGGCCCAGATTTAAGATGGCCTAGCGCCATTTTAACGACACATTAACGTCATTATTTACGATAATGTGGTGTTAGATGGCCAAAATCGCTGCGTCATATTGATAAAGTGTGGCAATGTATGCATTGCGCCACGTTGTAACCCTTTGCACTACATTATGCCTGTTACAGGAATAATGTATGCAAAGGGGGCGTTCCCTTTTAGGGGGAGCTTAAAAAGTGCCACTTTACGTCTTTTTTTCGTCACTTTTAATGGCTCCTATTGATGGGCCTCTGGGTGCTTTGCAGGATTAGTGTCAACATTTTTTACGCTAATCATGAACAAGCACAGAACTAGGGTAAAAAATGATAATGCTAGTTCCCTAACTACCGCCATGGTGAGCTCTATATTAAATACGATGCACACATGGTGGGCTAAGGGGCCCATGAAACTGGGTGCAGCACTACTTTTCATAAATATGCCCCTTTGTGAGGCTGTTGGTGGTTTCCCATCCACACTGCAATTTGTAATAAAGGAAGCAAATAAGATAGGGAAAGGGAAAACAGTGGGGGCATATTTAAGGAAAGTGGTGCTGCACCCAGTGCAGTGCCACTTTTCCTGCACCCCTTAATGCCCCCCTACCGCCACCATGTGTGCGCCTTATTTGAAATATGGCTCGCGATCGGTAGGGGGCAATAGCGTAATTTATTTATGCTATTGATGTACTCTGAAGGAATAGCACCAAAATGTTGGGGCTACTCCTACAGAGTGCATAAGGGCCCAATATAAATTATGGCATGACCGCTTTTAAAACCTGCCCTGAGCAGGCATTAAAAGTGCTGAAAAAACTGTGCAAGGAAACCTTTTAGATTTCTTTGTACCAGTTTTTCAGTCCCCCCTAACAGGGGAATGCCCCCCTTGCATACATTGTGCCTGGCGCAGGCATAATGTGGAGCAAGGGTTTACAAAGTGACGCAATGCTTTCATTACACCACTTTGTAAATATGGTGCAGTGATTTTGGCATTCTAACGCCACATTAGCATAAAAAAAATGCCGCTTATGTGGCGTTGGAATGGTGCTGGGCCCTCTTAAATCTGGGCCCGTGTTTGTCTCCATCTAACAGAGTTGCAATGGTAGCTAGTCACAATGGAAAAGATTGGGTAATTTTTGGGTAAATAGTTTTTGTCACACGAACATTACCTGTGTGTGTATGGGTGGGCATTAAGTGCGTGGCCCGGGGCAACAAGCCAGCATTGCAGGGATCTGCCGGGAATACTGGCATGTTGATTATAAACGAACATGTATAATAATCCTTGCACATTTATTATAATTGTTTAAAACCATACTATTGAGTTTGGCGTTCGGTACGAGTACTGATGTAACGTGAAAATACGCATGTTCTACTTTATGCATTTTTGACGCTCGTCAGCCTCAGTGCATTTCCCAGCAATTTACATTCATTCTGCATTACCTCCCGTCCCTCCCTCGCCTTCCTTTAAACCAATGAGGCTTCCTGCCTCCCACTAGACCCTCCCCTTCCCTTTTAAAACCCCCCCCACCCCTACCCCCCCCTGTTCTTTTTGTCTAGCCCACGCTAGACTTTCCCTTTTCACTTACCTTCACGGCGGGGCCTGGAGGTCATCGTTGGATGCACTCCTCGGGAAGCGGAGCTCCGCGAGGTGTGCTTCGGCCGGGCGCGTCTTTTCTGAGCAGGCGGGGCTGCTCGTAAGACGTGTCCCGGGAGGCGGCTGACGGGGTCAGCCGGCTCTTGGTGGCTGGGGCGTTCAGTTCCGTTTTTTCTTCGCCGCGGAGCCGCGGAGGGATGCCGAAGAGTGTTTTTGGGTTTCTGTGCGGGTAAGACGGGCGTTCTGCCCGCATTTTGACTGTAATTCTTGTTTTATCCTTTATTTGGATTGGTTCTGGGATATTGTTCCTGGGCCCTGTATATTTTATCTGTGGATGAGATCGTGCCTACAGATTCAGTTAATGGCCGGAATCCAGGTGCTAGAGCTCAGTGGCAAGGTCAAGTACCTTTGGTGCAGCAGGTTACCTGTGTACAGTGGTACGACTCCCGCCTACACCCTTAAAATTTCTTATGTGGATTATTTCTTCTTCCTCCTCAAAGGAGGGTGGTGCTGATGGCATTTCCACTCCTGGGAGCCCCCTGATTCAGGGTGGTGGTGCTGCGCCCATCATGTCCAGGGAGGAGGTGCAGGAGATGTTCGAGGGGGCTGTTTCCAGAGCTCTTCATGCGGGGATGGCCTGGCCTAGTGGGGCTGGGCTACCCATTCTCCTGCAATTGCAGGGAAGACCTCCTCTGAGAGTGTGGGAGGGGATGCTCCATCTACGTCCTCTGGGGGTGATTTTGGCTCCAGGAAGGTGATGTGGGTTGTGATGGCACATGTAAGGGTTTCCTGTGTTTAGTCCTGCCAACGCTGGCTCTCACTTATTTCCACGATATCAGACGCTGTCTGAATGTTCCATGCCTTTTCGGGGACCTGTGAAGGATATGGTGTTTTGGGAGTGGAGGATGTGGATATGGCTCAGGTTCCACGGTTCATTCAGATACGTTCTTTACTTTAGGGTGAGGAGGTATGGCCTCCCTCGGTCCTCCTGGATTCACGTTTGGCTACCCTGATTGGCAAAACAGCTGTCAATCCGGAGGATTGTGTGCCTGCTGATGCCATGGCCCGTAGGGTGGACTCAGGGCTTAAGAGGGCTTTTTGCGGCTGAGAATCTGGCTCTGAGGGCAGGTATTTCTTCGGCTTCTGCGGCCCAGTCGTTGGTGCAGGACTTGGATGTACTGGCAGTGGCTGTTCAGGATGGGGCAGAGTGTTCGGAGCTCCTGGCTGGTATGGGGCAGCGGCCTGGTTGTGGGCAGATGTGTCTTCAGATGTGGTCCGTACTTCGGCTCTGGCTTCTGGGGCTTTGATTGGGGCTCGTAGGTCCCTCTGGTTGCGTTCCTAGAAGGCTGATCCAGGGGAGAAGGCGGCCTTGTTAAGACTGCCGTTTGAAGGCCGTAACCTATTTGGTGGGCAATTGCCGTCCATGCTTTCCAAGGCATTTAAGGAGAGGAAGCATGCCTTACCTTATAAAGGGGGTTCTTCTTCGGGTGAAGGGTGGAAGAAGCATTCCAGATCTTCTCCTACTAGGGTTGCTAAATCCTTTTCATTCAGGTAACAACGTTTTCAGCCGCGTTTTTCGCCTAAGAAGTCTGCTCCTGCGACCCGGGGTGGTTTCAAGAAGGGGTCCTGACAATCACTGTGGGCCTGGCAGAGGGCCGGTTGGGGGAAGACTGAGTCACTTTCTGTCAGCTTGGGAGGACAGTGTAAACGATCATTGGGTAATAGACATTGTGACCAATGGTTATGTCATAGATTTTGTTGTGGTTCCTCCAGATTCAGGGGTACGTCCCACACCTCTGCCTTCAGGGGGGTCACGGAGTAGAGCGTTGTTGAACGGAGTGCGAGGCTTACTGGTCGAAGGGGCCATTTCCCGCGTTCCGCTAGACGAACGGGGTCAGGGCACTTATTCGGTCTTGTTTCTTGTACAGAAAGTTACAGGGGGATTTCGGCCTGTGCTCAATCTAAAGGAGGTGAATACCTGGATCAGGACAGTGCATTTCCGCATGCTGTCCATTCAGACTATTTTTCCATTGGTCAGACGAGGGGACTTTCTGGTGTCACTGGATCTGCAGGATGCTTACCTACACGTGCCTCGGGCAAGATCCTCTCAAGAGTTCCTGAGGTTTGCTGTGGATCGGGTGCACTGTCCGTTTTGTGTTCTGCCGTTCGGCCGCAAGACTTCTCCTCAGATTTTTACGACGGTACTGGCCCCCCTGGTGGCTATGCTACATTCAGAAGGGGTGTTTACTCATCCATATCTGGACGACATTTGCTCCGTTCTACCTCGCAGGCCCTATTTCGGAAGCAGGTTACCCAAGTTCTGGTGTCCGGCAGAACCACGGTTTTTTTAATCAACGGGGGGCTGTCGGTTTAGTCCCATCCCAGGATCTGGTTTTTCTGGGGTCTCAGTTTCGGACTCTTCTTGGCTTGGTGGCAGTGTCAGTGAAGAAGTTTGTGGTGCTCCGGTCCATGGTGTGGGTGGTTGTGGTACAGACGGCCCTCCGTGCTTTTCTATGATTGCGGCTGCAAGGTCATTTGGTGGTTCTGCGGTGCTTGTTCGGGCAACTTAGTGGCCAGGGCTTATGTCATACTTCATGGGGGGACCTGGTCTAGGGCTTTGTTCGGTCTGGCCTGGAAGATTTTTGTGTGGGCTCAGGAGTGGGTTTCTGCTCTCAGGGCTGCATACGTTCGGGCATTGTGTTACTTCCTCTCAACTTTTCTCCATCCAGAGTTCACTGTTTCTTCATCTGGTTCGGCTCTGGGGTCTTCCAGTGCTGGATGTGTTTGCGTCCGAGAAAAACGCGTAGCTCGGTCACTTCGGCTCCCGGTTTTCGGTGTCCCCAAGCCTGGGAGGTGGACGGGATGTCGTGTCCTTGGCCGAGGGGCCTTTTGTATGCGTTCCCGCCGTTTCAGCTACTCAGGCCTTTGCTGTTGAGGGTGCGGCTTCTGGGGGTTGTCCTGATTGCTCCCCATTGGCCTAGGGCGAATTGGTTCCCATTGCTGCGGCTGAGGGCATCCGGTCGGATGTGGCCTCTTCCTCTGTGTCCGTCTCCCCTGGAGTTTCCCGGCCTCTCGTTGAGGTCTTAGGGGAGGTTACACTTGACTGCCTGGGAATGGCCCGCCGAGGTTTGACGGGTCTGGGGGTGCCAGTGGCTTTAAGTTCTACTTTACTGGGTTCCAGGCGGCGTTCCACTTTACTTTCTTAGGGTAGGCTGTGGTAGGTTTTTTTCTTCTTGATGCTTGAGGCTGTATTGGATCCTACCGGCACGTCTCTCTTTGATGTGAAGCAGGTCTTGCAGGACGGTGCACAGTTGAGGTTGTCTGGGGTGTCTCTGCTGGTACAGTGGGCGGCTATTCAGGCATTTTGAGGTCCGTGGCGCAGTTAAGGGTCGTTTGTTGCCGGGATTTTTTCAGGGGCTTTTTCATTTGTTTCCTCGCCCTGTACATTCTTTTCCTTCAGGGGATCTTTCTTTGGTATTGGAGGTTTTAATGGATTATCCTTTTGAACCTCTGGGGGACTGTGTTTACGTCTTCTTTCCTTAAGGACGTTCTTTTTGGTGGCAATTGCTTCGGCTCGCCGTTTAGTAGAATTGGGGGCCTTGGCCTGTTCCTTTCCTTTTTGGGAAGTTTTTCCAGATCGGGTGGTTCTGGTTCCGGTACCTTCTTTTATACCGAAAGTCAATTCTTCTTTTCGTGCTCGCCAGGAGGTCATCCTTCCTTCCTTTTGTCCGAATCCCGCTTTGGTGGAGGTGGTTCGTTTGCTTTTGTTGGATGTACGCAGGGCTTTGTTGGAGTGCCTGAGGGTGGTGGCTCCTTTCCGTAAGGGTGATTTGCTTTTTGTAAATTTTGGGCCGGCCCGTAGCGGAGATGCCTTCCACGGCTTCCTTGAGTCGGGGGGTGAGATCATTGATTCTGTTTGTTTTTTTCCTTGATGGGGGTTGTTCCTCATCAAGGGGTTTGGGGTCGTTCTACCAGGGGTATGGCGGCTTGGGTGGCAGAGTCTCAGGGGATTTCAGTGGTGGAAGTTTGCAGGGCCGCCACTTGGGCCTCGCCTTTGGCGTTCGTTCGGCATTCTGGCCGGTTGGACTGGGGTTGTTTGGAGTCGGTATTGGTTCACCGGGTCTTATCCTCTATGAAGTCTTAGGGGTGGGGTTTTTGGTGGCCTTTGTGCATGATATTGAACTTCTTGCAACTCAGTGTCCGTCTCCTGTGTGCTTCTTGCTATGTCTCATTGGTTTAAAGGAAGGCGAGGGAGGGACGGGAGGTAATGCGTCCATTTTCTTGCGATAATGGCATTACTCCTAGTCCTACTCCCTCGCCTTCCTTTCCGTTCCCTCCCGCCCTCCCGGTACGGACTGTCTGAGTTGCTGCTTGGGCTTGGTTTTTGTACAGGAGGGGGTAGGGGTGGGGGGGGTTTTAAAAGGGAAGGGGAGGGTCTAGTGGGAGGCAGGAAGCCTCATTGGTTTAAAGGAAGGCGAGGGAGTAGGACTAGGAGTAATGCCATTATCGCAAGAAAATGGACGCATTTCCACGAAGTGTCGTGGGTTGACAGAATATGTTCGTTTGTTTCCCAGCATGTCTCAAGTTAAGATGGCAAAGAGAAAACAACTTTTCTCAACAACTTTGACTGTGCTAATTTTGGAAATATTCTGTGGTCATGAGAACCGCCATGCGACAGTACTTCAAAGGGATCCACTTGTCAGACTAATCTGTGTGTTTTTTCCAGGCCTGTCCATAATCTCACAGAGCCCATAACAATGCTAATACAGTCCATATAACATTGGAATTATAAACTCATTGCGGGGCCCTGGTGATCTCTGGTAGTGCACTGGCCCTACGAGTAGTAGGGCACACAACTGTATTGTCAGGGAAAGCAGGCCGAACAGAACCTCTGCTGTAGCGGGTCCACCTCAGCTCGGCTTTGTCTGGTTAATGGAATGTATAGCAGGGTGGGGGGTGTCAGGGAAGGTAGCGGACCTACTGAGGTCATCACATTTCAACAACAGCTATTCTTGGACAACCGACTCCACCTGTTGCTTATTCTAGCAAGAGCAAGGCTTTCCTCTACAAAGACATAGTCATGATTCCAGGGATGGTGGCTATCCTTTACTCAAGTCCTAATTTTGGTTACAGGTTTGGAGGGGAGTTATGTGTGGATCCAAGGGCCTCAGGTGGGGGCGCGGGACACGTACACATTCCTGTTCTCAAGCATTCATTTCCTGAAAGGTCACACTGTAAAGGCTGGTGAGTAAAAAATATCATTGTGAGGAGCATCTCAAGGATACACAAAAAAACGCACAGCCGCCTCTGTCAATGAATACCTTAGGGCAGAGATGCAAGGAGCAAAGCATTCTTTTATAACCTTTATGTCACAGAAATACTAACTACGCATCTTTCACTATTTAACTGGATTAGCACTGCTGATGGAAACTACCGACTATTGTGTAAAACTGTTTGGGTTTTACTTTTTTAAAACAGTTCTCTGAACTCGAGTTCGCCTTTTGGAAAACAAGGTTATTGTTGTAGGGAGGGCTCCTCTGTCCTGGCGGAGGAGCGTCGCATGCCCCCCACCCCACCCATATACCCTCCCCCTGCCAGCAGCAGCTGCAAACCTTTAAAAATAAAACAATAAGAAACTACGTTTATTATCGTTTTATTTTTAAAGAAGTGGGGCCATGGAGGGCCTTCCCTCAGTGCGCATGTATGGTTGGCTGGGCGTCTCGTGCCGGCCAAACATACATGCGCACAGGGCTCTCAACGATCCGGCAGTGTGTTGCCGGGTGAGGAGAGCAGGCAGAGTCTTCCACTCTGCCTCGGAGCGCCCAGCCAGGGCACTCCAGCCAGTCATAACACTGCTCTGAACAGCGTCAGGATTGGTCGCAAGGCAGGCTGGGAGCCTGTGCCTGCAGTGCAGAGGAGAGTGGCGGTGAGGTTAAAAAAAATTGTTTGTTCCCCCCACCCCGTCACTGTGACCTGTCGCGAGCCGTGACTATATTGTTTCCAACCCTAATATTCAGTACCGGAGCTGTGAAAGTGATGACGACCTCAGACATATGTTGCTTTCTTGTCTGAAATATAAAGACACTCTTACTTCTGTTATATTTTAAGCTGCCCTGTTCTGAAGTGCAGGACAGTGGATCTCTGAAATTCTCAGAATTGGAAACCATTAGTTAACGGAAATAATGAACTAATGAACAACTTGGTGAATAGGCAAGTTGAGGAAAAGAAAAATAATGTTTTAAACAAGCAGTGGCAAAGCCAATAGATCTTGCTGTTCGGCGTCAGTAAAAATAGAAAAAAAATGTTCTTTTCCCATGTACAAAGTTGGCAAAATAGTGAGTATGCATAAACGTACATTAATCATCACTTCAATGAGATGGCAACCCTACATCTCCACACATACCCATACATGCATAGCCATGCATGTGCATGCATGCTTCACGACACAGGGGTCGTTTTTTTTTTTTGTTTTAATTTACCAGTCTAAGATGAGGAATGCCTAGCTTGCAGCAGAAAATTCTACAACGTATACATAGTACACCATAGCAGATTTTCTTTTTGGAAAGGAGTAGTACACCAGCAAATTGCCACTTCTGAAATCTCAAAAAAAGAAAAAAGTAAAAAAAAATAGAGGTGCCACGGTGGATCAGACAGTGGGCTGGGGGGATGATAGGATCCGGAGGCCTCCAGACGGCCCACACTCCCCCCACCAGAAATACACAGACCGACAAACTTAACTCGTTGGAAGTGGTTTTTATTATTAAGACATTTCAAAACATCTTATAACTTTTAAAACAAAATTAGTTATAACAAGTGTAGAAGGTTATTCATTCCACAAACATTTTAAATTTATATGTCATGAGAGTTTAGTGACCATAAATCTAATCTGACAGGATCCCTTCCTGTCCTGAACCACCATTGGACCACACAGGTGACCCATGTGTCACCTGTATCCATAGGAGGGGCGGTTACCCTGACTACACCGTACCTTGTCCTCATGTTTCGGGTTCCGCCCCCCCTCCAAACACCAATCAGACTCGGGGTGTAACGGGGCGGCCAAGAGCTTGGAGCCCCATGTTCCCCCCAGCGATCTGAGCTCTCTTACCCCCTGATCTGGTGTGTACATCCGCTGGTTGGCTCAGAACTTCAGGATCCTATCCCAGGTGTCCTCCCAGGGGCCCAACCTTGGGGACCCCCCCTTTTGTTTCTAGTCACATTTATATCTCAATTTCCGCTAAACCACACTTCACAACTTAACAAAAAGGAGAGGGTGGGTGGGTCAATCGCGGGAAAGGAAAGCAATACAAAAGTGGGGATGGAAGAAGAGCAACGTGGAGAGCACTGTTTGTTTTCAGCTGGGGAAGGAGCACATTCGAGAGAGCACGAGAAAACAAATGCAGTCATAAGGAGTGCTAAAAAATATATAAAAAGTAGTTCCCTAAATAAGCAGCCCAAGGATACACATTATCTAATCAAAAGGATGATAGGAAAGTTATGTTTATGGGGATGGACAAAAATAAGAAGAGGAAGGGAAGCTATTGAATAGCAAGCAAGCAAATGAGATTAATAAGAAATCGGACCAGCAAGAGTGGCGGAAATTAAAGGAGTGGCTAAAGGAAGAGTAAGGAGGAGTTAGTGAGGGGCATGCTAATACAAACACCGCCTACAAAAAAGATAGAACATCGCTAGTTGTAAGCAGCACTTAAAAAATTACTACAGCCCTGCAGATCACAAAGCAGTAATAAATGTACTCCAGCCTGGCCTTGATGTAAGTCTAGCACCGCACGTCTTGGTAGTGCAACACATTCCATAGAAAATATTTGAGACAGAAACTAGGATAGATAGATAGATAGATAGATAGATAGATAGATAGATAGATAGATAGATAGATAGATAGATAGATAGATAGATAGATAGATAGATAGATATTCAATGAAACACCCAAAAGTTAAAGACTTCAAGTGATGTTAAAATAATGTAATGTTTAAAATCTGGAAAACCACTAAAATTCACAAGTGATAGTTTAGGGAACTAACTATAATGTGTGCTTGGTCATGCACTGCTTATGATCTCACATATTATGTCACTTATGGCACGTTAAATGATATCATTAATGCCACCATTACGTAGAAGAGTAAAGGGTTTGAAAACAAAATGAAAAAAGTAACAGGTATAAAAAAACACACAAGACACATGAGAGGCATGCCACAGAAGCACAATAATTCTTCATTTCTAGACAGAGGACCAGAGGTGCACGCATGCTGTTCTTCCTCCAAAGGGTATCGGTGGGGGGAAAAAGTTACACAATGGGAAGATTGGGCAGCCTTGAAATAAACAGGGTCTTCACTGCGGGAAGCTCACGACTAGCTGCCTGTGCCAGTGAGCTTCTGGCAATTAAAGATGTAGATACTGTGCCATTAATATAAAAAACATTTTGGCAGAACAGCGTAATATTTTTTAATTTAGCATCTAGTGGTTGGATCCTGAAACACTCTTCTAATAAAGTTTCATTTTTCACGCTACCATTGATAAAACAAGCAAAATTCTTAAAGAAGTGAAACTTAGACACATTGGTCCTGATTTTAGAAGTTCTAGCGCCACATTAGCGTAAATATTCCTACACGCTAACGTGGTGTTATGCTTCAAAAATTGTGCGCATACTGTGTAACCCCTTGTACTGCATTATGTCTGCACCAGGAATAATGTATGCAAGGGGGGGCATTCCCAATTAGGGGGGCAGAAAAAATGGTGCAAAGAAATCCTCAATGTGCTTTGCAGGATTAGCGTCAACATTTTTGCTGCTCAAGCGGCAAACTAGCGTAAAACGTTTTTGACGGTAGTTCCCTAACTACCACCATAGTGCGCCATATCTTAAATATGGCACACACATGGTGGCATTAGAGGGGCGCTAAGGAGTGCAGAAAAAGTGGCGGTGCATTGAATATAGCACCACTTTTCTTAAATCTGCCCCATAATGCCTCAGCCCATGACCATCAGCTTTAGATTGTTTTTCTATAAAGTGTGCAGTTGTTTATTATATCTACATCATGTATTTCTATTACCTGTTATGCTCTATTCCCTTTCACTGGGCAGGGGAGATGCACATGTGAATCTAGAGGAGTTTCAAGTTGCAAAAATTGGCAGATAAATTGGTTGCAAAAATTGGCAGATAATTACATTAAGGCCAGAATGACTATCAGCTGTAAAAAAGTGGTCGCAATTTGCAACTAGTATGTTTGTGACCAGTAAATTACAAACCCACCTATGTACTAATACGTTGGTTTGTAAAATTCTGATTCAGGGAGGGTTGCAATTTGACCTACCTCAATAATATTAACGAGGTAAGTCACAATTGCAGACACCTCAGATTGGAGGCCATCACAAGGATGGGGTCCAGCTAGGGTCAGCAAACCACCAAGACTGTGATCTCCTTTTTCTTAATTGTTTTTAAATGCAGCCCATTTTCCCTAAATGAAATGGTGCTGCATTTAAAAAATAAAAGTTAACTTTTTTTACTTTTCACTTCTTAAAAGCAGTTGGTATGACAGGTACGAGTGCTGGCCTGGATCACTGCACAATCCTTAACATCTGTTTTTTAGCATTCACAAAGAGGAAGTGGTTGCAACAGGACCTCTTCAGTTTTGCGAATGCATTAACAACCTAACGTCAGAGTTGGTATTTTTCAATGTTTTGTGACCCAATATTTGTTGCAAAACATTGATTCATCTTATACAGAATCTCTATTTGGAAGATACCTATTCCATGCCCCTTTCAAAAAGCATTTCAGTATGAAGTCACAAAGCTATTTTAGGGGTTGGTGAAAATGTACTAACTCATTAGTTTAGTTATAGCTTTAGTGCATTGTATTGAACATTTTCGTGGTTGCGATTTAATTTGTTTGTGACCGTAAACAAGTTTAGTATCCCTGGCCCTAGGTTGTTTTGCTGCATGAACCTATATTATATCCACATGGTGCGCACTGTTCTGCAATGTAGTGGTTGGGTCAAGCGGAATTGTGAGAAATATTTGCCTCCTCTCCTCCCCCACCAGAAAACTTGCAAACTATTACATCCTGAGAAGATAGCCTACAATCGTACCACTGTCAAACGTAAAAAAAAGAATACTAAGTCCACGAAGCAAACAATTCAAAGTCAGAATGCCCATACCCACCATTTTTACTTACGCCATGTTTCTGGAGTGAAATCACTCATGTATGTCCTTCAAAGAGAATGGGACAACTGCATTGTACTGTATACTTCAAGTGACTTTCCATTCGAACCGGTGCTGCAGTTAGCCCTGTTTTAAATAGTATAAGATACAAATATAAACATAGAAAAGAGGCCCAGGGTATACAGCCGCCCACAGCTGTTTAACAATCATCTGGATGACAACAGAGCCGGAAAACACAGTTTTTTCTTTGTCCTCAGAGTCGTATTAATGGAAAATGAAACGACTGCACGTTTACAAAGGGTCATGGGATATTGCTAACCAGGAAATTGGCACTTCGATCTATAAAGCTTTCTTTGGGCTAACACCCCGATTCCCATACTCTCAACGCTAGGAGTTTCCCTTGTTTTGGTTTTAGTGTGGTTAGCCTGAGAAAGAAACAAACATGCTTAGGGGCAGGTTTATGAAAAGTGGAGCTGCACCTAGTGCAGCACCACGTTTTTAGAGCCCCTTAGTGCTCCCCCAACGCCACCATGTGTGTGCCGTATTTAAAATATGGTGCACCATGGCGGTAGTTAGGGAACTAGCATCATAATTGTTTACGCTAGTTTGGTGCTTTACAGGATTAGCATCAATTTTGACACTAATCCCGTAAAGCCCATTGAGGTCCATTGTAAGCAATGGAAGCCTCCTTTAAATGCCTGCTCTGAGCAGACGTTAAAAGTGGCAAAAAAAATGATGCAAAGAAATCTCTTAGATTTCTTTGCGCCATTTATTTGGCCCCCCTAACAGGGGAATGCCCCTTTTGCATACATTAGTACCTGGCGCAGGCATAATGTAGCACAAAAGGTTACAAAGTGCCACAATGCATGCATTGCACCATTTTGTAAAAATGGTGTGGCGATTTTGGCCTCTCTGGGCCACATGAATGTAAAAAAAAAAGTATGCCCCTTAGTGCCCGCTATCCCAGTGCTTTAAATGGAAATCGAGAGGTGCAGGTACTCACTCTTTTAGAGTACCTGTTTGCTCCAGAGAAGTGCCGGTACTAAATGTATTATAGAAGTGCTAAGAAGTGCAGGTACTCTGCCATTCAAATAAAACAAAGTGCAGTTACTCGGAAGAGGATTGTACCTGCCTATTTAAAGCACTGCACTATCCTAGTAGTCACTTGATTATTTTCTTTATTTTAAGGCAGGTATGTACTGTGCAACCAAATACGTTTTTCAGTTATCACATGCTTTATTGTTGTTAATTTACTCTGTTTATATGCGCAACAGAGTAAAATGTTCTCGTTATTAGCAACACCCCTGCTGCTTCCTGAATCAAATCACAGGTGGATGCTGAGGTACTCTTTGCAAAGAAAGCTCAGGGTAATGTCAGATACTTGAAAGTTAAGTATTCGTGATTAACCCGTCATGAGATTACTCCGAAGGTATAGGGACAGAGGCAGACAGATAACGTGACCTGGAACTCACTTTTCCAGGTCTGTCAAATTACGCTGGGATTACCGTGTCTATCGAATCCATTGCAGTTCCGCAAAACTCTTAATATTGTTCTGTTGCGCTATATGGAAGCCTTGCTTTAAAAAGAAAAGCTTCACAAAACAGAATACAAACCTCAGGCAATTATTCTAATTTGTTATATAGAAAAGGTAGGCGAGACAACAAATTAGCAGGAAGAAGCGAGCGAGTACAGACCCAGCGGTTGGATCTGGCTCGAAGAGCCCGAGCACAAGCTGAGCCCATGCAAATACTTGGCATGTAAATCTTGCAACAAGTATCATGTAAAAATATATGATTGCCTCTTCGAAATGCCAAAAGTGTATTTAGCAGGTGGAAGTCTTTCATTTTATTACATCAGATTTTTGAGAGCTAGTTATTAAAAGTGATAATTTTTAAACATGGACTTGGAAGCTTTCTATCCCTTCTCTGACAATAATGCTATTATTTAACTAACAGGCAAATCAGTTGTCATTTAAACCCTAAATGTGGCCTAGGTTCTTATTATGAATGGAGCAGCATTGTAGGCTCTGAAATCAAAAACAAGAAAGTTGTTTGTACAGCCACATCCTGAACTCACATATTTGAATGTGTTCTCCTAAGTGATAATGAGAAAAAAACGAGGATCAGTAAAATAAAGAAAATGCCTGGAATAACAAACAGGTAAGCTGGGACTGATCCCAGATTTTCCAGTTTTACACTGCGCTGCTCAGCCACTACATGGGCATCCCTTTCTAATATCAAAGGTGGATGCTTTGTTTGCAATTCTTGGTGTATGAGGTCAGAGCATGGGTAACATGAAGATACCATATTTTATTTTTGGCAGTTTTACACAGCAACACTTTGCCCATGAATATGAAAGCATTTCACAACAGACACAGACCATGTTATACATTTTAGTTTGTCAGCACACGGAGGTTTGCCCGAATTCATAGAGTACAAAACTAAGCCCACATTGCCTCCTGTGAAAGCTCTGCTTGTTTTGGACTTGAGGTGTTTTCACATTTTTAGGTGAGCCTACCAGACAGCAAAGATGTCTGGTTACGAAAGACCTATTGGCAGCTTACCAAGAATTTACAATGGGCTCAAAGCCCCCCCTTTGCTTACTATTGGTGGGCTTTATTGTTATTCTCATTTGTTTGCTTCTTATTCCAGTGCCTTCCCTTGTTCATCTTCTGTTTGCCCCTCCCTTGCAGCATAGATTCCTTACTTGTGTCCTTCCCCTGCTCACTTTTAGGGAACTACTTTCTTCTTTTTACCAAGCACTCCATGCGAGTGATATTGTTTTCCACCTAATCTCTCTCATCATTGTGCTTCTCTTCCCTCCTATTCTTTGTGATGCTTTCACCTGTGTGATTCTCTCTTTGTGCACACATTGTCCTCTCCCTTGTGTGCATTCCCCCATTCTCCTTGTAACTCCCTCTCTTGTTGCACCTCTTCCCTTACTCCCCCATCTGCTACCACTAACTGCTCTTACATTGCATTCACATCCCCACAGGTTCTATTTATTTCTATTTTATTTGAAATGGATGCAAACTCTTCAGCTTTAGAATTAAAACTGCTTTCACACTTACCATTTTCATATTTTTAGGTCTTGCCTGAGACAGCGCACGCTCAGTCGCTTGCACAATATTTTGTTTATTTACAGGATGCTTAGACCCCACCTCTTGCTTAGCACTGGTTGGCTTCATGGTCAGTCTCGTTTCATTGCTTCTCCTTGATCAGCTATGCTAGCTTCACTTCTTCTTTATGTGTTTGTCCCTCCCGTGGAGCATAGCCCAAGTACTGCTTCCTTGCCTAGCCCATGTCCTTCCATTGCTCATCATGCTTTTCATCTTCTAGTTGTAGCATTGCATGTGTTTACATGTTGTCTTTGTTGTTGCTTCTTGCCCCTTCGTTGTTGTATGGTTACTTGCCCTGTTGTTGCTTTGTCCTGCCCCTCACCTGATGTTGCTTTGCCTGGCCCCCTACCAGTGTTATTGCTTTGCTTTGTCCTTCCTTCATTGTTGCTTTGCCCAGTCCCCCCTAAATTGCTAGTTTGCCCCATCCTCAGACCCCTCCCACATAATACTTAAGTCTGTCTCACAACACCCTCCGCATTGTTGCTCAGTGCAGTTGCAAAAAATCTAATTCTGATTTTCCGTAAATACATTCCGCTTCCTCCTGTTGCTTCTGCCAGATTAAAGTTACTCATAAGGACGTCCGAACGTTCTGTATACAAGATAAACAGGTGTAACTTGATTTTGTGAGTGAGGGTGTTACTTGCTAGAATTAAGTACCTTAATTATACTTTTAAATGCAGCACTAACCCTTTTCCTGACCATTTAGAAAATGTGCTAGCACCTCCGCTTTAAGTTTATTTAATTTGTAGTAAACATTCGAAGTTTCTAATTAATGTTTTGTAAGCATATCTAGAAGATGTTTTTTTTTTAATTACTTAAATGCCCGTATCTCTCAGTGGTTTATGCTGAAAAACATGCTCGGCTCTCGTAAGGTAGTAAGAGAAAGCTGTTGTATACTTTATGGTTCATACATTTTATGGTCCAGATTGTTTCAAAATTGCAAAAAATAATAGGTCTGTTGCCATATTGTTTTATACCATACTGTAACTACTAGATCTGTGTATAATGTAGACTTGTCTCTCATCCATGGAGTGAGGGTGTTAAAAAGCAAAAAGGCTAGACTCTATAAACACATTCATCCTTGAAGGGAAATGCTAAATTGACCGAAAAAGTTGCCACTAGCAAACCAATAAACAAATTGCCTTTATATAGCACGATGAATAATAAACATTAATATACCCAGTATATTGATCTCAGAGAACGACAGAGGGAATTGGTCTGTGTGCAGTGCGAAAGTCAGGAGCGCAGATACAAGCAGGGCTTGTTCTGCCTTCATCCTTATGATGTTGATGAAGGAAGTACTGACGTGTGGGATCACAGTTCAATGTGCTAATAGTGCTTCAGAGAGTTCTTGTGGCAGAACCTAAAAACCAGACTGAGGTATTCAAAAAGTGATAGGATGGAATGCTTGAAGTAATCTCAGCCCCTATTTAGTAATCTGGGACCCAACTCCGTCCATCGTAATTTTGCACTCCTTTCCCCCTCAGTTTGGGCTCAGCTATATGCTATTCGTTCTTGACCTTACTGCAATGGGAACAGTCCAGCCTGAGCTAACAGACCCTCCCTGAACCGGTACACAAGCAACCCAAAACCGGTTTCGTCCTTATTAGGGCTCATCTACCGGTGTAGCTTGGTTCCAGTGGCACAGTGTGCACGGGATCGGCTTCTGTGGCAGTATGATTCCTGAACTATAATTCCGGCTGAGATATTGGCATAGCTGAAACTAAGCTGCTATTGGCGTGAGCCAGATATTAAAGTGTCTTGAACGTTTCTGGGGTCCGAGGTAGCGTGCCAGATTCTGTTACCCAATGTCGCTGTAAGCCAAGCTTCCCACTCATCTTCCTTCCTGCCCCAAGCGACTCAGATTTTTTAGTCTGCAACAGAGTAAAATATGATCAAATTCGTAAACATAAACCCTGGAGCTTGCTCATAAAGCCGTAGCTCGCCGCCTTGTTGACCGCATCATTATCCTCTCTCCCCACCGGGGACATAACACATACATACATGAACCACTGTTCTTGAAAAATGGAGGATGGGTAATGCACGTTAATGTCAGAGACTCCAACAAGTGTCTAATTTTGCAGAGATTGCAGAACCTGAGGACGTGCACTTCAATTGTGAAAATGTGATATAATTGAATTTTTATTGTACCAGCTCATTAAACATAAAAGGATGATATGGTATATTAGATTTAGGAACAGCACATTTTATCACCAGTGATAAACAGAGGGCGAGATGATCGATCGATCGAATAAAGCATGTGTTAAATCAACAAAACTACCAGAAGGGTGCCAGGGTCTGGTAGGCAGACTTCTCTCAAATGCTTACGTTTTCTGATTTTCTCTGCCTTCAATTCAAAATCAGACAACTTTCTCTGTTTGATTTTCCATATGACAAAAGTGGCCTGAGCCAAATGAGTTGAGCACTGACCATTTCAGTAATGTGGACCCAGACAGTCATAAGTAAAGGCATTGGCTTTCTTTTAATGGGACAAACGTGCCCCTCATAAACATTTCAGAAACGGAAATTATACAAATTTATGGTCTGATTCTGCCACTGGAGCACCCTTGCTGTGTGTTTTCTAATGGCTACCTCACACAATGTATTTGCGATCAAAAGGAATCTTAGGTTTCCTCAATGGGATTTGCCAATATTTTTAAAACAATGCATTAAGGCAATTACATCAGCGTGAACTAATACTATTGGGTCATTTTATGAGCCAGTTCACTCTGTGGTGTGCACTATATAAATGACCAGACTCACTCCCTTACCATTATTTGTAAACAGGGCTTTAAGCGGGGTTATAAAACGGGGGTGAGGGGGTACTCTCAAAGGGTCGTGGCTGTTGTAATGAAGGTCGTGGCTTAATTACACATAAGCTAAAAATCTGTGCTTAGCATAGTATGCCACCGACGGGTGCTTTGCTGCTTCTTTCTGTAATTGCATCCAGAAATACAATGTAAGTAACATTGCACCTATAACAAGCCAGAACTAATGGCTTTGTCTATGATTGTTATTTGCATAGGATAATCTACAACAATGGTTTCCTTGTATAAAATATTGAAAATGCTTCAGTTCTCAAATGATGAGACTGTGAAAGAACTATAACTAGTCTCTTTGAAGTTGTATCAAAGGCAGTGAAGGGTGGTACTACTGCTGAGTTAAGATTTTCTTTTCACCCTGAGGGTGAGAGCAAAAATGGAGAGCCCGATAGGGACCTGTCTCAGCACCTGCTTTTTAGAACTGCCGGTGCTGAGCACCGGTAGAACCCAGCCCACTCCAAGCCACTTAAACTTGCCAAGCAATACTAATGAAATTACCGCACCTCCGGCTTCAATTCCTACTACAAAGAAAAGACTTGAGGAGAATTGTTTTCGAAAAGGGAGCCGGGGTTTGAACTTGGCCCTAGCAACCATGTTGAGGATGCCAAAAATTCTACAAACCTTTCATAATCTCACCTGATGGCTCTCTGTCTTTGGAAACAATATTTCTATGCCTGGGTTTTCTGTTTACAAGTTGCTGAAGTGAACAAAACTGCAACCCTAAAGAATGCATAATTAATGACAGGGTTTCAGGACACTCACTATAGAATTGATTTACATTACAATAACTTTTCCCACCCTCTGTCCTAAAATCAGATACTCCCGATAAGCAAGTTTAAAGGCCCTGCTTTATAGTAAATTCTATTTAAGAAGCAACGCTGTGTCAGTTCTTTATTTGTACCAGTGGTTGGTCATTTTTTGAAACCACAAACTATTGTTCATCATCACAGTTGGAAGCACAGCAAGAGTAACAAAGAGGGTAGAAGAAAAAGACAGGAAAAAGTGATATAGGGAGAAAGCAGGGATCAAAATGACATGAGTTAGATTTTAAGTGATGAGCAGTGGAAGAAAGAGGCATAAGGCAGGCACAGGACTATGCAGCCTTGGCCTTTGACAGAGCCAGCAGCGACCTGCTGCGAAAAACTGCAGACCCCAACGTTTCTTTACTCAAATTAAGCACTAGGGATTCTCATTACCACCCTGGCAATGAGATTAAAAACTCCGAGTTGCGATTTGATGATATTGGGCAGGATAATGTAGAGTCAGGCAAAGAAGCAAGGAGGGATGTGCAACTTCAAACACAGGGACTGTATGTGGAGAGGAAGTAGAATGAATCAGACTTTGTGGACTACAGCCAACAAGCAGTGCCAGGCAGGGCCTGTAATTTAACACTCTGCAGTTCAGAGATCCATGCCTTCTGCTCAGGCAGCTCTTGCTCCATTCGGGACGGCTGGTCTGAGACACTAATGCCTGTTCCCGCCTCTATATGCTTATGAGTACCGTTGACTGGAAGTTATCCCTTGGAGAACTGCTTAATACACTGGTTAAAAAAGTATAGCTAATGCTACCTAGAGGCACTATTTCCCAAAGAAGGCCACCGCTAAATGAATCAACACTGTCCATAAATTAGCAGACTCTTGGCTTGTGTTTCAAGTATTCGTGTTCTAATATCATGTATTTTATGTAGATCTGATTTCCAGTACATTTTGTTTCCACGTATAAGTTTCCAACTCAGTATTTGTTCATGTAATCAATCCCAGAAAACGGTCTGACTGGGAGAAAAACAACTTTCTTGACTTCCTCTTCTTTTTCCGTCCATCTATTCCTTGCCTCTCGTTTTCTTCCTCTCTCGTTTTCTCTCTCCATCGTATCTCACTCTCTGTCCTTCGACTTTCTTCCCCTCGCGCTTATTTCCCTCTCTCTCTTTCTCTCGCTCCTCGTGCCCCAGGAGCCTTCTGCAATACTCCCGAGGAGCTGGAGTGACAGACACACCAGTAGCTAGTGATTATTTTGAAATGGGGCCCACCTGCATTCGGGGGCCAGCAATTCTTTCTCTCCATCAAGCTTTGACTCCAAGCAGAAGAGAGAGAAACACACAAGGGGAAAGGAAGAAAAACCCATGATAAACATAATAAAGGGAGAAAGGAGAGATGAAAAATAACCTGTAAGGATGAGCTAACGAGGCAGAGAGTTCCTGGATTAAAGATGTGTGAGGTGGAATCAAGACCACGCAGCCTTGGTGTTTGGCAAGCTGGCTTTTAATAGTACTGGCTAGGAGCTTCTGAGCAAAACTTCATGGCCTGCACTTATTCTTTTAAAGATTTAAATCCTTAGTTTAAAAAAATGATTTCTTCAAAAATATAAACTCGTAATTTTCAGAAAATATGCCACATGTTTCCCTAATTTTCAGCTGGTCCCACTGAATGAAAAGCACTATTTTTAATTAATAAAGTTATGCTAATTACTTCAGTTTTGTTTGCACCAGGCTCCCCTTTTATGGGAGGGGTGTGGGAGGAGCCACACATATGGCGGGTCGTGCCGGGCCGATATGCCTGAATGGTGGCAGAGACAAAATGCACCCTGACTCCCCAATTAAGGGGAAGCAGATAGGTCAGTGCGCCAGCACCACAGAGAAAGCACTTCTAGTTCAGTTGGTGGCATTGTGCAAGTTGTTGGTGTAGGTATGGCTATAGGGGTGACCTCTGCATGGGGGATTCTGTTTAGCAGGATCTTGTGGCTAATTTAGTATCTGTGTTGCCCTGGCTCTCGGTGGTGGGAACGGTGTCTGCCTCCCGGGTGGGGCACCTTGGCTGGAATTGGCGAGCATGATGTTATGGAGAGGGCAAGACACCTAGTGGCTCATCTGGGTAGTGCAAAGGGCAGTTCAGGGTCACAAGTACCACACCTGGGCTTAGTCCCACTTAAGGGGTCAGTGGGGCCTTCCCTGCTATCTCTTCAGCACCAACAGGGAGTCAGGTGCCGCAGGCCTAGGGGGTTGCTTCGCAGCCGTCGAGCCAAATGCCTGCTTCCGCTAGTACTATGGTGAAAGTCAGCACTCCTGGCGGAGAGGCGGCAACGGTGAAGCCTCCCCTTGCTCAAGGAGCAGCGACTACAGGCACTGGGCCCTTTTTATGTCTTATGGGTTTGGGTGATATTCATTCCGAGCATGAGCAATTCGGTTTCCATGTGTCAATGGAGGTGAAGGAGAAGATATGGAAGGGGGCATATGAGGACATTTTTGACTTGCTAGCGGACAAGTCTGAGGAGGAGGAGGCCAAGCGTTGTAAGGAATGCTCATATCCTAGGGGCTGTGGCCATTCGACACACAAGAAGAAAGTTGACACGACTCTTCAGGCCATTATGGCGGACTGTTTCAATGATCTGGGGGTGCAGTTGGCTTGTTACCAGAATAGGTTTGTGGGTGCTCATGATGAAATGGTGGGACAGTCTGTAAGGATTATAATAAGGAGTTCATGAGGATTAAAGCCAATAGGCCAACCCTGGGATGGGACCAGATTGGCATCATCACTTGGCTGCATTATATAAAGTGTCCAGATGGTACCAGTGGCAGCCATTTTGGGTAGGACTGAGTCTGCTAGTGGCCGGCTGAGGGGTCAAGGAAACAGTCTTGATGGGATTTCAACCAGCATGCCTGTATGTGACCTCCCGGAACATGCTGACTCAAGCATTGTTGGTCATTCTGTGGTCAGGTCTCCCATCCGGAATCTACGTTTTATAAAAAGTCCAGAGGGAAGAGCACCAAAAAACAAGAATGACCTATTTGAATTTGGCAAAGCTCCCTTCCCAGTTAACATAATGGCAATTGTTCCTTGGCTCTTTACTTACACTAACCGTACAGCAGTACATACATTGTATGAGTGTTTTAAGGAGGGCTTCAGGATTCTGACAGCAGGTTATGTGGGGTCCCCTTACTGTAAAAACCAGAAATCTCTCAGATCCAATCCAGAGGTGGCTAGGGCAAAGATTAAAAACGAACTGAGTCATGGCCAGGTGTCGAGCCCCTTCGATCTATTCACAATTGATGGCTTTGCTTGTTACCCCGAGGGTGGATTTTAAAAAAGAACCAGTGGAGTCCAGACTGATACATAGCCTGTCGGCTTACACGGGTCACTTGGTGCACAAGGCTAGTGAAGGGGCTTTATGTTCAGTCAAATACACTTCCCTTGATCAACCGATCCTAGGACTTGCGATTTTGATTGTGAAGTTTGATGTTGAGTCTGCCTTCTGGTTGCTCCCTGTCCACCTGGGGGATTTCCATCTCCTACATTTCCAATTTGAAGGAGGCTACCCTTTTGATAAGTGTATGCTCCATTAACTTGATGACTTTCTACTTCTGGGTCCACCGGGGTCTGAGCAATGTACTGAGGCTTTGGGGATTTTTCAGGAATTGATGGGGGAGTTTATAGTCCCTCTGGCACATGGCAAGATGCCAGGACTAGCAAATAAAATTGAGTTTTGGGGAATTGAGTTGGATTCGGTGGCAAGGGTGTCCAGGCTTCTGTTGGAAACGTTTAATGCCTTTTCTCAGGTCTTGCAGGCATGCCTGAGAGCTACGAAAGTCACACTGCACCAACTGCAGGTTTTGGTGGGGCAGCTCAATTTCACACTGTGGATCAATCAAATGGGGGCACCCCTTCTCCCATTTTATTGCCCAGGCCATGTCAGGAGTGAAAGTGAAACATCACAACAGAAGGCTCTCCAGTGAGGTCGAGAAGGGTATGGGAATTTAGGAGCAATTCCTGCACAACATTAATGGATCTGTCATGTGGCTGGGCAGCCTAGGACCAATGGGATGTGGCTCTCTTTACAGATGCAGGGGGCAGTGAGGGGTTCAGTGCCATTTTTGGGGCAGCATGGTGTGCACAGTGGTGGCCCAGGGAATGAGTGCAGTCTGGACACTGATGGAACTAAGTATTTTGTTGGTGAGGAGAGCCTTGAAGGGTTTTCAGTGGCTTGAAGGGATCAGACTGGACTCTAGATGTCCCATTCATAGGGTCAAGTTGGCCGGAATTCTGGAGTCTCTTGGAGGCATATGTAGCTCCCCGGTTGAGGTCAGCCTATTCAGGGAGGCATTTACCCTTCCCTTTTATGGAGCTTTTAGGCTGTGTGGGTTGATGGCCAAGAGCAAGGATACTGGGGGTGGGGCTACAGCTGGCAGACATACATTGACTGGATGGGCCACGGGCCCTGACAATTAACATCCCTCATTCTAAGGTTGATCAGGTCGGGAGGGGTGACCACGTCCTGCTGCATAGGGCCCCCGGTAATGAGTGCTGTCCTGTCCATAACTTGGAAGTGTTCATGACACATCTGTCCAAAGGTGTGGAGAGTCCCTTGCTAGTCCACGCTGACAGCACCCCTCGGACCAAGTACCAGTTCTTCAGGATACTGAAGGGTGCCATGTGGGCGGTGGGGTTTGACCCATCTGAGTTTGAAACTCATTCCTTTAGGATCAGGCAGCCACTGTGGCAGTAGTAATGGGGCTCTCAGGTGCAGCTGTGCAGAGGATCGGCAGGTGATCCTCTGACTGTTACAAATATTATGTGAGATTACCTATGCTATAAGTGCACTGCCTTATTGTTATTTTGTATTCTCCTAATCTTCTCTTTACTCGAACTCAGGAGTCAGTTGTAGGGAGTGAAGTGATCGGTTGGAGGTCCTGGAGGCTCTGGTTCATGCAGGAGTGAATGGGATCACAGATGTGTGGGTCATTCGGCAATCTTATGTGCGGCGAACCGGGGAGCTGTATATAAGAGGTGATTTTGCGCCTGCGTGCTGCGGATAGGTACTCCCTCACCTTCTACGGTCATAGAGGGTTGCAGCTCGCCAATTGGGGTCTGGCTAGACACAATACTGCATAAGGAGTGCACTCCCCCCGCCATCATCATTCTGCAGCTAGGTGGTAATAACTAATTCATATTGGTTTGCGGCTTCTATTTGTGCTGGTGGTCTTGGAGATTGGTTGGCTGGCTAAGAGGTAGTAGCTTGGTCAAGAATCATCCTCTGGTTGCAGTGGAGGGGCAGCAAATATGTCAGAGCTCTGAACGAGTCGGTGAGATGGATAAACAATAAGACTACCAAGCTGTTCACACCCACCTAGGGTGGCCACCATAACTCATGGATACATAAAGGGTGAACATTTATTTTTGCAGGATGGGATGCACCTCTCGAGATCTGGCAATGAGATGTTTTTGGAGAACTCGTTGGCTTGGCTGGTGCACTGCCCTTCAATAGGAGAGTGAATGGGGAGGCAAATATTAGGGTAACTATGCTGGCCTGTGACGGGGTGAGATCACGATTGGTAGGGCAATTTGGCTTACCTTTTCCTACTGAAGCATGACAGCAATGTCACAGGACCCTCCAAGGGGTGCCGGCAGGGAATTGAAGGGAACATCCAGGGGTGCAGGGGTGTGCGATCGCTGGCATCTGCTCCTTAGGGCCAACCACCTGCGCATTTCCAGTGGGCACAGAGCTATCACTGGCCCTTAGGGGGAGGACTGAGGGGTGGAGGGGGTGCCCAAGGCACATATCCTGGCAGGCAAATGTGCCCTCTCCACAAAGTGTGTCCCAGTAAGGGTTGCAGGGGGTGGGGTCCTCCCATAAGCAGGGACCCATTGTGGTTCACGTGGCCAGAGGGTTGGATCCAGGATCAGGAACCACCATTGGGACAAGTCATGATCTCATCTACAGCCTATAAATTGGGACATACAGGAACAGGTTCTAGATAGTGTTAGGAAAACAGATGTATTTGTGTCTCTGTTAAGGCTAGACATCTACACATGTAAATTAAGCTGTAAATATTAAAGGTTACTGCATATACATTTTTGACCGGTCCACCTCCCCTATGGCAACGGGTTCTACTGCTATGCATGTTATCTGGGTAACTTGTCTGTGGCTTTGTAATTCTTATGCTAACCTTTTTTGTTCCTTGGCAGGTCGGACATCCCCATCATTAAAGTATGTTTTGTGTTGTGTTTTATTAAGCATGCTATGGTGGGGTGAGATCATGTTTGGCAGGGCAATTCGGCTTACCTTTCATTACTGAAGCATGACAGCAATGTCATGGGACACCCGAAGGGATGCTGACAGAGAATTGAAGGGGACATTCAAGGACGCAAGGGGTTGTGAGCGATTGCTGGCATCTGGTACTGATGGCCAACCACCTGTGCATGTGCAGCAGGTGCGAAACTAGCACTGGCCCTTGGGAGGAGGACTGAGGGGTAGCGGGGGTACCTGAGGTATGTATCCTGGTGGGCAGGCTGGCTTCCTGCACAAAGTTTGCTCCAGGAAGGGCTGTGGGGTGTGGGGCCCTCCCATAAGAAGGGACCTACCCCAGGTCAATAAGCTGGAGCTGGGATCAGAAGTCACCATTTGGATCAGCCATGATCTCATCCTCAGCTATTGAATTGGGATATGCAGGAAGAGGTTCTAGATAGTGTTAGAAAACCAGATGGATTAGCATCTCTGTTAAGGCTAGACACCTACCCATGTAAATGAAGCTGTAAATATTAAGGGTTACTGTGTATAATTTTGGAATGATGATTGACCTTAAAAACAAAAATGTTGTTTTGTAAAATAAAATACAGCGGGGGTTTTAAGATCCCATAGCCCAAAAAGAGGTGTGTGTTGTTGAATATTGTGATTCGGGATATTGGGGAGGCTAACTCTGGGTTGTGGGAGGGAAGCCTTGGCAATACCGGGCCGTATCCAGGTATACCCTTGAAATATGACAGTCACAGAAATGTCCCAGTATTTGGCTCCTGTGTTGAATTATGTTTTTTCGTGCTAAATGATCGAAAAATCATTATTTTCTTTGACTTGATTTTGAAAGAAAGCAAGTGCATTTATTTGTGTGCACTAGAATATTATAGTGTTAGTTTGAAGTAACTCTATTGGTCAGTTGAATGACTCTTTGAAGGTAAGTAACTTGGTATTCAAATATTTGCAAGTTGTTGGATATTTTATCCACTTACGAATGGCTATAGATGGTTTCTATAGTGACTGTCCTAAATAAATAATTTAATTGGGGCAAGACACATACAGGTGACTGAACTGGATCAGACCTCTTTGCAATGTGTTGTTTTGTAATCAGGTAGCACTTTCTAATCACTTGCGGGGCCTAAGAAATTTCCAGTGGTCTAAATAGAACATTTATTTAGTGTTCCAATTTTGAATGGTTTTGATACCCTCTGGAGTTCATGGTTGATAGGTTGTTGCTTGCAGTTTTAGATTGCATGGTAAAAATCTGGTGTATTTAATGTCACGGTGCATAACCATAGGGTGTTGGGATGTGCATACAAGCACTTACCATCTATAGGAGTGGACAGTGGCACACAAATTGTAGTGGCATCCAAATAATTCATGCAGTAGAGACCTTCACAGGTGTAAGGATATGTTTATTCTCAGTTACAGGCTCTATTCACAACAGCACCTCTTCCCACAGCAGCATCTTTACTCCAACTGTCACCCCACATTCCACACTCATACATCAACATCACTGGAATATTCCTCACTGTTGAATCCACATTCCAGTAACCACTCCAGGATAACACATAAATATTTTGGGCAAAAGCTGTATTGGATAATAAGATGATTATTCTCAAGACATATTTCATATCAGACTTCACTTCAAAGAGATATATAATTGATTTTGGTGCCTTTGTGTATGAGCTTTGCACGTGATTTTAAGTGGTTACTCCCAATGTACCAATATGTGTTTTGTGGCTGAGGCACTGCTTAAAATGTAAAAAGTAAGTTATCAGTCTCCAACAATATTCCAGCAGTATTTAATTTTCCTGCAAGAGCAGCCGATGTTGAGAAAGGAGGTGGTGTGCACCAGGAAAGAGGACCTTACGTTGCTCACTTGTTGAACAGGGCACATCTTAATAGTAGTTGCAGCTCACCACTACCCTGGAGCACACAACCACCTTTAACTGCTGCCCCAATTTAACTGCAAAGTCGGACTAGGCAGGAAAAAGCTGCACATAGGCCGGCAGTGACAGCAATATTCTGATTTCCATTGTGGTTCATGGAACTAAAAGAATAGTTTTCTTTAGAATGACATTGGGAAGATTCACACTATGAGCTGTACTTCTGTTTCGATAGAACTTTGTGGCTTCTACTGTGTGTGGTTGCACACCAAGACAGGGGCAGTGCAGGAGGCAGAAAAGAGTCCCAGTCTCCTGGAATAAACGCAAGTGGTGCCCACCATTTAAGTACTTGGCTAAGAAAGTATGATTATCACCTAAATAGTAGTTGTGCATGTTTAGAGAAGCTTAAAAGCTGTATGTTTAGAAAGCCTTGAATTTATTTTTTTAACAAAAACTAAATAAACGGTGTTTGAAACACTAGATTATAATGCTCTAAAACGAGTCACCAATGTAAATTGTGTCAGTTGACTTCTTACACAGATAAACATTAAGGGCCTCATTATAACCCTCAATCAAAGGCATTTGTATAGCGCACTGCTCACCCGGAGGGTCTCAAGGCGCTGGGGGGGGGGGGGGAACGCTACTGCTCGAACAGCCAGGTCTTGAGTTGCCTCCTGAAGGCGAGATGGTCTTGCGTTGTCCGGAGGTGGATGGGGAGGGAGTTCCATGTCTTGGCTGCCAGGTAGGAGAAGGATCTTCCTCCGGCGGTGGCTCTGCGGATGCGGGGGACGGTGGCGAGAGCGAGGCTGGCGGAGCGGAGCTGGCGGGTGGGCTTGTGGAAGGTCAGGCGGCTGTTGAAGAACTTGGGGCCCACGTCGTGGAGGGCCTTGTGTGCGTGGGTGAGGGGTCGGAACGTGATTCTTTTGTTGACGGGGAGCCAGTGCAGGTCTCTCAGGTGTTCGGAGATGTGGCTGTGTCGGGGGATGTCCAGGATGAGTCGTGCTGAGGCGTTCTGGATCTGTTGGAGTTTCTTCTGGAGTTTGGCGGCGGTGCCGGCGTAGAGGGCATTCCCGTAGTCCAGCCGACTGGTGACGAGGGCCTGGGTGACCGTCTTCCTGGTCTCGGTGGGGATCCACCGGAAGATCTTTCGAAGCATGCGCAGGGTGTTGAAGCATGAAGATGAGACGGCGTTGACTTGTCTGGTCATCGAGAGGGAGGAGTCCAGGATGAAGCCTAGGTTGCGAGCGTGGTCCGTTGGCTTGGGGGTGGATCCCAGGGCGGGGGGCCACCAGGAGTCGTCCCAGGCGGATGGTGATGATCCCAGGATGAGGACCTCCGTCTTGTCTGAGTTCAGTTTCAGGCGGCTGTTCTTCATCCATTCGGCGACGTCTTTCATCCCTTCGTGTAGGCTGGCTCTGGCGGCGTCCGGGTCGCTGGTGAGGGAGAGGATCAGCTGGGTGTCGTCGGCATAGGTGATGATCTTGAGGTTGTGTTGACGTGCGATGGTTGCGAGGGGGCTCATAAGACGTTGAAGAGGGTGGGGCTGAGTGATGACCCTTGTGGAACTCCGCAGATGACTTCGGTGGCCGCTGACCGGAACGGGGGGAGGCGGACTCTCTGGGTTCTTCCGGCGAGGAATGAGGTGATCCACTCCAGGGCCTTCTCCTGGATGCCGGTGTTGTTCAGGCGCTGTACCAGGGTGCGGTGGCAGACAGTGTCGAACGCTGCGGAGAGGTCCAGGAGGATGAGGGCCGCAGTTTCCCCATTGTCCATTAGGGATCTGATGTCGTCTGTGGCTGCGATGAGGGCGGTCTCCGTGCTGTGGTTGGCTCGGAAGCCGGATTGCGAGTGGTCGAGGGATCCGTTGGTCTCGAGGAAGGCGGCTAGCTGTCTGTTGACGGTCTTCTCGATGACTTTGGCAGGAAACGGGAGGAGCGAGATGGGGCGGTAGTTCCTGAGGTCGGAGGGGTCTGCAGTTGGTTTCTTCAGCAGGGCACTGATCTCGGCGTGTTTCCAGCACTCCGGGAAGGTGGCGGTGTTGAAGGAGGCGTTGATGATGTCACGGAGGTGGGGTGCGATGATGTGGTCGGCCGTGTTGAAGATGTGGTGTGGGCAGGGGTCCGTAGGGGATCCGGAGTGGATGGTGTTCATTGTGCGTGTTGTGTCTTCGGTGCTGACTGGGGTCCAGGTGCGGAGGGTGGCGGTGGGGGGCATCGGTTCGGTGGTGGGGTTTGTGGTTGGTGGGCTGAAGCTGTTGTGAATGTTGGCGATCTTGTCGTGGAAGAAGGCTGCGAGGGAGTCGCAGAGGTCTTGCGAGGGAGTGATGTCATTGTTTCCGGCGTCGGGGTTGGAGAGCTCTTTGACGATGCTGAAGAGTTCCTTGCTGTTGTGGGTGTTGTTGTCCAGTCGTTCCTTGAAGGCTGTCTTCTTTGTGGCGCGGATCAGTTGGTGGTGTTTGCGGGTGGCGTGTTTGAGGGCCGTCATGTTGTCTGTGGTCTGGTTGGTGCGCCAGGTGTTCTCCAGGGAGCGGCAGTTCTTCTTGGAGGTGATGAGTTCGTCGGTGAACCAGGAGGCTTTCTTGCTGCTGCGTCTGCTGGGGGGGTTCTTCTTCAGTGGTGCGAGGGCGTCTGAGCAGTTGGTGATCCACTGTGTGAGGTTGTTGGCGGCTTCGTTGGGGTCCGTTGAGCTGGTGGGGGGGTTCTGGCTGAGGAAGGTGGTGAGCTGGTCGCCGGTGATCTTGTTCCAGCTCCTGCGGGGGGTTTGTTGAGGGTGGTGGTGGGTCGTCGTTTTACTGAAGCTGAAGTGGACGCAGCTGTGGTCAGTCCACTGGAGATTGGTGGAGTGGCTGAAGGTGACATATTTGCTGGATGAGAAGACTGGGTCAAGCGTGTGGCCGGCGTGGTGGGTAGGGGTGGTTACCAGTTGCTTGAGTCCGAGGTTGGCCAGGTTGTCCAGTAGAGCAGTGGTGTTGCGGTCCTTGTCGTCCTCCAGGTGGAAGTTGAGGTCCCCCAGGAGGATGTAGTCGGTGGAATTGATGGCGTGGGGGCTGACGAAGTCTGTGATGTCTTCGCTGAACTGTGTGCGTGGTCCCGGTGGTCTGTAGATGAGGGTGCCTCTGAGCGTGGTCTTGGGGTTGGTGTGTATCTGGAAGTGGAGGTGTTCGGCGGAGGTGAAGGTGTCATCGGAGTTGGTCGTGATGCGGATGGTGTTCTTGTGGATGATGGCGATGCCTCCTCCTGTCTGGTTGACGCGGTCCCTCCTGGTGATTTTGTAGCCTTCTGGGACGGCGATGGCGATGTCGGGTGCTGAGGAGGCGTTCATCCAGGTTTCCGTCAGGAAGGCGATGTCTGGTGCTGTCGAGTCGAGGAGGTTCCAGAGTTCGACGGCATGCCTGTGAACGGAGCGGGTGTTGAGCAGGATGCACATCAGGTGTTTGTTGCTGGGGCTCGGTTTAGTAGGTGCAGTGTTGGGTCGTAGGCTGGTGAAGCGGCAGGTCAGGCAGGTGAAGGGTCCGTGGGTGCGTCTCGGGGTGGCTCGGTAGCAGGCGGTGTTTCGGCCGGCGTTGAGTGCGTGGAGGGTTCTGGCATCGTAGCTGTGCTGGGTGTGCTGGCGAGGGCGAGGACCAGGGGGTCTGGCGCTGGGCGCGGTCCAGGCGCGGACGGGCGCAGACGGGCTTACCTTTGGCGCACCTTCGGCGCTCAGTCGGTGCTCCCGCTGCGCGCGTCCGCTGCGCGGTCGCTCTGGGGGCGTCATAAGTAAGGAGCCGGGAGGGAGGAGCAGCTGGGTGGCGGGAGCGGTCCGGCGAATGGAATCACAGGGGGGCGGGGCCGCAGGGAGGCAGCGGCGGGAAATCCCAGGAGCAGCGAGCGAAGGAATCTGCAGGCAGGAGGCGGCAAAGGCAGGCAGGAGCGGCAGCAGTGAGTGGGGCGACCAAGCCCTGTGGAGGGCTGAGCGGTCACACTCTGTGGTCCCCTACGGTCCCCTTAAGTAAGGAGCCGGGAGGGAGGAGCAGCTGGGTGGCGGGAGCGGTCCAGCGAATGGAATCACAGGGGGGCGGGGCCGCAGGGAGGCAGCGGCGGGAAATCCCAGGAGCAGCGAGCGAAGGAATCTGCAGGCAGGAGGCGGCAAAGGCAGGCAGGAGCGGCAGCAGTGAGTGGGGCGACCAAGCCCTGTGGAGGGCTGAGCGGTCATTAGACTGCCAGGGACACGGGTGGTGGTCGGACTGCCGCCAATGTGGAGGTCTGACTGCCATATCAGGACCTTGGCGAAAGCGCCACAGTCCGACAGCAAGGCAGTGTCGGATATCGTAATCCGCCAGGGCAGCGATGGAAGCAGTGCTTCCCTAGGGATTACGAGTCCCCTCTCCGCCGACAGCTGCATGGTGTTTCCAGTGCCATGCAACGGCTGGCGGAGATGGGGCACTGGGGTCCCCATGGATCCCCTGCACTGCCCATGCACTTGGCATGTGCTGTGCAGAGGCCCTCATGGGCAGCCATGTTGTGCTTTTCACTGCCTGCATTGCTGCTGCACCCGACGTATGCAACAATTCCGCTGGCTCGATTACGAGCCGGCACCAATGTTGTGGATGGGTTTCCGGCCGGCCCACCGGGAAACTTGTAATAGGGCCAGCGAATGAAAAACCAGAGTGGTGCCCTCCAAACTTGTAATAAGGCCCTAAGTGTGTAGATGAGCCCAAATTTAAATGGGTCAGTGATAGCTTTTTCTCAGACAGTATTTTTCAGACGTTGACCTATTTTTCACCAACATGTTAAGTGATGAGATCCTTGCACTGCTGTCAGCACAGTCCTAATTAGACTGCTATCTGTAGCTATTGATCTGACATTCTCTTCCAAATCTCGACACTGATGTGTAGCTCATCATCATCTTGAGGACATGTTTCAGAACAGAGAGCTATGCTTGTAGAATAAACAGTACGGTTTTCTGTTATGTCCATGTTGTGTAAGTGCAATACAATTTATTTTCTTGCATTTTAAGGCAGTTTCTATAATCAGCAATGCGTCCTAATTCAGAAATGTTGGATGCTCAAGTAGATTATTTACATAAACCCATGGACGCTTCGATCATTCATGTAATGTCTTCAGCAACTAACATCGTACCTTCAATCTGCCAAAAGTGTGAACCTTCATAAAATTCATTGAGAAAACTAATTTAGGAGTAGTTTTTAATAAAGTGATGTATCTATGTAGATTCACAATGGTATGTATGCCTCCAGTATATCAAAGGGCTACACTGCTGAGATATTTCAATGATTGATTTAAACTGATTACTTTAAGGATCTGCAGATAATCTTTGAGAGTTAAAACAAATAGGGACTTCCTTGTACACGAGGGAGTGAGGAGAACTTCTGACAAAGCTGCTCTTTGCCCCTAAGAGACAATTTCTATTATTCATTCCTTACTTCACCTGTCTTTACCGTGTGCCACTTCCAAAACTATTTCACATCAATTTACTTCAACCGCGGCATCATTTTATATACCTAACGCATTTGCAGTGACAACAAATGGCTGATTCTTCAGTGTAATTAAATTTTTCATTATGTTGCCACACCTCTCAGGGAGTAGCATCGTAAATGGCAGTGTATCATGGTATCATATACTCTACTCCACAGCTGCATTCATCTATAGAATCTAGTAATCACGTAACTTCAGCATTGTTTTCCTGAGCAAAAGTTCCCATGGCCTTTTATGCAGTTACTCACAGTTTCTCTTTCAGGTGTCTAATCCACCAAGACCTGTAGGACAGACTGGGGATAGGGTTAAATGATAGAAGCATTTAAAGAGTGTACTTGTTCAATTGTTAAACGGAAAAAGGCAGTAACGGCTGAGTTTTACACAAGGATTTCTTTTCAGGTGAGTTGTCGGGCCTCATGCTTATCGGAAGTTTTAGGTTTCGTACTTGTACATTTGTCATCAAAGGGGTTGTTCTGGAGTGTTTTGTGTTTAGATGAGCAATCCCCCATATCATGCGATGGAGATTAAAATATCGTCTCTAAAATATTCATCAGCATGTCCTCCCACTTTTGTTTTTTAAGAGTCCTTTTTATTAACATAATGCAATTCATTTTCATCCTAATTTCCTAATTTTGCTGCTGGAAGTGAACAATATATATATATATATATATATATATATATATATATATATATATATATCCTCAATGAAATAAACAAAAACAAAAGATACAAAAGGTTAAGGATGAGTTATAGTTAGGAAAACAGTATTTCTTATTTGCACACAAACCCAGTTTAAACTACACACACATTATAACTTAAATTTATCATTTACTCTTTCTATACAAACCGTACTTAAACTACATAAATATTAGAAAATCTACAGTTAGAGTTGTAACTGAAATTTATCATTTGCTCACCACCTTCAAATTACTATGCTGCACACCTCCATACACAGTCCAGTCATCTTATTCTTAACACTACATTGACTGTAACTCTGCACTCTACCATGTACTGTGTTGTCACAAATGATGTAATTTAGGATGTCTTAATTGTTTTTGAGAAAACTATGATTTCACACGGTATAAGTGATGTAATATAAAAGGCTATAAGCAGTATATGGAGAAGGCACGAGTTCTACTCCCTAAAGTTAGGTTTCTTTAGAAAAGAAGAAATAAAGTTTTCCTAACTGTAGCTTGTCCTTCACGTTTGTTTCTTTTCCCATTGAATTTCAATTTATCTTATAATAAAAATATGTTTCAAATCTCAGAGTGTACTATCATACAGTGGAGTTTCATTAAGTGGACTGTTGTATAGTACAGTGGAGGAGAGTGTCGTAGAGTGTAGTGTCATAAAGTGGAGTGTCATAGAGTGGACTAGATAGGAGTACAGTAGAGTGGAGTGGCATGTTGTACAGTGGAGTGGTTTGTTGTACAATAGAGTTGAGTGTCATACAGTGGAGTGCCCTAAACTGGAGTATTGTAGAGTGAGGGTCATACAGTGGAGTGTCTTTGAGTAGAGTGTTGTGGAGTGGCATGGACTGGAGTAGAGTGTTGTTGAGTGGAGTGGCATACAGTGGAGTACAGTAGACTACAGTGTTGTAGAGTGGAGTGCTCTTGAGTGCAGCCTTGTACAGTACAGAGGAGGAGAGTCCTGTGCAGTTTAGTGTAGCAGAGTGGAGAGACATAGAGTGGCCTGCTGTCAGTGGAGTGTGTTAAACTGTCATAGATTGTAGTAGAATGGCATAGAGTAGAGGGGTATATAGTAGAGTACAATCTTTGACAGTGTAGTGGCGTACATTGAAGTGGAGCATAGTAGAGTGCACAGGAGTGTCATACAGTGGAGTGTCGTACAGTGGAGTGTCATTTAGAGGAGTGTCGTTGAGCGGAGTGTCGTCAAGTAGAGGGTCATAGACTGGCATAGAGTGTAGTGCAGTGCAGTGTAGTGGAGAAAGGTGGAATATAGTGTCATAGAGTGGAGTGTCATTGAAATAAGTATTGTCACAGACTCACCTGGTTCCAACCACAGGGACAATACTGGAGCTGATGCTAGTACCCCACTCCCTCCCAGGAAGAAGCTGGACCCAGGCAGTACTCGTAGATTCCAGGCGACTTCCAGAGGGAGAAGGGGGAAAGTGGGAAAATAATAAAAGAACACTTGTGTTACCGATTCTGCCTTAACGGGGGTCATCATTTTTTGGACCGTCTGGTTATAGGAAGGTGGATATTTACAGGCCCAGCACATCTGGTTTTCAGGAAGACGCAATACACTGGGAACAAGAAAAAGAGGCAATTACTATCTTTACATCAACGTCTATACACAAATTACAGTACAGTGCTTCAATTCTATACACTTACAGGTTTCTTCATAAACATAACATAAGAGCAGAACAACAGGTACGCTGAGGAAATCTTCTGGAACTTTCATAGAAGAACTTAAAATACTGGTTAGACACTAAGGCACTCCAAGGGTAAACTCAGAATGTAGTTGGAGTTACTGGCACTCCCAAAGCTGCACTCTGTTCCTGGATGGGAGTTGGGAACACTTGCAAAGGAAATTAGAAACAAAGTTGTTCTAAGTACATAGGTTGAAATGTACACAAAATCTCAAGGAGTGATAGAGTACAGGTTACTCTTGAAAATAGGTTACACTCAGAACTGGGTAATACTTGGAACAAGGGTATACCTCGCACAGGGTTGGAATTACTGACATGCTCAAGGTTGTACTAAGTACATTGGCTAGAACTGGGAACAAGGGTGTACTAGAAGCAGTGTTACCCTCAGCACAAATGTTAAAGTTACTAACACTCTCAAGGTTGTGCCCGAAACATGGATTGGAGTCAGGGAAACTCCCAAGGTATGCTAGAAACAAGGTTCACTCAATACACAGGTTGGAGTCGGGAACACTCCCAAGCTATGCTAGAAAACAAGTATAATTTGGTTCATAGTTTGAAGTTACAAGGTTTATTCAGCAGACAGTCTCTAGTCCATAAGCAGCACAGTTCAGGAGTCAAAGGCCCTCATTACAACCCTGGCGGTAAATCCCGCTTTCCGCCGTGTAGAAGACTGCCAACATACTGTTGCCGCAGCGGAATTCCGCTACAGGTATTACGACCCACAGCTTGGAATCCGCCACAATACAGACACCTACGCAAGTCCGCCACACCAAAGGTCAGTTGTAATCTGACGATACCAAAACCTACACCGTCACGCCAACAGGAATACGCCCACAGTATCACAACCCACGAATCAACGCAGCGGTCTTTCAACCGCGGTAAACTATTGGTGGTACACACCGCCGTGCTCAAAATTCACACACACTAACAAAACACAATCATATTGGACAATTCAAAATACACACACCTGATACACATACACACACCACACCCACACACCCAATCCAATATAAAGCACACACCCACATCAGCCACAAACCCTTACAACCAAAAATTTGAAAGAAGGCCATAGAAAGAGACTACCTAACACAACACCAGCATCCACAGACACACAATACCATCACTCATACAACATCCACGCTCCTCAAACAACACACACCAACACATCCCCTCACACATCACAACAGAAACCACCTCGCACATCACCCACACCACATCATGGCACCTCAAAGACACCCCAGGTTTCTGAGGAGGAGCTCAGGGTCATGGTGGAGGAAATTGTCCGGGTAGAGCCACAGCTATTCGGATCACAGGTGCAACAGACATCCATTGCAAGGAAGATGGAGCTATGGCGCAGAATTGTCAACAGGGTTACCACAGTGGGACAGCATCCAAGAACACGGAATGACATCAGGAAGAGGTGGAACGACCTAAGGGGGGAAGGTATGTTCCGTGGTATCCAGACACCAGATTGCTGTACAGAGGACTGGCGGTGGACCGTCGCGGTAGGCGGTCAAAAACTGCGGTGCAATTCAGCATTGGTTAACATTGGGCCCTATGGGTCCCAGGAGCCAATGACGATGTACACCGGCGGTGACGGTACGCACCACCACGGACGTGACTGCCATTTTCTAACTGTCCACTCACTTGATACCTAACCTTCAACAGGAGAGGACCTATACTGCAAGTGCTGCTGTGACCTGTGTCTGTAAGCGATGATGGCTACAGTGTCTGGGGAAAGGGCCTCTGCCTTCACTTCGGAGGAGTTGGAGAAACTAGTGGATGGGGTCCTCCCCCAGTACACGCAACTGTAAGGTCCTCCAGACAAACAGGTGAGTACCCTGTGAGCATGCTGCGTGGGAAATGCCTGTTTTGAGTGGTGTGGATGGAAGATACATGGGGGGGCTGAGGTCTGCATGTGCGGATGGTGAGTGTATGTGCATCAGGGCATGGGTGGGTACTGGTGGGCAATGAGTATGACGGTCCGGACGGGTGAGTAATTTCCTTTCCTCCTGTACCTTTCCTCTAGGTCGGCGCCCACCAGAAGAAGGATATTGGGCGTGCCATCGCCAAGGATGTTCGGACCCGGGGGGTTCTACCACAGATGGAGCACCCACTGCCATAAAAGATGGGAGGACCTGCGCCGCTGGAGCAAGAAGACGGCGGAGACCCAGCTGGGGATGGCCTCCCAACGTGGAAGGGGTGCCCGTCGCACCATGACCCCCCTGATGTACCGGATCATGGCGGTGGCCTATCCGTAGTTGGATGGGCGCTTGAGGGCATCACAGCAGCCACAAGGGGGTGAGTACATTCTCATTCAGCTGACTCTGCGTGCATTACGAGGTGTCTGGGTGGGGGAGGTGGGCAGTGGGTTCCCCTAAGCCAGGGCGAACTTGGTAGGCAAGGACCCTTGTTAGGCAGGCTCTGTGGCACCCCAACCCCACTAGTGGTAATAGCCATCTTCACCTAGTCAGGCTCCTGTGACTTCCAGGTGTGCAGCAATTGGGCTTAGGCCTCGTACCCCATGGGCATGTGAATTTGCTAGGAACTGTTAGTGCATGGCGTAGTGCAGAGAGCTGCTCCCTGTGTGTTGTGTCCACCAACGGTAGTGGTGTTCCCTGCACTGAACATGTTTTTCTTCTGTCTTTCCCCCCCTTTTAGTTTTGTCTCCCTGTTCTTGTGTGCAATACCATCATCTGGCGGAGGAGCAGTGGCACCGGAGCAGGAGGGAGCTGCAACCCACTTGGCCCTGGAGGGTGAAGCAACAGAGTCTGACGCCACCAGTGGGACGGAGGGCGAGGGGAGCTCCACGGCGGGGACAGGAGCATACACCAGTGACACCAGTGACAGCGACTCCTCCTCTGATGGGAGCTCCCTTGCGGTGGTGGGCACCTCTGTGCCCACCGCATCAACAGGTATAGCCGCCACTCCCCCTACTAGCAGCGCCCTCCCAGCAGCCCCTCAGGGTGTGTCCCGTGCCCGCTCACCCAGGAGGGTGGGCATCTGCTTTGCCCCAGGCACCTCAGGCCCTGCCCTAGTCAGCCCTGCTGCCCTCAGTGAGGAGGCTATTGACCTCCTGAGATCCCTCACTGTTGGGCAATCTACCATTTTGAAAGCCATCCAGGGTGTTGAGAGGCATTTCCAACAAACAAATGGATAACGGGAGGGCATTCAATCTGGGCTGGCAGCCCAACAGAGAGCATTTCAGGCTCTGGCCTCAGCACTGATGGCAGCCATTGTCCCTGTGTCCAGCCTCCCCCCTCCAACGTCCTCCACCCCGTCCCAATCCTCTGTACCTCAGCCTATCCCAAACACACCATCAGACCAGCATGCACACTCATCAACACACAAGAGTGGACATAGCAAACATAAGCACCACACATCCCACAAGCACTCACACAAGCACCATCCCCATGCAGACACAGCAACATCCACTGCCTCCACTGTGTACCCCTCCTCCACTTCCTCCTCCTTCCTCCCTGTCTTGTCTCCACTCACACCTGCATGCACTACATCCTCAGCCACTACCTCCATCACCAGCACGCCCATCACCACACACCGCTCACATGCAATCACCACCCCCACTACCATGCACACATCCGCACTGTCCTTTCCCAGTGTGTCTGTGCGCCCTCCTCCCAAAGTACTCAAACGCAGGCACACACACACCCAACAGCCATCCACCTCACAACAGCCTCCGGCCCACGCACCTTCATCCAAATTCAGCAAACGTACACCTCCTACAACCACTACCTCTTCCTTCACTCCCAAATCCCCTCTATCTTCCCGTTCCAGTGTGTCTAAAAAACATTTGCTCGCAAACTGACCTCTTCCCCTCACCTCCCCCCGTCCTTCCCCTAGGGCCAGGCTTTCCAGGTCCCAGCCCAGCACCTCAGCCACCAAATCCCCAGGCACAGTGGTGCCAGCAACTGCAGGGTCATCGAGTGCGCCACCTATCAGGGCTGGCAGTGTGCCACGTAGTGAGGGCAAGGACATTCCTACACCTGCCAAGGTGAAGAAGGTGCCCACATCCCAGATGGAGAAGCCGCACCTACCAGCCATCAAGGGCTCTGCCAAAACAAAAGAGGACAGTGGCAAGACACCTGTGGTACCATCAAAGGTGGGGAAGGGAAAAAATCAGAAGAGCAGGTCAGGACAGGGCACAGTAGCACCGACTGAGGGACTAGTGTCACCCCTTCTGTCCACGACTACACCAACCTGTACGGCGGCGAACACCGCAACCTGCCCCGCAACCAACACTGCCACCAGCACCGCTACCTACACCGCCACCATCACCGCCACCTGCACATCCACCTGCACCGCCACTGGCACGTCTGCAGCATCAGCAACAGTCCCCAGCATCTTCCCCAGTGGGCAGCCGTCCAAGGCTGCAGGAGACATCCTGCTGTGTCCCTCCACAGGTGCTGACCCATGCACCACCGCCAGCACCGCTGCCACAGACACTGCCGCAAGCACCGCCACCAGCCCCGCGACGTGCTCGGACAGTGTCACCACCACTGACATGGCTACCATCCCCAGTGGCTAGTCGTCCGAGGCTGGAGGAGACTTCCTGGACCCTGCCCAACTTCCATGAGGCATGACTTCCATCACTGTTTGCACCTGCAAGTGGAAGGCGAAGCCACAACAGTGTGGGGTATGTCTCTGCCTCCATTACGTATCATGCTACCTGTTCCTAGGCAATCTTGTGGCACACACACCCAGGTGAGGGAATGGGACCGGAAACACTGAATGTGGAGCACTCTGGGCACCATGCCCCCTCCAGAACCAGTGGAGAATCACATCCACTACCTCAGTCCTTGGCAGGATGAAGCACTCTGGGCACCAGGACCCCTCCAGAACTAGTCGAGAATCACATCCACTACCTCAGTCCTTGGCAGGATGAAGCACTCTGGGCACCAGGCCCCTTCCAGAACCAGTGGAGTATCTTGTGTGGGCTTCACCCATGCATTTTAGGACCACTGGTCCACGGACAGTGATTGGTACACTATCCGGACTTGTGTAGTTGGTGTACATATTTGTATATGCTGATTTTTTTACTTTCACTATCAGATTTTTCATGATTACAATCGTTACAATCATTTAATTTTGTCCTTGCGTTCTTCCAGGGGGTGTATATGTAATGTTGCTGCATGTATTTGTGTGTATGTTGTTGTGGGTGAGGGTGGGGGGGTATTGCGTGTTGCGTGTGTGTGTCACTCTCTTTTCCCTCCCCCTCCCCTGTGTTGTAGGTGCAGTACTCACCGTGGTCATCGACGGCGTCTGTCCTGCTCCTGATAGAGCAGGTGGAAGACCAGCATGGGCAGTACGTGTAGTTCGGGCTCTATGGCGTCCTGGTTCCTCGGTGGGTGTCGAGAGGTGAGATGTTTCCCTTCTGTGTACTGTTTTCTCCGTGCTTTTGATGGTGTTGGTTCTACCCCGGAAAAGGTGGCGGATAGGCCTGTTGTGATACGGTGGGCAGTACTTTGTCCTCCGCCTTTCAGTTGGTGGTTACCGCCGCAGTGTTTGTTTATACCACCGTGGCGGTCGAAGTGTTAATGTGGCTGTCTATGTTGGCGGTTTCCGCCATGGTTGTGATTCCATTTTTTTCCACCGGCCTTTTGGCGGTATTACTGCCGCTTTAACACCGACCGCCAGGGTTGTGATGAGGGCCAAAGTTTGGAAATTGGATCCAGAGCCAGGACAAGCAAGGAGTGCTGAAGGCGAGAGCCTTGATGGGAATTACAGGCAGACCTGCAACTACTACCAAGGATTAGTGTGCACTAACCTGGAGGCAAGAACTTAGCCTGGACTGGTACTTTTAACTGTAGTTCAAAGACTGCAAGCAGGTCGGTATAAGAAGATCAAGAAGAGGCGGAATCGTAGCTCATGGAGAGAGACACTGGAAGCATTGCCAAAATCAGGATCTCAGAGTCATCAGGAAGGCTTGAAAGACTAGAGCTGTGGAAGTTTCTGGATGACTCAGGAGATGAGTGTAGGGACGAAGCTGGTGCTAGGAATAAACACAAGAAGATTCAAACCACCCAAGAGGTGAGTGTAGGGCAGGTGCTTGCGCAGGACTGTGATGGGTGGAGCTGCAGGTTTAGGTATGGGTGTGAGGCCAAGCCCCAGTGCAGGTTCCAAGGAGTTATTTATACAGGAAGCCAGGAGTGTTCCAGAAGGCACGTGTCCCACATGGAATCTTCCAATAAACCTGGGGAAAATCACAGTTTACACACAGCGTATATGAGGCCTAACAGGCAGCAGGTGCAAACAGTAAAAGGGAACCTCAAGTACAATGGAACCCAAGTGCATGATGGTACAATCCAATGGTTCACACTGGAAACATGACTATTCTAAATGGGCATGTGATATCTGCAGGTGCTAAGTAGTCTAAACTTGCATAGCAATGGAACTGAAGGCCTAATATTTGAGACCTTCAGAGAGAGTGGGAGCTATGGACCACTCAAGATGGAAAGGCACCATAGTGGAAGGAATGACATGAGGCTGGCAAGCAATACCCACGGCACATAGAGCACAAGACTGAGTTGTGACAGAGTACAATGGAGAAGAGTGTTGTAGAGTGGAATGCTGTGTCACATAGTGGAGTGGCTTGTAAGGAAGAGGAGTGTAGTGCTGGGTTGTAGCATATCATACTGTGATGTAGAGTCTAGTACAGTTGATGAGTATAGAGCGAAGTGGAGTGTCATAGAGTGGCATACAGTATAGTAGAATGTTGTAGAGTGGCGTTGCATACAGTGTAGTAGAGGGTGGTACACTGGAGAGTTGTAAAGTGGAGAATTGGACAGGGGTGTACAATACGCTAAAGTGTTGTACAGAAAAGTGGAGTGGAGTAGTGTAGAATGAAGTAAAGTATCATAGAATAGAGAGGCATGACATTTAGTAGAGTGGCATCGAGTGTGGTAGAGTGGAGTAGCGCAGCATACAGTTGAGTAAAGTGTCATAAATTGGAGTGGTGTTTTGTGCAGTAGAGTGAATTGGCATATCATACAGTGTTGTAAAGTATCAAACAGTAGAGTACAGTGGAGTGGCATACAATGGAGTAGAGTGTTGTATAGTGGAGTGGCATGGGCTTCATAGAGTTGAATTGCCCACAGTAGTGTACAGTAGAGTGGTGTACTGTGGTGTACTGGAGAAGAGTAGGATAAGGTGTCACAGAGTAGAGTGGATTACAGTGGGGTAGAGTGGTATACAGAGAGTTGCAGAGAGTGACGTTGAATTGTGTAGGGTATGGTAGAATGGTATAGAGTGGAGTAAAGTGTTGTGCAGTGGCATAGAGTGGAGTAGAGTGTCTTACAGTGGAGTGGTTTAGAGTGGAGTGTCTTATATTGGTGCAGATTGAGCTACAGTCTCGTATAGTAGAGCAGAGTTGAGTCAAGTGGAGTGGTGTACAGTGTTGTCCTGTACAGTGTCATAGTGTACAGTGAAGTGGCATAGAGTAGAGTCGCCTTGAGCGTAGTGGGCCTGTGTCATGGTGTACAGTGTTATAGCGTACAGCAGAGAGGGGTAGTGGCAGTGAGTGTAGTGGCATAGATTGGAGTGATGTTGCATGGAGTGGCATAATTGGAATGTCGTACAGTGCAGTACAGTATTGTACAGTGGCATAGAGTGGAGGAGCACAGAGTGGATTGCAGGACAGTGGCATAAAAAAAAGTTTAATAGCATAGAGTGAAGTGGTGTTTTGTAGAGTAGAGTGGAGTGGCTTGTTATAGAGTGACATGTTGTACAGTGTCAAGTGGAGGGGTGTACAGTGGAATGCAGTACAGTGTAGTGGCATATTGTACAGCAGAGTGGTGTGTTGTACAGTATAGGGGCATGGAGTGTTAGAGAGTGGAGTGGTGTGTCATGGAGTACAGTGGAGTGGTGTGTTACAGAGCAGCATGCTGTACAGTGTGTAGTGTGTTAGAGTGGACTGGCTTAGAGTAGAGTGACTTAGAGTGGAGTAGTGGAGTACAGTGGAGTAGAGTGTTATACAGTATAATGAAGTAAAGTTGCATTGGGTGGCAAATAGAGAGTTGTGTAGAGTGTTGTAGACTGGAGTACAGTGTCATAGAGTGGCAATGAGTGCAGTAGATTATCGTGGAGTGGAGAGGCAAAGAGTCAAGTAGAGTGGAGTGGCATACAGTGGAGCCCCGCAGAGTGGATTGTGGTAGAGTATTGTTTTGTACAGTGTTGTGGCGTACAGTGTTGTGGCGTTGACTGTCATGGCATACAGTATCATGGTGTACAATTTTGAAGGGTACAGTGGAGTGGGGTAGAGTTGAGTGGCGTAGTCTGGTCTGGGGTTGAGTGGAGTGGGATGGCAAGCTATAGAGTAGAGTAGAGTGGCATAGAGTGTAGTAGCATGTCACAGAGTAGAGTGGAGTTGCGTGTAATAGAGTGGCATATTGTTTAGCATCTTAAAGAAGAGCTGCATGAAGTGGAGTGCCATAGAGTGGAGTGGGATGTTATAGAGTAGAGACCATGTCATGAGGTGGAGTGTGGCATACAGAGAGTTCAGTAGAGTGTCATAGAGTGGAGTACAGTATCGCAGAGTGGCATAGTGTGTAGTAGCGTATCATACAATGGAATGGCATGGAGTGTCAAACAGTGGAGTGTACTGTCATAGAGAAGAGTGGCATGTTGTACAGTGGAGTGGCATGTCTTACAGTAGAGAGGAGTGGTGTGCCTAAAATGCCATCTGGTAAAATGCCTCGAGTGGAGGGGCAAAGGGCCTTATTACGGGTCTGGCAGACCAAGAACTGCCAGACTCGCAGTAGCGGTTGGGCTGGCGCACTCCACCAGATCCGACTGCCACATTACGACCCAGGCAGTCTGACCACCAGGGGACCGCTGTCACCGCCGGAAACATGGTTCCCGATGGGCTGATGGCAGACAGACTCATGGTCAGCCACGGCAGCTCTGAACTCAGTGCTGTCACGCTAATCACGATTCCTGCTGTGGAATGGCTGAAAGAAACACAGTGCTGGGGCGACAGGGCATGGGCAGTGCAGGGTCCCCCCTGCCCAGCACCCTCGGGATGCTCACTGTCTGCTTTGCAGAGAGTGTGCATTCCGAGAGTGCTGTAGTGCTACGGTAAGGGAGCCAAGACCAATACCGTAGCACTGTTCCCGCTGGGCTGACCTGTTGGAACATCGTAATACGATGTACCTGCCGGTCAGACCGGTGGGAGTATCATAATAGGGTGGGGGCGAGGCAACCGGGTTGACGGCTGCCTCATCCCTGCAAGCCGACTGCCAAACTCGTAATGAGCCCCATAGAGTGGAATGGTGTAGAGTGAACTGGGATGTTATAGACTGGAGTGGCACATATTGGAGTAGCATGTTGAACAGTGGAGTGCCATGTGCTTGAGTGGAGTGGCATATAATAGAGTGTACTAATGTGCTTTTGAATGGAGTGTCATAGAGAGGAGTGGCACACCACGAGTGGAGTAGTGTATGGTCGAGTGAAGTGGCATGTCATAGATTGGAGGGGCGTGTCATAGAGTTAAGTGATGCAGTGTGTCATAGAGTGGAGTGGACTGTCATATAGTGGAGTAGGGTCTTGTAGGGTGGAGTGATGTGTCATGGAGAAGAGTGGCGTGTCATCAGTGGAGTAGAGTGGAGTGGAGAGTATTTTTTTAAAGATATGTAGTGTGAAAATGGCTGAAGGGATTGTGAAGATCAGATGAAATGTGTCAGAAATATAGGTTATGTGCTGTAAAAGGTCCTTTTTGGTATTAAATCTAAATTGTTTCATTATTTTTAAAGCTATAGGGCCTGATATGCAAAGGTAAAATTATACTTTTTGTATATTGTAAGATTTTGTGCTCCCCTTAGGGCTATTTTTTACGAGTAGTATATTTACAACTGTGGAGTCTCCACACTGAAAAAGATAGCCCAGTGTAGAATGGGTAGCCATAAGGCTTCTACAAGTGAAATGCCTTTCTGAAAACCAAACAATGGTAAACTCGCACAAAAGTGTAAGTATACCATTGTGAATAAGACACATTCAGGCATAAAAACATAGCGCCTGATTTAGAGTTTGGCAGATGGCGTTAGTCCATTATAAATGTGACAGATATCTCGTCCGCCTTATTACAATTCTGTTATGTCCAATAGGAATCATAATATGGCTGACGGGGTATCAGACATGTTTGTAACAGAGTAAACCCATCTGCCAAACTTAAAATCTGGCCTTTAGTAATATCTTAGCCCACGGTATACCACAGCAATTACATGGTATATCATGGTACATGCGGTTTACCAAACAGTGTATGATTGGCTAATGACTGTCCTTTAAAAAATAAAAGGCAGCAATATTGTTTAGGCCACACTTCGATTGTGTTCTGGTATTTTAGTCTAATCGTAGTGCCCTACTGTTTTGTTAGTGTATATGAAATGACGAGTCAGTTTATATAAGTTTTTAACCCCTTCGCTGCCAGGCCTTTTCCCCCTCCTGTGCCAGGCCTTTTTTTGCCTATTTGGGGCAGTTCGCGCTTAGGCCCTCATAACTTTTTGTCCACATAAGCTAACCAAGCCAAATTTGCGTCCTTTTTTTCCAACATCCTAGGGATTCTAGAGGTACCCAGACTTTGTGGGTTCCCTTGAAGGAGGCCAAGAAATTGGCCAAAATACAGTGAAAATTTCGTTTGTTTTTAAAAAAATGGAAAAAGTGGCTGCAGAAGAAGGCTTGTGGATTTCCCCCTGAAAATGGCATCAACAAAGGGTTTGTAGTGCTAAACTCAGCAGCTTCCTAGCTTTCAGGAACAGGCAGACTTGAATCAGAAAACCCAATTTTTCAACACAATTTTGGCATTTTACTGGGGCATACCCCATTTTTGCAATTTTTTGTGCTTTCAGCCTCCTTCCAGTCAGTGACAGGAATGGGCATGAAACCAATGCTGGATCCCAGAAACCTAACCATTTCTGAAAAGTAGACAAAATTCTGAATTCAGCAAGGGGTCATTTGTGTAGATCCTACAAGGGTTTCCTACAGAAAATAACAGCTGAAAAAGAAAAATATTGAAATTGAGGTGAAAAAAACATCAATTTTTCTCTATGTTTTACTCTGTAACTTTTCCCTGCAATGTCAGATTATGGAAAGCAATATACCGTTACGTCTGCTGGACTCCTCTGGTTGCGGGGATATATAGGGCTTGTAGGTTCATCAAGAATCCGAGGAACCCAGAGCCAATAAATGAGCTGCACCCTGCAGTGCGTTTTCATTCTATACCGGGTATACAGCAATTCATTTGCTGAAATATAAAGAGTAAAAAATTGCTATCAAGAAAACCTTTGCATTTCCAAAAAGGGCACAAGATAAGGTGCTGAGGAGCAGTGGTTATTTGCACATCTCTGAATTCCGGGTTGACCATACAAGCATGTGAATTATAGGGAATTTCTCAAATAGATGTCTTTTTTACACACTCTCCTATATTTGGAAGGAAAAAATGTAGAGAAAGACAAGGGGCAATAGCACTTGTTTTGCTAATCTATGTTCCCCCAAGTCTCCCGATAAAAATGATACCTCACTTGTGTGGGTAGGCCTAGCGCCGGCGACAGGAAACACCCCAAAGCGCAACGTGGACACATCCTAAATTTTGGAAAAAAACGGAGGTGTTTTTTGCGAAGTGCATACCTGTAGATTTTGGCCTCTAGCTCAGCCGGCACCTAGGGAAACCTACCAAACCTGTGCATTTCTGACAACTAGAGACCTAGGGGAATCCAAGGAGGGGTGACTTGCGGGGCTCGGACCAGGTTCTGTTACCCAGAATCCTTTGCAAACCTCAAAATTTGGCTAAAAAAACACATGTCCCTCACATTTTTGTGGCAGAAAGTTCTGGAATCTGAGAGGAGCTACAAATTTCCTTAAACCCAGCGTTCCCCCAAGTCTCCCGATAAAAATGATACCTCACTTGCGTGGGTAGGCCTAGCGCCGGCGACAGAAAACACCCCAAAGCACAACGTGGACACATCCTAAATTTTGGAAAAAAACAGAGGTGTTTTTTGCGAAGTGCCTACCTGTAGATTTTGGCCTTTAGCTCAGCCGGCACCTAGGGAAACCTACCAAACCTGTGCATTTCTGAAAACTAGAGACCTAGGGGAATCCAAGGAGGGGTGACTTGCGGGGCTCGGACCAGGTTCTGTTACCCAGAATCCTTTGCAAACCTCAAAATTTGGCTAAAAAAACACATGTTCCTCACATTTCTGTGGCAGAAAGTTCTGGAATCTGAGAGGAGCTACAAATCTCCTTCCACCCAGCGTTTCCCCAAGTCTCCCGATAAAAATGATACCTCACTTGCGTGGGTAGGCCTAGCGCCGGCGTTAGGAAACACCCCAAAGCGCAACGTGGACACATCCTAAATTTTGGAAAAAAACGGAGGTGTTTTTTGCAAAGTGCCTACCTGTAGATTTTGGCCTCTAGCTCAGCCGGCACCTAGGGACACCTACCAAACCTGTGCATTTCTGAAAACTAGAGACCTAGGGGAATCCAAGGAGGGGTGACTTGCGGTGCTTGGACCAGGTTCTGTTACCCAGAATCCTTTGCAAACCTCAAAATTTGGCTAAAAAAACACATGTCCCTCACATTTCTGTGGCAGAAAGTTCTGGAATCTGAGAGGAGCTACAAATTTCCTTCCACCCAGCGTTCCCCCAAGTCTCCCGATAAAAATGATACCTCACTTGTGTGGGTAGGCCTAGCGCCGGCGACAGGAAACACCCCAAAGCGCAACGTGGACACATCCTAAATTTTTGAAAAAAACAGAGGTGTTTTTTGCGAAGTGCCTACCTGTAGATTTTGGCCTGTAGCTCAGCCGGCACCTAGGGAAACCTACCAAACCTGTGCATTTCTGAAAACTAGAGACCTAGGGGAATCCAAGGAGGGGTGACTTGCGGGGCTCGGACCAGGTTCTGTTACCCAGAATCCTTTGCAAACCTCAAAATATGGCTAAAAAAACACATGTTCCTCACATTTCTGTGGCAGAAAGTTCTGGAGTCTGAGAGGAGCTACAAATTTCCTTCCACCCAGCGTTCCCCCAAGTCTCCCGATAAAAAGGATACCTCACTTGCGTGGGTAGGCCTTGCGCCGGCGACAGGAAACACCCCAAAGCGCAACGTGGACACATCCTAAATTTTGGAAAAAACAGAGGTGTTTTTTGCGAAGTGCCTACCTGTAGATTTTGGCCTCTAGCTCAGCCGGCACCTAGGGAAACCTACCAAACCTTTGCATTTCTGAAAACTAGAGACCTAGGGGAATCCAAGGAGGGGTGACTTGCGGGGCTCGGACCAGGTTCTGTTACCCAGAATCCTTTGCAAACCTCAAAATTTGGCTAAAAAAACACATGTTCCTCACATTTCTGTGGCACAAAGTTCTGGAATCTGAGAGGAGCTACAAATTTCCTTCCACCCAGCGTTCCCCCAAGTCTCCCGATAAAAATGATACCTCACTTGCGTGGGTAGGCCTAGCGCCGGCGACAGGAAACACCCCAAAGCGCAACGTGGACACATCCTAAATTTTGGAAAAAAACAGAGGTGTTTTTTGCGAAGTGCCTACCTGTAGATTTTGGCCTCTAGCTCAGCCGGCACCTAGGGAAACCTACCAAACCTGTGCATTTCTGAAAACTAGAGACCTAGGGGAATCCAAGGAGGGGTGACTTGCGGGGCTCGGACCAGGTTCTGTTACCCAGAATCCTTTGCAAACCTCAAAATTTGGCTAAAAAAACACATGTTCCTCACATTTTTGTGGCAGAAAGTTCTGGAATCTGAGAGGAGCTACAAATTTCCTTCCACCCAGCGTTCCCCCAAGTCTCCCGATAAAAATGATACCTCACTTGCGTGGGTAGGCCTAGTGCCGGCGACAGGAAACACCCCAAAGCGCAACGTGGACACATCCTAAATTTTGGAATATAACTGAGGTGTTTTTTGTGAAGTGCCTACCTGTAGATTTTGGCCTCTAGCTCAGCCGGCACCTAGGGAAACCTACCAAACCTGTGCATTTCTGAAAACTAGAGACCTAGGGGAATCCAAGGAGGGGTGACTTGCGGGGCTCGGACCAGGTTCTGTTACCCAGAATCCTTTGCAAACCTCAAAATTTGGCTAAAAAAACACATATCCCTCACATTTCTGTGGCAGAAAGTTCTGGAATCTGAGAGGAGCTACAAATTTCCTTCCACCCAGCGTTCCCCCAAGTATCCCGATAAAAATGATACCTCACTTGCGTGGGTAGGCCTAGCGCCGGCGACAGGAAACACCCCAAAGCGCAACGTGGACACATCCTAAATTTTGGAAAAAAACGGAGGTGTTTTTTGCGAAGTGCCTACCTGTAGATTTTGGCCTCTAGCTCAGCCGGCACCTAGGGAAACCTACCAAACCTGTGCATTTCTGAAAACTAGAGACCTAGGGGAATCCAAGGAGGGGTGACTTGCGGGGCTCGGACCAGGTTCTGTTACCCAGAATCCTTTGCAAACCTCAAAATTTGGCTAAAAAAACACATGTTTCTCACATTTCTGTGGCAGAAAGTTCTGGAATCTGAGAGGAGCTACAAATCTCCTTCCACCCAGCGTTCCCCCAAGTCTCCCGATAAAAATGATACCTCACTTGCGTGGGTAGGCCTAGCGCCGGCGACAGGAAACACCCCAAAGCGCAAGGTGGACACATCCTAAATTTTGGAAAAAAACGGAGGTGTTTTTTGCGAAGTGCCTACCTGTAGATTTTGGCCTCTAGCTCAGCCGGCACCTAGGGAAATCTACCAAACCTGTGCATTTCTGAAAACTAGAGACCTAGGGGAATCCAAGGAGGGGTGACTTGCGGGGCTCGGAACAGGTTCTGTTACCCAGAATCCTTTGCAAACCTCAAAATTTGGCTAAAAAAACACATGTTCCTCACATTTCTGTGGCAGAAAGTTCTGGAATCTGAGAGGAGCTACAAATTTCCTTCCACCCAGCGTTCCCCCAAGTCTCCCGATAAAAATGATACCTCACTTGCGTGGGTAGGCCTAGCGCCGGCGACAGGAAACACCCCAAAGCGCAACGTGGATACATCCTAAATTTTTGAAAAAAACATAGGTGTTTTTTGCGAAGTGCCTTCCTGTAGATTTTGGCCTGTAGCTCAGCCGGCACCTGGGGAAACCTACCAAACCTGTGCATTTCTGAAAACTAGAGACCTAGGGGAATCCAAGGAGGGGTGATTTGCGGGGCTCGGACCAGGTTCTGTTACCCAGAATACTTTGCAAACCTCAAAATTTGGCTAAAAAAACACAGGTTCCTCACATTTCTGTGGCAGAAAGTTCTGGAATCTGGGAGGAGATACAAATCTCCTTCCACCCAGCGTTTCCCCAAGTCTCCCGATAAAAATGATACCTCACTTGCGTGGGTAGGCCTAGCGCCGGCGTTAGGAAACACCCCAAAGCGAAACGTGGACACATCCTAAATTTTGGAAAAAAACGGAGGTGTTTTTTGCAAAGTGCCTACCTGTAGATTTTGGCCTCTAGCTCAGCCGGCACCTAGGGACACCTACCAAACCTGTGCATTTCTGAAAACTAGAGACCTAGGGGAATCCAAGGAGGGGTGACTTGCGGTGCTTGGACCAGGTTCTGTTACCCAGAATCCTTTGCAAACCTCAAAATTTGGCTAAAAAAACACCTGTTCCTCACATTTCTGTGGCAGAAAGTTCTGGAGTCTGAGAGGAGCTACAAATTTCCTTCCACCCAGCGTTCCCCCAAGTCTCCCGATAAAAAGGATACCTCACTTGCGTGGGTAGGCCTTGCGCCGGCGACAGGAAACACCCCAAAGCGCAACGTGGACACATCCTAAATTTTGGAAAAAACAGAGGTGTTTTTTGCGAAGTGCCTACCTGTAGATTTTGGCCTCTAGCTCAGCCGGCACCTAGGGAAACCTACCAAACCTTTGCATTTCTGAAAACTAGAGACCTAGGGGAATCCAAGGAGGGGTGACTTGCGGGGCTCGGACCAGGTTCTGTTACCCAGAATCCTTTGCAAACCTCAAAATTTGGCTAAAAAAACACATGTTCCTCACATTTCTGTGGCACAAAGTTCTGGAATCTGAGAGGAGCTACAAATTTCCTTCCACCCAGCGTTCCCCCAAGTCTCCCGATAAAAATGATACCTCACTTGCGTGGGTAGGCCTAGCGCCGGCGACAGGAAACACCCCAAAGCGCAACGTGGACACATCCTAAATTTTGGAAAAAAACAGAGGTGTTTTTTGCGAAGTGCCTACCTGTAGATTTTGGCCTCTAGCTCAGCCGGCACCTAGGGAAACCTACCAAACCTGTGCATTTCTGAAAACTAGAGACCTAGGGGAATCCAAGGAGGGGTGACTTGCGGGGCTCGGACCAGGTTCTGTTACCCAGAATCCTTTGCAAACCTCAAAATTTGGCTAAAAAAACACATGTTCCTCACATTTTTGTGGCAGAAAGTTCTGGAATCTGAGAGGAGCTACAAATTTCCTTCCACCCAGCGTTCCCCCAAGTCTCCCGATAAAAATGATACCTCACTTGCGTGGGTAGGCCTAGTGCCGGCGACAGGAAACACCCCAAAGCGCAACGTGGACACATCCTAAATTTTGGAATATAACTGAGGTGTTTTTTGTGAAGTGCCTACCTGTAGATTTTGGCCTCTAGCTCAGCCGGCACCTAGGGAAACCTACCAAACCTGTGCATTTCTGAAAACTAGAGACCTAGGGGAATCCAAGGAGGGGTGACTTGCGGGGCTCGGACCAGGTTCTGTTACCCAGAATCCTTTGCAAACCTCAAAATTTGGCTAAAAAAACACATATCCCTCACATTTCTGTGGCAGAAAGTTCTGGAATCTGAGAGGAGCTACAAATTTCCTTCCACCCAGCGTTCCCCCAAGTATCCCGATAAAAATGATACCTCACTTGCGTGGGTAGGCCTAGCGCCGGCGACAGGAAACACCCCAAAGCGCAACGTGGACACATCCTAAATTTTGGAAAAAAACGGAGGTGTTTTTTGCGAAGTGCCTACCTGTAGATTTTGGCCTCTAGCTCAGCCGGCACCTAGGGAAACCTACCAAACCTGTGCATTTCTGAAAACTAGAGACCTAGGGGAATCCAAGGAGGGGTGACTTGCGGGGCTCGGACCAGGTTCTGTTACCCAGAATCCTTTGCAAACCTCAAAATTTGGCTAAAAAAACACATGTTTCTCACATTTCTGTGGCAGAAAGTTCTGGAATCTGAGAGGAGCTACAAATCTCCTTCCACCCAGCGTTCCCCCAAGTCTCCCGATAAAAATGATACCTCACTTGCGTGGGTAGGCCTAGCGCCGGCGACAGGAAACACCCCAAAGCGCAACGTGGACACATCCTAAATTTTGGAAAAAAACAGAGGTGTTTTTTGCGAAGTGCCTACCTGTAGATTTTGGCCTCTAGCTCAGCCGGCACCTAGGGAAATCTACCAAACCTGTGCATTTCTGAAAACTAGAGACCTAGGGGAATCCAAGGAGGGGTGACTTGCGGGGCTCGGACCAGGTTCTGTTACCCAGAATCCTTTGCAAACCTCAAAATTTGGCTAAAAAAACACATGTTCCTCACATTTCTGTGGCAGAAAGTTCTGGAATCTGAGAGGAGCTACAAATTTCCTTCCACCCAGCGTTCCCCCAAGTCTCCCGATAAAAATGATACCTCACTTGCGTGGGTAGGCCTAGCGCCGGCGACAGGAAACACCCCAAAGCGCAACGTGGATACATCCTAAATTTTTGAAAAAAACATAGGTGTTTTTTGCGAAGTGCCTTCCTGTAGATTTTGGCCTGTAGCTCAGCCGGCACCTGGGGAAACCTACCAAACCTGTGCATTTCTGAAAACTAGAGACCTAGGGGAATCCAAGGAGGGGTGATTTGCGGGGCTCGGACCAGGTTCTGTTACCCAGAATCCTTTGCAAACCTCAAAATTTGGCTAAAAAAACACATGTTCCTCACATTTCTGTGGCAGAAAGTTCTGGAATCTGGGAGGAGATACAAATCTCCTTCCACCCAGAGTTTCCCCAAGTCTCCCGATAAAAATGATACCTCACTTGTGTGGGTAGGCCTAGCGCCGGCATTAGGAAACACCCCAAAGCGCAACGTGGACACATCCTAAATTTTGGAAAAAAACGGAGGTGTTTTTGCGAAGTGCCTACCTGTAGATTTTGGCCTCTAGCTCAGCCGGCACCTAGGGAAACCTACCAAACCTGTGCATTTCTGAAAACTAGAGACCTAGGGGAATCCAAGGAGGGGTGACTTGCGGGGCTCGGACCAGGTTCTGTTACCCAGAATCCTTTGCAAACCTCAAAATTTGGCTAAAAAAACACATGTTCCTCACATTTCTGTGGCAGAAAGTTCTGGAATCTGAGAGAAGCTACGAATCTCCTTCCACCCAGCGTTCCCGCAAGTCTCCCGATAAAAATGATACCTCACTTGCGTGGGTAGGCCTAGCGCCGGCGACAGGAAACACCCCAAAGCGCAACGTGGACACATCCTAAATTTTGGAAAAAAACGGAGGTGTTTTTTGCGAAGTGCCTACCTGTAGATTTTGGCCTCTAGCTCAGCCGGCACCTAGGGAAACCTACCAAACCTGTGCATTTCTGAAAACTAGAGACCTAGGGGAATCCAAGGAGGGGTGACTTGCGGGGCTCGGACCAGGTTCTGTTACCCAGAATCCTTTGCAAACCTCAAAATTTGGCTAAAAAAACACATGTTCCTCACATTTCTGTGGCAGAAAGTTCTGGAATCTGAGAGGAGCTACAAATTTCCTTCCACCCAGCGTTCCCCCAAGTCTCCCGATAAAAATGATACCTCACTTGCGTGGGTAGGCCTAGCGCCGGCGACAGGAAACACCCCAAAGCGCAACGTGGACACATCCTAAATTTTTGAAAAAAACAGAGGTGTTTTTTGCGAAGTGCCTACCTGTAGATTTTGGCCTGTAGCTCAGCCGGCACCTAGGGAAACCTACCAAACCTGTGCATTTCTGAAAACTAGAGACCTAGGGGAATCCAAGGAGGGGTGACTTGCGGGGCTCGGACCAGGTTCTGTTACCCAGAATCCTTTGCAAACCTCAAAATTTGGCTAAAAAAACACATGTTCCTCACATTTCTGTGGCAGAAAGTTCTGGAATCTGAGAGGAGCTACAAATCTCCTTCCACCCAGCGTTCCCCCAAGTCTCCCTCTAAAAATGATACCTCACTTGCGTGGGTAGGCCTAGCGCCGGCGACAGGAAACACCCCAAAGCGCAACGTGGACACATCCTAAATTTTTGAAAAAAACAGAGGTGTATTTTGCGAAGTGCCTACCTGTAGATTTTGGCCTGTAGCTCAGCCGGCACCTAGGGAAACCTACCAAACCTGTGCATTTCTGAAAACTAGAGACCTAGGGGAATCCAAGGAGGGGTGACTTGCGGGGCTCGGACCAGGTTCTGTTACCCAGAATCCTTTGCAAACCTCAAAATTTGGCTAAAAAACACATGTTCCTCACATTTCTGTGGCAGAAAGTTCTGGAATCTGAGAGGAGCTACAAATCTCCTTCCACCCAGCGTTCCCCCAAGTCTCCCTATAAAAATGATACCTCACTTGCGTGGGTAGGCCTAGCGCCGGCGACAGGAAACACCCCAAAGCGCAACGTGGACACATCCTAAATTTTTGAAAAAAACAGAGGTGTTTTTTGCGAAGTGCCTACCTGTAGATTTTGGCCTGTAGCTCAGCCGTCACCTAGGGAAACCTACCAAACCTGTGCATTTCTGAAAACTAGAGACCTTGGGGAATCCAAGGAGGGGTGACTTGCGGGGCTCGGACCAGGTTCTGTTACCCAGAATCCTTTGCAAACCTCAAAATTTGGCTAAAAAAACACATGTTCCTCACATTTCTGTGGCAGAAAGTTCTGGAATCTGAGAGGAGCTACAAATCTCCTTCCACCCAGCGTTCCGCCAAGTCTCCCGATAAAAATGATATCTCACTTGCGTGGGTAGGCCTAGCGCCTGCGACAGGAAACACCCCAAAGCGCAACGTGGACACATCCAAAATTTTGGGAGAAAACAGTGCCTACCTGTGGATTTTGGCCTGTAGCTCACCCGGCACCTAGGGAAACCTACCAAACCTGTGCATTTCTGAAAACTAGAGACCTAGGGGAATCCAAGGAGGGGTGACTTGCGGGGCTCGGACCAGTTTCTGTTACCCAGAATCCTTTGCAAACCTCAAAATTTGGCTAAAAAAACACATGTTCCTCACATTTCTGTGGCAGAAAGTTCTGGAATCTGATAGGAGCCACAAATGTCCTTCCACCCAGCGTTCCCCCAAGTCTCCCGATAAAAATGATACCTCACTTGTGTGGGTGGGCCAGGTGCCTGCAACAGAATAAGGCCCAAAACCTGAAGGGATAGAAGGGATAGCACAGCAAGTTTATAAGGGCATATTCTTTTATACATCTTTAGACGGACTCTGCTTTGGGGACCCACATAAGTGAGGTGTCATTTTACTTGGGAGACTGAGGGGAAAACTGGGAAGTAGGAATTTTGTGCTGGAGCGGTGATCCTACTAAGAAAAATCAGGAAAATATGCTTTTTTATGCAAATTTTGAGGTTTACAGAGGAGTCTGAGTAAGAAAATGTTGGGGGAGCCACACAAGCCACACCTCCCTAGACTCCTTGGGGTGCCTAGTTTTAAAAAGTTTCTGGGTTTTGTAGGTTTCCCTACATGACGGCCGCACCCAGGACCAAAAACATAGGTCGGCCCTCCCCCCCAAACACAGGTATTTTTGGAATATATCACTTTGATGTGTGCACTTACGTCCGTGATGTGCCAAACACTAAAATTGTGAAAAGAAACACACTTAGGTTATGTGAAGAAGACCCCTCACCCACCAACCAAGTTGGTGGCATGCTTCATCATCGGGGTCCCACCCGAGTGTGCTGCGACGCCTGATTACAGCGGAGCAGGTTTTGTCATTTGTACCACACATACTGGTTGGATTTGGCACGAGGGTGAGTGATGGTTCAGTAGATCAAATTTTATTAACAAGAGATTTCACAAAAGTGAAATGCACTGGTAATAACTGAAAGGCCAAAAAACTGAACCAATGACTCACAGCTCGTGAGCTGTAAAGCCACGACAAGGCACCAACCGCTTTACAGTCCATTCACACACCTTTCATACATGACATGCACTCCATTCACGCCGCCAGCCACGGGCCCAGCACATTACAAGACTCGCATCCACAGACAGCGCCAGTCAAGGGCCCATCACTTTCATACGCCCACATGCCTGATACAGCAATCACACCAGCTGATGAGTGTGTGGACTGGCGTTTGGCCGGCACTGCCAGCCAAGCGCCACCCCACCCACACCACCAGCCAAGCGCCACCCCACACACACCGCCAGCCCAGTGCCACCCCACACACACCGCCAGCCAAGCGCCACCCCACACACACCGCCAGCCAAGCGCCACCCCACCCACGCCGCCAGCCAAGCGCCACTCTACACATGCCATCCCCTTTTTTTTGTTTTTAAACAACAAAGAAACCACTAATCATAAATTAGTACAAAACTACAAACACAAAAGCTCTAACTGAATACATGACGAATGCCAACCGTGAAACCGAACATATAAAAATATAAAACACCAGTTTACGCTCACAGAATTTCCCAATAATTCTTCTGTGTGTGGTAGCTCCTGAAACAGCCACCCACACCCAGCCCAGGCTTTGAAGGACAATCAGGGCAGTACATCCTAGTCTCCTTCCTGATACCTCTTCGAGTACAGACTCTACATCTCTTAGCAGGAAAGTTTTTTTTGGCCGTGGGAGGAATGTGCTCAGCAAAGTGACGATCTTTCAATCTAGCCACATCCTCCACCACTGCTTCTCTAGGAACTCTTGCCTGTTCCAGCACAACAAGGCTAGCTATGATAGACTCCTGAAATTTCACAAATGTCATCCTTGACTCTGGAGAACTATCCTTAAACACAACAAAAGCATTAAAAGTTGCCAAGTGGAACAAGTGAAGCGCTAATTCCTTATACCACACATAAGACTTACGAGCAGCAGTGTAAGGTTCTAACCTCTGATCTACTCTATCAACACCACCCATATGCTTATTATAGCCTAAGATGCACACAGGTTTGCGCACTTCGGCAACCTGACCCCAAACAGCCACAGGTGAAGTACTCTCATCATGGATGGTGCTTAGCATGTATACATCCCTCTTGTCTACAAATTTCAGAGCTAGCAGCTCATCATTCCGCAAGGCACTGCACTGTCCCTTCTCACGTTTTTTACAGACAAGCTCTTTTGGATAGCCTTTCCGATTAGAGCGGATTGTGCCACAAGCAACAGTGTCCACTCTGAACAACTCCTTGAACAACCAAACTCCAGTGTAGAAGTTATCTACATATAAATGGTGACCTTTGTTAAACAGTCGTCTACCAAGTTCCCACACAATTTTCTCACTAACTCCAAAAGTGGGAGGACAACCAGGGGGGTCAATATTGGAATCCCTACCAGTGTAGACCCGGAAATTATAAACATATCCTGTACTACTTTCTGACAGCACATAAAATTTAATTCCATACCGTGCCCTCTTGCTAGGAATGTACTGCCTAAAAACCAAACGACCCTTGAACAGGACCAAAGACTCATCTACAGATATTTCTTTCCCTGGAACATAGATCTCTGAAAACCGATCTACCAAATGATCAAGGACAGGTCTAATCTTAAAAAGACGGTCAGAATCAGGATGATCTTGTGGCAAGGCTAAAGCATTATCTACAAAATGCAACATCCGAAGAAGAAGCTCATACCGGTTACGACTCATGATGGCAGGAAATATAGCAGTTGCCATCAAGGGACTAGTAGACCAATATGAAGACAGCGACGGCTTCCTTATCAGCCCCATCAAAAAAGTTAAACCCAAGAACTTTTTCAACTCTTCCAGATTTGTGGGAATCCACCGGCTAGCTCTAGAGTGTGGCCTAAGTCTGGCAGCGTTGTCCCTCAAAAACTGCTCTGCATACAAATTAGTCTGCTCAACAATCTCTTCCAAAAATATATCGTCCATAAACAACTCAAAAAAGTTGACGGGCAAAAAGTTTTCCGTATTAACTCGACACCCTGGAAAACCAGTAAACGCAGGCAACTGTGGCTGCTCCATGTTTGGTGCAACCCATGCGTCAGGTCTTCCAATGGGAAGCCTTTCAGCCGCTGGCTCCTGCACCATTGGCACATCACTGTCCTCCTCTAAAACAGGCCCTTCATCAGCACTGAGAGTGGCTTCATCATCAGATGATTCATCTCTGACAGAAAATTCACTTCCTGAATCCTGCACTTCCTCCTCTGCCTCAGATGCAGAGTCAGTCTCATATTCATGGTCAGAAGATGACTCAAAAAGCACACTAACAACCTGCTGAGCGGTCATCCTACGGCTGGCCATGATCCTTCCTACAAAAATTAACTGGACAAATACACCACCAACAACCAGCACTGTGTAAGATAAGTAACAAAGTATAGGTTTATCACTAAGAATTATAAACTCAAAAACTATACTGCTCACTTGCCTGAAAAAGCTTGACTCACCAGCAACTACTCTGCACAGCCACAGCAATCACCAACGATATCCCACTAAAAAGAGAAAAAAAAAAGCAAATTAGACATAAGACAACACAATAATCATTGTGCATAACTCTAAGGACAATTTCACACACAATCCTGCATTCAGTACACCACCTACAAACATGTCATTCATGCATTGCAACAATACTCACTTGCAGTAAATTTATTTACTTACCTAAAACATGCAACTACGCAAACCGCAGGACAACTACTGCCAAAACTGCAACAAGCCACAGCAAAGTCAGCAAAAGCTTTGAACTAGAACAAAAAGGAGAAAAACTGTTATTATCATAAAAGCAAATACTTCGCCAGTTGACAAACACTCCGCCACTTACCATTTTTTCATTTTCCCTTGTGTCTAGTCTTCTCTGCTTGGGGGAAGATGGGCCTAAAAAAAAATAGGCCAATCTACCCCCAAGGGGAGGGGGCAGAAATCGCCCAGATTACATTGCACCCTTTGGGGGGGGCGACCCTTGCCCAAGGGGCCACACCCCCACACAAAGCACACACACACACACATATAGTATCCCTGGCGCTATGGCGATTCTGCCCCCCTTGGGGACAGAAAGGCCTAAAAAATAGGCATATCTGCCCCCAAGGGGGGCAGAACTGCCCAAAAATACATGTGGGCCCCTGGGGGCGACCCTTGCCCAAGGGGCCGCCCCCCAACACAAAAAATAAAAACCAACAATAAAATCCCTGGTGTCTAGTGGCTTTCTGCCCCCCTTGGGGGCAGATCGGCGTAAAAATAGGGCCAATCTGCCCCCAAGGGGGGCAGAAACGACAATAAATACATTGCGCCCCTGGGGGGAGCGACCCTTGCCCAAGGGGCCACCCCACAACACAAAGCACACATACATACATACTATTTCTGGCGCTATTGGGATTCTGCCCCCCTTGGGGGCAGAAAGGCCTAAAAAAAATAGGCCTCTCTGCCCCCAAGGGGGGCAGAACTGGCCAAAAATAAATGAGGGCCCCTGGGGGCGACCCTTGCCCAAGGGGCCGCCCCCCAACACAAAAAATAAAAATCAACAATAAAATCCCTGGTGTCTAGTGGCTTTCTGTCCCCCTTGGGGGCAGATCGGCCTAAAAATAGGGCCAATCTGCCCCCAAGGGGGGCAGAAACGACAATAAATACATTGCGCCCCCGGGGGGAGCGACCCTTGCCCAAGGGGCCACCCCCCAACACAAAGCACACATACATACATACTATTTCTGGCGCTATTGGGATTCTGCCCCCCCTGGGGGCAGAAAGGCCTAAAAAAAATAGGCCTCTCTGCCCCCAAGGGGGGCAGAACTGCCCAAAAATACATGAGGGCCCCTGGGGGCGACCCTTGCCCAAGGGGCCGCCCCCCAACACAAAAAATAAAAATCAACAATAAAATCCCTGGTGTCTAGTGGCTTTCTGCCCCCCTTGGGGGCAGATCGGCCTAAAAATAGGGCCAATCTGCCCCCAGGGGGGGCAGAAACGACGTAAAATACATTTGCCCCCAAAGGGGAGCGACCCTTGCCCAAGGGGTCGCTACCCTACACTAATAAGCACACACACAGAGAAATCCCTGGTGTCTAGTGGGCATTCCTGCTGCCCGATCGCATCGCGATCGGGCAGCAGGAATGCTCAAAGAGACATCGAGGGAAAGGAAAACCCTTTCCTTTCCCTCGATGCCTCTCTCAGAGCACCCCCACCCCGCACGAAGGTGAAATACTCACCTTCTCCCTTAGACGCGCTGGAAGCAAATGGCTTCCGTCGCGTCTTTCCCCCTTTCCATGAAATCAGCGCGCGATCGCGCGCTGACGTCATGGGGGGGGTGGGGGGGGGCGTGAAAGGGGAAGGGATTCCCCTTTCAGCCCTGGCCTGGGGGTGGCCCTCGGGGGAAGCGCTAGCGCTTCCCCCGACTGCCAGTCCCAGGACGTAATGGTTACGTCAATGGCGCCACACGGGCGCTGCCATGGACGTAACCATTACGTCCCTGGCGGGGAAGGGGTTAAGGTAAGTGCAATATGTTTTATTACTTTATATATGTTTAACCAAGTTTTGTAGAGTACCACAGTACTACCATATTCTGAAGCCCACACTTAGGCCCAGATTTAAGAGTGCCTAGCATCATTCTAACGCCACATTAGCACCATTGTTTTTACTCTAATGTGGCACTGAAAGGCCAAAAATGCTGTGCCTTATTTACAAAGTAGCACAATGCTTGCATTGTGCCACTTTGTAACCCCTTTGTAACCCCTTGCGCCACATAATGCCTGCTCCGGGCATAATGTATGTGAGGGGGGGGCGTTCTGGCGCTAAGAGATTTCTTTGTGTCATTTTTATCGGCATTTTTAATGCCTGCTAAGAGCAAGCGTTAAGGAGAGACTCCTATTGTTTTCAGAGGGCCTCTGGGTGCTTTTCAGGAATAGCGTCAAAAATTTTTACAGTAATCCTGCAAAGCGCCGAACTAGCGTTAGAAATTACGACACTAGTTTCCTAACTACCACCATGGGGTGCCATTTATTAAATGTGGCGCACACATGGTGGTGTTCGGGGGGTGCAAAGGGGTGCAAGAAAGTGGCGCTGCACTAGGTGGAGTGCCACTTTTCATAAATCTGCCGCTTAGTGTGCATTCTGGGTTTTAATAATACATGTAGGTAAATAGATTTTTTTAACTGTTTGTATTTCTTTTTTTTTTTTTATTAAGTACAATGTACTAGGGTATAGTTCCCTCTAAAAAGTAGAACACTTACCAAGCATGGTGTAAACAATGTTTTTACCTTCCACTGAAAAGTGCAAGAAATAGTTTGCACCATGCTTACTGTGTATTATGGGTTTTAATGGGGATTATAGTGTAGTATGTTATTATTTACATAATTGATTTATTAAATTTTTAAGTATACTGTACAACTTTGGAGGAAGTGTTAATCTGTCCCAAAAGTAACGGTAAAGTGACGGATATACCACCAGCCGTATTACGAGTCCATTATATCCTATGGAACTCGTAATACGGCTGGTGGTATATCCATCACATTTGGGACGCATTAACACCTCCAAAGTTGTAATAACCCCCTATATTTTCTCTTAAATCTAAATTGATATTATTTTTTTAATTGTGTACATATTTGATTTCCTTTACAGTATAACAGTAATTTCTAGGTATTATCACAGTACTCTGTAACGTTTATTTTTAAAAATTAAACATGTAAAAAATTTAAAAGACACTGTTGCAGGCAATATTTCTGAACTATAGTGTACTACAGTGCATTTATAATTGATTTACTATTTTTAAAATATGTGTAAGTAGCCCCGTACTTTATAGGTAGTACAGAGATAATCCGCAAACCTTTTTGTAAAAAAATGAAATATGTCAATTATGAAAAATACACTTTACTACACTATGGGGGTCATTCCGACCCTGGCGGTCCATGACCGCCAGGGCCGGGGACCGTGGAAGCACCGCCAACAGGCTGGCGGTGCTTCCTGGGCCATTCTGACCGCGGCGGTAAAGCCGCGGTCAGAAAAGGGCAACCGGCGGTTTCCTGCCGGTTTACCCCTGACCCAGGGAATCCTCCATGGCGGCGCTGCTTGCAGCGCCGCCATGGGGATTCCGACCCCCTTCCCGCCATCCTGTTCCTGGCGGTTTTTACCGGGAACGGGTGTCATGGGGGGTCATTCGGCGGTTCCCTCCAGGCGGGCGGCTCCCGCCGCCCGCCGGGGTCAGATTGACCCCCTATATTTGTGAAATATAGTGTAGTAGAGTATATGTTTACTTTTTTTTACCATATTTGTTTTTAGGAAGTACTACAGCACTACAGCACTCTGTAAATGAGAAGCCTCATTTTGCAAACCATGAAGGTTTATTAACAATTTAGTAAATTAGTAAAGTTACAATCTCAAATCATTAATTTCAATCATAAACCCAGTTTATGACCTTCTAGGGATTCACAAATGATCGAGGAGTACTCTTAGATATTTGGGACAGTGACAGAATTTGCAGAGGGCTCCACTATAAAAATGTTTGACTGGAACTTCGGCCAGGTGAAAATTCTATCTACCGAAAAGAAATACAAATGTGCATAACTATCATTCTGGATTTCTCTCGTTTGGTGGGTCCTTCTGCCTTCTAATCCTTGCAAGACACTTACATTTGCCTTTGACATGCCCAAATGTACTTGCATCTCAAAGGTGGGAAACAATCTACAAGCCCCCCTCCATCCCTAATCTTTGGATCAGTGACAGAATGATCACATTTGTAACTGCACCTAACACATATAAAATTCCAATAACCTGATTCTGCATATCAAGCCACCTAATGAGCATTAAGTAATGATCATAACAAAGCTTTGTGTGGATGTGAACTGAGAGCTACATGCCTGCTTATAAGGGAGCACGCAGGTATAATAGGTCTGAGGACAGACCCACTCTCAATGTGGATGAGACGGGGACAATGGCAATAATCAGAAAGCTCTGGGCCCTAAACCAGTCCTAAGCAGAAGCAGTTCCTAACGCCTTTCTCCTGCTGAGTGAATCTCTTCTGGCAGTGAAGACATGCCATTAATGCACAGTAATAAAAAAACCAGGCCAGTTTATTTTCACCCCTTAAAAGGATAACAATGATTACATTCAGCATTAGATGTGAGAGGACTCTTTGGGATGAACAAGAGACTTTCAGATGTTGTTTTTTGTTACAATCGTTCTTTTTACGATGAAGAACCACCCAGCTATCACTCACATTGGAACTAAAGAAACCCGGGGATAAGTTTGCGCTCCTGTATTGGTGGTGGCAGGCGGGGCTCGCTTGAGGGAAAAGGGGCAGTGCAATGCATGGCTGGGAGGTTCCAAAAAAAAATCTAAAATAAAATGGTACCTTTTTCCCGTGCCACGCAACTCCATCTACTCTGCACGACTCTGTTTCGCAGGAGGCACAGGCTCCCAGCATGTCCCTCAGCAAATCCTGATACTGCTCAAAGCAACATCAGAATTGGCCTCGAGCACCCAGCCAGGACGCTCCCAGGCAGACTGTAAGTCTGTGCAGGGACTCTCCAGCCTGACAACACAGTGCTGGGCTGGAGAGAGACTACTGCGCAGGTGTGTTTGGCCGGCTCGAGACGGCCGGTCAAACAAACAGGCACTCCGAGGGGAGTGCTCTGTAAACTCCCCTCAAGTGCTTGTCATCCTAAAGCCCGCCCCTTTTCAAGAAAACGATAATAAACACAGTTTATTGTGTTCTTGAAAAGGTTTTGCAGCTACTGCTGCTGTCGGGGGGGGCGATGCTACTATTTCAAGACATTTTCCAGTTAGTCTTGTGCAAGAATTAGCCTAGAAAACTAGTGCAGTAGACTAGCAAAATATTCTTGTAGTCTTAATTACATGAAAAGCAAAACCCACTACAAACATCAGTAAGCCACTTAAGGACTCGTATGTTTCACAAACTTTTCCATAGGGACTAAAGACAATTAAACAGTACATTTGTAAATAATGCCTACGAAGAGTTTTCTAAATGTTCATTTGTAGTACTTTCCAGGTTTTAGACAACTGTTGTGAAAGATTATACAAGCATTTGTATTTTTTTTTTTTTTGCATTTGTTAGTGTAGGGTGGGGCAATGCCAGTGAATGCCATCTGTCTTTTACAGCGAGTCCAACTTCTGTATGTACTTGCAGGCTAAGCGTTCTAATTTTTATTATATCTTGTGCACTATTGGACTCCATTAGGATGTGTTCCTGGTCTATGGAATGGTCTATTTTTTGTTAATGCCCCCAAAATAATGTAACTTCGCATTTTGTGCTTTTTTGAGCTGATAATAGAGTAATGTAGTGTTCCATAAAATCAACGGAATCCTGTAATCTCTGTGTATAAACCCATCTCTAATTTCCTTATTATAGGCAACTCGCCACACTCCTAGTCGCCTGTAATAAGGACATGGGGTAGCCTCTCAACTGTAATAAATCATTACATTTAAGTTCTGTATTCACAATGCCTGCTACCAGCAGCCAAGGAGAATAAATAAAGCTGCAGTTTCAAAAACCAAATCGAAACTTGGTTTTCTTTTTTTTGGGAATGCTTTGATTGATATTTCCAATAACATTGCATGCAGCAACCGCATTAAACAACTGAGCCTCTCAGTCATACTATAACCTGCCATGATCTTTACATATAAAGGGTATTGTAGCCTTTCACGGTGATCATCATCAAACCACTTAAGAAACATTTAACCTCCCCACCCACCCGTATACCACATCTCTTTTCAGAGTTCACTCTCTTTCAACCACCCACTTCCCAGCTTGTGAAAGGAGCATACAGATATCCTCTCTTGAGTGTCTCCATGGGCCATAGAACTTGATAAACGTCTGCGGGCACCCCTGAGTCTTGTATACTGTCTTACCTGCTAATCCATATTGAAATCTAGTGCTCCACTGTCAGGACGGAAGTGCCTCTCCAGAGTCTGACAAAGTCCCTGTTAACCACAATCAGTGCACAAGTACAAAATAGTGTATATTTGTGTAAGGTCTGGCACCCTGAAATTCCCAAAGTCACCTGTCGTGGGGTGGACTCAGCCTTTTTCTCAAAGATCATGTTCATTTTACTGCCCACCTTCATCCAATATTGCTAGATCCACGGACAATCCCAAGGGTATGAAGCAGCATTCCCACCGGATTGCCGTCTCACAGACATCGGTGATTGTCAGTTCTTTCCATCTTGAACAACCTAGCTCTAGTGCACTCTGCTAACTGCAATACTATCAGTTGAAACAGGTGGAACTCTACTCTGACAGCCATCATCTTCAGATATTTACATACCTCCCCTCGTGCTCATCTTCCAAGATCCCAAAATCCCCGTCTCACTAACTCTTCAGTATTTATAGTGGAGTCTGACTGTTGATAATGAGGCTCCTATGTATTTGTGAGATAACAGGATAATGCAAAGGTACCAGCAGTAGGCTGTACTCTTACTGGGTCTATTTGACTACCGCTTCTCATAAAGCACTATACCTAGTTAGATTGTGTTTTACTTGCATGTATTGAAAATATTGGCTATCTGCTAGTTCACACTGCTTTTGGTGCACTATTAATGGTAGCATTCCATATGCATCCCAAACATCCCCTAGTTTGGAGATACCCAATAGGTCACATTGTTTACGTCCCTCTAACTTCAGTAGGTATGCAAAGATTTTCGTGTTTTACTAGGGTGTTTCAATAGTTGATTACCCCCTCATCCCACCTTTTGTGGTGCCCTCTCCCATATTTTGATCAAAATTGCAGTCACTGTGAGTTGGACTACAGTGTGGCACTCCACTGCTCACCTACCAGCCAGAGTGACAGCTCCTGTTGTGGGGCAAAGGCCCAAAAATTCTCGATTTAAAACTGGGTCACCAAAATAGCACTGTTGTAGGTTTGAAGGGCAACACCTCCATCAAATTGTCTCTGTTTCAGTGTGGATAACGCAATACTGGGGGCCCACTGGGGAAGTGATTGCATTTTGCCCCCTATCTAGCAGGAACGCTTGTCTGTAATCTCAAAAGGTGTATTTTGGAAAATTGGAAGGTGCAATAATATTGTAGTGAGAAACCCTACCTACTAGTGAGATAGAGAGCCACCTCCATTGTCCGACATCTACTTTGTAATCCTCCAGGATTCTCTCCAAGTTACGCTGCTGAAATTCTACCTGTCCATCGTTATATAACTATCCTTCCTGTACCTATCTCAGGGGACATTCCCAAGCTTCAGGTGGTTGCTGAGCGATAAGGAAAAATGTGACAGACTGGCACCAGCTAATGTGCGACCTGAGTATTTGCCGAATATGTTCAGAATCTCCAGGACAGAGTCCTCTGTAGTAGTAGGAGTAGTGGTATTATTCGCTTTATTCAGTTAAAATATAACCATAAAATATGCACAAACCCCATAAAAACATTAAAACAACAATAAAAACACATATACCTTTATGATTCATTACAACCAACATAAGTCATAAAAAGAAGAGGAGTCTCAGACTTTACAGAGACAGATATCCAATACATTTCAGCAACCACATAATCAATTATCCATCTCCCCAATGCAACAAACTAGCAATCTATACAAGATATGCCCTCAAAAGGAGTTTCATACATTTCAGATGAAGCTATAAGCATTTGATCACACCTAACAAACAAAGCAAAACAGAGTTAATGCCATGTCTCCTGCAGCTTAATTACACAGCTCAAAAAATGGTTACGCGCACACAAGTGCAAACACCTCTAAGCAACATATGGTGTAACATAGCAGGCCTCACTTTTGTAAATTTTAGATTTTTAAGAAGGGGTATTAGAAGACGTTTTCTTAGCCATGTAAAGGAGGGACAAAACAAAATTATCAATAGTTTGTGCTGACAAATTATTACACTCACATGGCTCAGTGCGCCCAGAGCAGACCAGCCCTTTGGGAAATTAATCAGTAGTACAAAAATATTGAACCTAAACCTTGTTGACAGCCGTACTCTGGATTGGCTAGATATAGCAGCAGGTCTTCTGCATACAAGAAAACCATTTCTTCCTAGTCTTGGTATCAGTGGAGGCTTTGGATCTGCCTATCTGCCATTACCCAGTTCACTAGAGGTTCCAGGGCCAATGGAAAGAGCATTGGGAGAATGGCCACCCCTGCTGTTTCCCCTAGCCCAGAGAGAACTCCCTCAAGAGAGTTCTATTGACTTTGAGCCTCACTACAGAGCTGGTGTAGTGCAGCTTAACCCATGACAGAAGTTCTTAATCATATCCTATTTTCTGTCAGATTGCCATTAGGTAGTGCCATTCAAGTGAATCAAGTGCCTTTGCGACATCGACGGCCAGCAGTAACTGCAGCTCTTGCATTTTGTGACACCTTGCCAAGCAACCAAGCAGGTGTCTGAGATTGTGATGTGTCAACCTCTGAGGCATAAATCCCGAGTGGTCTGTGAACAGTTCACCAGGATCTTTGCCAGTATATTGGTGTGCATGTTTAGTAGAGAGATTGGCCTATACAGGTTTGCTTTGTTTATGAATTAGGACAACAGTAACCGTCCTTAAGTTATGCTGCAAACCGCCCTTCATCCTGGCCTTGTACATCATATTTTCAAGTGGCTCTCCAGTTTCCCCCCAAACTTTTGAAGAACTCAGGCAGCAGATTATTGGGCCCGGCTGTTTCCTCTTATTGAGCTGTTTGACTGCCTCCATGAGTGCTTTTTTACTTCTGTGTTACCATCTAATAATGACTTATCTTCCCTTAACAGAGTATAGGATTGGAATTCCCCCATCGAACCTGTGTAGCAATGCAAGGGAATTACCGGCCCTAGATTGATATAGCTTCTCCAGATATATTGCAAAAATATCTATCTCTCTACCAACACTGCCTGCTTTGTCGCCACTCTATGAACCTACCACTAACCCTCCTTTCTACAAATCAGCCAGACCAGCAGCTTGCCCCCTTGTTTCCTACCTCATACAATTTGTGTTGTTTCACTCTATAGTGTGTGTATTTCTGCTTCTAAGCCAATCGCCTGTATTCGTTCATGGCTAGGTCAAAATGGTGCTCCAGTTCTGAGCATGGTGTCACTATGTATTCCGCATCACATCCTACCAGCCAATTTTCCATTTTGAGCACCTTTGTGTTCTGCTTTTTTGCCAATTATTTGTGCTATGAACTACCCCCTGACAAGTGTGTTATATGCCTCCCTGACATCTATCCATGATTGCACCATCTCAACCTTCTCTTTGATGTACATACCTCCATATGTCCCAATCTGTAAAATCCTGTTGATCCAGCCTCCACGCACTCTGCACTTTAATAGTCAGCATTTCAAGCCTGATGATTATTAGGGAGTGGTCTGATATCCCATGTGCTAAATATAGGCCCTCATTACGAGCCTGGCGGTCTGTGACCGCCAGGCTCGCGGTTGGCGGGAGCACCGCCGACAGCCCGGCGGTGCCCCGCAGGGCATTCTGACCGCGGCGCTTTGGCCGCGGTCAGTGCAGGAAAACCGGCGGTCTCCCGACGGTTTTCCGCTGCCCGTTGGAATCCTCCAAGGCGGCGCAGCTTGCTGCGCCGCCTTGGGGATTCTGACACCCCCTACCGCCATCCTGTTCCTGGCGGTTCGCCCGCCAGGAACAGGATGGCTGTAGGGGGTGTCGCGGGGCCCCTGGGGGCCCCTGCAGTGCCCATGCCAATGGCATGGGCACTGCAGGGGCCCCCGTAAGAGGGCCCCGCTTGTATTTCACTGTCTGCATAGCAGACAGTGAAATACGCAACGGGTGCAGTAGCACCCGTCGCACCTTCCCACTCCGCCGGCTCGATTCCGAGCCGGCGTCCTCGTGGGAAGGTTGTTTCCCGCTGGGCTGGCGGGCGGCCTTAAGGCGGCCGCCCGCCCGCCCAGCGGGAAACTCAGAATGCCGGCCACGGTTTTCAGACCGCGGTGCGGTATTCCTGCGGCGCAACTTTGGCGGGCGGCCTCCGCCGCCCGTCAAAGTTGTAATGAGGGCCATAGTGTCTGTCTCTGTATTTCCCCCACGTCACCAGAACTAGAAGGTAATCCAGTCGGTACATAGAGCTCATGGCATTGGAAAAGTAAAAATACTGTCTTTCACTGGGATGAACTTCTCTTTGAAGGTCCTGCAGTTCCAGCGCTGCCACGAAGGTCTGCAGTCACCCATCCCCCCTTGCCTATAGGCTGGACAGTGCAAACCTGTTTAGTTCACCCCTTATTGTTAGATTAAAATGTCCCCCAATAAGTAGAAGTGCTGCAAAAGGCTGCAATATCCATGCTCCCATGTTCTCCAGTGCACTCATCTGCAGTTCCTGAGGGAGATACCAAGAAGCCACCATGAGACTTTCATCATTCCAATACCCACACACTGCTGCATAGCATTCCACCGGGTCCGCCCATGTTTGATCAATTTTAAATGGAAGTGATTTACATGCCAGGATTCCAACCCCACGAGAACAGTACGTGAACCCAGAGTGTACAAGCACTTTATATCTGTCCTTAACCAGGAAGCTGCAATTGTTTCCCCCCAGGTGGGTCTCCTGTAGGAGTATCACATCATGTTCTTGTCTGAGCATAAACCTCATTACCACTACTCTATTAAGTCTCTTACCCATACCATTGACATTTCATTGAAAGAATGTTGAGACCCACTCCATGAGTTGGTAGTTGCCTGCCTGTAGTCACTGCACTGGGGGATCCTCTTTGTGTCATGACCCCTCAAGCCATTTCCACTCAGCCAGGATCCACAACTTGGCTAGAAACACCATTATGTATTGAATGTTACTTTTACAGTGTTCCGCTTTCACCTCATCAAAAGATTGTCTTTTGGCTTTGACATACTGAATGTAATCTGGAAATATGGTGGTTTGATTTTTAAACTGCAAAGGACCATTCTGGTGGGTGTCTCTAAAGATTCCAACTCTATCCCTAAAATAAAAAATCCAGGCAATGATCGGCTGTGGCCTCACCCCAGGTCTTGGCTGTAGTCTAGGTACATTGTGCACCCTTTTGACCACAAACTGGCAGGAAAGATCTCCAGGCTTCACCATGTTAGCAACAAAATCCTCAATGATGTGCTCGGAGGCTGCCTCAACCTTTCCAAGAACTCCTACCTAGTGAATGTTGGTAGATCTAGATCTTCCTTTCTGTGTCCTATGCCGTGGCATGTAGATGTTACAACGTCTGCTTGAGTTGGAGCACCTCCCTTTGAAGTGCTTTAATCAACTTCCTGTGGTATTCAAGCATGGGTTCCACTATGGCGATGCTCGTTGTTTTTATATTAAAGGTTGATGTCCACTGCCATGTATCTTTTTTATTCTCTAGGACAAACCTTTTTTACCTGATGACCAATAGTAGCTCTTTAAATGGCGGATTCTGTTTGCCCGTTCAGGTTGATCCGGTTCTGATGGCAGTCCAACACCCTCTTCCTCTGCATTGCTCCTGACAGAACACTAGTCAATCTTACTGGATTGTGTGATTTCATGTCTCTTTTCACAAAATCTGTTAGGGTCTTTTTGATGGAACTCCCCAGGTGTTTATTTGCAAAGATGAGAACTACTGAAGTGTCCGATTGCACAGCACTCTGCTGCCCTTCACCACAGTCTAAACGTACCGCCTCACAGCCAGTGTCTTTTCTTCACACCTGCATCCCAAGCAGAGTAGTAGCTCCCCAGGAAATTCACTGACCGCTGCTGGCTCTGGTCTTTTGGCTGTGGGTCCTAGCCGCGGCTCAAGGCTCTTCCTTCTTGTGGTCTGTTATTCTACATGATCACTGGTAAACAGAAAAGAATTAACATATTCATGACAATATGTTTATTTTTTGCATACTCTAGGAAATTATAGGAAATATAGAATCTCTATGCATGTTTCTATTCATTCTGAGGTACAGCATTTTTAAAAATGTGAGTCGTACTAAACTGATTCTGATATCTTTGTGCAACACTTATCTAAATGGTTTTTGGTGTGTTTTACTAGAGATTGTTAGCTAAAATTATTCATTCAATCTCTTTGATATGAAAGAGCATTGCACCAAGCATTGAAGTGTTTAGAGAGAAGGGTGATGATGGTGTGTCCATGTATTATAGGGAATAAGGTACCCCGCTGTACATTACTAGGATATTGCAAGCCACTTCTTAGTTTCATAACCTTATAAAGGAACTCAGTCTTCAGTTTTCTTCCTCGACACACTCATGCAACTTCTCGGTGACTTGCAATATCCTCATAATGTATGGCAGGGTATTCTATCCCATAAATAAAGCATATCAAGCTGATCAAATCTTGACTGCAGGTTTCTTCATTGTTTCCCTGTCTTGGTATTGAATAATGAGGTTGTTTTCTTCCATTTGTGCAATTTAAAGAAACAATTTTAATGAACTTGTATTATTTGTACTTTATGAGCTTTGAATGTTATCTAAATGTAGGTTCATCTCTACAAAATGTAAGAGATTTTTGACTCATTTTCATGTACATAAATGTCTGTATATTTTCATCATATAGCTGACAGACGGTCGGAAGATATGCTATAATTGAGAAGAGTGATGCCATGTACACATAAAAGAGCACAGTGAATGAGGGTGATTTCTTGGTAACTCAAGATTTCGGAGGTGATTCAGGAGAAATGAAAGGGCCTTGAAGAACCTCTTTGCAGCTTTAGGATGAAAACTAAACAGATGTATTGAGTCCGGTGAATGGGAGTTGAAAGATCACTATATGAAAGGCTAAGGATAGGTCTAGAAGGGCCAGCGTGGTACCATGTCCCTCGATGATTATCTGCATGACTTTATCCTACAACCTCAACAGTGTGCTCCCTGTTCTGTGTTTGCATGTAAAACTGGATCTAACTGAAGACACTGAACTTTCTACATGGGTCTCTAATTATTTCAATGTATTTTTCTTTCAAGGAAAGAGATGATATTTTTCTTTGACTTACTGGTACTGACCATTGGTGGTTTGGCATGTTTATGTGGGTTTTTGCTTTTAGTAAATTAAAGGTCTCACACTATTTGTTTTTTATAATATGACAATTTGTGATTGTTTTGTATTCTTCCCTTACTTGCCCAATTGAGATAAACAAAGTGTAGTTGAATATGTATCTTATTTAGCCATGAAAGATAGACATTCCCACATTTGTATGATTTTGTTATTTGAAATTCACGTTCAAGGGCCGTTTTTTTTCTTTGAATTCTGGGACTTGTAGTCTAGTGTATTCCAATTTAAAACAAGCCAATATGTACCAGAATTCAAAGGAATAACCTGGACTGGAGCAGTTCATCACGCGTGGGCCTGGAAAACATGGCAGCTACAATTGTGTTACATTTTAAGGACTCAGCAAATCATTTAAAGCAATAGAAAAACACAAAGACATTAGTTTACAAATATTTGCCATGTTCATGAAACCACAGAGTCCTTCTAGAAGAAAGAATTCAGGGCCTGATTTAGATCTTGGTGGGGTTACCACCGAGCCGCGTCAATGGCAGACCCAAGAAGACCGTCAAGTTGACAGTGTTCCACCTGCTGTATTTAGATGTTACAGCTCTGCAAGCAGAAGTCTGGTGACAGATTTCTGAAGGAGGGAGATGGCAACGGAACCCAATGGACCTTGTAAAATGGCAGGGGCTATGGAACAGAGGTAAGTGACACACGTACACTGTCCCTCAGCCATATTTGTCCCCTCTGCACTACACATTACACTATACAACACACCACATACACAGCATCACCTGTTACAGTTCCAACACAACACATCCCATACATGCCAGAACACACATTGACATGCATCCATGACACAACACACACACACACCACTGACACTGCACTCACACGCCGCAACCACAACAACCAATCACAACTACACATATCACAACAATGTCCACCACACAACAACAGCATTCACATGAAAGTGTCACACCGCAACTCAACATACACAACAACATTGGTCTCACATGAAAGTGACACACATACAGACACAACCACATCACCCTCTCCAGGTCCCTCCATCACAACCAACCAATCCACACACACATACACTTACTGACTCACATACACAACAGATAGCACAAACCTACCAGTACAGGTCCCCTTGCAACGCGCACACATGGACCGTGTTTTGCAAAAAAATGATGACACCACAGTGACAGTTTGGTATGTGTGCGATATTCATGTTGTATCAGTGTCCCTCCAGCCATGTGTGACACCATTGTGTACCTCACATATGCATGTCACAGTAATTTTACAAACTTACTGTGATGTATATTCCTGCAGTGGTCCAAACCTCCCGTGCAGTGCCCACCCAATGTACCCTGGCATTGCAGCATCCCTACCTTCAAGTCTCATGATGGGGGAGTTGTGTTTTCTCTGTGGGTCGGCGGCAGCAGTGATAGCAAGTGTTGTCCACTTGTGACAAGTTGAAGATGGGGTAGAATAGGGAAAAAAGGTGAGTTTTTAATACCTTTCCCCCAAAATTTGCCAACTATGACTTGAAGGTTGGACCACCACTTTTTTCTTCCTGGTAAGGCACATCCAAATGTTCACGTTGGTAAGGGTGGCTGGGGTCCTGCTGGCATCCAATTTTCCCTCTCCCGCAGTCAACATGGGTGGTGTTTCTTGGTGGAGATGGTGGTTCAAATGTGGGCTTTTGTGTATGGGACCGCCAACATCTACATTTGGCGGGTGGACTGTCATGGCGGCGGATGGGTTTTCAGTTGAAAAGTCGATGGCAGGACTGTTATGGTCAAGATCTAAATCAGGCCCTTAGTCTCTTCTCATCAAAATTTCCCTCATCTGGTAATTTAATAGCTCATATTATATGTCATTACCCAAAACGCATAACCCTCTCACTCTCAAAATCCTCATTGCTCTTCCTTTATTACTTTATTGCAAAGCCAGCCCTTAAGTAGGAAACAATCGTCTCTATGTCCACTCTCTGCATAATTATGGCATGGAACATTGATTTTGGGAATTCAGGACAGGAGAGTTAAACAGCTAAGAGTACAAATGTGAACATCAAATGGTTGCATGCACTTTTGTGAAAGCACATATTCCAACACATTGAGCATGGCTACTCCCAAAGAATACACTAAGGCCTCTACATATAGGCGGTCATTACAACCTTGGGGGTGGGGGAGACCCCTATCAGTGCCAGGGAAGGAATTCCCTGGCACTGATAGTGCTTACCGCCATGGATTTGATGGCGGTACCTACCGCTGGAAATCCACAGCGGTAAGCCGGGTCACAATACCGGCGGCGGTATTGTCACGGCCGCCGGGCTGGAGACCCAGGTCTCCAGCCCAGCGGTCGTCTCCGCCCTGGCGGGCGGAACGGGGAAGCGACGGATGACCATGGCGGTAACCGCCATGGTCATAATACAAAAAAAAAGACCACCAGCCTGTTGGCGGTCTTACCGCCGCTTTAACACCGTCCGCCAGGGTTGTAATGACCCCCATAGTCCTTTTGTAGTTGTTCTCTGTTGCAGAATTGTATTGCTTTGCTCAAACTAAGCACCATTTTGGTGCTTAATTTGGGGAACTTTATAAGAAATCCCGAAATGGAGCAAGGGAAACAAGATATGAAGATGGGAATGCAGGATCAATATAATTAGACAAAACATATAAAATTATAGATGTGTAACTATGAATAATAGTTGATTTTCATTGAGAGGTGCTGAGCGACAACAAATAGACAAGAGCAAAGATCAAGATCTTTTGTGTCACTAAGAACCCCCAAGTGAAGAACATCTCATTTATTCACTGTTATCCTGCTACAATTTTATGTTATGTAATTGCAGATGTGCCCGGAGCTGTAACAAGACACTGAGCCCCGCCACGCTGCCAGTTGCATAACAAAACTTGAGCCCCCGCCACCCCTCATGATATTCTGAAGGGCCCCCCACATTCATATCAGAAGGGACTGAGGGTGGCCCCTCTAGTATTGATAAGCCTGCCTGCCCCCAGAACCACTGGGCCTGTGGGCTCCTTTGTTACGCCCCTGCATGCTGCCGAAATCAGTGTCCACTGCATATGTTAGTTTTTATCGCTCTACTAATGTAAATCTGTAATAAGATACTGAGATACAGACAAATATTAAATCATAGTGCTCTCATAAAAAAGTATTTTACCCAAATTACGTTGAATACTTATGAGTCCACTTTCAGAATAGAGCTGGTGCTGATAAAACCCTTGAATAATTTAAGAGATTAGATGAAGCCTTGTCATGTGTGCGGACTTCCCTAAAGCTGAGAGAGGCAATATTTACACAATTTTAGAGACGTTACCGTTTCCTGTATTAGATTCTGTCTTATAATACTCAATTGGAATTTCTGCTGACTCAATACTCTAGGGGCCTGATTCACAAAAGTAAACTTATTCTAAACTTAGACCAAATGTCTAAATTTACCTTTGTGAATCGGCCCAATGTATATATTCCGAATGGGCCTAGTAACACCGACTATCAGCACCATCAAAATTAAGGTATCACTCATAATTATGGCCGATGAGTGTCAGATTTCTGGGAGGCGGATTCACAAAAGCATTTAAGCACAGAAAGTAGTGTGCCTGCAGTATTCTATACAAACTCTTACACAAGGTCCTGAAACATCCAATTGCCTATTGGTAAATGTGAAACTAGGGCACAGCCTTTTCTGTTTGCACTAATTTCATATGAATATTTTATTAATAGTCCCATTTTATTTTAAATTTCTATTTTATGGGGCCGTTTTGCCAAGGCATACCACTTTACATACTTCAAAATACCTTTGTCTAGAGGCCGCTTAGTTTTTAAATGAGTACCTTTTGGTGTATTATGTAAAGTAGTTTTGTCAGTTTTTATTTGCAAATAATCCCAATATTGCTAATTCCGACATTTCAAAGGAATAATTTGTGACCCGGAATACATGCTGCAATGAGCAAGCTCATAGTGATGCTTCATAGTTTATTATTCTTAGAAATGGTGTCTCTAGTTGTTAGAGGTATACACCTTTGTCCAAATAGGGACCAAAATCCTAGTCACAATCCAAATTATCCTGTGCCCACCCTCTGGTAGCTTGGCACAGAGCAATCAGGCTTAATTTAGAATTTCTAGTCGCTGTGTCAAATCTTCACTCTGGAATTTGGGCTGCGTTGTTCCGGTTTGGCTGTGAGCGATTGTCTCATTGCAAGGCAGGCTGTGCATTGCTTCCGGCAAGCTGTGCGTCAATTTTCTATGCACAAGGAGTTTCTTGAAGAGATTAAGGGGGTCATTACAACACTGGCGGTCCAAGACCACCAAGGCTGTTGTGACGGAAGCACCGCCAACAGGCTGGCGGTGCATTCCAGGTCATTACGACCGTGTCGGGAGCGCTGCGGTCGCACCGCCGGGGCCGGCAGTTTTCTGCCACAATGGCCCCGGCAGTTCTAATCCACCAGGGCAGCGCTGCTAGCAGCGCTGCCCAGGGGATTACGAGTCTCCCTACCGGCAAGGGCAGTGTGGGGGCCCCCTGACAGGGCCCAGTGCAGCTTTTCACTGTCTGCTATGCAGACAGTGAAAAGCACGATGGCTGCAACTGCACCCGTCGCATGGGCGCAACACCGCCGGCTCCATTTGGAGCCGGCTCCTGTGTTGCGGCCGAGATCCCAGCTGGGCCAGCGGGCGGAAACCACCGTGGCGGGAGTGCGGCCGCATTGGCGGCCGTCCGGTGTTCAGATCTTGGCGGGCTGCTTCAGCCGCCCGCCAAGGTCATAATGAGGGCCAAAGTCTTTTTGGGCATGAGATTTCAGAAAACAGGAGGCAAGCTCAATCCAAGCCCTTGGAGAGCACTTCTCAGCAAAGTCAGAGGGCAGCATGGTAACAGCAGGGCAGCAGTCCGTCTCAGCAAAGCAGTCCAGATGAGTCCTTTGGGCAGCCAGGCAGTTCCTCTTGACAGGTTGCAGGTTCAGGTCCAGAAGTGTCTGATTTGGTGGGGTCAGGGACCCAGTTTATGTACCAAAAAAAGGCTTTGAAGTGGGCAAGGTCCCCTTTCAGTACAGGTCTGTCTGCCAGGGTCCCAGTAGCGCATTTAGCAGTCCATGGTGTGAGGGCAGGCCACTAGCATTTGAAATGTAAGTGTCAAGCCCTCCACCCTCCCACCCCAGAAAGACCCATTCTGTATGCAGATGAGTGCAGGTGTGACTGAGTCTCCTGTGTTTGTGATTGTCTGGGTGAAATACACAAGGGAGCTGTCAACCAGCCCAGCCCAGCCAGGATGTGTATGGGAGACAGGCTGTAAGGCACAGATGGATTTAAGTGCAGAGAAACGCTCACTTTCTAAAAGTGGCATTTCTAAAATAGACATATAAAAATCCAACCTCACCAATAAGTAGGATTTTCATTTATCATTCTGGCCATTCTAAATATGACCCTTTCTGATCAGAATCTACCACTCAAATAGTATGTGAGGGTAGCCCTAATGCTATCCTATGAAAGGAGCAGGCCTCACAGTAGTAGAAAACAAATTTAGGAATTTTCCATTACCAGGACAGATAAAACACACATGTGCCTGTCCTTCCTTTTACCTACATAGCACCCTGCCCTACCTGGGTTACCTAGGGCCAACCTTAGGAGTGACTTATAAGTAGAAAAAGGGGAGTTTAAGGCTTGACAAGTAAATGCAAAGTCGAAATGGCAGTGAAACTGCACACACAGGCCTTGCAATAGCAGGCCTGAGACATGGTTAAGGGAGTACATATGTGGGTGGTACAACCAGTGCTGCAGGCCCACTAGTAGCCTTCAATTTACAGGCCCTGGGCACATGCAGTGCACTGTACAAGGGACTTACAAGTAAATCAAATATGCCAATTGGGAATGAACCAATGTTACCATGTTTACGGGAGAGAGCATATGCACTTTAGCACTGGTTAGCAGTGGTAAAGTGTGCAGAGTCCTAAAACCAGCAAAAACAGTGTCAAAAAATTGAGAGAGGCAGGCAAAAAGTTGGGGGATGATCACGCTAAGGCTTTCAGGTCTAACATGTGTCCCCCTCAACTGAAAGTGGTGAAAGCTACCCAACCCCTTGGAAGCTCTCACTGCTATGGCGGAAGTATCTAGAGAGACCATCAGCATTGGCGTGGTCAGTCCCCGGGCGATGCTCCACCGTAAAGCCCATCCCCTGTAAGGAAATGGACCACCTCAAGAGTTTAAAATTTTCACCCCTCATCTGCATGAACCATCTATGGGCCTGTGGTCTATCTGAACCCGGAAGTGAGTCCCAAAAGGTAGGATCTCAGCTTCTTCAGTGCCCGGACCACATAAACTGCTTCTCTTTCTATGGCAGTCCACCTCTGTTCCCGTGGCAATAGTCTTTTGCTAGTAAAGACTACAGGTTTATCTAAGCCCTCCTCATTCAGCTGTGCTAGCACCTCCCATATGCCATGCTCTGAAGCATCTGTCTGCATGATGAACTCCTTGGAGTAGTCAGGGGCCCTGAGCACAGGTGTTGTGCACATGGCTTCCTTTAGAGAGTCAAAGGCATTCTGGCAAGCCTCTGTCCAATTCACCAACCTATGTTGTTTTTTAGATGTTAGTTCTGTCAAGGGGGTCACTATAGAGCCATAACACTTGACAAATCTACAGTAGTACCCAGTGAGACCCATAAAGTCCTTCACCGCAGTTTGGGTTCTAGGTGGTTGCTAGGCCATGATTGTCTCAAACTTGGCCTGGAGGGGCTGCACCTTGCCACCACCTACTATATGTCCCAAGTACACCATGGAGCCCTGCCCAATCTGGCACTTACAGGCCTTGATGGTCAATCCTGCCTGTTGTAGAGCCTGAAGCGCATCCCTGAGGAGGAGCAGGTGTTCCTCCCAGCTGGAACTGTAGATGGCGATGTTGTCTAGGTAGGCTGCGCAGAACGCATCATTCCCTGCTAGGACCCCATTCAACCAACTGTTGTAAGGTAGCGGGGGCATTCTTCAACCCAAAGGGCATCACTCTGAACTGGTAATGTCCCTCAGGGGTGGAAAACGCAGATCTCTTTTCAGCCCCCTCAGTCAAGGCGATTTGCCAGTACCCTGATTTGAGATCAAAAGTACTAAGGAATTTAGCAGCGCCTAGCCTGTCTACGAGCTCATCAGCACGGGGGATGGGGTCAGCATCTGGCTTCATGACAGTGTTGAGACCCCGGCATTCCACGCAGAACCTAAGTTCTGTCTTGGCACCGGGAGCGGCAGCGGCAGCTTTGGGAACCAGCACCACAGGGCTGGACCAGAGACTGCTGGACTTCTCAATCACCCCCAGAACCAGCATCTTGGCAACTTTCTCCTTGATGCTGGCCATCATCTTGTCTGACAACCTGTACATTTTGTTCCTTACAGGAGGACTCTCTCCTGTGTCAATATCATGGAAAGACAAGGGCGTGAGTCCAGGGGTGAGGGAAAACAGGGAGGAGTACTGTTCCAGTACCTGGTAGCAGTTCCCGCTCTGATCCAGGGTCAGGGAGTCAAAGAGATTGACACTCTACACTGACCCATCACCTTCTTTGGCAGAGAGGAGGTCAATGAGAGGTTCACTCTCCTCTTCCATAATCTCACCTGTCACCAAAGGCATGCTGACCTCAGACCTCTCAAAATGAGGCTTCAGTCGGTTCTGATGGAGCACCCTTAGGGGGTTTCTAGGGGACTTCAGGTCCACAAGGTAAGTGGCCTCCCCCTTATGCTTCTTGATTTTAAATGGGCCAGTCTAGTGATCCTGGAGGGCCCTAGGCTCTACTGTCTCCATCACCCAAACTTTGTCACCTGATTGAAACTCTACCAGGGTGGCCTTCTGGTCATACCATTGTTTCATAACCTCTTGGCTGGCCTTGAGGTTGCTCTTGGCCTTTTTCCTGAAGCGCTGCATCAGGTTGTGGACGGCCAGCATGTAACTGACCACATCTTGGGAGAGTTTCCTGGGAGCTTTCTCCCACCCCTCTTGTACTATGCTTAGGGGTCCCCTGACAGGGTACTCAGAGAGAAGTTCAAAGGAGCTGAACCCCACCCCCTTTTGGGGCACATCTCTATAAGCAAAGAGAAGGCATGGCAAAAGGATGCCCCACTTATGCCTCATGGCCTCAGGGAGGGCTGTAATCATGCCTATCAAGGGCTTGTTGAACTTCTCCACAAGACCATTAGATTGAGGATGGTAAGGAGTGGTGAACCAGTATGTCACCCCACACGCATCCCACATAGACTTCATAGAGTCAGACATGAAGTTTGTGCCTCTGTCAGACATTGAGAATCCCATATGGGTAAATATCACCATAAGATCTCTGGTCACCACCAGTGCAGTCACTGTCCTCAGAGGGGTTGCCTCTGGGTAGCAGGTGGCATGGTCCGCCAAAACCAGGATAAACCTGTTGCCTAAGGCAGTCTTTGGGTCGAAAGGACCAATGACGTTGATGCCCACCCTCTCAAAGGGGGTGCCAATGAGAGGGAGCGGGCTCAGGGGGACCTTGAGCCTTTTCCCTGTCTTCCCACTAGCCTGGCAGGTGGGACAGGACCTACAGAATGCATCTAAGGCACCCGCATTCTGGGCCAATAAAAGTGGCTGGCAAGCCTGGCGAAGTCTTGTGTTGCCCCAAATGTGGTGAGCCAGACACAGTAGGAAGGCCCGGTAGCACTGGAGGACCACCAGCACACAACGTGAACCAGCCCTCCAGTACCTTAGGCTCACTGTAAAGGAGATCATTCTCCCCATATATATGGTGATCGCCAGAGCCTTCACTTGCTGCTTGGTCTGAAGCCTGTTGCCTCAGACCCTCAAGAGTGGGGCATTCCTTCTGTGCCCTGCAGAATTCCTCCCTGGTTGGCCCACCCTCAACTTGCCAGCCAGCAAGCTCAGGTAGGTTACCCAGGCAGCAATATCCTACCCAATTGGCTCAGGGAATTCCTCCTCAGGGACTTCGTCAACCACTGTGGGAACTTCTGGGACTGGTTTCCCACCCCCTTGCCCCTCTCCGTGGCTGCTGTCTGGCCCATTGTTCCAGGCTCCAAACACCCTTGACTCCCTTCTCAGGCAGTCATGGACATTGTGGTCATGCAGACCCTCTCAGGCAAGCCTAACACCTCCAGGGGAGACTGTAGCTCTACCTCCTTCCAGGTAGTGTGCTCAAGGTCATTACCTAACAGGCAATCTACAGGCATGGCAGGACTCACAGCTACTTTCAGAGTACCAGAGACTGCCTCCCCCCACTCAAAGGGAACCAGAGCTCCAATAGGTAGCTCTCCCGATTGTCAGCAACTATGACCTGGTGGAATGTATTAGGGATGACATGCTCTGCTGACACCAGCTGACCCCTGACAACGGTTATACTGGCTCCTGTGTAACGTAGAGCCTCCACCATTTGCTCATTAATGGTGGCCCACTGCCTACTTGGACATATTAGCAGGCATGTGGGATTTTGCCACTATTTCCTCATCTCCCAGGGACACTAGGGTCACCTCTATCTGTTCCCCCAAGCTAACTGAGACTACCTCCTCCCTGAGCGCTACACTAGCCAACCTAGGTGTCTGATCTCCAATGAGGGGCTGTAACCTCTGGGGACACTTGGAGTCACCCTTAGAGTTACCATACTTAGTGCACTCTATACATTGGGGTACTAACCTCCCTTCCTTACAGTCAAAGAAACCTGGTTTCTTTGCAGAATCAAGCTGAGACTGGGTACCACTATTCTCTTGGGAATTATTTTGGACACCTTTTGAGAACTCATTATTTTTAAGTTTTTCTCCCCTCCTCTTTCTTCTGGTGGGGACCCTGGCCACCTTTGTGGGTGTCCCCCCAGATACCTTCTTCGACACTCTGCTGCTAACCTAGAGGTCCGCCTCCTCAGCAAGCTTCCTGGGATCATTCAGCTTATTGTAAATCAGGTGGTGGTGCAACTCTATAAAGCAAATACTGGGCACATGTAGTGCACTGTACTAGGAACTTACAAGTAAATCAAATATGCCAATTTGAAATGAACCAATGTTACCATATTTAAGGGAGAGACCATATGCACTTTAGCACTAGTTAACAGTAAAGTGCGCAGAGTCCTAAAACCAGCAAAAACAGTGCCAGAAAAGTGGATGGAGGCAGGCAAAAAGTTGGGGGATGATCACCCTAAGGCTGTCAGGTCTAACAATTATGTAAACGGCGGACATGTTTAAGGTAAGTATGAGGTGGTGGGTAATGTGATTCCATAAACAACGACCATGCTCCTGGTATGAAATGTACTTCAAACTCAGTGCACAACACACAAGCCCTTCTTTGACAAACATAACATATGTAATTGGCAGGGGCGGCTAGTGAAGTAAGTCCTTGCACACAGCTCTGATGTACAAAGTGGCCTCTTTTTGTATTCAACGAGACCCTCGGGTATGAAGTACTGCCGAAAAAAGCACCCGTTTGTACATATTTATGCATTTCTGTACTACAAGTCAACTGGAGATGAAGGTATTTATCTAACACACTACCCTGGTAAGGCAAGCTCCTATAGGAAGAGGTTGTTAATTTGATGACCAGTTGCACACACATGATGTTAGGCCATTAGGTACAAGTCAAGTGTTTGAGGAAGCAAGTGAAAACGATTGAACCGTATTCTCAATGTGTCCTTGAGTACACTGAACAATGCCTCTCAAGACAAGGCGCACACAATTTTTCATGGGTGGAGACACATGCACCACACGAAGTTTTCGTTCCATTACAATTTTTCATATCTTTAACATTAAGAATTTGAAATAAGCACCCTCAATTATGTTGAAAGCTTTACCCTACCTACCATTCTAACGTGTGTGTCTTGTTAGCAATAAATCGCAGTTTTCACTGAACAAATGTATATGCCTTTCCTCGTTTTTTTTAAAGTGCAACACGGGGTGCTGCTGAAGAACTTCAAGCAATAATAATGACAAAAACAAATCAGCTAAAAAGAAAAATGGGATGTCAGCTTGGATGGACAAACATTTTAATTGGGAAAACATTTGGACCAGATCGAGTCTGACCAATCACCGCATATTGCTGCTGCGTCTAGTTACCAGAACTGTGTCCGCTGGGAACAAGGTCTACCTATCTGGATCTCATTTGGACCGTGTACGTATAAACAATCATGGCGGTCTGGAATGTAACTCAAAAACTAGCTTCTGCTAAGAAACTTAAAGTGGAGGAGGGTGAACACTTCCCCGGGCATTGGGAAGAATTATCGTAATGGAGGCACCGTGTCAGTGCGGTAAATGATACGTATGTCTTAAATAATTTATATTCTGTATTCATTTCAAGAATGAATATATCTACCTCAGGGATATTTGAACTGAAAGGTCCTGCTGGGGGAAGATTCGTTTTCAAAACGGTGTTGATATAAATATTAAGAGCTTTGGCGATTTTCTTATGTGTGCAACATCTCCTGTGGTCTTAAACAGGCATTATCGAGTAGGTGCTGCATTACTCAAAAATTCAGTCAGCAGAGGTAAAATAGTGGGTTATCCCAGCTGGAAACCTTTCTGCCCCATAAAGGTAAAAAGGCAAAACCTTGTCCACACTGATAATATAGGGGGTTATTCTAACTTTGGAGGAGTGTTAATCCATCCCAAAAGTGACGGTAAAGTGACGGATATACCACCAGCCGTATTACGAGTTCCATAGGATATAATGGACTCGTAATACGGCTGGTGGTAAATCCGTCACTTTACCGTCACTTTTGGAACGGATTAACACCTCCTCCAAAATTAGAATAACCCCCATAATCTTTCCATACAATGGGGAATTTTCCTTCTTTCACATATATGCTATTAGATATGCTAACTGCAAAGGAGACATAGGCGCTCACTCACAAACTGCATTTTGTAGTGTGTTTAACAGAACTACAACAATACTACTAACATATTAGAAAATGCTATTCACACACCTACCTGCAGTCTGCACCTCCGCCTCAACTATCTTTTCTTTCTAAGGAACTCCACACCAACTGCAGAGATCTACGCAAATTTAATAAGTTGTAAATGTGGGATGGGCCGAGCAGAGTGACTGGAAAATGTGTAATACTACTAAAAGGGAGTAGATAAGACAAAAGTAATGAGGAGTTTAGAGAGTGCTAGGGAGGCAATTAAGGAGGAACAAGTACTCACTTACAAAAGAATAATCCCATTGCTTTTCACAAGATGTCCTCGTTTATTTGCAACAGCCAAAAAGGACATAAAACAGTTGTAAATTTACTCCATTGCACAGTTAGAGTAAATGCAGCACCACACATGGCCAAACAATAGTACCGCACCACCCTGCAAAAGGAAAATAATTGAGGTAGGGACATTAAATAAAACCACATAGGGACTAATGTTGAAATAAAATAAAATATTTAAACTAAAACATATAAATAGGTTTATTTAATGATAAATAAGTCATAAATAAAACATTTGTTATTTTCTTTTAAGATATGTTCATGATTTTTTTAATGTTATATTTAATGCAATGTTAATTTATATTAAAAATAATTAAAAGGGGGGTTGCGGCCAAGATGGCGGAGGAGTTAGACGCTACTACAGTCCTCTCTGCTGCCGCCGGCATGCCCGAATGACATCTCCCCCACTAAAATCACCTCATTAGCAACCTGCATTGGTCCTGAAGCCAGGCACCTCCCCCCGGGTGCAATGACACGAGAGGAGCCCAGGAACAAAACCCGCAACAGATGGAGAAGTGGGAGCACAGAGACCTCCAATTCAAGATATTGGGTACGATCTGGCTATACTGGGCCAGCTTGACACTAAAGCATTGTAGGCCCTGAGGACAGGCCATGAAGAGACGGGGCAGCTTGTGAACGATGCCGCCCCCCCATGACACACAGAGTCCCAACCACTGCATTGACGGAGCTCCCCAGGTGCCTTGTGGGAGAGAGAGAGAGACGAGTGCGGCAGCTGGAGGAGCACTGCTAGCGTGAAGGCCTGACTGGGGCTGGCCACGCCAAGAGGAGATGGAGACGGTGCAGCAAATCCCAACTCCCGGAATACCGTCTGAGAGGTGAGGAAGAGCCCAGCTGATGATGGGCCACAATTCTCACGAGATTGCCGATTCGGACGCTGCCCTCCGAGAATGGTGAGACTGCGGTGGGGGGTGGGTCTAGCACCGGGCTTGGGACCATCTACTGGGCCCATGGCCCCCTTTTGTATGGAGCCAGGGGAGGCTGTTAGAGATGGTGAGTGACAGTAGGCATTTGACCAAGAAACACTTAGGCCTCATGCACTGAGGGGCCCCAGGGGATCGTTCCCTCCCATCAGAGTCAAGTAAGGCACCCCGATGAGGATTCCTGTGCCAGACCTGATGGATTGAGTAGGCCTGGGTTGAGGAGGGCGCTGTGGTTGGGGCCTGGACACAGGCATGGCATACAGAAAACAGCACATCAGGGTGATAACTCAGCCTCTGCAAGGCTGTATCATACCTGATCGCATTGCCCTGGGATCCCTGGGTGCAAATATGGCCCCCTGACGCACCTAACTTGGCACTGGCAAAGCACTCCTGTGGGGCAGACCCACCTTACCTTGGGCAGTCCCTAATCTCCCGAGCCTCCATAGAGGAATGCACCACAGAGCATGCATACCTGACCTGGCGTGAATCTACCGCAGAAGCCTGTGGTACTGTGCTGTTAATTAGCAGACAGTGCGAGCACAGCTCTATCTCTGAGATGGTGCCCTGAAACAGGCACTTATGTGCAGCTCATCTCCCCCGCTCACGATATCGACCGAGAGCCCTTTGATCTGTGCGGGCCCTTGACCTCCTTAGGCTACTCAAACACTTGAGCGGGGGTCTCCGAGGCCTCCTGGTGGCACCTCTTTTGAACTGTGGTCCTGGCCTGCTGCTTACAGACACTGTTTCTGACATAGATCCCAATGCTTAAGGGTTTAAAAATGGCAAACACATGGGCAAAAAAGGACTGAACCCTAAAAGTCACGACCAAACTTGGGCCCCAACAATGAGTGTCCCTCCTCGGCTGGATGCAAAGCACAGTCTGGGGGTAGGGACCTGGAGGGAACTGTCACTCGTTCTTTTCTACAGGCACTGATCGCCTCCCTCAGAGATGATTTGCAGACAGTTAAAAAAGACCTTTCACAGGAACTCAAGACAAGGATATCGCAATCTTGAAGACAGAGGCCCTCATTCTGACCCTGGCGGTCTTTGACCGCCAGGGCGGAGGACCGCGGGAGCACCGCCGACAAGCCGGCGGTGCTCCAATGGGGATTCCGACCGCGGCGGTAAAGCCGCGGTCGGACCGGCACCACTGGCGGGATCCCGCCAGTGTACCGCGGCCCCATTGAATCCTCCGCGGCGGCGCAGCTTGCTGCACCGCCGCGGGGATTCCGACCCCCCCTACCGCCATCCAGATCCCGGCGGTCGGACCGCCGAGATCCGGATGGCGGTAGGGGGGGTCGCGGGGCCCCTGGGGGCCCCTGCAGTGCCCATGCCACTGGCATGGGCATTGCAGGGGCCCCCGTAAGAGGGCCCCTACATGTATTTCACTGTCTGCTGCGCAGACAGTGAAATACGCGACGGGTGCAACTGCACCCGTCGCACAGCTTCCACTCCGCCGGCTCGATTCCGAGCCGGCTTCATCGTGGAAGCCTCTTTCCCGCTGGGCTGGCTGGCGGTCTGAAGGAGACCGCCCGCCAGCCCAGCGGGAAAGTCAGAATTACCGCCGCGGTCTTACGACCGCGGAACGGTAACCTGACGGCGGGACTTTGGCGGGCGGCCTCCGCCGCCCGCCAAGGTCAGAATGAGGGCCAGAGTTTCCTGCCTGGAAGACCAGGAGACAAGCAGAGAGAAAGAAATCGAACAATTACAGAACAAAATTATCCACCTTAAGAACCAACAAATAGACCTCTAAGACCTCGAGAATCTCTCCAGGAGGAACAACATCCATATTCCTGGAGTGCTGAACGGGGCAGAGGATAACAACTTGGAGGCCTACATTCAGGCTTTGTTTGCTCACATACTGGAGGCATCAACTGGTTCAACCATCCAGTTAAATCAAACACATCAGGTCAGTCCCCACGCTCCAGATCAGCCCCCCCATGGACATATTGACCTGTGTACATGACTTCCCCATCAAAGAACAAATTCTTTGAAAAGCAAGAGAGTTGCACCTACTCCGAGTCCAGGGCGGTATGGTGACTCGGTACCAGGACTTGTCCGCCTCCACATTACAGAAACGTAGGAGCTTCCATTCTGTTACCTCCTCCCTCCGGAAGCACGATGTATCCTACTCATGGGGCCACCCTTTCTGCATTATCTTCTGGTGGGATGGAGGGCTCCACCAGTTGTGCTCTCTGGTTGCCGCAAAAGTCCTCCTGGGGGTTGCCTCTACCTGTGACGCCTCTTCTGGGGGAATCAGGTACTGTGAAGTGTCGCAGAGGAAAGAGGAGGCCCTAAACATCGGGGAGCTTCCGTCCGGACCCGGAGACCATCTCACAGGAAAGGAGGGTTTTCCTTGATTTAGTTTCACAAGATTCCGACATGAGAGACCTGGGTTGAGACCCTTCGAATGTTGATAACTGATGGGGGGAGCATGAGGAGAGGACCCCAACATGTAGAGATGATAAGATGGATCTTGAAATTCTTCCACCCATCACCCTTGTCCCAGATGACTCCTCTGGACTCTCCAGGGTATTTTTCTGTGCTATTGACACAATGAGTTTGTTATTATTGTGTTCTCTTGTTAATTACACTTTTTATGAGTGCTCCTCCCTATACCTAAACCACACATACAGTACTTCACACATAGATGCAAGCTACATTGTCTTCTGGCCTTCTTCTGACTCTGGGGGAGTCCTGGGAGATTCTCAGTGCAATGCCACTTACCTACACCATGCCCCTTCCAATTGATCACTTACGAATAGTTTCTATAGATGCTAAGGGGATGAACATCCTGGTAAAGGCGAGGGCCCTCTTGTCCTACTTAGAGCACACAGAGGTGCAGATCTACCTTTTATATAAAGTGCACCTGATAGCTGCAGATTGGCATCGACTTTACTCTTGGTCATTCCAGGACCAGCTCTTATTATCTAGCCCATCTAAGAAAGCGGAAGTGGGGATTCTGTTTTCTATGGAATTTAGAGGGGTTATATGTGACAAGGTAGCAGAGATCAGGGGGAGACTTCTAGCCCATCAACTGCAAGTGATTGTGTGCTCCCTGTACACCCCTAATGAGAGCCAAGAGCCCTTTATGTACAGAGCAGTAGAGGACATCTTGAACTTCAATTGTAGGTGGGTTCTCCTGGGCGGGGACCTCAATCTAGTCTTCAATAACGAGTTGGACCGTTCCGCCAAGCGTTGTCGGAGGCTAAGACACAGAGGCTATCGAATCTCGGTCTACAGGTCATTTGGAGTTCACACAACCCCACAACAAGGGCCTACACATTTTACTTACATGTACACAAGACTTATGAGCAGTTGGATCACTTCCTTGGGACACAAGAGCTACAGAACTTGGTGAGCATAGTCGATATGGAACCCCACTCCCTATCTGACCATGCATCAATGTCTATAAATTTGAAAATCCCACCCCAGTCACCCACTAGCCACCCATAGCACCTGCGCACTCCACTCTTACACAAACCTGATGTAATTCTTCCAGATCCAGGGTGTACTCAGGACTTACCTGACAATTAATGACACACCGGACAGCGCTGAATGCAGTTGTCTGGGGGAATTTATGGGCATATCCTCAGCCAATAACAAGTCCTGAAAGGCGAAGAGAAAGCAGTTTTTGACCAGGTGGGGGAACTGGAGCGCATTCATCAACGCACAGGTGCTTTGCGGGTCTGGAGACAGCTGGAAGCTGCCAGGAAACAGCAGGTTTGGATATGGATAAGGCAGAGTACTCACTCCAACGTCTTAAGCATACCTTTTATACAGGAAGCAATAAATGTGGCAGACTTCTGGCAAACTGCATCTGGACCCAACGCGTGGTCATGAAAGTGATAGCCCTAGAGAGCGAGAACAGGGAAACACTCACGCCAGTTTGAGACATTGCAGCGTGATTTCAGCGGTTCAGTGCCAACCTATACACATCTCAGAATCTCCTGGAGCCCGCCATGACCCAGTAACTCAAAGAGACTGCAGTATCCCATTTGACTTCGGTTCAGGCCAGGGACTTGAACTATCGGATTCAAATAGAAGAGGTGATTTCAGCTATAGCCCGCATTAAGTAAATCGAATCCCCTGACCCAGATGGGCCTGTAGGCCGAATTTTACAAAACAATCTGCCGTGATTTTAAGCAGACTCTTTAACTCCCTTAAGGATTCCCACTCAGTCTTGCCAGAGATGACAGAGGCCTCCATAATTGTCATCTCAAAGTCTGGTAAAGAGAGAGGCCAGTGCGAATCGTGCAAGCCTACCTCTGTCCTTAACGTGGATTTTAAGATTTTCCTAGGCATCTTGGCGGCAGGGTTGAATCTGCTTATGCCCGACCAAGCCGGGTTCATACAGCATAGACAATGCTCGGACAGCACTAAACAGCTTCTCCACTTAATTGACAAAAGCAGAGTCCATTGGCCCTACCTGATGGCGACCCTTACACATTTTGGCTGCAGCTACCGGTTTCACACCTGGATACATAGCTTCTGCAGCTGCCCTAAGGATGCTCCCTGTCTCCCCTGTTGTACGCGTTATATATGGAGCCATTTAACCTACTAATATGCAACAACCCAACTTTCAAAGGCGTACGATTTGGGGGGGGCATCCATACTATTAGCAAGGACTTTCCCCTTGTGCTCAGGACCTTTGTGCTGTCCTGCCTGCACCCTGCTTTGGTGCCCCCAGTGTTCTCCAGGGACTGGGTAGTGTGCCCCTTGTCCATCAGTTTTCCGTTTTTGAGCGCCAGGTGAGAGCTAGACTCTCTTGCTGTGAATCCCCCATTTAGCGCTACCTCTTGTTTGCCTGAGAGCGCAGTAATCAGCATTCCCTAGAGTGCTAGGTGAGAGCTCCTGTTTCCAGTGTTGGTCTCCCCTTGAGAATTTCCAGTGACGTAAAGAAAGAGGTGCACGGTGGGCACCTCGACCCTGCTGCTTTTCTGGCCCCAGAAAGTGTGACATGACTGAAGCACTGCTCCTGACTTGCTTGGAGGCGTGAGGAGAGTGTTCTGCCCTTTGTAGCCCATGGACTGCGCCACGTCGGCTTCCTAAGAATGGATGAGGAGCACTGCATTCAGTGCCCCTGGGGCACAAGCAGACCCTCATTACCGGCAGCTACGTCCCGGAGCAGAGACACAGATCGAGACAGCGCTCTTTCTCCCCATGATTCACCACCACAAACAAAGGAGCCTGAGCTGAGGCGCTGGCTCCAGCGAGGAGGTATTGTGGGCTCCTCAGTTCTGAGCCACCCCCTTGCAGAGGAAAGCAGCAGTCCGGGAAGCCCTGGAAGGCTCTAGACATGTTCATAGTTGGATGCGGCTGGTCGGGAAGCTGACAAAGTCAGTAGCCTTCCATGTGCACACAGGCAACTGTCTAGGGTTTTGCTGTGTGCTCGTCTCTAAGCGGGGGATCCCGAGAGGTCTCCCCGCTGTTAGGAGAGCCGCATTTGCCCTCTCCCCCTTTGTTTTGTTTTACCGTCATCCTTTCTATTAGGGGGCCGATGTCGCAGGAACCGAGGCATTGGGAACAAATTTCCACCTGGCACATAATATTAGCACAGATGCACACGATCTGCGCATGTACTTTAGTTGTGGGCGAGGTAGGGTGATTCCCATGCCTGTCGCATAGCATTCTGCCTTTCCCTGCTATTTTGTTGACATCATATTTGTCTATGCTACATTTCTTTTTATGACCTGACTCATGCATTGGGAGAGTAAGGTTGGTTTATGACTTATGCAAAGTTTAAGGATGTTACATGGGATTTGCATTCAGGGTGATGATGATCTGACAACTGCTTACTTAGCAGGGTATTACTGATTTATGTAATTTTTGGTCTAATATTTTATGCAATACAGTTTGGCCCACATTACAACCCTGGTGGTCAGTGATAAAGTGGCAGCAATACCGCCAACAGGCCGGTAGTAACAAAAATGGAATTATGATCATGGCGGAAACCGCTCAGACAGACAGCCATTTTAACACACCGACCGCCAGGGCGGAATCAACAAGCACCGCAGCAGTAACCTCCAACAGCCAGGTGGAAGACAATGTACCGCCCACACTATTATGACTGGTCTATCTGCCACCTTTTCTGGGGCGGTACCAACGACATCACAATCTTGGTGGAAACACTGCACAGAAGTCAAAGGACTCACCAGTGGAGACTCAGGGAACAACCACGACTCCATGGAGCCCGAGCTGCAAGGTTTCCCCGTGCTCGTCTGCCTTCTGCTGCATTATGAACACCAACACTGCGAAGACGACCACGGTGTGTACTGCCGCCTATCACACAAAGGAAGGGGGGAGGAAAAAGTGAGTGACACATACATGCAACACATAACACCCGCACCCCCAACACCATACACACAACCAGATACAGTATATCACATATTCACCCCATACCCCTCAGGAATGATGCAAGGATAAAATAATTTGAATAAAGTGAGTGTAATATGACAAAATATTATGAATAGGTGCATCAAAATCCAAACGTTTATACATATTACAAATGTAGGGACACTGCCCAGTCCTCAATGTCCGTGGGCCACAGGGCCACAACACATAGGCCAAGGCCCCACCTCACTCCTGCAAAAACACGGAGAGAACACTGCAGGGGCATCAGGTCAAAAATACACAAGCACATCAGGGGGGGCGGAGAATGGGGTGGCACCTCAGCCGGAAGATGGTACAACACCACTGGTCCTGGAGGGGGCAACATGCCCTGTGCTCTGTCCTGAGGAGTGCAAGGCCACAGTCTCTCAAGTGGGTGGGTTGCTGTAAGGAAATGCCTCCTTGGCATGGTTACCCCCTGACTTTTTGCCTTTGCTGATGCTATGTTTTGAATTGAAAGTGTGCTGAGGCCTGCTAACCAGGCCCCAGCACCAGTGTTCTTTCCCTAACCTGTACTTTTGTTTACACAATTGGCTCCCCCTGGCATCCAGGTAAGTCCCTTGTAACTGGTACCCCTGGTACCAAGGGCCCTGATGCCAGGGAAGGTCTCTAAGGGCTGCATCTTATGCTACCCTGGGGACCCCTCACTCAGGACAGACACACTGCTTGCCAGCTTGTGTGTACTGGGGAGGACAAAACGAGTAAGTCGACATGGCACTCCCCTCAGGGTGCCATGCCAACCTCACACTGCCTATGCAGTATAGATAAGTCACCCCTCTAGCAGGCCTTACAGCCCTAAGGCAGGGTGCACTATACCATAGGTGAGGGCACCAGTGCATGAGCACTGTGCCCCTACAGTGTCTAAGCCAAACCTTAGACATTGTAAGTGCAGGGTAGCCATAAGAGTATATGGTCTGGGAGTCTGTCAAACACGAACTCCACAGCACCATAATGGCTACACTGAAAACTGGGAAGTTTGGTATCAAACTTCTCAGCACAATAAATGCACACTGATGGCAGTGTACATTTTATTGTAAAATACACCCCAGAGGGCACCTTAGAGGTGCCCCCTGAAACCTTAACCAACTACCTGTGTAGGCTGACTGGTTTTAGCAGCCTGCCACACTCGAGACATGTTGCTGGCCACATGGGGAGAGTGCCTTTGTCACTCTGTGGCTAGTAACAAAGCCTGCACTGGGTGGAGATGCTTATCACCTCCCCCTTGCAGGAGCTGTAACACCTGGCGGTGAGCCTCAAAGGCTCACCCCCTTTGTTACAGCACCACAGGGCATTCCAGCTAGTGGAGTTGCCCGCCCCCTCCGGCCACGGCCCCACTTTTGGCGGCAAGGCCGGAGGAGATAATGAGAAAAACAAGGAGAAGTCACTGGCCAGTCAGGACAGCCCCTAAGGCAACCTGAGCTGAAGTGACTCTGACTTTTAGGAATCCTCCATCTTGCAGATGGAGGACCCCCCCAATAGGGATAGGAATTTGACCCCCTCCCCTTGGGAGGAGGCACAAAGAGGGTGTAGCCACCCTCAGGGCTAGTAGCCATTGGCTACTGCCCTCCCTGACCTAAACACACCCCTAAATTCTGTATTTAGGGGCTCCCCTGAACCTAGGAACTCATATTCCTGCAACATAAGAAGAAGAGGACTGCTAAGCTGAAAAACCCTGCAGAAGAAGACGGAGACACCAACTGCTTTGGCCCCAGCTCTACCGGCCTGTCTCCCCACTTCGAAAAGACACTGCTCCAGCGACGCTTTCCCCAGGACCAGCGACCTCTGAATCCTCGGAGGACTGCCCTGCTCTAAAGGGACCAAGAAACTCCCGAGAACAGCGGCCCTGTTCACCCAAGACTGCAACTTTGTCTCCAAAGAAGCAACTTAAAGACAACAGCATTTCACGGCAGAAGCGTGAGACTTGCAACTCTGCACCCGACGCCCCCGGCTCGACTTGTGGAGAAACGCTTCAGGGAGGACTCCCCGGCGACTCCGAGACTGTGAGTAACCAAAGTTGTCCCCCCTGAACCCCCACAGCGACGCCTGCAGAGTGAATCCCGAGGCTCCCCCTGACCGCGACTGCCTGACTCTCAGATCCCGACGCCTGGAAAAGACCCTGCACCCGCAGCCCCCAGGACCTGAAGGATCGGACCTCCAGTGCAGGAGTGACCCCCAGGAGGCCCTCTCCCTTGCCCAGGTGGTGTCTACCCCGAGGAGCCCCCCCCCTTGCCTGCCTGCATCGCTGAAGAGACCCCTTGGTCTCCCATTGATTCCAATTGAAAACCCGACATGTGTTGGCACACTGCACCCGGCCGCCCCCGTGCTGCTGAGGGTGTACTTTTTGTGCTAACTTGTGTGTCCCCCGGTGCCCTATAAAACCCCCCTGGTCTGCCCTCCGAAGACGCAGGTACGTACCTGCTGGCAGACTGGAACCGGGGCACCCCCTTCTCCATTGAAGCCTATGTGTTTTGGGCACCACTTTGAACTCTGCACCTGACCGGCCCTGAGCTGCTGGTGTGGTAACTTTGGGGTTGCTCTGAACCCCCAACAGTGGGCTACCTTGGACCCAAACTTGAACCCCGTAGGTGGGTTACTTACCTGCAAGAACTAACAACTACTTACCTCCCCTAGGAACTGTGAAAATTGCACGGTGTCTAGTTTTAAAATAGCTATATGTGTTTTATTTGAAAAGTATATATGCTATTGTGATTATTCAAAGTTCCTAAAGTACTTACCTGCAATACCTTTCATTTGAAGTATTACATGTAACATTTGAACCTGTGGTTCATAAAATAAACTAAGAAAATATATTTTTCTATACAAAAACCTATTGGCCTGGAATTGTCTCTGAGTTTGTGTTCCTCATTTATTGCCTGTGTGTGTACAACAAATGCTTAACACTACTCCTTTGATAAGCCTACTGCTCGACCACACTACCACAAAATAGAGCATTAGTATTATCTCTTTTTGCCACTATCTTACCTCTAAGGGGAACCCTTGGACTCTGTGCATACTATTCCTTACTTTGAAATAGTGCATACAGAGCCAACTTCCTACAGTTGCCCACTGCTTGGTCCTGGGGAGTGCAAGGCCACAGTCTCTCAAGTGGGTGGGTTGCGTACTGCTTGGTCCTGGGGAGTGCAGGGCCACAGTCCCTCAAGTGGGTGGGTTGCCCACTGCTTGGTCCTGGGGAGTGCAAGGCCACAGTCTCCCAAGTGGGTGACTACTTCCACTGGTTCTGGGGGGGGCATTGTGCCAGGTGAGCTTCATCCTGTGGAGGATGGGGTGAGTGGATGGCTTCTCCACTGGTTCTGGAGGGGTCATTGTGCCCAGTGAGCTTCATCCTGTGGAGGATGGGGTAAGTGGATGGCTTCTCCACTGGTTCTGGAGGGGACATTTTGCCCGGTGTGCTTCATCCTGGGAAGGATGGGGTGAGTGGATGGCTCCTTCCACTGGTTCTGGAGGGGGTATTGTGCCCAGTGAGCTTCATCCTGTGGAGGATGGGTGAGTGGATGGCTTCTCCACTGGTTCTGGAGGGTGCATTGTGCCCAGTGTGCTTTATCCTGGGAAGGATGGGGTGAGTGGATGGCTTCTTCCACTGGTTCTGGAGGGGGCATTGTGCACAGTGAGCTTCATCCTGTGGAGGATGGGGTGAGTGGATGGCTTCTCCACTGGTTCTGAAGGGGGCCTTGTGCCCAGTGAGCTTCATCCTGTGGCAAATGGGGTGAGTGGATGGCTTCTCTGCTGGTTCTGGAGGGACATTGTGCCCAGTGTGCTTCATCCTGGGAAGGATGGGGTGAGTGGATGGCTTCTTCAACTGGTTCTGGAGGGGGCATTGTGCCCAGTGAGCTTCACCCTGAGGAGGATGGGGTGAGTGGATGGCTTCTCCACTGGTTCTGGAGGGGGCATTGTGCCCAGTGTGCTTCATCCTGGGAAGGATGGGGTGAGTGGATGGCTTCTTCCACTGGTTCTGGAGGGGGCACTGTGCACAGTGAGCTTGATCCTGTGGAGGATGGGGTGAGTGGATGGCTTCCCCACTGGTTCTGGAGGGGTCATTTTGCCCAGTGAGCTTCATCCTGTGGCAGATGGGGTGAGTGGATGGCTTCTCTGCTGGTTCTGGAGGGACATTGTGCCCAGTGTGCTTCACCCTGGGAAGGATGGGGTGAGTAGATGGCTTCTTCCAGTGGTTCTGGAGGGTGCATTGTGCCCAGTGAGCTTCATCCTGTGGAGGATGGGGTGAGTGGATGGCTTCTCCACTGGGTCTGGAGGGGGCATTGTGCCCATTGTGCTTCATCCTGGGAAGGATGGGGTGAGTGGATGGCTTCTTCCACTGGTTCTGGAGGGGGCATTGTGCACAGTGAGCTTCATCCTGTGAAGGATGAAGTGAGTGGACGGCTTCTCCACTGGTTCTGGAGGGGGCATTGTGCCCAATGAGCTTCATCCTGTGGCAGATGGTGTGAGTGGATGGCTTCTCCACTTGTTCTGGAGGGGGCATTGTGCCCAGTGTGCTTCATCCTGGGAATGATGGGGTGAGTGGATGGCTTCTTCCACTGGTTCTGGAGGGGGCATTTTGCCCAGTGAGTTTCATCCTGTGGAGGATGGGGTGAGTGGATAGCTTCTCCATTGATTCTGGAGGGGGCATTGTGCCCAGTGTGCTTCATCCTGGGAAGGATGCGGTGAGTGGATGGCTTCTTCCACTGGTTCTGGAGGGGGCATTGTACCCAGTGAGCTTCATCCTGTGGAGGATGGGGTGGGTGGATGGCTTCTCCACTGGTTTTGGAGGGGGCACTGTGCCCAGTGTGCTTCAACCTGGGAGGGATGGGGTGAGTGGATGGCTTCTTCCACTGGTTCTGGAAGGGGTATTGTGCCCAGTGATCTTCATACTGTGGAGGATGGGATGAGTGGATGGCTTCTCCACTGGTTCTGGAGGGGGCATTGTGCCCAGTGTGCTTCATCCTGGGAAGGATGGGGTGAGGGGATGGCTTCTTCCACTGGTTCTGGAGGGGGCCTTGTGCCCAGTGAGCTTCATCCTGTGGAGGATGGGGTGAGTGGATAGCTTCTCCACTGGTTCTGGAGGGGGCATTGTGCCCAGTGTGCTTCATCCTGGGAAGGATGGGATGAGTGGATGGATTCTTCCACTGGTTCTGGAGGGGACATTGTGCCCAGTGATGCAGATCTTGGGGAGTGCAAGGTCACAGTTTCTCACCTGTGTGTCAGACCCACAACATTTGAAGGGGCCAGGCCACACAACAGCCCATGGATGCAGGACTACACACTGCACGCCGGCTGTGATGGATGCTCAGTGGTGGCAGTGACAGTGCTGGTGGTGGTGCTGGTAGTGGTGGGGGAGGCTCCAGCCCTTCCCCTGCAGCCTTGGACAGCTGCCCACTGGGGCTGCTGCTGCTGGCAGTGGTGCTGGTGGCAGTGCTGGCAGTGGTGGGGGTAGGCTCCAGCCCATCCCATGCAGCCTCGGACAGCTGTCCACTGGGGCTGCTGGCAGTGGTATTGGTGGCGGTGCTGGCAGTGGTGGGGGGGAGGCTCCAGCCCTTCCCCTGCAGCCTTGGACGGCTGCACACTGGGGCTGTTGCTGCTGGCAGTCGTGCTGGTGGCGGTGCTGGTGGCTGTGCTGGTGGCGGTGCTGGTGGTGGTGCTGGCAGTGATGGGGGAGGCTCCAGCCCTTCCCTTGCAGGCTCGGACAGATGAACCCCCATGGTTGCTGGTGGGGGCTCCGAATGAGTCCCAGCACCTGGCCTCCTGTCCTTCCTGCCTGCAGGTGAAGGCCCCTTGCCCTTCCTGTCAGCAGCCGGGGATTGCCTCTTGTCCTTCCCCGTTGCAGCTGGTGGTGCCTCCTTGCCCTTCCCTGTAGCAGCTGGCGGTTCCTCCTTGCCCTTCCTAGATGCAGCCTGGTGCCTCCTTGCCCTTTCTTGAAGTACCTGGTGCAGGTACCCTTTCAGAGTGGCTGCCTGGTGCCCGGAATCCTCTCCCACCTGCAGTAGCTGTTGACACTACTGTGGCCGTGGACTGGGTGGCTGAGGTGCTCACCTGGTTTCTGACCATCCTGGCCCGACGTGAAGGACGGGGGGAGGGAGTGGTAGGGAAAAGGTCAACGGTGGAGAGGAAAAGCTTCTTAGGGACATTGGGGTGGGAAGAGGGTGAAGGTTTTGGAGTGGAGGAAGAGGAAGTGGTCGTAGGAGGTGTCTGCTGATTATGGGTGCTGGTGCATGGGCTGGATGCTTTTGTGAGGTGGATGGCTGTTGGGTGTCTAAGTGCTTGCGTTTGTGTACTTTCGGAGGAGGGGGCACAGACATTGTGGGAGAGGACACAGGGGACATGTGCATGGATGTGGGGGTGGTGACTGCCAGTGAGGGGCGTGTAGTGATAGGCGTGATGGTGGTAGTGGATGAGGGTGTAGTGCATGAAGGTGTGAGTGTAGATGCTACTGGGAGGGAGGTGGACGATGAGGAGGAGGGGGACAGGGTGGAGGCATTGGATGTTGGTATGTATGCATCTGGATGGTGTTTGTGAGTGCCTGTGGGATGATGTGTGGTGCTTGTGCTTGCCTGATCCACTCCTGTGTGTTGTCTTGTATGCATACTGGTCTGCCTGTGTGCTTGGGATAGGTTGGGGTTGAAGGGAATGGGATTGGGTAGAGGAAGTTGGAGGGGGGAGGGTAGAAACAGGGACAATGGCTACTATCAGAGAGGAGGCCAGAACGTGGAATGATCTCTGTTGGGCCGCCATGCAAGAGTGAATGCCCTCCAGGAATGCATTTGTCTGTTGCAAATGGGCTGCCAGCCCCTGGATGGCATTCACAATGGCTGAGTGCCCAACAGAGATGGATTGCAGGAGGTCAATAGCCTCCTCACTCAGGGCAGCAGGGCTAACTAGGGCAGGGCCTGAGGTGCCTGGGGTGAAGGAGATGCCCACCCTCCAAGGTGAGCAGGCAGGGGAAACACGCTGAGGGGCTGCTGGGAGGGTGGTGCTGGTATGGAGTGGAGGTTGTACCTGTAGTTGGGGTGGGCACAAAGGTGTCCGCCACCATCAGGGAACTTTCATCGGAGGAGGTATCACTGTCTGAACTGTCCTCTCGAATCTCTGCCGTGATGCTCGCCTCGCCCTCCATCCCACTGGTGCCCTCACCGTCGGTGGATTCGGCCTCCTGGGCCCTGTGGGATGCAGCTCTTTCCGTCACTGGTGCCTTTGCTCCTCCGCCAGATGATGCTAATGCACATAAGGACAGGGTGACAAAACAGAAAGGGGGGAGAGACAAACGATAAACTTCAGTCAGTGGTGGCAACAACACCACTGTTGGCGTATATGACACACACACACACAGGGAACAGCCCTACACACTAGGCAATGCACTAACAGTCACAATGCTAGTCACCAGCCCATGGACAGGGACACCTAACACCAATTGCAGCATACCCGGGACCCACAGACCCCTGTCCAGTAGTGGATGTCTACTAGCTTGGTTGGAGGAAGTTTACATCAGCCCCTTCGCAACATGGGACCTACCCTGCAATGTCCGGTCTGGCCTAGGTGCACCCAGAGGCCCACATCCCTCACCTGGATGCCACCCCACCACGCGCAAGTAGTATATTGGGGCACTGTACTCACCCCCTTGTGACTGCTGTGATGCCCCCAAGCGCCCATCCAGCTCTGGATAGGCCACCGCCAGTATGCGGGCCATCAGGGGGGTCTGGGTTCGATGGGCACTCCTTCCTCATTGGGAGGCCATCCCCAGCTGGGCCTCCGCCGTCTTCTGTGCCCAGCGTCACAGGTCCTCCCACCGTTTGCAACAGTGGGTGCTTCACCTGCCGTGGACCCCCAGGGTCCGCACGTCCTTGGCGATGACACGCCATATATCCTTTTTCTGATGGGCACTGACCTGCAGAGAAATACACATAGGAAAGGGTATCAGACAGACCGTCCTGCCTGTTACACTCATGGCCCACCATAGCCCTTCACATCCCCTTATGCACAGACCTGGCCCACCATACATGCAGCACGATGCCCAGGGCCCATCCACCAACACCCCCCACACGAGGCCTTCACACACACCACACCATACATTCATGCCCCATGCATCATGCTCACAGTGTACTCACCTGTTGGTATGGAGGCCGATACAGCATTCGGTACTGGGGTAGGACCCCATCCACCAGTCTCTCCATCTCTGCCACGGTGCAGGCAGGGGCCCTTTCCCCATTAACACGAGCCATGGTCGGTTCCAGACACAGCAGCACATGCAGTGTAGGTCCTCTTCTGTTGAAGGTCAGGTAGCAAGTGAGTGAACAGATAGAAAATAGCGGTCACGTCCGCTGCGGTGCGTACCGTCACTGCCGGCGTACATCACCATTGGCCACTGTAACCCATAGGGCCCAATGTTAATCAGTGAGGAGTTGCATGGCGGTTCTGGACTGCCTCCCGCAACGGCACACAACGTCAGCGGAATTACCTAATTTCCACATGTCCCTCCTATCAGGTCAGGTGGACGCCATTTAAGAGGGTGGCAGGCCATGACACCTAACTGCGTCACAGTACACATAAGCTCCATTTGGGCCTATCCAACAATATACTGTTACAATCACAACATGCAATGAAGTATAGTGTTTGGAAATATGGGATACTGACCAGCTGCTCACCGTTTTGCCCCATAGATTGCAACCGCTGCGGATGAATAGGAGATGGAGACATCCCCGTGTACAGGTCCCTGGTGGATTTGGCAACAATGGAGGAAAGGTATATTATCCTCACCTATAGACTGGACAGGGACAATGACAGAGCTGTTTGTCCATTTGGAGCCTGACCTGATATCTGCTATCCATCACCCCACTGGGATCCACCCTCTTGTGCAAATGCTATCTGTGCTCCATCTCCTGGCAACTGGTTCCTTCCAAGTGACAGTGAGCTTGGCAGCAGGAATGCCACAGACAATGTTCTCAATAGTGCTGACCAGAGTGTTGTCTGCCCTGATTAAACACATGTGCAGCTACATTGTTTTCCCCCAGGTGGAGGATTTAGCCACAGTGAAAGCTGATTTCTATTCAATGGGATATATCCCAAACATTATTGGGGCTATTGATGGTACACATATTGCATTTGTCCTCCCTGGAGAAATGAACAGGTGTTCAGAAATCGAAAGAGCTTTCACTCAATGAATGTGCAGATAGTGTGCCTGGTGGCCCAGTACCTCTCCCATGTCAATGCAAAGTATCCTGGGTCTGTGCATGATGCCTTTATCATGAGGAATAGCAGCATCCCATATCTGATGGCTCAACTCCAGAGGCACCGGGTGTGGCTAATAGGTGAGCCCTGGTTCCCACCCAGTGGATGTTGGTTTATGTGTATGGTGGGGGCCCTAAGGGTTAGTGTGTGTCTAACAGTTGTCCCTCGATATTTGTAGGTGACTCTGGTTACCCCAACCTCTCATGGCTACTGACCCCTGTGAGGAATCCCAGGACAAGGGAAGAGTAACGTTACAATGAGGCACAGGATCTTTGGCCTCCTGAAGGCCAGGTTTCGTTGCCTCCATCTGACAGGTGGTTCCCTGTGCTACTCACCCAAGAAGGTCTGCCAGATCATCGTGGCATGCTGTATGTTGCACAACCTTGCTGTACATCGCCAGGTGCCTTTTCTGCAGGAGGATGAGGCTGGAGATGGCCGTGTGGCAGCAGTGGACCCTGTGGACAATGAAGACAAGGAGGCAGAGGTTGAGGATGAGGACAACAGAATTGCAATCATTCATCAATACTTCCAATGACACACAGGTAAGACAGTGTAACTTCACTTTTAATTTACAGTTTTGTGTTTGACAATGTCATTGGCAGGCTGATTTTCCCACTTCTATGGCCACTTCCTGTACCCTTTGACATCTCTATTTGCAGATATTTGTGCCCCACTGTCGCTCCTGGTGTGTTGACTGCAGCCAAATACAGGTCATTCATATGTATACAGTACTGTACAGTTGTATTGCAGTGTTTAAAGCTTGTTAAGCAAATACATAGTTCACTCATTTGACATAATCTATACTTGTATTTCTTCAAATGGTGTTTATTTAAGTGCTAATAAGTAGAGGGGGATGTGCAATGGGCTGGGGTGATGGTGGAGGAAAGTCTAGGATAGAGTCCAGTCTATGTGGATCACAGGGGCATTGTCCAAGGGGGCATAGGAAGGGGAGCAATGGTTGTTCAAGGTGGACAGGTTGGGACACCAGGGTGACAATCAGGAGAATCTTATTTCCTGGCGGGGGTCTTGGCAATAGTCTCTGGCTTCTGCCTGTAATGCAGGGAACGTTTGTGGGGTGGTTCTCCTTCTGCAGGGGGATGGGTGCTGATGGCCTGTTGTTCCTGTGGTGGGGCCTCCTGTCCACTAGCGGCAGCCGAAGTGGAGGGCTTTTCATCAGTTTGGCTAGTGGTAGGGGCCCGGTGGTGTGCCACTGCCTCCCTCATAGTGTTGGCCATGTCTGCCAGCACCCCTGCAATGGTGACCATGGTGGTGTTGATGTCCTTCAAGTCCTCCCTGATCCCCAGGTACTGTCCCTCCTGCAGCCACTGGTTCTCCTGCATCTTGTCCAGTATCTGGCCCATCAACTCCTGGTAATGGTGGTATGCTCCCAGTATCATGGTGAGTGCCTCCTGGAGAGTCGGTTCCCTGAGCCTGTCCTCCCCCTGTCGCACAGCAGTCCTCCCAGCTTCCCTGTTGTCCTGTGCCTCTGTCCCCTGAACCGTGTGCCCACTGCCACTGACCCCAGGTCCCTGATCGTGCTGTGTTTGTGGGGTGGCCTGGGGTCCCTGTAGTGGTTGACACACTGCTGATTGACGCGTCCTGGGGACAGAGGTATGGGCCTGCTGGGTGGGTACTGTGGTGGTGTGTCCTGAGGGGGGATGCTCTATGGTGGTATGGTACTGTGCCTGGATCCCTGATGGGCCAGATTGGTCCTCCAGATCCAGGTGTCCAGAGCTGCTGTCATCACTGTGGGCCCCTTCTGGGGGGGACTGGATGTTTCTGGCACCTCCTCTCCGGTGACGTTGGCTGGGGGACCCGTGGGGATGTAAATGCAGGATTATTGTTTCTGCGTGTGACATCTTGTTCATGGGTGTGTTGCCCTCTATGGTTGTCATTGCCCTGGCAGCTTTGCCTTGTGTGAGTAGTTATTTGGTGGGCTACCTGTTTCCCTCTAATGTGCATGCTTTAGTGATAGGTGTCCATGCAGGTCTGTGATGGGGGTCCATGCATTGGTGTTGCATGCAGGGCTTGGTACTGGGATGGGTGGGTTGTGATGTTGGGGTGTGTGGGAGGTGGTGGAGTGATGGGAGTGAGGGTAAGGGTGGGGGTATGTAATGGCATGCAGGTAGGGGGGGGTGAAAGTAGTAAAGAGTTGACTTACAGAGTCCAGTCCTCCTGCTACTCCTGCCAGGCCCTCAGGATGCATGATTGCGAAGCTTGCTCCTCCCATGTTGTTAGTTGTGGAGAGGAGGTGGGGGTCCACCGCCAGTCCTCTGTACAGCTATTTGGTGTCTTGCTGCCACGGAACGCACCTTCCCCCGTAGGTCATTCCACCTCTTCCTGATGTCATCCCTTGTTCTTGGGTGCTGTCCCACGGCGTTGAACCTGTCCACGATTCTCCGCCATAGCTCCATCTTCCTAGAAGTGGATGTCTGCTGCACCTGTGATCCAAATAGCTGAGGCTCTACCCGGATGATTTCCTCCACCATGACCCTTAGCTCCTCCTCTGAGAACCTGGAGTGTCATTGGTGCCATGGGTGTAGTGTGAGTGGTGTGGGTGAGGGTGTGTAGGGTGATGTGTTGGGGTGTGTGATGTAAGGTGCATGGATGGTGTATAGGTGATGGTGGTGTGTGACTGTGGTCTTGGTATCTCACTTGTGGCACTTGTTTGTAGTCGTAAAGGGTTGTGGGTAATGTGGGTGTGTGTTTTATAGTAGTGTGTGTGTGGTGTGTGAATGTGTCTCAGTTGTACGTAGTTTGAATTGTCCAATGTAGTGTTGTTTTGAATGTGTGTGTGTATTTTGAGCAAGGCGGTATGTACCGCCAATGGTTTACCGCCATTGAATGTCCGCCGTGGTGATTCATGGGTCATAATGTTGTGGGCGTAGTTCTGTTGGGGTAACAGTGTGGGTTTGGATACCGCCAGTTTATCATCGACCATTGGGCTGGCAGACTTGTGTGTGTGGCTGTATAGTGACGGATTACTATGCGTGTGTCATAATATGGGTAGCGGTAATCCGCTGCGGTTGCGGTATGTTTGCGGCAGTCATCATGGCGGTAAGCAGTACTTACCGCCAATGTCATAATGAGGGCCTTTATTTTTATATAACTTGTTGTGGAGTTTTCTTTGTGGTGTATTGATTGTGTCATTGGGCTGTGTGTGTTGTGCAAACACCTAACACATTGCCTCTGGGATAAGCCTGACTGCTTGTGCCCAGCTACCAAGGGGATGAGCAGTAGTTTTCTTAGCTGTGTGACTCCCTTGCCCTGTCTCGAGTGGTGGAGTCTGCCTGGCTGAGGTGCCTATCCTAGCCAACCAGAAACCCAATTTCTAACAATTCGCCCAACTTTCTTTAAAAAGTCTCCTAATTTCCTCTTCTAAAATGTTGCCATGTATGTGTATGAAATGTCAAATATGGTTGTAAAGCCACTATTACTCATACCTATCAAGTCATAGTTGACGTTTCCACTGTCTCCACCCCCTATTTTAGGGTTTGGGGACATGTAAGTCTGCACTTTACACTCATAAATGGTGAATGGCCAAAAGCAGTAAACATACTCAATAGTGTAGGAGTAAATTTACTTGTGGTAAATCGACAAATGTAGATTTACCTTTGTGAATAGGCCCCATTTTGTTTATCTATTCTGAAAATATTAGTGCTACATTCAATCCAAGGGTGATGTGTTCACACACCTCAGGGCTTCGTTGGGGGTGGAGTGGAAGCACAGAGTTCCATATCACATATGAGAGTTGCGAAAATTGTCATTTTTGGGGGGTGGGAGGAGGAGAGGGGGAGGTAGTAGATTTCACTTGCACCATCCCCCCTTCAAGCACACAAGAATGACACTTTCTAACCAATATTCACCTTTTGACAATACTTTAAAAAGTATCCCTACGGCTACCTAGCAAAATCACTGTGCTTGAATAAATAAGAGATATTTGTGTTGACATGAACACAGGGAGACCTCAGCGCGGCATCTGGCTTGACCCCATGAGCCAAATCATGAGCCATCAAAAGACCAATCTACTGGTTACACACAGATTAAATTAGTTAGCACTGGTTTTACCACCCTTTGAAATAGCCTTGGGGAGAATATTTGCACTTTAATAATCATTCTTAGACTTTCATAGGAGAGTCTGTAAATTGCTTTGCATAGCTATAATTTATAAATATTGGTAATTTTGCTCACTGTCTGATGGCTCTGATGGCTCCCTTGTGAGAAATCCTATGATCAGTGAAGTAGGCCAGAGTTGGTTCTGGTGATGAGCCATTGGTAAAGGTTTTCAGCTTGATTAGTTAATTAGGAAAAGTAACATCAAATGTCATGCATCGGAACAGTTTTATTTTGACGAATTACAACTAAGGCAGTAGGACGTATTTAATGTGAGAATCATATGTTAACGCCAATAGCCTTTAAAGATGGATTGTTGTTACAATGTGTTAAACCCTGAAGAGAGGTTTTTGGTACATTAAATCTCACAGAACAATTGTACAGTGGTATTCCTTGTTGCACCCTGATAGGTGGGCCTAGTAGGCATGGTTGTCTGTGGGACTCTTGTAATAAAAAACCCTAAACTCTACACACTTACATATCCATAAATAGTCTTTGGGTCAGCACTCTTCTCTGTGTTAGAGTGTAATATACATTCCACCTCTTCCCATGATTGCACGCTGCATGGAAAAATAGGTTAGCAGATTTTTGCCATTTACCCTTATTGCCCTCTAAGTTAAGGCATTTTGCCCCCTTGAAGGTGCACATACGTTTGAAACTGTGTACTTCCTCCGGCTAATAGGCCAGTCATTATTTTTTTTTTCCTTTTATATATGCCCTTTCTTTTCTTTTCTTTCCTTCTTTTCCTTTTTATTGAACACACTGCAGCTTACCAAACAGTCCTACCAGGCCCCTTGCTTTACTTTTATTCTTTTAATTTATCTTACCTTGCTTGTTAAGATTGTGTGTCCATTTTATCACAGATGAATAAGTGGATGAGTATAAGAATGTATCAGCGGGTGGATGAATTGCTGTATGAATGCAAGGATGGGTGGAAGAGTTCACGTATGTTGAATTATTGAGAAATCATCAGTGACTTAAGATACATTTTCAGCTATAAGATGGCCCTATTGATATTGCCAATGCTTGCTTTCTTCTAAACCACTGATTGCTGGAAAGAGAGAGAGGGAAGCACCCTTGATTGTGGTTTGTCCTTCACTTGTGCCCCAGAGCTGAGCCAGAGCCAGACCTTTGGTAAAAGCCCGGCTCAATCCCTCCATGGCTTGTCCACCTGTAAGTTCATCAAGATTGATCCAGCTCTGGATACTATTTCTAAACCCTTGAGCTCATTTCCTCTGTTCTGTGGGGTGAGAAGTTACTTTTTCCAGTAGTTTATCAATCACAGTGTAATCTGCCGGTCACACATTAAACCTTAGACACCAAACTAAATTTAAAGGTTTATTGCAGAATCAAAGCCAAACTTTCATTAATGAGTCTCAAAACCATTGTGTAAATGTAAAGCATCACCCAAGGAGGATCAAAACGACAGACTACTCTAAACTTACCAACATATAGAAAACTAATATTTCAATAACAGCAATACCAGACAGAAGGAGAAGCATATGATGCTTTGGCTTTAAAGATACATCTTCCTGACTAACCGTTTGATCTGAATAGATATTTATCCTAACATCCAACAAGAGTTCAGAGGAAAGCATCAGCACAACATAACTTCAGTAGAAGGTTCTGTCAAGAGAGGTGTGTGCAGCACAAAGCAGCTAAGTCTTTGGAAATAGAGGTCTGTATCCCAGAGGGCTCTGCTCTGTTCAATGGGAAAATGGGATCTACCTTTCAGCTAAATATACCACTCTTAAATCTCAGTCTTTTCAAGAATTAACATCACAGATTACATTTTCTATTAAACAGCTCTATCAACTGCCTAATTGGGAACTAATCCTTGAAGCATCCTGTGGTTCACTCCCATGCTTAGGAATTTAGAGGGCTGTTCAATCTCCACCTTACTCCTCTTCGACCTTGGTAACACATCATCTCAGGCCCTCTTACCTTTCCTACACTCTAGGGGCCAGATGTAGCAAAGGGTTTTACCCATTCTGTGTCTATGGGAAAATGTGTTTGTACATATGGCCCTAGAATCCTTATTAGCCTCAAACTCATGCCACTGCATCTGCAGCTGAAAGAAACATGAAATCAAACAAACTTTCCTGTTCAGAATGAAACACAGGAAAATTCTGGCTTTCATTCCAGCCAAGCTGATGTTTATATAGATATTGTATCTTTAATTAAATGATTTTAAACACATTTCTCCTAGTGAATATAAAATGATTAAAGAAATAGGCGGTCATTCCTAGATTGGCGGGCGGCGGTTGCCGCCCGCCAAGCGGGAACCGCCAGAAGACCGTACCGCGGTCAAAAGACCGCGGCGGTCATTCTGAGTTTCCTGCTGGGCTGGCGGGCGACCGCCAGAAGGCCGCCCGCACTCCCAGCGGGAAACCCCCTTCCACGAGGATGCCGGCTCCGAATGGAGCCGGCGGAGTCGAAGGGGTGCGACGGGTGCAGTGGCACCCGTCGCGATTTTCAGTGTCTGCACAGCAGACACTGAAAATCTTTATGGGGCCCTGTTAGGGGGCCCCACGACACCCGTTACCGCCATCCTGTTCCTGGCGGTGAAAACCACCAGGAACAGGATGGCGGTAAGGGGGTCGGAATCCCCATGGCGGCGCTGCAAGCAGCGCCGCCGTGGAGGATTCCCTGGGGCAGCGGGAAGCCGGCGGGAAGCCGCCGGCTTCCCTTTTCTGACCGTGGCTTTACCGCTGCGGTCAGAATGCCCCCGGAAGCACCGCCAGCCTGTTGGCGGTGCTTCCTCCGTCACCTACCCTGGCGGTCTTTGACCACCAGGGTAGGAATGACCCCCATAGTGTTTTGTAAAATACTTTAACATGAATATATCCGCAACTGATTAATAAATACCGGTTCCATGTAAGTTTATTATCATCAGTGCACTTTACTTGTATGCATTCCAGTGCACCACGTTGTGAAATCCATTTCCAACACGTTTACATAAGGTAATTACCACTCCCCTATTCCACATACTATGAGACATAACGGCACAGCCAAGATATGCTCTTTGAACTACAAACTCTAAAGCCACTTTTCTGGTTGTGTGTGGATATGTACTGCATGGGCCTGACTAACTCTTCCTCTCTATGGTATTTTCAAAAACTTCCTATAGCTGTTATTGCATTCAATGAAAATAAAATATCGAAGTGGCACGGTGTATTACTTTTCAAGATTACACTCATACACAACTTTAACAGCATGATCACTTGTGTTTCATATGAGATAGGAGACTTAAGGCCTCATAGGGTGGTAGGGTTATGGAAAGAGCACTAATGATTATGAAACTCTGTGAGGTAAAATCAACAAGCAGAATATTTACTTGAGGTTAGCAGTTTTAAATCTAGGACTTGTATCTTTGGTGGCATTTTGTTTTTGAGTCTCGGCATTGCTGGCTTCTAACTAATGCTAGACTTAAAGTCGAATGACTATTAATTTAGTACAGTCCAAAGTTTCCCCCCAAAACTGGGTCCCTTGGGAGAGTGCTAGAGCCGAGGGAAAATTAGGAGAGGGCTTCTAGATTATTTCTGGTGAATTAGAGACAGTTGTGAGCTCCACATCAAGATCCAGAATGCTTTATAAAAGATGCACTACGGCCTAAGTCTGTCTTCAGATGCACATTTGTATGTGTTACTACTTTCAAATCAAGTTTTCCATGATATCGCTGGCTATGTGTTCAACTCACTTGTTTTGTTCTGTTTGTTGCTGAAAAATCAATAAAATGTGTTGTGTTTCAAGTCCATTTCCAGTCAGACTCAATTGATGACAGGTTCTTTCAGTTTCTCATCAGTGTGAAAATGTTGCTGCAGCTCTTTAAAAATATTGCTTAAATCTGATTAAGGCTCCCAGTTTTGTGGTATTTATGTGTTTAGGATTTCCATCTGTATGTATCCATATTTATTTTTTCCCATCTTATTGATGTTCATCCATATTTATTTTGTGTTTTGTGAATAAATGACGTAAAAAAATTGTATATTTACACATTTATTAAGCTAACAAATGTGCACTCACATTTTGATGACTTGTGTTCTTGCAAATTAAGCAGGAAAAAAATAGGGAAAAAAACTGTGGTGCTTGCCATTGACTAGCTATAATTAGGAGCAGGTTTGCATAGTAAAAGCATATTTGGGTTTGGTTATAACTTGCCTCTGGTTTGACTAATCCTCACAAAACTTTCTAAAAAAACTCTCATCCACCTCAGCTCATTCCCAGAAGGTCGTGATCCATCAAGCAGGGGCCTGTAAAAAGGATAAATTCCAAAGGGTGTTTTCCCTATTCATGTTTCCAAAGAAAAATTATACTGAAATGCCAAAAGAAAGGCTGAACAGAAATACATTACATTTGTTAGAGAGCTAGATCTTGGTCTAGAAAGTGTGCTTTTTGTGATTTGGTATAAGCTGGTTCTGTTGTTTTTGATAAATTAAGGTTAAAAAAAACTGTATATGTCATACCAAGGAGGATCTGCAGAGATGACAGATCTCAAGATAAGATCTCATTGGCTCCACCACATCAACAAAGGTTAAAAAATGTAGGGAGCAGGGTAGCCATACCCAGCCACCCTTGGCCTGGTGCTGGGGACAAAGACCTTATTTATCAGTGGCACAGATCAATGCAGATCTGTGGCTCTGATAAAAAATGTGTGTCCCCGCCCAAGCCTTTGAGGCCCCTGGGACCCCATCCCCTGGAACCATTATTATAACTAGAGAAGGGGGTGTGCAGTCACCCTCCCTGATCTTCTATGAGGACCCGGGAACCCTATCCTCTGGGGGCACTCTTTTAATTAGGGAAAGGGGTATTCAGCCCCTGCCCCAAGCCACAGTAGGGCCTCAGGGGTCCTATTTCCCTGGGTCAGAGTTTCATGGTAGGGGGTGTCGAGCCCCACTTGCCGAGCTAAGCTTGGCCCCAAGTATGCCATCTCTTGCGACACTGCTGTTTCCTGACTGGGAGAGTTCGGGAAAACCCTGCCCCCACTCTACTGAGAAGGAAACACAGTTTTTCTCCATCCAGGGTGGGAGCACAGAAAAATGCTGCACCCATCCGGGAGTGACCAAGGTTAGTGAGCAGTCGGTGCTGGCTTTGTAGCCAGCAGGGCTCTTGGGGGCCTTGGGTTTATCCCCTCGGCCCCAAATGTTTTATTACATGTGGGTGCCCCAAATGGGCAGTGGGGCTTCCACTTTAATTTGTTTTGTTTTTTAAACATGGGCAGCAACCTCCACTGTGGGCAGGGTAGGCCCTATGCCCAATACCAGGCATGGCTGAAGGCAGTGCACTGCGTAGGATAGGGTGCCTGCGAGGTTGACCACAGGGCCTGGCCACCGGCTAGGCCCTGCAATCAACCCACACGTGCATGGCCAAATTCCATGGACATCAGGAGGGGTGGGCTCCACGGGGTGGACATCTTGCTTAACACTAAAAAACATAGAAATTTACTGAAAAATACTAAACTTAAGTTGATGTTATACTTAGGAATTGTAATGATATGTTACTTTACATTAAAAAATAACCTATGATATTCTCTGGAAAAACAAAAGGTTAAATGGACATTTTTAAATGAACTAATCCCCTGAAATTCTGCCATGCACTGCTAATTGCCTCCCATATTAAATCACTCATGCCGTATCTGTTACATCATTGATAACAAGACTAAACATCTGCATTGACATATTTGATGACTTATTTGTGCATGGCAGGGGTGCGAGCTATAGTTACTGTAGGGGACGAGCGACCGTTACTTGAGATAAATGTAACTTGTGAATTTTAGTGGTTTTGTTAGTTTAAAACGATAGGTGTAGCTGACATTTTCACCTAACAAGAATTTCCCTTTAAGCTTTGTATTTGTCAGTGAATTTCTAAGGTTTTGTTTGCAAAGTAATGTATTATACATTTTCTAGCTCTACCATCACTTTAGCCCTTGTTTTTTTCAGTAAATAGAGCATAACAATCCACATCCACAGGTAATATTAGCATTAAAGCGCAAATGTATGTTGAAATATACAATTGTTTAAGCAAATTTCATCCTGTTTTTAACTTTCCATCTATCTATTCAGCTGCTGGCCTAAAATTAAATAAAGAGAGCTTGGGGAGACACTTAAAAGAAGGCCATTGTGTTGTGTTTTGTTTGTATTGTTTTCTGTCTGTATTTATCTGTAAAAATCTTAAATGTAATACATAATTCTATGTTGTGTTAAACTATGTATATTTTCCATGTGTTGGCTATTTTCCATGTGTTAGCCAATTTCCTTTCGGTGGGCACTGTTGTAGCATAACAGAAGTGTGGTGAGTATTCTGTCCATTATTCATATTACGTACATACAAGGACTAAATTGGCTGGTTGCATATCACCGAACTCTTTGGCCCAGAGTATGAAGTCATGATAAGGGGTGAGATATTGATGCCAGTACCTCTGATTTGTGGGATATATGAGATAAGTTAAATGCTCAATATTCTGCTCTGTCTTCTGAAAATGAGGAATTAAATGAGGGACTGGTGTTTTCCATACTAGCTTTCTCATCCATTGAAATTTACCACTCCACTAATTTTCTTCAGATATAATAAAGAAGGTTTTACCTGCGGAACTTAGATAGAAGAAATTTTCAGGGAGTGATGTAATTAGTGGATTATTCGAAATGCTCATGGATCAGAATTGACCTCCCTTCTCGTGCTCACGTCCTCAGTGTGGTTTCAATGGAAGATGCTCCTGGGATGCTCCTTGGGGTTGGTTCATGACCATGCCTTATGATGCACATCATTAGCATTCTAATCAACTAATGAGATGCCCAGAAGGACTTTGGGCCTGATTACAACTTTGGAGGAGGGTGTTAATCCATCCCAAATGTGACAGATATCCTGCCCACCGTATTACGAGTTCCATAGGATATAATGGACTCGTAATATGGCAGGTGGTATATCCGTCACATTTGGGACTGATTAACACCCTCCTCCAAAGTTGTAATCAGGCCCTTTGTATTACATTAGAAGGCCATGTGTTACATAATGAACATATATAATTAGCTAATCTAAAATTGCATCATAAAATCACCAATGGAGAACAATTTCACCGAGACAGACACAGCACCGAGCCTATCACTCATGTATGAAATGTGGCTGGATTTTGAAAACCACAGAATTTGAATGTCCTGCACCACATAAAGAGTAGCCTCCAGTGCGTTTCATTTCTGGCAATGGAGAAACTTGAATCCCACATTATTACAGTGACGATATCAGCAATACTAAGGAACAACCAGAATATGTGGGTGGCCTTGTGATGCCACCTTACCAACTAACCACCATAGTGAAGTGAAATAATTGGGCAGGGGATTCATTTAGTCCAGCCATAACATATTAACTGTGATTTTATATATATATATATATATAACCTGAGGTTCCACTGAGAAATTCGTTATCACCGGGGAACAGGGAAGAATGTACCAGCCTCTGCTGATAATTCCTCTTTCTTCTTGAGTTTCATCCCTAGACTTCGCACGTTAGACTCGAAACCCTATTATAGGAACAGCCCTTTTTTCAACATTCCTTAGCAACATGCAGAAGACTGGTTCGTGTCACTATGGTACAATTTGCATTACTTTCCCTTTTCACTATAAAGGTGTTTTTGTGATTGTGGCAGAACATGATCTGCATTCCCTCTCGTTTGGAAACTCAGCACCAAGAACTGTGATTTTATATTTTGTTTCACACACATGTGGCACAGAAATGGATTACTCTTTGAGCTCTGATATTCTTCTGTTTGAAAACTGATGGTTACTAATGACCCACGATTTAACTTAGTAGGCTAAGGTTCTAGATTTACTGCCTAGAAAATAACACAATGAACCTCCCTTGCCTCATGTTTGGCCCAGTGTCGACCTGCGTGCTTCTCATTTAGTGGCACACAATGGTTCTAAGTGCAAGCTTTTTTGTCTGTAAAAATATAATGAAGAACGCTGTTATCCTGCACCACATAAAAGATACTCTGAAGCAAGAGTCGAAGTGAATTTGGAAATGTATGCGTTGCATCAATTTACCATATTATTTTTGTTAGCCAAATAAAATTGACCAAGACTTACCTTTGAATTTACTGAATGATGGAAAAGATTTCTGAGTTGTTCCAGAACAGTCAACCCCTGGCATGTAACACCTAAAATACACAGTAGACCCAGTTAATTTAAAATGTGTAATAACAAAAGTTCCTACAAAAAAGGCTGATGTCCTTGTTTGCCTCTTCATACCTTGGACTCCTTCTCAGTAAAAGCATAAACCTGATATATTCTTAAAGCATAGGCTTAACTGTGAAACTAAGTAGAACTGTAACCATCATAATCTCTGTTATGTTATGCGTGTTTTGTTATGTTCTAGTGCAATGCTGCTTTATGCTTTATATGAAATAAATTACCCCATGCCATACAATATAAGGATATTGCAAGTCATTGAGGAGTTCCGTGACCATATAGGGAAACTAGGCTGTAGGCTTTCTAAAATCATGGAGCTCTAAGGCAAACTGCAATAACCTTGCAATGCAAAGGGTATCTTATTTTCTTATATCACATGATCACACACAGGTTTGGAGACACGCCTTATCACCTGAAAGGGACTCCAGGTCACAGCCTGTAGTGGGGTCCAATCAGTTCACCTGTGGTCGCACATGGAGGTGCTTTACTAAAGAACACCAGTGCTCCCGCAGCGTGGGTTTTAAGACACTGCATCACCTGAAGGGGACTCCAGGTCCCCGCTTGCAGTGCGTGACAATCAGTGTACCTGTGGTCACACCTGGAGGTGCTTTACCAAAGAACACGGGGCATCCACTGCGCAGGTTTGGAGATGCGCTGCAACACCTGAAGGAGACTCAAGGTCCCAGCCTGCATTGGGGGTGGGGGGAGAGGGTCCATCAGTTCACCTGTTGTCGTGCTTGGAGGCGCTTTACTAAAAAACACTTGCCGCTCCTACAGCGTGGCACCCGCATGGGCAACACGCAGGACGCGCCTGGGCAAATATCTGGCTAAGATTGGGCCTGTCTGCATCCGTCAGAGGCTGAAAGAGGCTGAGCTTCATTTCTTGGCCGCTGAGCACTCTGAGCTAGTCTTGGATAACTGTATGACACAAGCAGGTTATTACATTCTACTTCTTTTTACATTTTTAGCTGAGTTTGCTGAGCTTCATGTCAATGGGTACGAGAAAAGGCACTCATTCAGCTTTGAATATAAGTAAATGAGATGGCAGCACTAATCTGATAACTAGTTATTTATGATCAGTTATGGAGGCCATTGAAACCGAGATAGGTCAGGTGGAAGCGAGCATAGGCTCTACTTTAAGGAAGTCTGGCTTAATGGGGGTATTGCTCCAGACTCTACATCAGGCATTACATTCTCAGCGCACGGAGTCTTGGGTATGGAGTCTACTGAGCCAAATCGGAGCTAGGAGGTACTGAATGCCTCTGCAAGTCAAACTATGTTACAACTCCTTTGTACAAATCTGGTAACCCTTGCTTTGTCCAAGACCCCCAAATACCAATTATGCTCAAGTCTTTTGCACCTACCATCAGCCCGCCTTTAAAAAAGAGTAGACAAGCTATGCTCACAAGTTTAGCGGGCTCATGCCCTAGTCCTTCACTGATTAGCAATATTGTTCTGACAGCCACAGGAAAAATAAATAAATAAATCAGTAAGGAAAAAGACACTAAAAAGAGTGCTCAGTGAAGGAATTGACATTTAGGGGATTCTGAGTGATCTTACTGAGAGACTTAGCTGAGTAGAGAGCTACCTTGAGGACTTGGTTCAGCTTTGTTCCTCAGGCTTAACGAAAAGGGTCTCTTTGGATAAAAAGCTAGATAACTTTCACCCACCTCTAGAAAAGGCACCTGGTACACTGTTGCAGCTGGAGGGAGGCATGTTGCTCTGCCTATGTAGGTCCTTCCTTCTTCTACATCAGCTTCTTTAGAGAAGACTAGGTGGACATCTGCTAGTTTGCTGTCTGATCTAAATGTCTCTGCACCAATATTAGGGTCATGTGACAAAGGGATACCCAGTGACAGTGGCAAAAGGGTAACAGGTGTCCAGGGCACAGAACAGCTGGAGGGTTCTGAACGACCGGCTCCTCAAGTTTCTCAACCACATATTCCTTTGGAATGTGCGCCATATATAATTATCTTGGTGAATGTACTCAAAGTGGAAACACAATGCTTTGAATCCCATGTTTCTCTTGTAAATAAAGTCTCATACTGGCTAAGAAAGCACTCCAGCTGGGTGAGAGGCTTGTTCAGGGAAATCATCACCATTAGGAGGGTTACATGGATCGGCCTGACTTAAATCCTCAAGTGGTGACTGTATAATTATAAACTTTAGGAATCCAAATGTAGTGCATGCCCTATTCCATCGTCTAGCACAGTCAGCATTTAAATTTGGGCCTATTAGGGTGCAGCAGTTGCCTTTTTTCTGTGGAGGCCAGCATGTTTATGCAATCCCACTATCAGGCCGACCATAATGGGAAGGGGCTTCTGGTAGATTTTCTGCTCAGAACCTGCAACAACATCCACTTCAGTTATCAAATAGATTTGAGACTCTGAGCTTGCTTGAACTATTGGATCAACTACCCACAAATGAAGATGCTACTGTGGGCTCGGTGGAGGTAGCCTTGGTCTCCCCAATTAAGAACAGGCCTTCAGAAGTGATCTAAACCCCTCAGATGAAGACCTCTGGCATTATTTCTTGGAATGTTCAAGGCTTGCAGACTAAGTTGGCAAATCCAGAGTAGCTAAGAATAGTGGAACAGTATTCATTATTCTGCTGCCAAGAGGCTTGGTTACTGGATACTCCCTATATTATTGGTTACACTACTTATAATGTTCCAGCTATCCCTTCAAAATCAGGCCGGGCTAAATGGGGGTTGACCACTTTTATTTCCATAGCATTAACAGGTGTTAGAGTACGGGTTGTTGGTATTCCACAAAACTACCAAATCCTTCTTTGTAAACTCTAGAAGTCCTTTGATGTGTTTTTGATAAATTATTATCATAACATGTTTGACCCTATTATAACAAAGGTGGTCAATGAGTTGGAGGACTCTGTGCATGACATTTTAAATGACAATAAGAAGGCCCTTTTAATTGTCTGAGTAGAGGACTTTAATATCTGACTGTGTGACAGTAAACATATGGAATCTTGTGGTATTAATGATAAGTTTGAGCACCCCACTCTGTACTTTAGGCATACCCCATATGGGGATGCACTAAATAGAGTTATTTTTGCTAACGCTTTATTTTTTGCCAATCCTGATACTATAGGGACTCCAAAGTATGTGGGTGGATATTCAAATTCCATAACTGATTTAATATTTTTCTCAAAAGATTTCTTTCCGTTCATGGGAAATTTCCCTGTGATGCCAGTCTGCATAAGCGGCCATATCCCCCTTACACTGGACTTATGTTTCGGCCTTGACAAGAGTTCTGATTGTGGAGTATGGCAACCTATCTTAAAGTTCAGTAGACACAACGGCTTGAATGTTAAGTGGGGAAATGCAGATAAGGCCAATTTCTTTACAGATCTAATGGCAAACAATAGGGAACAAATTGCTACTCTCTTCAGGATGATGTGAACCCCGTCAATGTCATTTAGGCTTTTTCCTCTACAGTTATATGGCTGATAAACTAACGAGAAGTGTGATAATGCCAGTTAAAAATCCTCAGTTGGCCTGGTGGTCTGGCACACGAGCATTATAGCCGCACAGTAGTGCTACACGACAGGCCAGGATTTACAATCTGCCCAAAAATCCTGACATCGGCTGTACAATCGCAATAAATGAATGTGGTATCTCATGGCGAGCTGGTGACCCCCACCAGTGGAGGAAAATTGGAGGTGAGCACACAATAGCTGGGAGCGGGCCACCGATGACCTGGGATTGTGAGGGAGAGATGGCGCTTGTGCGTGGAGTGTAGCAGGACTTCTGTGCCATGGCCTGTCAGAGGGAGGCTGCAGATCCGATCTGCGTCTGGTGACGGTGGATGAAATACTGGTGGACACCTGGGGTTCTGAGATTCAAAGCCCAGGCCAAGGGCTGCTGGTGAGAGCAAGGCGCAGCTGTTAGAGTGAGCGGCATTGAGCTGGGCCGTGCGGCCTAGGGTGAGCGCTGACTGTCGCACAGCACGTGGCCCTGGACTGCCCTGTTGCACTGCAGGTGGGTCACCCGATGCTGAAGGAGTGAAACGGCCGGTGACAGAGTGAGGCTCTCCCCTGCAGGGCCACGGGGACTCTCCTGGGATGCAGTGCGCGGACGGGCTACTGTTGATGTCCTTGCCGGTAAAAGCCCAGAGGTAGTGACACCTTGAGTTGTGGAAGGGGATCTCCAGGCTCATAATCCACCCTGAAGGGTTGGGACGAGAGACCCCCCTCTATCACTGGCTCCCGGGCCGGGTGATTTTCTGCAGCTGAGGTGGATGGGCACGTTGGGCCCATCTCGGGAGAGCGAGGCCCTGAGAGCACAGCACACAGTAACATAGGCCCCAACAGAGAACTACTGCGGCAACACTTGGCCTCTGTTCTTGCTGTGTGCCTGGACTGCTGTCATTGTTAAAGGTGCCCTCCATGGACAGTACTCTGTGAGGATGTCAGCTGATGGGCCTTGGTGCCTATTACAGACAAGTGACATTCATTGGATGCTGGACACACCACAGTCTTAATGGATAACCACTTGACTCTGCTGCTTGAGACACTACAATGCACAGCTTAGTCATTCCTGCAACCCACATTAGTAGTGCAACTTGAAGGATATGGGAAAGGCAGATAAAGCCAATCCCACTTGAACTTTGAAACCAGATAGTCCTTCAGGATCTCATAGGATGTCGCTCCAGATGGGGACAACCATCCTGGCCACACAGACAAACTTGCAGTCTATTGATGGGAAAATAAACTCACTTAATCTGCACATGGATCAGATGTCTGCTAAACTGGATCAACCTTCAAACCATTTGGACAAAGTGTCTTACTATGGAGAAGGTGCTTGCAGTCATCCAAGCTAAAACAAGGACTTGGAAGCATCCTCACGCCAAAACAATCTCCGTACAACTGAGATACTGAAGCCGACAGATGTGGGCAAGATGGATACATATGTATAGACTATGCTGCAGTTGGTGACGCAGCTCTATCTCCCCTGCTGGTGGTGGAACGTGCCCACTGCTAGCGCATGGCGGGCCCCGTCTGGTTGTGAAGCTTAGGCCGATTTTCACCCGGCTGCTAAATTATCAAGATAGAGATACAGTGCTCAGACTTGCATGTGAGAAACAAGTCATTCACTACCAAGGGAACCAGACAGCACTTTATTCTGAATTCAATGCTGCAGTTCAGACGGCCCGGCAAGTGTTCCTTCCAGTGAAAAAACATCTCCAGAGGGCTGAGCTCTGCTTTGCTATGCTGTACCCAGCTAGGATCTGGGTGGAATGCAAAGGGAAGTCACACTTCTTCACTTCCCCGAAGGCAGTGAAGGACTTTCTCTGGACTGTTACACCGTGGAAATGAGATAAAGCTGCAGAGGCCTTGGGGGAAGACGAAGATGCCTGAATCAATTACTTCAAAGTGGAGTTTGTGGATCTTCTGTGGATGCCCAGGCTGAGCTGCCTTGAGAGCCCAAAATTGCATGGGGCTCTGCAGAAGGACTGCGCGTCCCTCCATAACATGTTCGGTTAGGCATGGCTGACGAGATGACGTTACTTCCTGGCCACCTCTGGTTAACTGGAGGCACCGGGAGTCCTATGGCCCCCCCCCAAAAGGGAGCACCCCAAATGGTTTGATTCTGGAATGCTGATTTAATTACATTTACCCACTGTTTATTGAGCATGTTTATGTTTGCTTTACAGGGGAATGTCTTTAGCAATGTTATGATGCTGAAGTAGGAGGAGGTGTGTGTGTTATTTGTTCTTGCACCACGCAATTGACACCCTTAATACCATTGATAATGTACACAGTGAACCTAAACGACATTCTCCACAGCCACTATAATGACAACGCTGCTGCGATGGGTGGTTTGAAAGGACAGGTGAACCTGATCTTTTGGAATGTTCGTGGACTCAACAATCCACACAAGATCAGACTGGTTCTTATCTACTTAGACTGTCATGGTACACATATTGCACTCCTCCAGAAGTCTCACTTAACACAGAATACAGAAAATAAACAGTGGGAGTGCAGTGCGCAGTGCACAGATTAGCCTCATCTCACTCTACTTATGCCTGTGGAATTGGCATACTAATGAAGCGTGGTGTCCCTTTCTCAACACACAGTCCCACACAGTCACTAATTGATGATCATGGCCATCTCGCAGTCATGCAGGTGTATCTTTGTGGTACACACCTCACATTGGTTAACACAAATACACCCAACATGGATGATCCCAACTTTTTTTTACATCAGTGTGGAGTTGGCTGCATAGTTTACCTGCCTCTACTACACTGTGGGGGGGGGGGACATGAACGTTTGCTTGGACGCCAATCTGGATAGATCTAACCTGGGGAACAACCACAGCAGGAGGGCCACTTCTGTTCTATGAGAGAGTATTTTCCCTTTCGGGAAGGGGTACAAGCGTGGATTATGGATTTTTTTGTTATGAATGTGGGGTCCAGAAGTGGCTGTGGTTACCTTATGGGAGGCTTTCAAAGTCACGATTTGTGGGGTCTGCATCAGTGCGCAAGCTGGGGTATTAAAAATTATCTGAGGCCGTCTCCACATGGTGGAGGCCCAACTCAAGACTCAAGAAAAGAACTACAAGACCTGTCCACAACCGACTACTCTTGCTGAAATCTGTGAGTATCTCATAGAATGTCATGACCTAGCAGAGCAGGAATCCTGTTTCCTCTCGAAGTTCCATGTAGTGCGCGCTTATGGCGAGGGGGGGGGCCAGGACACAGTCTGGCACTCAAATAATGGAAACATATTGAACAGGGATCTATATTGAGGATTATTGAAGCAGAAAATAGAGATTACTATG